>NW_027210680.1:937500-1665000 GCF_029030835.1 Brachyistius frenatus | reverse complement strand
CAAAATCATTTCTTAAAAGCACCACTTGACACATCTTGACACACCTCTCTCTCTCTCTCTCTCTCACACACACACACACACACAAGATAAATTCACATTTAAGGCTTTGAAAGGCAAATGTACACTCTAAAGAAGTACGCTCTCTTTTTCCTGCCACGGGTGAAAGAGGAGATGACGCTGCTGCTGCTGCTGCTGTTGAAAACTCCACTAAGACTGACTGCATTTTAAATGGCTGTCATCATTGAACTTTATCTTGCCAGCAGTGATGAGTGAAGGGGAAACGTAGCCGAACTCCTGCGCACAGAGACAAAACACAAAAAAGACCAGGTGAGAGGTGAAACCTTGACGTTAAAATCCTACCTTGAACAGGCGCAGGATGTTGGCCACCATGATGGACACGGAGCTGGCCGCGGCCCCGATCACCCCGACGATTTTATCCGGCTTGGTGAAGATCGGAGGGTCTCCGTTAGCGCAGCGCACGTCTGAGCCGTCCCTCTCTATCAAGGCCTGCACGAACGTCAGGGACTGCTCCAGAGCGTACGTGTCCCTGGAGCAGGTATCCAAGATGCGGGCCCCCAGCGTGATGTTGGGCAGCAGCTCGGGGTCCTTGTTGATCAGGTCGATGGCGAACATCATGGCCTCCAAGCGGTGGATGCCCTTCTCCTTCTTCAGCTCCCCGCACGGCGTGCCGCGGTCCCCCCGCGAGTGCACGGGAAATAATCCGCCGAGGATGACGTCGCCGTCCAGCCGGATGGAGTGAGCGTACTCGGGCGCCAGCTGGGGGTCGACGGGGACCCGCTGGGGGGAGGCGACGGGAAGGAGCCAAGCGCAAGAAGCAGCCACGAGGAGGAAGATGGCGGAGGGAGACCGGGGGACGGAAGTCGGGTTCAGCTGTGGTTCCATGACTGGTGACGAAGTGAACAAACGAGGAGATCTTAAGAGGAGGCTTCGGTATTTATTCCAAAACCGAGAGTCTTGGAGGAATATCAACTTCGGGGGACCTTCCTACTGGTCAACAAGGGAGAGGTGAAGGACCCCGGGGGCGGAGCTAGCCGAGCCCCGTGAGCGAATCATATTCCAGGAAAGACAGTGCATTCAAGAGAGAGTCGAAGCGCGGCGATGATGTCGTAGAACTCTAGTAAGGGAGTTGAGCGTGTAATCCACAATTCACATCTTCAGTCGAGCCTGTTGACGAGAGACAGAGACAGGATGTCTAAGGACCGACAGGACACTTTCTATTCTGTAATTGAAAACTTAAAGTCTGTCAGTTCGCACACACACACACACACACACACACACACACACACACACACACACACACACACACACGCTCATCTCTTGGCATATAATGAGTGGAACAGATGTTAAAATGACACCGGAGAACCTTATTGGCGAGCTCCTCGGGCTATCTGCTCCGAGGTACAGAATACCTGCTGCAGTGGAGACGAGGAAGAGCTAGAGGCGGGAGGATGTGGAGGAGGAGGAGGAGGAGGAGGAGAGAGAGGAAGGGGAAGAGAGAGAGAGAGAGAGAGAGATGAGGGGAGACACAGGCGGACGAGAGACAGAAAGGAGAACCGTGTGACAGCGGTGAAAAAGATGGAAAGCGGTGCTGCGGAGCAAGTGTGCTGCATCATTCAAACACCTGCTATTTCTGCTGCACTTAAATGAACACATTACTTCCAGTGCACCCTCCTCAACACACACACACACACACACACACACACACACACACACACACACACACACACACACACACACACACACACACACACACACACACACGCACAGCTTAAAATCACAAACACATAGCGCAAACGTTGAGTGCTGTTTCTTCACATTAGCAGTATTAAATCTTGATATACCTCTTTTCACTTTTCACTGAGCACCTTAAGCAGCGAAATACTTTCATAAAAAGTTGGTTTGGGCCGGGACAGAAAATCGGTTCTGAAAAACTGGTTGTCTTCTCCATGATAGGAGCGCTAATGGGCTTTCCTTGGTTAAGGCCTCGGGGATATTTTTTTTTCTATTTAAAGTCTATTTAAAGATCGAAAATCCTTGAATTTATTATTTATTTATTTTTGCGCGGAGACTGGATGAAAAAAGCAGTTTGTCGAAATGTTTCTTTATCCCTTCGTTAATATTTAACGTTGGGTTCATTCGTCTTTAGCGCAACAAGTGAAAACAAACGATTTTCCCTTTAACGTTGTATTTTTTTGGCGAAAGCTTCTCACGCCCCGGTGAGGCAAAACGTGACACCGACACCCTCTAGTGGACAGACGGGTGTTTCGGCTTGTGCATTTGACACCGAAGGATTTCGCTCGTCTCAGTAAAGCTGTATTTTCCAACAGATATTGCGTTATGTCCAGCACCACCCGCAGATAATTTAAGGCTGTTCGGTCCACGTATAACCCCTTACATCATTTCGCAATATTCAGGCCGTCACTCTGAAACACGGTTCTTTATTATAGTTGTCCTGCTTACCTAAATACACGCAAGCTTTGCCCCCGGGATGGCCTATTTCACAGAGCCTCTTAACGAGCCTCGCGGATGCTTTTCCCTGCGGATCGTCCCTCAAAGAGTAATTTCCCAGCACAAGTAAACACCCGAGTGGTATCCTGGTGTTAAATACGGCCGGCAGATGGTTAGCTTAGCTCGGCACAAAGGTTGAAAACAGGTGGCAAACAGTAAGCCCGCTCCGCCTGACGGTAAAAGGTGGGTTTAATTGAGCTGTACAAAAACTAAACACTAGAAATGTCCGATTTAGGTTGGTTGGAGGGGGGGGGGGTACGGAGGGGTCGTGCACTGGTCTGTTTTCCCGGCGGTTTACGTAGCCTGCGTACACGAAGAGCGGCACCGTCCTTGTCAGCTAACTTAATGGCAAGAAAGCAAATAAACATGCATCTCAAAATGTTGAAGGATTTCCTCAAGACAAAAGCCGGAGAACGTGCAAAGCCCACAATCAGTTGTTCATTTTTTTTTTTTTTTTTTTTTTCAAACACCGGAGTGTGTCGGTTAGCTCCGAGGCTTGAACACCAGCCATGAAGAAAAACGCCGACAGCTGCTTCAAGGCTCTCGATCCTGAGGCTTCGTCTTCCAAACCAAAGTGATGAGCACCTGAAGGCAGCGCCGACATTGCGAGCTGATCTCGAGCCCCCGTTGTGCAGAAGGAGTCACTGTCAATAGATCATTTTCGGCCCGGGCCTGCCGTGGCGCAGCCCCGCGTACATCAGCCAACATCTTATTCATAATCTTGAATGGTATCGCTGCCTTTCTGGCCCCCGGATCAAATCCTCCTCTGGTATTCCTAAAGCTTTCTCTCCGACTCGCTGTCACTTACAGAACTTTTTTGAGATATTTTGCAGGCCTGCCTGACTTCACCCTCAAGGACCCCCCCCGTCCCCCCTCACAGGTTTCAGATCTCATCACAGCGCGAGATGCGCTCTCTCTATGAATCCATTTATAATTCGATTCTGTCCCAATTAATTCATCAGTTTCTCTCCACTCTAAATGGAATTAGGTCAGAGCAACTCATACAGCCCCGGCCCCCGCCATGATGAAAAACCCTGCTACTTATGTAGGTTAGCCAGCTCTGATTCATCTGCTAACACTTTGTTTATTCAACACTTTTTTTTTCTTCCCCCCCCTTGGATTCAGGCTCCTCTGGCACAGAAAGGGTTACAAAAAATAAATCAACTAAAAGGAGGCTTGGGGCCCAGTCGTGAAGTCCCTATTCAGTATATGCCATTTAAAATGAAGTGCAGGGTCCAACATTGCTCACAGACACAGCTTTCGTTCATCGCTTCTCCGGTTTTTTTGCTTTACATTTTTTTCATCTTTGCAGCTCTTAACATTTGGCAGGCGTTTGATATTCCCGAACAAGTAGTGCATTTAGGATTTTTTTTTTAAAAAACAAAAAAAACAAATCGATTCAAGATGTAACTACATGCAATTAAAAAAAATTTAAAAAAAAAAATCAGATGAGGAAAATATGCGAGTGAAGCGAGGCCCCGAGCTTATTAAAAGTTTCATTTACACTCACGCTCTTTGAGGATTATCGCGTTTCCGAGGGGCGCCGAGAAGTGACGTCCCCGCCTGTGCGCTACGCACCTGAACCTGTGCTACTCTTCATCATCATCTTGGCTGTTGGTGCGAGTCCCAGCCTCTCATGAGGCTCCTTATGACACTTTACCAAGGCCAAAAAAAAAAAAAATACCCAACTAATTTCCTCTCCCATGTGACGTCTTAAATGAAGACATCCTGAGGAAGGAGCTTTCTTGTGATGGCTCGAAGATGAAGAGGCTGAAACCCCGAAAGGCTGCAGCTGGCTCATCACTCTTTTAATTTGCACCCACGGCTTTGCTGTCGAGGTGAGTGTGTCGTCTCGTTCCAAGTCGAGCTTTATCTTCTCCCCCTTTCTCCCCCCCCCATCCTCCCCTCCGACTCTTCCTCCTTTCACCCTTCTTGTCTTATTCCTCCCGTCCTCTGCCGCCGTCTCCTCCTCCTCCTCCTCCTCCTCCTCCCTCGCCGCTGTATCGCATCGCCTTCCGCCAGGCCTTCTTCATCTCTCTGGGGAACACCTTGCTCTTTTCAGAAAGTGATAGCTTTTCTGCCGCCCTGTCCTCTCCCACATCCTCCCCCCTTTCTCTCTCTCTCCCTCTCTCTCTTCCCTCTAAGTAGGTGTTTCTCCGAGTATCATGTCCAACTCCCGCAGTCGGTCTCCTGACAGTCATACCTCACTTTTTCTCTCTCTACTTGCTTCCCCTTTGCACACTTGTTTTGCTACGATTTCAGCAGAGAGAAATCACAGACCAGAGATGCTCTTCAACGGTGATCTGCCTTTCAATTCACTCCCATTCCTCCTCCACATCTCTGGATCCACCCTCCATTCAGCATGTCAAGGGCCTGGCCAAACTGCACGTCCGTACGTGAAGATGACATCAATGGAAAAAAAAATACTTGAAATGTGATGTTTTTTTTTTTTTTTTAAAAGCATTTTCTTTCTTTTGGACTTATCCGCAAACACGTTTCACGTCTCTCGTGTCTGTTGAAAACACTTTTCTGCGTGATTTGAAAGCCAAACTGCAGAAATTCCCGGCATACATTGCTGAGACAAGAGAAAGCTCACGCCTCATTTAAAAAATACAAAACAAAACAAAACAAAAAAAACCAGCAAATGCCTCTGACGTGATTAAGTCACAGCCCACTGGTCCACAGGTTCAGAAATAAGAAGACTACGTGAGATCAAAGTAGAGGGGTGTACGCTCGTTATGCAGCCCCATAGGCTTCATTCTGTGCAGCAGTGCCGAAGCTCTTGATTGCACCCTAATTAAGAGAGTCATCCCCGGTGAGAGCAGAGAAACACCGGAGCCATGATATTTGGGAGAGAACATTTTTTTTTTTTTTTTTTTTTACATAGTATCTCATTATCTGTGGTTTTACAGGAGGCAATAAATATAGAGTTAACACAGCTTTCTTTGGGTGTGTACTCACCAAACCACTACTGCACACAATCCATGTCAAATAAAATGTAAAAAAAAAAAAGAGAGAGAGATTAAAACCCAGAAGAAGTAAGCAGCAGAATACACTGAGACAATAAAATAAAACAAATTATTTAAAAAAAATCACCACAGGAATGCAAGAGAGGAATTTGAGAGAAAAAGATTCAGCAGCATTTAGTCAAAAAGGAGGGAGGGGAAAAAAATGCGCTTAATATACCTCAGAAAAGCGAAAATAAAACACATTCATCCGACTGTGTGCGCGCGAAGGGAGAAGCTCCGGCTCCAGCCTCCCCCTGCAGACTCCTCGGGGTCCCTGTCCGCCTCAGGCAACTTCCTTGCGGAGCTCAGCAGTTTCCCCCACCACCACCACCACCACCACCGTCACCACCGTCACCACCTCTCTCCCCCAGAAAGAAAATCCCCCCAAAAAAACCCAAAAAACTATCAAGTCCTCCTCAAGTCAGATTTTGTTTCCACAACAGCCCCCCCCCCCCCCCTCCCCACCCCGTCCAAAAAAAAAAAAAAAAAAAAAAAAAAGGATTTGGAGACAATTATTAGATCATCCGCGAGGCGAAGAGGAAAAAAAATACAAGGAAATGGAAATAACCTACGGAGCTGGTGCTGGAAAACAAAAAAAGTGCCCAGTCGTGAACAGCTGAGCTGACTTTAAAAAAAAAAAAAAAAAAAAAAAAAATGCAACTGTTAACTCCGCACTTGTTTAAGGAGACAATAGAGGGAGGCTGCTCGTAATGAAGTCGATACCCAAGACTGAATCTCAGAGAGCGATGGAGAGAGGAAGAGAGAGAGAGAGAGAGAGAGACGGAGGGAGAGAGAGGGGGAGGAGGAGGGGAGGAGGGGAAGAGGACAGAGCAGAGGAATTCATCACACGCCGACTCTTGTCAGTCATGATCAATAATGTTGGTAAAAACCCACCTGATTTTTTTTTTTTTTTTATTATTATTATTATCCATTGTCTTCTCTAAGCTTTACGCACTTTGCGCATACACCCTTCTCCGTTGAAGTCCTTCCACACGGACGCGCGCGCGCACACCCCGTCTCCCCGGTAGCTCCCCCCCCCCCACCCACCCTCCCCTCCCTCCGCCCCGGTCGTCGGTGCTGAAAGGGACAGCGCGCACGACTCCGACCGCCAACTTGAAGCGGGGAGGAAAAGAAGCCCCGCCGCTTACATGAAACATATGTTATCTCCGGCTTTGCTTATATGAACACATTAATAAGTCATCGAAACGTGCTCACGCAGGCGTTGCGCCACTCTTTAATTGCCCGAACTTCATTATATATATATATATATATATATTTTTTTTTACTGCGCCCATTGACCCCCTCCCCTCCCACACACACACACACACCTCCTCCTCCTCCTCCTCCCTTGTAAAATCACAGCGCCGTGGCTCTTCGTGGTGAACGGAATTAAATAAATGAACCGCGTCCCATCTGCTGTGTAATAACAATTTGATAAGCTGTGCAGGAGTCAGAAATCAGGCAATCGAAGCAGACCCCGGTGATCTCGCGTGTGCAAAGATGTGCGCAACATGTCCCAATTTGTGGCTCCGTCGGTGCCGCGTAAGGGTGGAGAGACGCGGGGCAATGGCGCCATCTCGAGGCGAGAAGAGTGTCATTGCAACAATTAAAAATAAATAAATAAATAAAAAAAATAAAAAAAAAACAGCAGGTTATCAAGTTATCGCCTGAAAATTGCCAGCGTAGTTCTCTGAGGAACACAGGGAAGCTTGAAAGGATTTTTGTTCATAAAATGAGCCGCCGTGTTAAAAATTAAACTGTAAAAATAGAGGAAGTGGGTTCAAATAAAATAAGCTCCACGAGCTACGAAGAGATATTGAGGAAACGGGTCGTACTTGTACCCCGATACTTTTTTGAAGCAGGTTTTGAAGGGACGTGTTCATACTTGCACTTCGGTGTAGTCGTGCTACTTCTTTACTTTTACTCCTTCTGCTTCTGTAGTTGAGAAGATTAGTACATCAGTAGTTTTTTTTTTTTTTTTTACTGAGTATTTACAACCGGTGTGTGTGTGTGTGTGTGTGTGTGTGTGTGTGTGTGTGCGTGCGTGATGGGCTCCAAATGAAACGCTACTTATTGTAATAGTGTGGTTCACGATAAGTGTTTTTAATAGTTCTTGACAGTGGAAGTCTTTGGCACTTCTCTGTGAGCTGCATCAAGCCTCGTCACACTCATTTGTTGACTTGCGTTTTTTTTCCCCCATTGGATCTGACCACGATACGAATAAACGATACGTCCCGCACGGACTCTTTTCATTAAAAGTGCAGCATGACGTCACCACGGTGAATCCTTTTTTTTTTAATCAGTCTTGGTGACGTAAAACGAAATGATGAGTTCCAGTTCAGGGACCAGCGTTGGCAGGGAAACTAGAAATCTCCCCCCCCCCCCAAAAAAAAAAATAATTGCAAAGTGTCTGCAGAAGCAATTCCTGGGAAGGAAAATCAAATCTCCGGCAAACGCAGTAAACAAACCTGACTGATGAAAGTATGTGACTCATATCTCAGACCAAAAAAAAAACCAATAAAAAAACAACAACAACTCCACCTTGAGGTTTGAAGCAGTCTTACTTTTATTTCTTAAGTGGTTGGTTTTAACATTCGTGTCACATCGGAAAGGCTTCTGTAGCTCTTCTCACGGTTTTCTAGAAGTTGAGCTTCGTAACATATTACAACATATGATGAAAGAAATGTCAAGATTAAAAAAAAAAAAAAAAAAAAGGAAAAGAAAAGAAAGAAAAGAAAATCTAAAGGTCTCTTGAGGTTTTGATTCCCCGCTCTCTTCTGGACACATTTTAACAAAAACGTGTCGTCCTTCAAACTGAGTAAAGACACACAAAAAAACAAAGACGGCTAATGGAGGAACGACGTGAAGTCGCTCCGGTGCGTGTCGGGACGTGTGACTTCCGTTTTGAAGCGTTAAGGTCGACCAACACGAGTCTCCAACTACAGCGTCTGGTGGAACTATCTCATACCGTCCGCGCAGGGATGGATCCGTATGTGCGCGTCGTCAAGACCTCGTTGTACTTCTATCCCGTCATAAAAAAATAAAGTTTGGTCTTTCCTTTCTTCTCGTTTTGTCCCGTTCGATGGCTTTCCGTTGGAACGTTAAGACGTATGTACATTTGGTCCTCCTCGTCCTCCTCGTCCCGCCTCTCGACGTGCGCCCGGCGTTTCGCCTTCGGGAGCTCGGAAGCGAACAAACGTCGCACAAGTTCATAGACACATGAAATCATATTCTGAAAGGAGCTGATACAGCGTTTAGTCTAAAACAACCCAAAAAACAAAAAAACAAAACTATTACATGTGCACAAAGATACAAAGAAAAGTTAATTGGAATAAGCTCATGTTATTTTGTTTTGTTTCTATGCAACAAAAAAGTTTAATGTAAACTTTTTTTTTTTTTTTTTTTTTTTTTTTAAGTTAGGAGGAATAAACAGTTTTGTTGTCCTTGTTTGAAACGCGTCTTTTTGTTTGTTTCTGTCGAGGGGCCGCCGGCGAGACGGCGGAGGTGGTCACACGATAAAAGTCTTCCGGTTCGTGGAGTTCAACGGAGGAAGCGTCCGCCTGGAAAACGAGCACGCGTGCCGGTGAGGTCGGATCGCGAGTGGTCCCGCTTTAATCCGCACCCGTGCTTAAGATTGGACCTCGCTTCTCTGCTTCATATGCAAATGCGAAACGCAGGCTACGTAAAGGAAATACACAAGTAAACAAAAGTTAAAACGAGCCCCCCCCCCCGGGGGTGGGGTGGGGTGGGGCGGGGGCAGAAACCTGACCTTCGCCGGGGACGCAGGTCCACGTCAGGAGGTGTGGAAACGGAGGTCTGAGGTCTAAGGCAGCGGTTGGCGGACCCGTCGCGGCCTCCTCGTCCCGTCCTTGGATGGTGGTGGTGTGGGGGAGGGGGGGGGGCGGAGGGGGTTTAATTACTGCGGTCGTTTCGACGCATTCAAAGTCCCCCGCCTGCGGTCGCCCCCCCCCCTCGCAGCGGACGGGGCCACGTCCTAACCCGCTTTCATTCAGCAAAATGTTCCGCGCTGCGGACGAAAGCGAAGGCGAAGCCGACGCTTCGCCGCCTCCTTCCTTTTCTTTCGCGTTTCGTTTTCACCCCGTTTGAGCGCGGACGTCCCTCCGGGCGGAGACGGCGACGCGGGCGGCGAGGACGCTGCGTTAACAGTTTCCCGTCTTCGCGGAGGCCCCCGTCGACGATACCGGAGGAAGCTCCCCCTTTTTGTTTGACCGCAACCCCCCCCACCCCCCACCCGTTCTTCGCGACCGCCTCGGCCTCTCGAGGAAGACCCCCGCGGGACGGAGAGCCCGCGGAGGCCGGTCGCAGTGAAGAGGAGCGCGATTTGTTTGTTGTCGCGGCGACGAAGACGTGTTGTGTGTATCCGTGTCGGGCCGGGAGTCAAGTTCGGTTTTCTCTCTTTATCAAAAAAAAAAAAAAAAAGTCTTCCGAGTCCGTTTGTGTCTCGTTCTCTCTCACACACACACACACACACACACACACACACACACACACACACACACACACACACACACACACCTCCATCTCTTGCTGAAGGCAGTTTACCGGACTCCGATCCATACGGACGTGCAGCGGTGAACCTTCATCCCGCCGGTGTCGGCGTGCAGCTTCGTAATGAAACGGTTCCACCGCGTCAGATTCCGACAACGTTTTTGGTTCCCGAGCAACAACAAAAAAACAAAAAAAAAAAAAGAAAGAAAAAGGTGGAAAATAAAAATCCTTTTGTACTTTCAACTCGTCTAATCGGGCTCCGACGCTCCTTTCTGTTCGTTTCCTTCATTTTGTTTTTCGCTCGTACCCCTTCCTCCCCCCCTCCCCTCCTCCTCCTCCCCCAGTTGCGCTCGCTCCATTCCTCTGTTATTATTCCAGTTGAATGTTTTGAATTGCTTTCCGTCATTGTTAGTGGCTCGCTTGTCCTTTTATCGCCGGTCATCTGTGGTGGGGGGGGGGGGGGGGGGGAGAAGAAGAAGAGACGGGGGGGGGGGGGGACAAAAGGAGGATTAAAAGAAGTGAGACAAAGGATCAAGAGAGATATAGAGGATAAGAAACGTGAAGGAGGGAGCGAGACGCAGTGAAACAAGAGTTCCTGAAGAGCAGAGAGAAGTTGGGAGGGAGGAAGCAGGAAGCAGGAAGCAGGAAGCAGGAAGCAGACGGCGAACGTGCCGAGCGCTCAATTAAAAGCCGGAGAGGGATCGCGGTCTCTCGTCTCTCCTCCACATGAACACACACGTCTCTGTTGCCATGGAGGAAACTCATATCACTCGCGCACGCACGCACGCACACACACACACACACACACACACACACACACACACACACACAACACACACACACACACACACACACACACACACACACACACACACACACACACACATTCGAGTTCACACTACACAGCAGCTTGTCTTTGTGCTTTCTGGACACTCAGCGGCAAGCAGAGAGCTGTGAGGAAGAGGAAGAGGAAGAGGAAGAGCCGATGAAGCCGGAGAGGCAGAGCGCCGCGGGGGTGAAGCCTCGGAGTTCTTACACCGCGTGTCTCACCAGACCAGGGATTTGGAGCGGGTGCTGACTCCTTTCCTGCGGCTGGCCGCCGACGTCGCCGCGTTACGATGGCTTCGCTTGTGGGACTCCAGGTACAGCTGAGAAAGAACAACCGGGAAAAGGTCAGTGACGACGACGACGACGCGGCGCGCATTTTGATCGCCGTCGACGTTCGGCCGCGCGTCGCGGACGATCAACGCGGCGATTGCTCGTCGATTTATTGCGCGTCCGAGACGCCAGAAAACAAGAAAGAAAATGACCCTCGTCGTCACACCGACAGTTTAAATCCAAAACGCCGACAATCTACATAAAGTAAAAAAAAAAATTAAAAAAAAAGAGGAAGCAGGAAATCCTCTACTTTGTTCACTTTAAGTACTTTGGATGTGAAGCTTCACGTGTTAAAAAAAAAAAAATAACAAAAATAAATCACAATAATACATTTCTCGGATCGGTTTGAAATGTTAGTATGAAGTAATAATAGATTGTGGGATTATAGTTTCAAAGTACTTGAAGACAACAGTGAGAGGAAGAAACACGAGTTACAGCGACAGAAGTGATTAAAAAAAAAAAACAACAACAAAAAAAAACCTCCATAACTGACATTTTTAGGGTTTTATCGCTCAGTCTGATTAATGTGAGTAAATGTCAGCTCATAAAAATTCAACACGCTATTCTCTTTGTCGCGAGTCTTCATCAGAGCACGTGAGAAGAATTCAGGGTTTTCCTGCCGTTGCAACGCAGCACCGAGGCGTGTTTTTTTTTGTTGTTTTGTTTTTTTGTTTTGCTTGGAATAAATATTGTAATAATAAAAGGTCCAAAATTATATGAAAATGTCAAAATTGCCGCCCACCACGTAGGAGCGCTGCCACGGCAACTAAGCCCTCCGGAAACCAGGGAGATCACTGGAGTTGTGTGAACTTCACCGTATCACCCCTCAGGCTGGAAACCGTGCGGTCCTCCCGCTCTCTGGTCTTCTGCTCTCGGACTTATTTGTTTGTTATGTTTCAGAGGAGAAAATACGAGTCCGTACCTTCTTAGCAAAGGCTCGTCCACACTGGTCGCAGGCGTGGAGGGAGAAATTCTTGGTCACCTTGACCTCCGTGGAGGACGTCCCCGTGCTGCTCTCCGATTGGGCCTCGTGCCGCCGGGTGTGCGGGGTCTGGCTGCCGGACGAGGGGGCGGCGGGGGAGGAGACGGAGGAGGAGACGGAGGAGGAGGAGTTGCGCTGGTGCGAGTGCTTCTCGCTGCGGCGGGTCAGCGGGGGGCTGACGGGGCGCTGATGCTGCGTCTGCTGCCTCTCCTGCTTACGGGTGACGGGAGGCGACGGCGTGGCGACCGGCGACGAGAGCTCCTGCTGCTTCCGGGTGACGGGGGCGGGGGGCGCGGCGGCGGCGGAGGAGGACGAGGAGGAGGACGAGGAGGAGGACGAGGCGGCGGCGGCGGCTAAAGAGGCGGTCGTCGGGGCCGGTGCGGAGCCCTCTTGCTTGCGGGTGACGGGGGGCGAAGGAGAGGAGGAGGACGAGGAGGCGTGCCGTCCGTTCACCTCCTCTTTGACGCTGCTGCTCGTCCTCTTGTTGGTGCTGCTGAGGACGGCCTCCGCCTGCCGCTTCACCGCCCGGCTCTCCAGCTTGGGCATGATCTTGGCGAGGTACGCCGACGACTTCTTGTGCACGACGGTCACGTGGCGCAGGACGTCCCGCTTGCGACGCGACTCGTAGCGACACAGAGGGCAGCGGTAGAACTTGATGAAGATGTCGTTGCCGTCCGTGTGCAGCTCGATGTGCTTCGTCAGGTTCTGACGGGAGCTGAACTGTCGTTTGCACAGTTTGCAGAAGAGCTGCTTGAAGTCGAAGCCCACCGACAGCTTGGTAACTTTGGCGGCCGGGCCGCCGCCGCCGCCGCACGCGCTGGCCCCGCGGGAGGAGGACGAGGAGGAGGAGGAGGAGGAGGAAGATAAGGATGGCGCCATCTTCGGGCTCGACGGGGCCTCCTCCTTTACCTTCGCGGCGCTCTGTGCCGCCGGCGCCGCTTTGGCCGCCCTGCTGCTGTCGCCAGGAGACGGAGCCGGGCTGCTGTCGACTTCCTCCTCCTCCTCCTCCTCCTCGTCTTCATCCGAGGGCTCCACCGCTTCCTCCTTCACTCTGACATTGTTGCCCGAGCCCGCGTTGGAGCCGCTGCCGACAGGAGCGGCTGTTGCCGTGGCAGCGGTCGCCGTGGGAGCGGGTCTGTTGCTTTTCACGCTGTACACCTTGTGGACGATGCGCATGTGTCTCTTCAACATGAGCTGAAACGCACAAATAAAAAGCATAAACACGTCGATGCACTTCCCTCCGTCAGAGAAAACAAGACTTTCGTAACCTGAGAGCACAAAGACATGAAAGGAGAAGTAACCTTTGAAGCTGCCAGCAGGCGAACAAACCAACCTGAGAGCTGTAGTTCCTCTTGCAGAGAGTGCAGCGGCATGAGGCCGAGGCGGCCGCGGCGGCCGCGGCGGGCGGCGGGGAGGCGGGCGGCGGGGTCTGAGGTTTGGCCTGGTTTTGGTTTGAAGGGGTCGTTTTAGAGTCCACGGGGGGGGGCTTGGGGTTGTGGCCGCGCGTCGGCGAGGCGCTGCTGCTCTTCCTGGGAGGCGTGACCTCCAGGGAGAAGGGCTGGCCGGGCCGCGAGGCGATGCTGGGCGTGATGGCGTCCCTCCGCAGGCCGCGGTGCACCTCGTCGAAGTGGCGGCGCACGTTGGCTTTGGTAGCGAAGGACTTGAGGCACACCGGGCAGGACTTCCCCGTCGGCGTGCTGAGAGTCCTCGGCCGACCTCCAAAAACATCGAGAATAATCATTATTTCAAATGATGATTTGCTTTGACGCGCCAACAACAACAACAACAACAACAAAAAACAGCCGACGATCACGGGTTTTTAATGGGACGAGAGCTGACTTTACGTAGGTGGAGTCTACCGGACTGAATGGGCATCAAATACATACATTTACGCGCTAAAATCTCCTCGTGTGTTCTCCGCTGGCCTGAACGACACCCAACGCGCAAAAACCTGAACTGAGAACTGCGACACTGAATAAAAACTGAAGGCGTTTTAGTTTTGTAAACTGCAGCTACAGAAAACCACCCGAGTTACGCTCTCCCTCCCTAAAATGCATGAAATCTTTGTACCATAATGTGTGATGTAATTTTCTTTTTTGTTAAAATGAATTTCATAAAATGGGCATTGGAAGAAAAAAAAAAGATCATTCAGTGTGGAAGACAAGGTATCAGTGACGGTAATGAAACCAGCTCTAAAACATTTGAATGAGTTTTAATGACCTTTTTACGTAGTTAAAAAAAGAAAAAAAAAGCACAGGTATAAATTATGAAGATTAATGACGGCTGAATTTCTTTTGTTCTATTCCAGTTTCTTGAAAAGTCGTGAGCGTCAAGCCTGAGACCGGAGTCAACTTTAACGTTCCTAAATGTTGTTTTGGCCTTGTGGCGGTTGTAAACCGGCGCTCACACGGGAAGACACGTTCTTCTCATCGCATGACACAATGACAGTAATCGAGACCATTTGATACGGAGCGTTTGTATAAACCGGTGTCATTTGTATGAGCTCTTACCTTTCACCATAGAGAGCAGGCTCGTAGGAACTGTGCGCGTCTCTGTGAACTTTCTGAGCTCCTCCAGTTTCGTCTGGTGCATTTTGCGGCAGTGACGTCTGATACTGCGGCGCGAGTTGAAGTCTTGACCGCAGAGACAGCAGGAGATCGTCACATCCTCCACCTGGATGGGAACGACATTCGCTCACCGTCACCAACGCGACGCCATCGTTGTTTTTTAAAAAAATTTTTTTTATCAGTTACACAAGTCGGCGACGATACAATCGCGTAAAAGACATAAACCCGCCGACTTTCGTTGCACTCCCGTTTTACGTCTCTTTCTCGTGCTCCGTGACGCATCCAGTCACCCTACCCCACTAGTGGACTCCTCCTCCTCCGGCGGCTGCTGCTGCTGCTGCTCCTCCTTGGCTTCCTCCTCGGCCTCCCACCTCCTCTGCCCCTGGTTGTGTCCCGGGCTGCTGTGGCTCTCCGGCCCACCTGGCTGGTTGGCCTGGTTGTTGTCCGCGCCCTCCACGGCTCCTCCTTCTCCTTCCCAGGCCACCGGACTCTCCCTGGCACTGGTAGAAATGTTGAGACGGAGAGGCTTGAAAGTCGGAGCGAGGCGTATTCGAGCGAAAGCGGCGCTGCCGCGTGAACAAGGCACATTTGAGAAGTTAAGAGCGCATCTTGCTCCCTCGGCAGAGTACCGACCTCGGTGTGCGCGACGGGTACCGAGCCAGCTCCTCCTCGGTGGTGAGGTACTGGAACACGGCCTTGTTGGTGGTCTGAATGGGCTCCAGTCGGACCACGTAGTCCGGCCGCTCGACTCGGGGGTATATCGCGTCCAGTAAATCCTTCACGGCGACACTCTGCCTGTCGTCGCCTGAAGAAAGACGAACGAAGAACACCACGTCAGAGATGTATTCAAATAAACAATACAGTTACGAGTGACAATAATCGCATCAAAAAGTTCATTTTTAGCAGTCGGGTGCAATCAATGTTATTAAAGTTAGTCTTTCGCTACTGATTCCTGGTACTTTAATGGCTGCTGAGATTTCAACCCGTTTAAAAAGGACTGATCTTCGAGGGCCACAGACACACGAGTTATCAAGCAGCCTTTGGTGAAGCTTATTTGCACAACATAACAAACCTGTGTTTGACACGTGAACGAATCTGATTGCTATTTTACCAGCTTCCCGCGGCGGGTGTCTCATCTCACCACCCGTTCGTCAGTTTAATACGGATTATTAAAAACACATGAACGCGACGCGTGAAGTCATTCTATCCCAGAGTCACCTTTTTAAGCTGGACTAAAGGTGTTGTGACATGTAGACTCTGGTCTGGTGAACTGCATTAGTTAACCAATAGCAAGAAAGCTGGAACAGACATAATAACATAATAGATAATGAACACAAGGTGGGGAGATTTTGAACTGGCGGAATATATGGAAAACGTCTCGTAAAAACAAGCGTTCGTTTAGCTGCGACGTCGTCATCTTGACAACGTTGCAGTTCGGCCTAGTGTGTCCATAGAAGAACGAGACTTAAACCTCGACAGCAAACGTGTCGTATTGAAATCTCTTTGCCCAACGCGCTGGGCACCAACCTGGCGACCTGTTGTTGCAAATTGAGCACGGGCCTCAGATTAAAGCGTCAGAATCTAAACGGACAAGACGGGTCTCCCGGAGGCCGGTCGGCACTTCCCTTCAGTTTTCTCTCGTGTTACCGAGCGAGACGGTAACACAGAAAAACGTTTGATACGGTTAGAATGCAGTGAGGTTCGTGTGACTGATGAGTGTTGAGGGCTAAATGGAAAAAAAAAAAACATTTTCTGTTTGAGTAATTTAGATTTAACACTTTTTTTTTTTTTTTTTTTTTAAATTAACGCAGAACTTTCTTTTATAGCAAATTAAATTATTTTGCCTCTCAAGAACCTCAATGCAGATATTCATCTCTTAGCACAAGGTGTCATAAAAATCTTTACAAGAGGAGATAAAAAGGCGATTGAAGAAGAGGCGTTTAATTTTAGGAACTTTGAAAACGAGAGTTTATCGGTGCACTCTATAACTGCTGGATGGTGAATAATTGAGAGAAAAAAGTAACCGCACGATTAATGTAGCGTGGTGAAAATTAGACACCAATAAAGTCATTTATCAATACAATTGAGAAAGAAAGAAAAAAAAAAAAAGTCACTATCCTCGCAGCGGAGAAAACAGAGCAAAATATAATTGACCGTTTTGTGTCGAGGTTGATTTCTCTTTACGAGGCGCGCAGACGAATCACTGGAAGAGTCTCCTCGGCTTCATCCTGACTTTGGAGTCTCTTTGCACTTCTGAGGCGGTGAAGGAATGAGACGTGGACACACCGTGGCTGACGAGGAGGAGACGAAGCACAAAACTGCGCGAGATCAAAGTCTCCTTCCTTCGCGGTGTGAGAGGAGAGCGGCGGAGAAGTCGCTCTTTGAGTAACGGCAATGATTGACGGGCGGAAGACGTTACGGCGTGCACGCCAGCGCGTGCCGGGAGGTAATGGGAGAATACCGGGTAGGAGACAGGTGGCGTTGAAGAGAGTGAGAGAAACCCTGGAGTGACAGAATGTGAAAGTAAAACATTAAGAAGTCTCAGGAGGTGTTAAAGACAGCAGGGATTCTGTGCGTGCGCGTGCGTAAAAACTAAAAGTGTTTATGCAATCCGAGCTGAAGTCAAGTTTGATCCCCACCACGCTCGGGGAATCACCGTCTTGTCAGTTTGATCTCTACACGTTTCCATCTGAGTGTGAAGTCACCTCGCTGGTTGGCCAAATGAAGCAACTTCCTGTCTATTTTGTTTCCGACAGAAGTTTAGAAATATAGGTTTTAGTGAACGCTGCCAATTCTTCCCAAGTTTGCCAGAAAACAATCCGTTTTAGGAGGTTGTTTTCAAACAACGCTTTAAAGCTTCAGGTTGTTTTGTTTTTTAACGAGGGAGCCTTGGGTCACGACGGGTTTCCGATTTTTGACATTTCCACGCGTTGCGTCACTGACCGTCAGATTCAGGCAGCCTCGACAGGCAGTAGTACTCCTTGTGTGTGATGAGGTTGGGCAGACCTCTGAACAGGCTGCGACACAGTTTACACTCGAAGATGGTGTCCACTTCCCTCAGCAGCATGTGTTTCAGCTGGCTGGTGCCTGCAAGACGATGAACGGGAGACGTGATTACCGTCGCTGTTGTCAGAGATCCTGTTACAGACATACACAGTAGATTATTGGATCACCACTGGATGGTGTCATTAAGAAGCCTTTCTATGGGCTTGTTTGGTCTCAATCAGTGTCATGTTGCTGCGATGCTCCCTCTATTACTCCCTGAGACATGAAAGCTGTCGATACACCATAAAAAAAAAAAAAAAATACACAAAAGCCCAAATAATTCATATTTTCAGACTGCAAAGCTGCCTTTTGCTGGTAAGTTCAATTTTACGTTGGCTGTAAAAAAAAAAAAAGACAAAACATTTGTTTCAATACATCTTGAAAAAAACAGCTCAAATAGGAAAAAGGTTTGTCAGCTATATTATCAATAATGCTAAGAAGCCCAGAGCCAAACAGAGAGGAAGAATTCATGACTTCCAGGACGTACGAAAAGACTGTTGGGTAAATTTGATAGATGACTCGTCGAATCCTAAAAATAACCTCCAACAAGTGATGACTGTCTTTGTGTTACTTGCTACATGTGTACGACTGCTGTCATCACCGTTACTTCCTGCATCATTGCTGTCAGCATGCTGACTCAAGGGTCCCACTTAATTCCAGCCTGTCCACATGGAAGCATGCAGTGCGTTGTTAAACATGACTCACATTTGCTCGCAGCTTGCAGCAGCATTTACATGCACACAGACACACTTCCTTTATGCAAAGAGCACCGAGTAAACACTGTTCAGGTGACTCACACAGATGTTAGTACCACGCATAAACACACACACACACACACACACTAACACAAAGCACACACACGGTGTCCTCTGAGATGTCACTTTATTTTATCTGTTGCCCTTTTGCCACAGGCTCATTTAACATGCAGCTGTGGTGTGTAGTGGTATGATTGTACACTACAACAGCAGGGGATAAACACACTGACCCGTCTTTATCATGGTCCTGCATGGAGGCCGTGCCAACTAACAGGCCCGCAGGCTGAACTTAAACATATCGGGCTCAAACAGAGCAAAAAAACCAAAACAACAACAACAAAAAAATCACCTGCAACTATTCTAATTATTGATGAATGATTTTAATAATTTTCAAAGCAAAAATGCCAAAAACGTCTTCTATTTCCAGCTTCTTGAATGGACTGACTTGCTGTTTTTCTTTGTCTTAAAGGTGACGGTGCGTCGAATGTTATCGGGCGAATTGGACAAAATACGCAATATGTAGAATCTTCTGAAGGGCATTTAACATCGACGACCTGTGTCACTCTCCTCATACGGAGATCCACTGCTGCATCAAAGGGATTTGATCACAATGTGTTGTGACACAGCACAATGGAAACAGTCAAAACGCATACAAAAGAAAGGAAGGAAGGAAGGAAGGAAGGAAGGAAGCCGCGACGGGAAACCGTAAATGAGAAAGGAACGAAGGACGACGGGAAAACACACAAACCTGAACGGAAGCATTCAATTATCTGCTGAATCCCAGACTTGGAGGTCTGCAGAGGCTGCTGGAGCAGAGGAGGATCACCAGGCTCCACACAGACACCTGGAGAGGCACAAACACAGGGAGATTGCTGTTTATCAAAGTGAGCATGTAATGACATCAGAGGATGAGTCTTTGAGAAATACAGCATCACCGGGAAATTCAGGAGGGCTGCTGGAAACCAAAGTATATTACCGTGTGCCTGAAGGGCACGCACACAATCAAGAGTCAGAGAATGAGGTCTGTACAGGATGGTGATTCACTCTGACCTCATTACCTTCAAACACACAGAGGCAGAAAGCCCGTCATCGAGCTCTTCTTTCCAAGATCAGTATTACGCAGGAGGAAATACAGGAGGCAGACCTTAAAATTCAAATTAAATGTCTCGGAGGTGCTTGTTCAGAGGACAGATGGAGAACATGCAGCGGGGGACAGAGGCGCGTCTGGTGACTAATTTCTGTGCTTAGACCGACGCTGGACGGAGTCGGCGCGGGATTTTATACTCCAACTTTATGTGCCAAAAACAGGAACGTGACCAGTGAGAAATTTGCATTGGGAAACGTTTTTTGCCTTTGCTTTTGTACGGGGACTTTCGCACAGGTCCCCAGAAGGTGCAGGGTCAGCGAGGAAACAGCAATCCTGACAACGGACGGGCTTCGATGGTTTACTGAGCTGCTTTATCGCCAGCTTCACTTTATCGTCCCATTAATGACAGAAAGCATTCAGCGTTTACCGTTCTTGTTTTGGTTGCTTGTAAGCTGCGTTGATCTTGGACATATCGTGCTATGACTCTCACTGCAACCAGTTCAAATCAACAACAGCACCAGGTAATGCATAAAAATGTATAAAATACAGGTTGGTATTAGTCTTCTGCCAAAATACCGAAGCTTCCTGACTGAAATACTGCAGAGAACAGACTCATTCCTCTTTCCTGAAACATCACAACACCAAAACACATTTCTACCTGGAAAAGATGAACATGGCAAAAAAAAAAAAAAATATTAACCAACAAGCACTTCCTGGTTTTACTGCCAAACAGCTTTATTTTTCCTTTCGATCAAAAATGAAATATAAAATAGCAGGAGTGGGGCTCTGCTCACTGCATTATTGATACAAGCTGACTCACAATGGGCTACTGAGCTATATCGTGCAGAGGTAGAGTGCTCTCATTCTACCCGTTCAATGAAAACAGGTAGATTGACAGCATATTTTTATATTTCAACAACTTTATTTTTACAATAACACAATCTTGGCTTTTCATGGAGGCGGGCAGAGAGAGGGGTAAAGAATCACAGGGGCCGAGCAATTACGCCAACACAGACACTGTAATCACCTCCAAATTCTTCTCACATTAGATTGATGTAAAATAAGGTGATCTGGTGAATATGATTTTTGCTGCAACAAAGAGTGTTTTGTAACATCAATGACTTCAAATACATTGTTAATGTTTCCAGCTGAGATAAACGTTCAGTCTTTGTTTAGTTTTGAAGCGAGCACATCAATTGTGGCCCACAAGCTACAATTTATGTTTAGTCAAGATGTCAGTCAGAAGATGATGCTGCACTTTGTTAATTCACGACAAGGATATTAGTCGGTTTTCTTTTTCAACCAGATAGGATCCCAGATTTCGTTGTAGTTTATTATGATCCAAGATCACGTAGCTCCTGCTCAGATGGCAAAGCTAGAAGTTGAGACATGTCATGTTTAAAGTCACACAAACCTACAGAGTGAGCAGATCGATGCGGCGAGAGTCGTAGAGGAAATCACCCTTTCAGACTGACCGGAGTTAAACTTGTGCCGAAGGTCTGCGTGTGAGAGTCAACCTACGTCAGGAGACTCTCCTTTGTGACCCTCATATCTATCAGGCTAGTTACCGATGCGGCTTAACTTCGCTATCAGGAGCGGAACTAAACCCAGTGATACAGATGGTTGAACGTCTTTTAATCAAACGGGTGCCTGGTTGTGATCCGTTGCTCCCTTCACAGGGTGGCGGTGGAGCTTTGCAGGTAGAACTGAAAGAAAAAAAGAATTAAAAACCTTCAAAGACGACTACAGCCGTCAGAAAGCTCTGTGTGGAACTCCATTAAAGACAAATAGTGCGCAGGTGGACGGACACAGAGAGGGGAGGGGAAACTGGACTTTTATCAAATGATTTAATTTAATTCATGCTGTTTTTATCAGAGATGTGCACAGATCTAGACACTGGAGTCAGAGTGAGAAGAAGGAGACAGCTGTCTCCGGGTGGCTGCGCCCAACGTGGGTCAGACTCACATTCAGTCGACCCGTTTGAAACGCACGTCTGCCGTGTGAAAGTAAGTGAGAGACGGACGGACGGACACACCCACAGAGACACAGACAGAAAGAGGGATAGGAACGTGAATGACAACTGTGTGAGAGGCTTTGACAGGAAGAGAGATGGAGATTATGTATTAATGTGTGACAGAATGAGTTTCCCTCCTCCTCACACCCACCCACCCACACACACACACACACACACACACACACACACACACACACACACACACACACACACACACACACACACACACACACACACACACACACACCTCCTAGGCTAGCAGCTATAATCCCAGCAGGGCGGGTCAGCGACCCCTTCTGACCCGCAAACCTGCACACCCCCCCCTCTGCAAGAGAGTCAAAGGTCAACCAGAGCTTCCTTTTACTGAGCGGCGCAACAGTTTTCCTTTCCAGCGAAGTTAGAAATCAACTCACAGTAGCAGAGTTTATATACGAGACAGCTACACTTACTATTTTAAGGCGAGCATGGCAGATAAAGAATACGCTGCGGTAAAAGAAAGGAACGCGAGCAGCCGAGCTAAAAGGAAGGAGCGAAAGCAAACAGCCGCAAACATGACATCATCATAACTGAAGCTGTGACAGCCTTGTAGTACATTTTACAATCCTAGCTCAGGAGCTTAGTTTGGCTTTGAGGTCATGAAACACACCAGCAAAAAGTAATCACACCGTACTGGCAGTACGGGACGCCTGACGGGGAACAAACTGTGACGGAGCGTTCAATGGGGTCCAACGTGGGTTCAGAACATGTCATAGTTGAAGAAAAAAGAAAAAAAATCAAACATTATGTTATGTGATAATAATTCAAAACGTCTCCTCATCAACTCCTGCCATAACTAGGATTACTTTAGTTAAAACAGTCTGCAGAGGTTTTAGTCTTTTTCTTAAACTAGAACATTTGTCTGAATTTCCTTCTCTGTTAGTAGGCAGCTCTTCTCATTTGATACCCTGCAGACCAGCAGGCATGACTTCCAAATCCCTCCAAAAAAAAAAAAAAAAAAAAAAATACAGGAGTTATGCAATAACTAATTTAATAAATCAAATTTAAATAAAACTTTCATAAACCTTTGACACCTTCAGCAAACCCCTGGTGCCCACTGTGGTGCTTAAGGCCAGAGGCAGCTCCTCTTTTCAGCTGCTATTTTCTCTCTGACAACAAACCATTCTATTTTAATTTCGAGAACACAGCCATCCTTAATCCGGCGCTCAGGCAGTGAAGCGACACGCGAGGCTGACTGACAGATGTATCCTGCAGGTGGAGGAATAAAAGCAGCAAGAGGTGCAGAGGGAGGAAAACCTCACCCACCTGTGTTATGACCGTGGTTGCAGGCGCCCGTCTGCTGAGGCTGCTCTTCGGTCTGGCAGCTCTGGTCCCTGGTCTCACTGGTGCCGCTCATCTGGGTGTCAGGCAGCAGAGGGGGAATGGGCTTCCACAGGGTCCTGGCCTGGGGCTGGGCGGCCGAGTCGCCCTTTTCCTGGACGTCCATTGGAGTTTCCTTCTGGTCCCCGTTGTCCGACGGCGCCTCGGCTGAGGCGGGGGTCTGGAGGTGGGTCTGATCCGAGGACAGATCTCCTCCTCTGGGTTCTGCCTTCGGTGGAGGCTGACGAGCTTCCTCCATCTCTGGCTGACCACCGCTCTGCGAGACAACAGAGACCAGATGAATGAACTATAAAATGAAATTAAAGCCACTATGTGTGCAATGTGATGGTTTTTTTTTGCGTTGTAATAATCTCAGTGTCCCTGGGTTTAATCTGCGGGAGGTAGCAGCGGGAAGTGCTGTCTGCCTCAGTGATACATTCCTGTTACTATAACTGGAAGGTGCCAAAGCCAGAAATGTCCAAATTCTACACATAGTGACTTTTAGAAATAAAGAAACTAACAATCGAGTTCAACTGACATAAACACAACACTGAATTGTGAAGTTTAAAAGGATCAGAACACAACAATTTGTTCTTTGCGAGAAGGAAAACGGCATCTACTGATGATTAAAAAGTAATAAAAAGTAATAAATACATTTTTTTTTAAACGGACTTGCGCATAATCTGAAACTTGTTCGTAAAAAAGTTATTAATAGCCTAAATTCAACAGAAGAGGGTCCATTACAAATTAAACGAGTAGCTGTCCCATGTTAAATGCTGATTGTTGGGCAGAATGACGGGCTGTCTGTGTGTGTGTGTGTGTGTGTGTGTGTGTGTGTGTGTGTGTGTGTGTGTGTGTGTGTGTGTGTGTGTGTGTGTGTGTGTGTGTGTGTGTGTGTGCGCGCGCGCCCATCATGTCTCCTGAGCGTCCGAAAATTTTGTGGGGAGACATTAACCTTGTCGCACACAGCCACCCTTGAGCAGATAAGTGACTCCACACGAACTCCTCACTTTGTGCACAAATCTGTCTGTGTGTTGAGTGTGTGTGTGTGTGTGTGTGTGTGTGTGTGTGTGTGTGTGTGTGTGTGTGTGTGTGTGTGTGTGTGTGTGTGTGTGTGTGTGTGTGTAGGCTCCCTTTCTCTCTAGGTCCCCAATCTTTTCTTGTCTCCCACCCACCAATTTATCCTAATTTTCCCTCCCTGTCTGTGTCTGTCGCGCTGACTCCTCGTGTCCTCGCTGCCCTTGAAGAGGGATAAATGACTCCACATTAGGCACATTACAGCACATCACCACAGGACAAGTGGGCCACTTGAACACCGTGTCAACACACACACACACACACACACACACACACACACACACACACACACACACACACACACACACACACACACACACACACACACACACACACAGCATAATCAAATAGCTGCAAAATAGCTTCGTAGCATTTTAGACATGCTCAGTTAAGCCATCTGTGCAGCACACACACATATAACACACCGCAGCCACTGAGCACAAACCGTTTTGTCTCAACCAGAAAGTTGTGGCCTTTCGAAAAGTTTGAGGACACAATAAAAAGACGAAATTAAATCGAACCTATTTCATCACAAACTAGAAGGCGAGCGTCCTTCTCGTTTGAGCGCAGACCTCCACCGAGGAGTTTACTGCACACAATTCACATTTCAATGTGACTGAGAATATATTCAGCTGCATGATATGTTTGTATTTACCTTTCCAGAATCACACCTCAGTTTGAAGAAAGTGCTTTTTGTTATTCTTGTTTTTATTACAACTGTGGTGATGTTAAAATGACGTTGCTGTCTTCCAGTTGTCTCCTATGAAACCACTGAGTGCTCCATAATGGTAAGTGTTAAGTGAGCATGTGGATATGTTTCCTGGAGGGTTAGTGGTCGCTGTGAATGTAGAGCCTGACATGCAGTCATAGTATTTCTGAAATAGTCTACGTTTACTTAACTTTACTGCCACCTACTGTATTTTAAGATGTTTGGCATACAGTAGAACAAATTGAATGAAAACCCGTTTGTTTTTCTGAAATCCTGCTAACAAACAAACAAACCGCCACAAAAACATAACCTCCTAAAACGTCTCTGTTATTAAAGCAAAAAGAGAAAACAGAAACATAATGATTGTCCAGTTCAAAAGTAAAAAAGAAACACCAGCGAGTGCCACTATTCAGATAGCATTTGAATTTCTCAGTCAATCAGTTAACTATTCATAAGTCATTTTTTCATGAGGAAGAGAGCAGAAATCATCAGAAAGAGGCCTGATTGGAGGACCAGCCACCAGTTTCCACTCCGCACACAGAAAAACTGGAACAAGTGACACTTGGACTGAAGAGTATGATGATTATTTAACATGATTCATTTTCCATATTCACATCTATAGCGAACATCATACACCATATAATACATGTTGTATGATGATGATCTATTTTGCTTCTTTCATTATGAGTTTTAGACAAAATAACATATGACAGACTATAATTAGGATTTGAAGTATTTTCGACAGTTATATGCGTGTTGTCTTTCAGGCTCCGCGCTTCGGCTCATTGAATCTAAAACAAAATGAAATAATGGATCCTATAGTAAAATGCACTCAGATCAGCTTTAATTTGACTGGGTTCACGTCAATATTGAAAGAAGTGTGTGTGAGATACTGCAGCCCTCTTAACACGTCGTTCTTAAATTCCAGAGGTTCAAAAGTCGAATGCTTTGTGCAGCTGTGAGTCCTTTCAACACGAGCTTGTGCACAGTAGAACTCACATTAGCCATTTAGATTGAGTTGTAGTTGTCCGTCAATATGAGAAATAAGTGACCCCGCAAGTGAAGAAGATGCCAACAAGGCTTCATCGCGAGACGGAAACCACGGCCTCAAAAAACAGAGACGTCAGGCTGCAGTTTGTAAAAACGTACAAAAGGAACGCAGCAGGTTTCTGGAACAAAATGGACTGAAGAAACGAAAGTCAACCTCTATCAAAACGATGGAAACAGAAAAGTGTGACGAGAAGAAACAAAATGAACACCTTATGACTCAAATCTGGCAAACACGGTGGTTCTGTTATGACTTGAGTACGAGTGGCTGTCAATGGACTTGGTGCACAAGCATTTATCGATAATTACACTGCTGACAGAAACAACATGATACATGTAGAGGTCTACAGGAGCGTTCTGTGTGTTCAGATTCAGGAAAATGAATCGAAACACATTGGACATGTCGTCGTTTAGCAGGACAAAGACCCTAAACTTAAACCAGTGCAAAAAAAGCTTTTCAGGGTGAAAAGGTGAAATAAACCCTCGAGTGTACGAATCAGTCAGCGGATGTCCTTCGGACTGAGCTGCATTCACTGGCTGAAAACCAGACTAAGGGCTGAAAACCACAACAAGCATAGACAGAAAGTGTCTGATGATGTCTATGAGCTAAAGGCTTCGCAAAGTTATTGACTGTAAAGGGTTTTCCACAAAATATTAAATACAATTTAGTTTGACTTCAAATTACTTTTAAGCCCGTGAACGTTTCCACTTTGAGTTGAAGACCTGTATCTCCCAGACAGGTTCACTTGATATTGACGTGAACTCACTCTAATTAAAAGGTGAGACTCGGTACTTTAACGCCGTACCCATTTGTTTATTTCAAAATATGTAACTGTCCAAATACTTACGGCCCAACCTGCAAAATGAGCTTACTAGTTTAAGAACGTCTCTTAGGTGCTTTCCTGTATGTGAATTCATCACAATCAGTGACTATCATTTTGTCACCTGGTGTTTGTGCACAAACTATAAATGTCCCACATGTAAGACTGCATCCTGCGATGTCCCCAAGAACAACAGAACGTGTTGCAGTTGTCAGAGCAGGTGTTAAAAGAAACAAACATAGAGGACGGGGCATGTTGTGTGTAAAGTGTGATATTTCAGTACCTGTCTGCGTAGAGAGTGAGAGCTCTTCCTCCCAGCTGACTTCTGGACCTTCACCATGATGCCAAGAGCGGCCTGCTTCCCCGCACGTCCACTACCAGCATACACCCGAAACCTGCAACAGCACTCGGCGTGAGTGAAGCACAGCACTGAACCAACATCACTTCAGCTGGATGCACTTCTTAAAGTATAAAATAGCTTGTTTATGTTTTGTACCTGAAATCAGAATTACAAAAAAAAAAAAAAAATGACATGACCACATGATGTCTCATCAATGCACTGTTTTCATGTTTACGTATGGATTTACCATCAATGCTTTCACTAACGACTGTCTGTGCGCATTACATGTAGCTGCTCTAAAACTGAGTGTGTCCACAGCATACTTGTGGCATCAGTGATACACATCATCATAAAAGCAATGACAGTAAGGACTTGATTTGTGTGTGCACGCACACACACACACACACACACACACACACACACACACACACACACACACACACACACACACACACACACACACACACACACACTGACCTTTACAGGAAATGTTACCAAAATTAACTTTGCAAACTCATCTTCTGTAAACCTTCAAAAAGAGAGTTGATGACAATACAATTATAATCGTATGCATGTATCACAGTGCAATAAACATACTTACTGTAGGCACCTTTTTTACATTTTAATAGCAGAGCTATTGAAAAATTCTATTTACTAAACAACGAACAGTTGGCAAACTATATTAGAATCAACAACAACAATCTTCGTGTTGCCAAACTGTACACCCACAACCCATTTCTATGCCTAATTTCTTGTGAAAGCACGCATTAGAAAACGCAGCAAATATAACAGCGCTGTGTGTTTACTGGCTGTTAAGTGCTTATACACCAAAATATTTTAAAAGGTCACAGTAATTATTTCCCGCAATACTATTTCAGCCGCTCTTTATATTGCTGTCAGGGCAATCAAAACCAAGATATCTTCACTATTACGCTTCATGAGGTGCATTTAAATATAAAGTACTTTGCCTACCGAACATAGTTTATGCCAGCGGATATACATACTTTTCCCAGAGCACCTGCATAGACACCGTTTCCATCTGCACACACGCAGTACACAGTACGCGCAGTACGACAAAAAGTAGATTTAGAAAAAGTAGATTTACAGTGGGGAGCTATATGTAATTCATGTTTAAGAATTTGTATGAGTTTGGTGATGTACGGCTCCTCCCAGCGGGTAACCGCTGGATCAGGTGGTGAGCTGGCTGGGTGTGATAACAAAATATTCGAAGGGCTCTTTTTTTTACAGTTTTGCCTTCGGCGTAGGAATTCTATTGATAGACGTGAGCAGCCAAGGATTTTGAACGATTTATCTGATGGAGCTTTTTCTGAGTTTGAGCTGTTGTGGATGATGTGAGGATGCAGAGCAGGAGGTGTTATCTGAATGACTTGACCTGCTGTAACAAAAAGAGGCTTTGCTGTGACTTTTCCATAACACGGTTTAAGTCCCATTTAAATCTATTACAGAAGAGGGTGCTAAGAAGTTTAATACGGTAGTAATGATATGAGACTGCTGTTGATGAGATTGTGGAAAGTGGTTCACGCCTGATGTCTGTCATAACTTTGTATGACAGCGGAGGTGATAAAATAACATATGTTGCTGCCCTCTAGTGGTCATTAAAGCTAAAACAGTTTGATCCGACTGGACCCTACCTACTTGGGATTTAAATGCACATGCAGAAGTGCTTATGTGCAATGGTTCCATAGACAATGATTTATCTGCAGCAGCTGCTGTAGGCTGCTTCCTAATCTGCAATCTGTTTTGCCTCAACAGAAAACTACACAACGTCCAACATTATTTTCTACCCAATTTAGAACATTTACATTTTTATTTTTACATTCAAGTGTGCTGAAAGTGACAGTTGCTTAATACCGTATGGGTGCAACATCCTACGTGTGTGTGTGGCGGGATGGGGGGGGGGAATTACAGTCCAATCTGACAGAAATTGCACTGTTGTCTCTTTTAAGATCTTAGTTTAAAAAACTGAACTGCAGATTTTGGGCCTTTGCCTCCAATAAAGTTACTCCAGCGGTGACAGGGACCTCAAGTGCCTCCATGATCCAGTCAATGTCATATACACAGGCATCTCCCCACTTGCGGTTCCATTGAAACTCCAGCAGAGGGAGACAAAGCACGCTCGGAAAATGTTTATTCGACTTGAAAAGTTTTAGTCTGCTGATGTCCCCAAAAGTGGAGACATGGAGCACAGAGCAACACAGATGAGGGGCCAAGGGGGGTTGACACAAAGCAACGCGCTGCACGTCTTCATACAAAGGATGTTTGGCTCCCGCTTTTTCACTCAGGTATGTTAATCATGTCCTGCTTGGTAATTGGAAGTAGCAGGTAGTTAAATAATTCAATTATCTGCGTGAAACATGTCAACTAAGAGGCCACCGTACACATCAAGAGACAAAGGTCAGTCAGCTCTTGTGAAGTATGGAACAGGAAATTAAATTAAATACTTTGCATGGCAGCAGCTGTGTAAATTATGTTATCACCGTTATGGTTCACTCTAATTAGGGAAGAGTGGAATCAAAAGCAAAAACAGCTTTTGCACCTGTAATTCACGGCAAAGTCACATGAGGGACAATGTTTGTTTTTTTTTCCAATCACCTCGTGATTTCAACAAAAAAAATCTGACATAAAATATAAAGTTCAATCTAAATTGGAAAAAAAAAACCAACCACACAATCCCTGATTGAAAAGGAGCAGAAGGAAGAAGTGCCACATTAGGACTGCAAGTAGCATAGTTTGCTACTGATGTCCAATTTCCTGATTTCCAGGCCTCTGAAAGACCTCTGACGAGCCCGTTATTCTTTCAGCTTCAGGCTGGAGACATTTCCGAATACCTAGTTTTAGCAATGATGATGAAGCAGTCAAGCACTTCGCAATAACTCGACAGCAGAGGCTACTTGCAGTGATGGAGTTGACGAGCACAGCTGAAGTGGGGCCTCGACAGAAGATGAGGAGACAAAGGAAATGTCGGTGTGTCAGAAGTGGGACGGAGGATCAGTCCAAAGGAAATGACACTTACTGTCAGCTGGTGTCACATTACATCATTTCAATAGTGTATATCATAAGCACAGTTGTATCTAAACATACGCGTCTGTGTGAAGAGCGAGGACAGAGAGAGGTGACATGCAGGTCAAGTATAATATTATTACTGAACCATTTCCGAGGAAAGGTTTGCCTGGCTAGAACGTAATTGTAATAAAGGCATAATTCATTTCAAACTGAACTATTAGACTAAAATAATTTATGTTCTAGCAAAATTAAGAGCAGGCATATTAATACACTATACACCTACCCAGGTTCTATTTATATCAGGGAGGGAGATTAACACCAGCCATTAACTATAATGGGAAATTAGGACTTTGACCGGAAAGTCTGTCTGCCGTACCGACGACTGACGTCAGGAAACAACCTCATTTAAAAGTTCTATTCCTTTATTTAATACAATAAAGTTCATTTTAGTGATAGCACTTAAAGGCGCCGATACATTTCAAGCTCCTAGTTCCTGTGGACTCTCTTTGCTCGTGCCCCTCGAGCGACGACTTTTTACACAAGTCGACGACAACGACACTCATAACGGAAAGTGCCGCAGAACTCTCGTGAGTTGGAAGCCAAAAGGTACTCTGTAAGACCAGCTGCGCGAAAAAGCGTAAAGGAGGAGAAAAGCTGCAGAAAAGCGCCCGTATGTGTCAAATGGTTACGAACAAGCTAAAGCAAAAGCTTTCTGATGGATTCTTCACCGTTTCTCTCGGTTTGTCACACCTCTTAAAATGCTTGTAAACTCGGCAGTTGGTTGGTTTCTATGTTTTTCATTCTTTCTAAACTTCCCCCAAAGTGTTTTGATGCCAGATATGTATATTGAAGACATTTTTTGAGTTTAAATAGGGAATTTGCTGTTGTAAACATTACTGTTGTTGCTCTGTAGACAATATTCACTTTAGTCAAAATATAAATCAATTCTAATCCTGTTCTGAATTAGGATGACTTCAGGGGACAACACTGACTTTATCTCCGAGCGTATTTGTTGAACTTTTCTGTCCTGCAAGAAACTAACAAACTGCACTGTTTTCCTATATTGAATGATAAACGTCCAAACTTGTGTAAACATGGAGAGTTTTTAGTCAAAAAACAAATACACAAATATGAGTCCTGGCATTGTGGGCTCTGCACACGCACACGCACACACACACACACACACACACACAAAAACAGCACCGTAGCTGGCAAACATTTGAGGGAAACGCTGGTGTTTCATGTAATAATACATGTCTGAAATTCAATCCATCCTGAAGAGGAATAAGTTGTTCCAGAAAACTTGGATATGGATCAGTGATTTTGGCCAAAAGAGCTCTCTGAACAATGTAAATTAAAAAAAAAAAATTAAAAAAACCCCTCTGTCCACCAGGGACCATCAGGGGAAAACAGAGCTTACTGCTTTCATTTTCATCTACAGCATCAGTCCGACATGCTAATCAACACGTACATTTATCCTGAGACTTGAACGTACCGCGGCATCAAGAAGGCTGCAAATCCCAACCCAGGACAAACAGCGCCAAATTAGTTTGTTCAGAAGTGTTTCACAAAATCCTGACAAGCAGTCGCCTGCTGGAGCCGACCCTCCTGTGTGGACGACCATCTGAGCGCGCGCGCACACACACACACACACACACACACACACACACACACACACACACACACACACACACGTCCTCAATCACTTCTAAAAGAGGAAAGATGTCCTACAAAAAGGTGTAAAACAAACATTTAGCCACTCACGCACCTACGATACACTCGCGCGCACACGAATGCAAGGGGCTCTCCCCCGTTTCCATGGCAACAGACAGACGTGGTTATGAAGTAGTGACTCCTGTGATGACTCAGGTAATGAGAGCGAAGGTGTCCTGGGCTTCGGTGTGACGAATCGAGGGCGGTTTGCATCCTTTGGTCCAAACCCTCCCGGTCTGCGCTCCACTTACGGCTCGGGCTGCTCGTCAAGCTGCTGATCTCAAGCTGTTCGACGCGTGAACCAAACGCCTGAACACGACAGCATCTTTTGAGGTCAGGTAAACATCGATCATATTTCTGTCCAAACTTAAGCCGTCCAATGTTTACGTGTTAAATATTTTGACAGCAGCAATTATTGATCCCCTCACTTTTGATTTCAAGGAACGACACGTAACCCCGGGAGAAAGAATGACATTGGCCACGCCGCTGTGGAAATGCCTTCCGAGAAAGAAAATCATTCCTCGCTCTACAAGTGCTAAAAGACCAATTTCAAACGATCAATGTAACAAACTGGTTTGAAAATGGCATTTCCCTCCGTTCTCTTCAGAAAAGTACTTGATAAACAGTCTGCTGACGATGGCGGTAACACTGGAACAATACTGCACAAAAAGATGAGCTCTGTTCGTAAAGAAAGGGCGAGATGTGACCGACGTGCCCGAGGCACTTGGAAATAAACGCTTGAAGAGCGGCAATCCTAACAACTTATCAACATATGGCTAATATGCAGAAAATAAGTCATGACGGTCTCCTCCTCACAAATATAACCCTGAACAAATCAGCCACTACCTGGTAAACCAACTTAATGACTCACTTTTGACTCACGCCGGTGCAGCTTTTTCACCAAATCTATCATTTCCAGCTGTAAAAATTAGCCTGGTTCTGATGTATTTACTTTTACATGAGAGCAATTTCCTGCAAAACAAGCTTCCTGACTGCATTGATCAACATTGCTCAGACACGCCAGACGGCAGGCAAATATGTTAAAGTTTCCTCCTCGGTGGTAATCCATAGTGATTCTGTTTATGTCAGCCAGAAATCAATTTCTCAGCGTGTTTCCCATTTGGGAGCATCTCCTATTTTAGAAGACAAATCCTCATTTGCCCAGTCAGAGGCAACAGATGAGAGAAATCCATGTCAGAGGGGAACAACTTTGTCGTCTGAGCTACAGTGGGGTCTCCGCTTCTTTACGGTCTCGCAAATAAAAAAAAAAACAAACAAACATGAACCGATGTCACGTTTTAACCTCCAAGTGCGAGCGTGTCGATGCCACAGCGGTTAACTGTTTGTCTGCTGGTGGAGCAGCAGTCACCGCCTCCTCTCAGGTATTTTCTATGGCTGTCAGACCGGACTTCCTCCTGACAGAGGGCCTCCACCTCCACGCTCAAGACAAGATGCTGGCCGCTGGCAGACGAACCAGTGCCACCACCTGACCACAGGAGAGGATGGAAACAATGATGTGGGTCGACTGACGGAGTTCCCCACAGATGGAGAATAGCCACGTTCAGTGAATGGTTTCTATGTTGCGGCTGTGACCTTTTGCCAGCTTTACTTTCTGCTAATGTCGGCAATCTAGAAAATAAACTCCGATGAGATGTTCTAAGATCTAAAAGAGGTTCTTAAAAACAACAATGTTAAACTCAACTTTTAAAGCATTTGATTAAAAAAAAAAAAAAAAAGTGATACAAACACATAGAGAACAAGATAAAACTTGATTAAGCTCATCTAAGAAAAATGACCTTTGCAATACAGTACAAATATTGTCAATAAAATGATACCACGGCTTCTCGGTTTCCGACACAAAACTACCAGACGAGCGGTTTCGACAACTTGTATCCAATCAATTATCTCCCTCCTGTTTTCTAAAGGTGTCACAATCCCATTTAACTGAAAACATTTTTACCCAATAACATGCAAGTTAAAGTGGACTGAAAGTCTGAGATGAATGTGAGTGATATGCATAATGTCAAACAGCACCTGCATCTGTCAAACTACAGTCAGCATCAATAACAGGTGTAGTTCAACACTTCTGGAAAGCCGTCAGTAGCCGAAAATAAACACAACACTGACTGTCAAATACGATTATCTGATCGGACTGCATGTGCCGAAACATCCCACCTGACAACATAAACAGAACCTCACACCGGTTAGTCTTTAGTCTGTAGAAATATCCTCCGACTACAGTGGGGAAACTCCCAAAAACTAATCACCGTGGCGAAAAATGAATCCCTGCAGTATTTTATTTGCTAATTGGGGAAATAACCGAGAGGTAAACACAAAAAAGACACACGTGTCTGGAGTATCAGCCAAAATTATAGAAATACTGACAAGTCCCCCAAACACCAAATTCAAGTCCCTGCCCTGATTTCATTGCCCAACAAAGTTTACGACACAGAAACATTTACCGTTTAAGGGCTGCACTTAAGTTTTCTGCGACAACTTTGATCACCCAATAAACACACTTATCCGCTACACAACAATTGAATTAGACTAAAATTGTGATTGGAGCTTCTCGGACGCGAGAGGAATTCTGCTCAGTACACTGCGTAGTCTTGGTTCGGAGCGAGCACGCAGCACATCGGAGCAAAGAGACGCAGTAGCCGAGCGTGGAAAAGGAACACGGACGGAGATTTAAATAAATATAGCCACGGGAGGTGCATAATGGGCATTTTCAGGCCAGGTGTGGAGGCACTGCTTTACTCTCGCAGAAAGGAAGCCTCTAAAAACAACACGTAAATGTGTCATTAAATACAAGCACTGGAGATGGTGATGTCAACGCTTAATGACAAAACAAGAAGGCAACAATTCCTATGAAAGCCATTAACAGGCACACAAATCACCCGAGATCCCAAACTACCCGGTAAGGAGGGACAACTGTTATGACAACAGACTTGAGCGAATGTTCTGTAAGAAGTCGCAGACATTTCTATGAATGGGCAGAAAGTGGGCCTTTGTTGACAGCGCTCACCTTCGCCACCGACACACTAAGATACCGTGTCTGTTGGGAGTCGGGCTGGTGCACTCCCTCACTAGCTGCTGTTTGCAGGAGGAGTTGCAGCCTTTCTCAATAACTAGCTGACCTACTAATTGACTGACCGACACTGACGTTCCATAGTCGACTTCCTGAATGAATACTTTACCTCTCTTTGCCGTACCAACTGGCTGCGTGACCGGCAGGTTGATGAGTTCGACAAGCTGACTCAGTGACCGAACACCGCACGACATCATTAAACTGACTGAATCACACAGTGGCATCGTTAAACTGTGGCAGTCAGCATCCACTGTGGTAAAAAAAAACAACGATACCTGTGACACTTCAACCAGGCGGACTTGGCTGCTGCTCTGATCTCAAGTTGCTGTAACTCCATGTCAGAAAAAAAATAATAACGGAGGGCCAGCTGGAGCAGGAAAGACTTTCAACTGGCATAAATGCAAACAAGATATAATATAGGAAAAAGAATAACCCACTTTGTTATCTACACTCATGTCCTAGTTACCCATTGATATTCCTTCTGAAGGTTAGACTGACCACCTCTGTTGTGTCAAAGTTACTAGTGTACAGTGTTAACGCTTTTAGACGGGTTAATGGTACAAAACTTAACTGGTTAATTATCGTTAAGCACATGTACAGAAGAACTAGGTTCTTAAAACAACCTGAAATGCACAATAAGTTTCAAATTAAACAACCAAATCCTAAAACATGCAGCTTCAAAGTTGCTCAAACCGGAGACATTTTTTTGGGGACCTTAAACTATCAAAGAAAAAAAAAAAAAACTGGCTACTTTAAATCAACATCAGAGCTGCATCTCTGCCTCAGGTTATGTTTTATAATGTTTCATTATCTGTACTGGTTTGTTGATGACTCCACTTTTAACTATACCTGATACAAGCTAAGTCTAAAACCTTGTTTTTAAAAGTCCAGAAAGTCACCTAAATGAAAAAAAAAAAAAAAAAAAAGTACATGCAAACATATAGTTAAGCCACATAAAATATATGTAATATTAGACAATGTGACTATTTAAATAGCACAAATCAAAATGCTGTATATTTATGTTTTTAAACATTTCAGTCATATTCTCTTAAAGCCCCAAACTGACTCTTATGTTTGAAAACAGGCAACAATAGATCATATAACTTCAAGTGGGGTTGCAGCATGTTACTAATCAGCCTATTGATGCAATATAAAATCACTTTCCCACAACATTCTCCGACAAATGATGTCCATGCTGAGGAGAATCTCCACTTGAGAACTGCAGGACTTTTGTGCCCTCTGAGGTCTGCTGGATGACACCACGCGCTGCCAACAAGCGCAACGGCAACAAATAAAACGTTCCTCGGTTAAAACGCCCAGCTCGTCTCCAGAACCAGAAACGCGTGGCGCGCCGTGGCGGCGACGAAAAACGCGAGAGCGCCTTTCCACACTGTCCGGATCACAATCCAACCTTACTCTCTGCGCTGTTAGTAAAGGTTTTACGGTCATATCCTCACGATCCAGTGGAAGGACATTTATCCACACATGAGCGAGTCCACACTCTAGCCACATGCAGCGAGCACCATGAGGGAAGGACAGGACGGAAATACTCCTCTCCGGCTGGCCTGTCGAGCCCTGTGGCCGGTTTAGCCAGCGTGTGTGTGCGTGTGTGTGTACGCATCCACTTACGCATCCGAGGCAGTGCGATGGAAACATAACCATCCCGAATAAACTGCGCGATCTTCCGTATTGATACGGAATCCCAAGTCGGTGCACTGCTGGAGAGTGGAAGCGCACGGCGATTGTTGCCGCTCGGGTCCGTGTCTATTGGTTCCCTTTCAGCTGGGGCAGCGTCAGCACACTCACACACAGTCTCCATTTGCAACTCCATCGCCCCCCATGGGCGTGCGAGGCCGCGGGCTGTGACGCAAATGGCACTGGGTGATTTGCAAATGACATATCTTCCCAATTCAGTGTCGTCGCCGCGGGGACTGGTCCAATTCACCAGATATTGCACGTAGAAATACCCATCCGACGGTGGGTGACGAGTAAATAAAGGCGGATGAGTCGTTCGCTCTACGGGGATGCGGTTGCATAACTCAGGAAACTTAATAAAAATGTGCACGGAGAGAGCGATGTGCAGTCCCCGTGGCTGATGTTCTGTGGTTGTTTCGATTTGATCCTGATAGCCCGCGCTACAATACTGAGCACCCGATCAGTCATCGACTTTTGGCCACAAGAGGAACCAAGCAGAGCGTACACAGGGAACCCAGTGGCCTCGCTATGGTGGATGTGTGGTGGCCAGTGCTAGGACGCATGCACGTAGCTGACGGGGAAAGACAGGACAGCCGGAGTGGGACTTAGGACCACATTCACAGGCCATAAAGGGCCCGCATGAATACTATTGTGCTCTTTTATCCAAGAGTCCCCAACTATTTACAAAAGGTTGGCCAACACACACAAAAAATATCGCGGCGAAATGGTGGCGGCGGTTACAGCAGCTGCCACTGTTCTCTGCGCAAAGCAACAGCACAATCATTGCGCAGCGCCGGACTTCCCTAGTTTTGTGCAAACTGTGTGATTCGTCCAAAAGACTTTTATTTTTTGTATTTTTTTGTATCTCATTCAGGCTGTCCTCGTCTGGCAAGCAGCGAACCAGAGCGCAGGGCAAGTCGCCGTTCTCATGGCACGATTTGCATCGCCCCCATTATCCCCGAAAATCTCTTTTTACACGGTTATATTGTCAGCCTAAAAACGCCACTATTTTGAGTAACAAAGGGGCAGCTTAAGTTGATCAAAGGAAAAGCCAAGTATAAAATGCACCTTTCAAGCCGTAAAAGAGAGGCCCCTCATAACGATTGCAGCATGGCAGGGGAGTGCGGCGTAAAAACGAGCTAACCCGAATAAAATACACACAAAGACAAGGTGCAGTACCACCATAACTCCGTCCATCACTATTATAGTGATAAAACTAAACCATCCGCGGTCATTTGGATTGGCCTAAAGCCGGTGAGGATGGTATCATTATGAATGTAAAACGCTGCGTTTTGCGGCTCCGTGCCACCTTTTCCAAGAAGCAGCTTGGCGCACAGGACCGGTGACCCTTCCATCTTTGCGCGTCCTTCTACCGAGCGAAACCGCGAACTATCTTTGAATTTGACGGTCCCCTGTTGAATACGACACACAGCAGTAGGTGATTTCGTCTTGGAGGGAGTAAACGCTACACGTAGAGGCTGCTACAAGTCTCCGAAACTATTCCTCTCCCCACCGCGGCCAGGCAGAAACAAGAGGGCGATGACGCCATTTTCTGCAAAAACAACCATGCTCGGGGAAGCCAGAGCGAAGGAGGTTTAACCCGCTCCGCGAAGCCCTCCAGTCTCGCTGAAACGTACCAAAAAAACAACAACAAAGTCCTTACCTTGTATTTCGTGGACGGGTGGCAGGAAAACGCGTTTTGAGTGGATTAAACCGTCCGGCCGTCGCTACTTCGAGCCCGGAGATTGTTTATTTCGCCTCCCAGCGTCCCCGGTTCACTCTGAACAAGTTCCTCTGCGAGCCGCTGTCTTTGTGCACCCAGAGGAGCCTCTCAGCATTGAGCCGGTCTCTGCGCAAAGGTGCACCCTTCTGCGTCCAGTTTCAGCTGGAAATGCCGGCACTTTAGGGCGACACGGCGAACAACAAAAATAAGAAACGATTGGACTTGTTTGTTTTTTTTCCCCCCAAATAGAAGAAAGTTCAATAATCGTCCGGCTTTTAACCGCAGCTGCGTCCGCGGTGCTGATTTATTTATTTGATCCCCCCCCGAAACGCGCAAAAACCCTTCTTTTTTTTGGAGGACACAGGAGCTCTCCACAAGTCCACGACGCAAAGTGAGGCAGGGGGTTGGTTACACCCTCTCAGAAGTTAAATAAAACATTTAAATAAACACTTTATACCACAAATTTAATAGACAAAAAAAAAACAATCAAGAGGAACTCGACTGTAAGAAAGTGATCATCCAGATTTGTGGCCAAACATCTTGATGAAATGTAGTAAATTAAAATGTACATTTTTGCATCAGATGTTTACAATCTTCTCCAAAGGGGACTTCAACCGCTCGTACGCCTCATTTTATTTCTCCGGGAAGTTTTATTTTCCTTGTTTTATATCTTTATTGTGACGTGATTTGTTTTTAAATATTTTTTTTTATCTCGTCAAAACATCGTTTCCTGAACTAAACTACACGGAAACGAGTGGATAAGTTATCGTGTGTTTTACGTTGGGAACCCTTCACCAAACTGATGATGAATTATATTATATGATTTGTTGTTTAATGTATAAATTCAGTATGAATTAAGATCAAAAACACCGAAATGACAAAAAAAATATGAATAAACAGGCTTACCTGGACTTTTTTTTTCGGTTATTCGACAGTTTCCCACCAAAAAAAACAAAAACAAAACAAAAAACCCCACATTCAAATCCTTTCAATTGTTTTGTCGGAGTGTATAAATAAATAAATAAATAAATAAAATGTATTTTTTTAACTCAAACGTGTCAAAGTCAACGGCTAGCCTTTCTGCTAGCTTACCCCGCATTTAGCAGTAGCATTAAAGCGGTGTTAGCAAAGTCGTTTATGTCAAATCTCACCTGCGATAAACTCGTTTTATTACAAACCGGGAAAGAAGTCCGACTGTTTTGTGTCGGTGTAGCTTCGTAAAAAAAAAAATTAATAATAATAATAATAAAAAAAGAGGTATGGGGCTGTTTTCAGCGGGATAAAGTCAACTCGGTTGCCTGAAGCTAGTTAGCGAGAAGCTAAAAAAAAACAAACAACAACAACAAAAACAAAAAAATCTACCGTTTGTGTTCATTTGTACTTTCTGTTTTTTAAAAAAAACAAAACATCCAATAATAATTTATAAAACAAATAAAACCACAATTGGAAGTGAAATGACGTGAAGGAATATCATGCAGATGTTTTAAATCCTCACCTGTTAAAAACAAACTGGTTTCACGTCTTATAAAGTTCAGACTTACAGAGAAACTCTCTTTTATTATTTATTTAAATAGACTCCGTGACAACTAACTCAGACTGATTTAGTTCAATATAGTAGTCTGTTAACTTACTGTCCATTAAAAGTAAACAGATTTGATCATATGGTCAAATATAATACAGTTTATACGACCTGTGTGTAGATTATATTAGTGCTGCTCAAATAATTGGTTAAAGTAAAAAAAATAAAATAAAATGCAACACTAACTAAACATTGAGGATATTGTAATATCAACTGGGTATTAAACAGGAAGTATTTTGTGTAGTGGCCTGGTGGTTAATCTCTGGGACGTCAGCTGTCAGGACCTGATGTTGTAAACAAAACAACAACAAAAGTAAAGTTTTGGGAGTGCTGGCCTAAAATATGAAGTATAACTTCTTCTTTTTTTTTTTAGTAGAACCTGAAATAATAGTATCGGACCTACGGTTTTACAGAAGTACCACAAGTTGTACTGTTTCTTTGGGCCTATGCAGTGTTGTCATATAGTGTAATAGTTGTTCACATTTTGAATACTTAAAAAAGCTGAGCGCTTGCAGTAAATAGTCCGTTTTTACTGCTCGCTTCAAGTCTTATTAAACTATTTATAGCTCAAGTGTTATAATATCGTGGTTACATTCATATATATTGGATATGGGATTCAGTGTTTTCAAGGACAAGGCCGTCAACAGGACACCTGGCAAACCATTTTAATAAGAAAACTCAGCTTCGTGCCTTTAAATGCAAAATGTTAATACAGTAAATATTTCTGATTAAACTGCAGCAGTTTGAGCGTGAGTTAACCATGTAGGCATAGTTAAGAAACGTGTTCCACTTAAGCTCAGTTGCTGTCCTACTTTACCCAGAACAGGATGAAATTTGGATTTGGACAAACTGTGGACAAATTGATATGTTCACACTTATTGTAAAGGGTCTTAACAACACCTTGAGCTACCTATAAACATACTTTATTCCACCCCCAATCAAGTTTGGGAGCATTGTATCACAATATGTGAAATAATGAAAAGATCGTAGCTTGAATACTTCCTACACATCAAATAAAGAAAAACACTCGACACATTGAGTGTAAAGTGTTTTGTTTTTTGTTTTTGGGGTGGGGGGGGGGGGAGTTTGAGAAATCCTATAAGAGTTATAATCCCCACCAGTTCTTTCCTTTAGGCTCATGAGAGCCCACAACAAAAGGTGCCCACCACTATCGTCTATACACAATTAACTAAAGCACCAGCATTATTCCATTATCATAAGAATGCTGTTTGCAAAGGGGGGAGAAACTCCTCGGCATTCATGGACGTGCCGAATAGAGCTGAGAGCTTTTATCTTCTCAATTACATGCAGGCTGCATTTATCACACCACCTAGTGACATGTTTGGGCACTTTTTGTGCATGACAAATAATTAGTTTATGCTGGTAATTTAAACGGCCTGTTTGTAATTATAGCACGAGGCGAGAAGTGGGTCTCTCTTGGAGGGACTGGGGAGGACATTAGAGATTAGGGGCACATCTTGATTCCAGGGGGACACAAAGACAAAGATGAGCAGATTAGACAGATAAAATATTCAGATTTTCCACTAACAGGGCATTAAAGTGGAGAAAATGTCACAAATGACAATTTTGTAAAGGTAATACAAGTTTTGAGACATTCTGATTCATGTTTATTCTTTATTTCAAATAGATGCAAATGAAAAGACTTTTATTAAAAAAAAAAAATTAAAAAAAAATCTACTCTGCCAATCAGCCTCCTCAGATGTGTGAGTATGTGTCATCGCTGGAAGTCGTGCAGTAGCTGCTGCAATTATGAATTCAGAAGACGACCTGAGCAGCAATTGTTCATCGCAGCAGGAGTGTCTGAATAAATGATGACTAAATAAGAGCGGTACCTTACTTTGAGGTTAACATCATTTGCTCTGAATCACATTTTTCACCCCCACCAGTGAGTGCCTCTGGTCTGATATGTGGCTGATGAGATCCGAGGTCGTGCTAGAGGTAACTGACCACAAGGTGTCAATGTTGTCGGGGAACGTATTTTGCCGTGAGTGTCATTTCAAAAGTCCATTAATGTAAAAAGGCACTGAGGAAAGCAGCGGGGAAAATGCCTGCTGGATGTCATGCTCAAATAAATTTAATTGGATGTAGTGATTTGTCTGGAGAGCAGTAATAGATGGCAGTAGAGCCATCTGTACTTGTAACTACAGTAGTGCTGTTTCATGTTTACCAAAGTAGTGTTTTTGCAGCAGTTTAAAGGCCTCTGTAATTTAGGACTCTCTATCATAATTAGTTTCTTGCAATGTATTTAGTGTAAGTTCCTTTTTTTCATTTTGTTTATATTCATAAGCGAACATCTTTCGTGTGCGTATGAGCCAGATAACGGCGCGTCGTGCAGAACAGTGATCATGAAAAAATAATGCAGCGGCTCCTTTGGCGGAAAAGACCGACCTCAGACGCAGATGTTGGAGCGATCCGTGGGGCCACACATCAAGGCGCCACCCGACTGTGACCATGAAGTGTTATGAGCTTCTTTTCACTTGTCATGTTTTCATGCGTAATATAACTTTTCCCAACTCTTCCTGCCAACCAGGAGTCTCGTCCTTTCTGACTCTTGTCACGTGCAATCTCATTTTCTCAGACGACGGAATTAAAATGAGAAAGACCAAATGATTTTCTTTTCTGGAACTCAATTCAACTAAAGGATTATACGGACAATTTGTTGTTGAGTAAGACCTTGAGGATGACCAGTGTAAAAAGCTGTTTGATTCTCAGCCAACTTATCCCAACAACTGAAGCTGCTTTGTGAAAACAGCCCCAGCAGGCAGCAGCCATTAATCAATGGTTTAGCCAAAAGCTATCAAAGGAATAATAAAAAAAAATTCCACTGAAGTTTCTACAGTAAACTTTAGGGTCTGATCCCGCTTATCTGTGCTGCAATTAAAACAGTGACACACAGCGAGTCTATTGAAGTTAAATGGAGTAAAATTCGAACTGGATCAAGATTACAACTGTCCGATCTTTTGACCTACCTACATCTTTTTAAATTCATGTTTTTAGAAGGAAACCTAGATGTGTTTAAAATGTTTTAAAGTAAGATGAAAGAAGAAATAACACAATCATTAACTTACAAATGAGAAGTTGCAACTGGGTACAGAGGTTTTGATGTTATGTCTATAATGATCAGTATGTTAGCCAATGACATCATCTGTATTGTTTTACTTTTTTAAAACATGCCATTACCCCATCATTTTTTTTCCTGGTTTAAGCGTTGGGACTCTGTTCCGTCAAACTTAAATAAACATATTTTAAAGTTTGCCGACAACAGAATTCACAGTCAGCTGCTGGTCATCATTCCTTTATATTGTTGTTTTTCTAAGTCTCTAGTCATCACTCTGTGCGGGTCTTCAGTCACATCTGACTCACTCTTAAGAAAAATTAGCTCTTCCCTCCAACAATGACACGAAGCACTCGCAAGGCTCAACAGAAGACAAGTCTCAGTCATCAGTGAGACACTTTAGAAAATATCTCAGTAAAAACATGAAAGAAAGATAAATAAAGCCAGATATATTAGGTCCTTGGGAATCTTAAATTGGACATAAAATCACTTTTCTATATTTCTCTGGTCTGATTTACAATAGCTGATGTTACAATTCACAGTATCATTATTTGATCAGTTAAAATTTGGTTTTAATGTTCATGTTAAATGTAGTTCATTTCCCCGATTTGTAAGTTATGAATGAAATTGTCTTTTTTTTTTTTTTTACCGATAATAGATGCAAAAAAACAAACAAACCAGATTTCATTGTGCGCATTGATAGAAAGTAATTCTCTGAATCCACCGCATTGCTTGAGCACAGCCTGTAAATGACGATGAACACAAGAAATGTGTTGCTAACATTTGGACAAGTTATCCCTACACTTACAATATTTGTTTTCACATTTCACTTACTCTGCAAGAAAACTGGTGCATCTCAAAGTCTATACAGACTACCTTGAACAATACAAAAACGCTCTCATCACAGCCTGTTCCACCGACTAAGAACACCTCACACATTGTGGCCGCACCAGGCCGAAAGCTCAAACTTCTCCAATCCAGTGACAACACCTCCAAATCCTTCACAGGTAACAAGTGTGACTCTTTCCTTTCCTGTTTCCAAACTAAAATTGACACCATCTACAGCAACCTGACCGCTTTACCTGCTCTCCCCACACTCTCATCTCTCCTCCTCCCCCCTTTACCAGCTGTCTCGTTCTCATTTATATCTCTAATGGAGCTGTTCAACTTCATGGCGGGAACCAGAAGCTCCACTTGTGTTCTGGATCGCACGCTGTCCAGTCTGGTTAAGAACTGTTTCCCTCCTGTCTCCTCACTCACCAGAGAAATCATTGACTCCTTCAGCTCTGGTTCAGTCCCTCAAACACTCACACGAGCTGCTGCAGCCTCCATTCCTCAGGAAAACCTGGACTAAAACCTGATATCATGAGCAATTCCCAGGCCGTCTCCAGTCACTCCTTTCTGTCAAAAATACTGCACGGGGTTGTCGCCTCCCAACTCAAAGCCCACCTCATCTCCAACGACCTGTCTGAACCATTTCAATCCATTTTCTGCTCACAGCAAAGCCCAGAAAGAGCCAATTCACTAAAGACCTTCTCTCCTCAGACTCTGTTCACCTCAGCATCTGCATCCTCCTTGTCCTCACTGCAGCTTTTGACACCATCAACCACACTATTCTTCTCTCCCACCTCACCTGGCTGCGGTCATATGTCACAAACAGACAACGGTTCATCTGCATCAACAACTGCGACTCCTCCGTCGCTGCTCTGTCCCAAGGCGTCCCCCGGGGTTTGATACCTGATCCTTTTTTATTTGTCTTCTACATGGTCCCCCTTACTCACATGATACGTGATCATGGCCTCCATTTCCACGACATCCAGCTCTACATCTCCAATAAATCAATCACCACTGCAGCTCACTCTGCTCCAACCAACTGCCAACTTCCTCACACTAAACCGTCATAAATCAAACCTAGTCACCATCGGCTCCGATTTCTCCCCAAAGCTACTCACAACGTCTACGTCACTCCTTGTCCTTCCTATATATCTGCAACCTCTGAGTCATTTTCAACAACAACTTCTCCTTCAGTCATGTGAATCACGTCACTAGAAATGCCTTTTCCACTTAAAACACAGCGCTCTTCTCCACCACCTCCGTCCCACAACGGAGCTATATTCAAAACCTTCTCTTCACCCACAAAGCCCTCCATAACCCCCTCCCACCTCACTGACCTGCACCCTCCCCACGGTCCCCCAGACCTGAGGTGACGGAGCCTTCTCCCTCTGAGACACATCGGCGACTGTACCGATCTGTAAATTACTAATTAAACTCCTCTTTAACCAACTGCTTTTAATGTGTGATTCATGTTGTGTCTTATGTGTATTTTTAGTTTTAACTTATGTAAAGTTCCGTTGAGTACCTTGAAAAGCGCCTTATAAATACGACTAATTATTATTTTCTTGACCTCTTTCCATAAAGCCCAGGAGGCAGTGAATACTCAGCGCTGGGGAAATGCTTAATTACTGCCTGCGATGTCCTTTCTCGGGCTGAGTAAGGATTTTGTTGAATGACAGCAGAGATGGACTCTCAGTAGTCCGTTTTCATCGTAAACAATAATATTAAATCAGTGCAACAGAGAGACGCAGTAAAATATCTGATGAATATTCTATCATGAGCTCCAATTTCATCTGAGTGAAACATCATTATAATGAAAGGTGATTTGAGGTCAAAGGTCAGGGTCAGCTACATCGCCACGTGAAATCAGTATTCATCACAATGCCTCCAATTTGTTAAATGTTTACTAAGACGTGGTTTGATGAAGGATGAAATAAAGAATCAACTTTGCTCCGACTACAAGCATCACATGTCGCGCTCTAAGTTTTGTGCTTCACAAAATGTGTGGTTTCACTTGCTTGCCAGCGCAGGTGATTTTCCCACAGCGCTGCAAGTGTCAAGAAAAAAAAAAATAGTGCCTTTGTGTTATCAGCCTTTACAGTTGGACCTTGACCTTGCTAGTCATCCTGCTGTGGAGAGGAAGCCTTGCAGTCCGAGATTCTCTCTTGAAGTTCAGAGGAGCAGATTCCTGTTAATCAAACAGAATCTGGTTAAAAAACATGAAATGGGTTATACTGTAAGCCCTGCCCAACACTGACACTGATTAAAAGAAATGGGAAGCTTTGACAGAAGGTACATGGTATTGCAAGTTGCTTTTTACTTATGTGATGTGTTTTTTGTGTTTTTTTTTTCAATAATAGTTGATGGACTAAAAAGAAATACAAAATGTTGGCAGCAATTGTGATGGCATTATATCGGTAAGGCAATGCTTTGAGAAGCTAAATGCTAATGGTAGCATGCTGACATGTTAGTATTCTAACATTTGCTCTAAACACAAAGCTGAGACTGACTGGTATGTCGTAAACCAAAAAAATTGACCATCAAGGAATCGAGGGGTCATCATGGACGGCAATACATCAAACAGTTGTCAAGATATTTCACAAGAAGGCAAAATGTGAACCTGCTGGTGGCACAAAGAAAATAGTCGGGGCATCATCACCGTCAGTAGGATCGATCCTCTTTATCCAATAGTTGTTGAGATATTTCAGTCTGGACCAAAGTGGTGGACGGACAGACATCTTCCTCACTGCAACCGCGCTGCTAGGGAAGAAAAAAAACATAATAATAATCATAAATACAAAAGTTAAATGTCACAAGTATTCTCATGAAGCAGACAAAACTCATTTCAGTTTTATATTTCCATTTTTGAAAATTGTAATTACAGATGTGTCTGGTAAAAGCATTAAAATGTGTCAAACTTTTATAATTCACAAAATGTATAATTGAAACTCCCTTGTGACACACTGACAACCACAGAAGAGGCTTTTCTCTCTTCTCCAGCAATACAAAAATATCCCTTCAGACACCAATAATCTGCTTGGATGGACAATATTCAACAGATACTTGTAATATTGACAAGTAAAATATACAAAACAAACATTCATCAGCAGGCGGACTTTCCGCTCCATTCACAAGATGCATCTTTTGATTTACAAATAACATAAATCCACTTTCAATCATTTAATAAAAGCTTGGATATAAGACCATTTTTTTTTACAGCATGTGTTAAAATGTTTTGATGGGAAATCCATTTTTCTGCCCTCAACTGCAGTAAGAATGAATAAACCCCCCAAAACTTTTACAAGGCGTTTTTCAGACATTCAACACAGTTTGGATCGGATTATAACAACAGTGTGCTGGTTTCAGGGCCAACTGACCAAGAATATACTCTTCATCATCTTTTTACTGCACTTGCCAGAAACACTTTTTTAACAAATATAGATCAATTTTTTATATATATATATATATCTCAAATATTTATATAAATAGAAGTTGATTAAAGATCTGGGCAACATAGCAAAGTGAAAAAAAAAAAAAAAAAAAAAAAACAGAACAGGGAGAAAAAAAACCAAACTGTTAATACCCCCATAAAATTTAACAGCAAAGACAATATAAACTTGCTCTGAAATCAGCATCCTCGAACGTTGTCTCAATTTTAGCTGCAACAAACTGTAACTTCCCATTTCTACCACGATAAACAGTAAGTGAGGGTGACTTTTCACAAAAATATGAAGAGCTACGATCATAATCTTCGACCTGTAGCTACACGTGAGAGGTTGCTGGGCGAGAAAAGTAAGCTTTCCACCCAAACCGAGAGTTGTAGCCAGTAAGCCAATATAAATCATGACTATACTAGAGTGTGTGTGTTGGTCACCTATATGTTGGCTTTAACGTGTGTAAGCACAGTAGGTGGCAACAGGCTGCATAAGGATTTGTTAATCTTGTAATTAAAGGTATGCCAGCCAGTTATCTGCACATAGCGAGTACCCAGATAAACCATGTGTATCTACAGTAAAACAATGACCACCAAGCAGGTGTGACTGAACTGATCTAAGCTGTCAGATGATCTCACACACCGGTGAATAAAGTGTCACCTTAGGAAGCACTTTGGAAAGAAAAAAACCATAACGCGAATACAACTGATTATGTACAATTCATTCGTTAGTACTTAAAAAAAAAGAAAGAGTCCTAGAAGTTAGTTTCCACTGAAGCAGCCGGCAGGTGGAGAGCGTCGTTTAGACCTTGACGCTGCTGGGAAGCAAATTACATTTACTTTAAGCTCTATCAGCAACACCACGTGAATGGACAGGGTATTGTTCAGACATCTTTAAGGGGTTTTGTTTTTCAATCCATTATGGCATCCGCTTGTCTCCTTTTAACCAAGTAATCAGCCCGCATTTCATAAATGTAACATTTTCCAAATCAACTATAATGTGACATCCTCACTTCAATTTAACTATGTTTGTATCACATAAGGACAAGAAGCTGTTGTAGTGAGCTGCTATTGAAAATAGATGCACAACACTGGTGCCTTAGTCATGTATTTTGCCTTTAAATGTAAGTGTCGTTTGTTTAATCATCACTTGTTTTGTACACCTGATGCTGTGTGTGTGGCTGTGTCAATGGACTGCGGCGCCACCGGAAAACAAATATGGTAACTACGGCCCGAGGGGTGGAGTGGGGGGCAGCTGAGGAGTAAGTGAACGCATTTTGACCCAGTTCTGACTTGACGTAACACAACAACGCAGCGTAATCGCACTGAGACTGAGACCGATCGGCCTCGGAAGATAAAGACAGTTAAAAAATATAGCTATTGTTTTGAACATTGGAAGAAGTATGAAAAAAGGGTAAAACCACAGGCAAACAGGAATGTGGGGCCCTTGATATAGAAAATACAAACAGGGCCTGGTTTCACAAAAATCAACCATTGTCATTTAGCAAACATCAGATACACAACGCTGGTACCCAGAAATAATGGTTAGAGGAAATACTGGTAACTTCTCAGGGAAGATATAAAGGCGATAAGGTTGTGATGACAACAGGAACCTTGGTGACCTCGTGACCTGATACTTCACTTTTAGAGTCTAAAAGGTTTGTGCAGTAATGTACATCCTGTATATACATAATATGAAGTATGGAACTGGGAGACAACAAGTTAAATGGGGTTGAATTTGTTTTTGTCAAACTACATATAATTGTTCTCAAATAGCATTAGTTATTGGAACAGAATTGATTAATTATTTTCAAATCAAGCTCAAATTGTTGTTATCTGGTGATGCAAGTAGATACAAAAGACATAAACAGCTGCCATGGCCAGTTTTCATATTGGGCATTGTATGAGTATTATTTTGCATCGATTTGCTAATGAACAATGAGAGTTTTGATTAACCAGGCCAATGTCATCATTATTATTAAACACAGACCAAGGTAGGAGGGCAAAATACCTACTCTTTCACCTCATGTTCAGTAAAAGGGGACAATTATTAATAAATACAAAAATAATAACAGATATGTACACATTGTCAACAATATAAACTATAATAATACTTTCAACATTTCTTCAAAATGCCATAGAAATCATTTTTTGCTGAAAAAGTCTCTGTAGCTCAAACCCCAATGGTCAGATAGACAACATATTTCATTTAAGAGTGATAAATTATTATACAAAAAAAAAAAAAAAGCCATCCAACACTATAGTCACAATTTCATTTTGGATGCAAGTTCAGGAGTTTATGTTTCTTGCAACGTTCAAACCAGTACGAAGAACATTAAAAAAAAAAAAAAGATCTTGAAATAAAATCAGACTGCTTCCTATATTGGAATTCAATGCATTGACGTGGCGTCGTTGGTAACACAGATGGTTGTTCTTCCCTTGTGTGAACACGTCCTTGTGCGGCACTGCTGGAGTCGGCTCTGGAGTCAGCGAAGAAGAAGGAGGCAAAGGTTGAACAGAGGGCAATAAGTGCACTTTGAACACAGGCATGCTGGGATGGACAGGGGGGAAATGGGGGCGGGGGGTGGAGGAGGCAGTAAACAGGGAAATGGACAAAGTTGTTTGGTACACAAGGAAACAAAGAAAGAGGCTCAAAGAGAGGAGAACGCTGGATAAGACCCAAACGAACTGTTATCCTCTTCTCTTTGAGCGAGAGGAAAAATGTAAATGGAGAGAAAGACAGAGAGGGGTGGGTGGGTGGGGGCATTGAGGTGGCGTAGCTGAAGTCGGAGTCCTACAGTAGTCGTGTCAGTAGGTCCTTTAACCATCAAACTCCCCAAAAACAATCACTGACAACTTTCTTTGTCAGCTGACTGGAAATAAACTCGTTAGCCCCCGCCCCCAATAAAAAAAAAATAAAAAAAAATCTACAGTGGTGTTTTTTTTATTTATTAACAATGCCTTGAAAACTTGAGGCAAATTCCCTTTTCAGAGGACTTTGAAATGTTGTTCTGTAAAGACGACAGCCACAGCGACGCAGAGCAGAGCAGAGCAGAGCAGCTCCCCAACAAAACGACCCATAACGAGGGACGGGGGAGTGGGAGAGACTGCCAGGCGACTCGTGGCCAGAGACTTCAGAGCCACCGCGGATAGAGAGGGGTGACATCGCCGAGATGAGGCAGTCTGATTGGTGCCGTCATTGGAAGAGTGGTGAGGTCAAAGGTCACAAACGGTGGTGGCCTGCACAGCTGCACAACATTCTGTCCGTGAAACAGGTTTCTGTCAGTGATGCAACTTGGCCTGTAGACAGAGAACACAGACTCTCATGTCAGATACATAAAGCTGAGCAATGAGCAGAAATTTGCTTACTTATCTGACACTTTAAAGCTCTGTATTTATGCGTTATCTTGACATCTAATGATGAATGACCAAATTAAGAACTTGCCAGTCATTTAAACGACAGCATACTGATGTTTAGCAGGAATAATGCTCACGATTTCCACCTAAAATTGGCATGTTATGATGCAAATATTTGCTAATTTGCGCTAAACGTGATGTACAACCGATCCTGATGGGAATGCCATTAGATTTGCAAGTATTTGGTCATAAATCAGAACAGTGAACAGTTTAAGTTTTTGACCAGAGCAATTACATTTATCCTCTTAGGACCAAGAACATCTGACCCAAATTTCATGACAATGTATAAAATAGTTGTTGAGATGTTACCGCCTATAGAATCATGGGTAAAAATGTTGTCTCTCCCAATTTCAGCAATTTATAGTCCTTGACATTGATCCTCATGATTCATTTGAATAACTGGAATAAACATGAACTTTTGACCATTAAAATAGTGGTCTAACAGGCAAGATCCACTTATTTTATTTTTTTCACACCCTCAACCACATCTCATAGTCTTCTTTAGGGGTAGAGTTTTCTCCGTTTTCATCATTGTAACCTGTCTCTGTTGAAAGACCACCTGTTATTAGGTTGCTTAAATTCCATACTTGGGTGATCAAATTAAAAACTAAACTTCAGCTGCCGATGAAAATCATTAGATATGATTAAAAGCTAAGAGAGAGGCTGGTAAGTGGGCGTTTGCTGTGGATCATATATCAATATTTGTAGTTTATTTCATGAAATGCCTGTGCAGATTGTGACCTGACTGGGAGATTGGTTTAAAAATAAATTCAGGAATAATAAACTTGTTTGTAACTCCTACCTGTCTCGGGGACTCGGGTCTGGAAGCCAGTAAACCGTCGCTGTCGTTTCCTTTCCCGAAGAGGCTCTCTAACCCACCTGGCCTGCTCAGCTTGCTGGCCTTCCCTCTGTAAGAGCTGGGACTTCTCCTCTTCCTCCCCTCTGCTCCTCCCCCATAAGCTAAGGGTCCCGTTGGGGGAGCCATAAGCTGATGGGGGGCTGCGGGGGCTTCCTTGCTGGGTGAGTGGGGTATACCGGTGGTGCCGTGTTCCCGGCTGGAGAGAAGCAGAAGAGGAGGACACCTGCTATTAATAATGCATAGTAGAGGCCACTAATGTGCTGAGCTTGACAATTCGTTGTAACCATGGCTACAATCAAAGGTTTCCCTGTTAGGCCCCTAAATATAATCTGAATTTATTGCATAACAAACATTTGTAAGAAATCCTGCCTCTCAGTCCTGACTACAAACATCTAAATCGCAGCATCCACAAATTTTCATCAATTCATTTTTGATAACTGTCTTGATTTCAAGCAGCCCTGGACCCACCTGTTCTGCGAGCTGTGGCTTTGAGACCCATCACCTCTAGATAGCCAGTCCTCCGAGCCGCTCCAAAGCCCACTTTCCCCACGACAGAGTCCCTTTTTCCTGGCTGGGGAGCCAGCTGTTCCCCCTGAGCCTTGTAACGTCGGATGAAAACTGCTGCCGTTCCTCTTGTGATTATCCACCGTCGGAAACAAGGAAGAAGACGAGAAGGAGGAGGAAGAGTAGGACGAGTTTTTTCTCTTCTTAAGTCCCACTACGGGGTCCTGTGTGTCTTTGGACGGGTGGCCGGCCTTATACGTGCCGTTACGGGCTTTTCCCCATGTGAAAACTTGGGCGTGCGGTTGCGGGGAGTCTCTGATGTTGAACGCTCCCACCGTGGACGCAGACCGAGGAAAGGAGGCGGTGTAGGAGAGGGAGTTGGAGGGGGAGGGGAGGAGAGGAGAGGTGACGGAGGTGGGAGAAGGAGCCTGCTGTGAAGTGATGGAGGAGGCACTGGACGGGGAGAGGGAGAGGAGGCTCTCAGCAGCCAGAGGCACCTTCCTGAAACACAAAGGATGGGATCTTTCAAAGGAGAAATGTACCGATGAAGTTGTTCCATTGGGAAATTGATTGTACCAAACCTTAACCACCAATCTATACACTGTATTTTACTGAATAACAGGTTTCTGTGTTCACATAAGTGGAGGAGTTTTACAGCTGCTGCTCCTCATCAATTTACCAATATGATAAAAACTCAAAAAAATATTCTTTTCACAACTTTTATGATTCTGAAATCATTACATGCATGCAGACCTGCATATTTGTGTTGTTCTCTCTGCTGCCCTTTAATTTAAAATGTTTAGGCTTCTAGTTTGACTGCACTTTCACCCGAGTAAAAAGCCCGTCCTCGCACTTCATTTCCTCTCACGTTATGAATTAAATGCCAATGCCGTAAACAAAGAACACTCATCCAATATACTGAAATCTGGTGCAGGATTGATGTTGAGGAGTTAACAGAAGTAAACTACACACACTCAAAGCTCCCAATGCAATTCTTTTATTAGAGCAATGTGCTTGAAATATCACCGATGTTGATTTTCAATGGGAGTTTGGAGTGGGAATAATTTATTTTCCAATTATCAATGAAATCACAGAAGAGGGTGTGCTTAAATTCCCCGAACCATTCGTGACGCATTGTCACACTCCATGGTCTGCACAGCTGACTAGATTATTACACCAGATGAGTAGATGAAAAAGCTTTTGAATTTTTACCTCTTTATGTGTAATTTAATTGCAATTCTTTCGTAGTTAAGGCCGAGATTGAGTGCCGCGTCATGATGGGTGCCAACTGCCTGATGCACATCCAATTCAATAGCTGAGACTCGGCTTAATTTTTGATACGATTAATTGAATCGGAAGATTGCATTTAAAAAAAATATTGTTTAAATTTGTCATGTAAGTGGGATGAAACACGTAAAACATCCACCAAACCTGTCTGTGTCTGTTCATGTGCGCTTTGCCTGCTGAAGCCACGAAGACAGACCTCAGTCGGCAGCGCTGCACTTAGACCTGGTTTAAAGTGGTGGAAGCATAAGTATAATTTCACTTCAAATATAACACCAAAATTGCACTGCATTAACAGACCCCTTGTTGTGCTGTTTTAACCATCTCGCAAGCACGGAAAAAAAAAAAGCCCCTTTCGCTGCACCACATTGAAGATACGGTTGGATCTGTACTTGGAGCAGCTTTACAATGGTATGACAATAGGGCCCATTGACGTTAATCAAAGAAAATCGACTCCTGTGTACGTTCATGAGCACTCGCCTCCACATTTGTGCGTTGAGGTGTCTCTCCACCATGCTCTGGAGCGCCAGCCTCATCCTGTCCCATCGCCTGTCAAACACATAGTGGCCCCGTCCCATGAGCCTGCTGCTGAAGACACAAAACTGGAAGGAGAAAGAGGAGGGAGTGGATCAGAGTAGAACGGAAGTAGAAGGGTGGTAAAGAGAGGCATGGAGTAATATGTTGATGAGAAAAAGGAGGAGTCCACGAGGAGTGGGAACAGAGGGAGGTGAGATAGGAAATAAAAAGGGGAGGATGGGAGGATAATAGAGCAAGTGACAGTGCAAAATAGGAATGAAAGAGGAATCAAATGACAAAAGAAAGATGAAGAACAGATGCTGAGGGGACAGAAAAATATCAAATTAAGACAGAGATGATTGACAATAAGTAATGCTCAAAAAACTGCATACCTGTCCTACATATCCACACCTGATAAAGTGGGCAGCTACAACTTTTGATTTACAATATACAGTGTATACTGAGTACAACTCAGATGGTTGCCTGGCAACCTCATTGTACCAACAAAACTTTACAGAGTTACTGCACTTCACCGAGAAATGTCAAAAAAACACCACATAACCCCCTGTAAAACCACAACTTGTCATTTCTACATTAAACAACATAATTTGTGTAGGTTTGTGAACTTTAGAGATGCTGGTGGGCAGATTTTGATTTTTACTTCAGACAGACAGGCTTGCTGTTTCCAGTTTTTCTGCTAAACTAACTCTCTCCTTGCTCTAGCTCAATATTCAATATATAGACATGGTGAAGAATCAAAATTCTCCTCGAGAAAGTGCATAAAATGCACTCCCCAAAACATCAAATTATTAATTTCAAGTGTACCATCAAACTGCACTGATTCTTAAATCAAACTTACACACAAACCTCACCTTGTGTTTGCACTGAAAACACTGGATACGAGCTACACCTGAGGCTGAATGTAAAAAAAAAAAATGTATTCATTTAAATGGCATAAAGGAGCCGACGCTGCAGAGTAAAAGTAGGAGCTGTTGCCTACAACCAGTGGGAATGGGTACTGAATGTCCTGAAGTTATGGACCATAAAAAATGTCTGTTAGTGCAGCATTAGTCCTCCCAGTATTTACCCCTACAGGCTGCGGGTGACGATTAGAGTACTGAAAGGCAGGTCTGTCCGTGTCCTCTGGAGTCTCTGCGTCTCCCTCATCACTAGAAAGTCGACCGCCATCTCCCGCTGTCGCCACCCAGCCGTGGGGAGACGGCTCTGGGTTAGGAGCTGCAGCAGGAGGTGCTGCTGGGAGCAGAGGACCGGAGGTGGAAGTGGAAGAACTGCCTGGAACCCTGGAGGGGATGTATTAGAAAAACAGGGAAGTGAATAAAATAATGAGAAAAGATGGGAAAAAAAAAAGAGTGCACTCACAGAGAATGAAAGAAGGGATAAGACAAAATTTAAAAGGAGAGAAAAAGGAGGAGGAGACAGGGAAGATATGGGAGAGAAAATGGAAAATATCAGAGTGATTAAAAAGAAGAGAAAGGAGAATGGAAGGAAGGATAGAAGAAAGAAAAGAAGAAACAAACAAACAAACAAATAAGAAAAGGAAGAAAGAAAGAAAGAAAGAAAGAAAGAAAGAAAGAAAGAAAGAAAGAAAGAAAGAAAGAAAGAAAGAAAGAAAGAAAGAAAGAAAGAAAGAAAGAAAGGGAAAGTCCTGCTATCAGTGTAATTGTAAAACTGCAGCAGTGACACAACCCCAAATTACTTCCTTTTTCAAACAGGGAATCATCCTCTAAATAGAAGCAGGAAATAAGTTGATCAAAACACAAGGTCAGACTTTTACTATTGCCTTTCCTTTCTACCAGTCTGTGTTTACAGCATCCCCTGGTGGAAACATTATGAAGAGACAAAGATGTCACTCAGAAGTGAAACTAGTGAAGTATTTAAGCAAAATGATAAACTGCTGGAAAATGATAAGTAAAAGTGACTCATTCACCAAAGTATCAAAGCAAAAGTGTTGCTTTTCCTTAAAAGTACAAATTAAACTTGAGAAAAATGGCATCCATTAAGAAAAAGAACAAACTACTCAGAAAACTAAAAAAGGAGTTTAAAAATGTTTGTAAATGTAAAAATGACTTTCATTTTAGAGGCAAAAGTTAATTGTCTAGAGGTTTACAGTTTACATACGTATGTCAGCTGTCCTACCTAGGTATGTGTGCATTGGCCAGCCGCAGCTTCAGTGTGGACAGAGGTCGTCCGTTGGGGCAGTGAGACTTGCTGGGACTTGCGGTCTCTTGTGAGGTGATACTCTGGTTGGAGCCTTCCTTCCCTCTCTGCGCTCCATCCTTTTCTTTCGATCCCTCCTTCTCCTTTGCCCGCCCCTTGTGTTCGGCCAGGAGGATGTCGAAATGTTTCCTTCGGCCGAGGACGGCTCGGCGGTGGGTCAACGAGTGAGTCTGTAGCAGGGGGGGAAAGCAATAAAAAAAAAAAGAAGTTAAAAGCAATTTACATATGTCTCCTCCTGGGTAAATTGCCTTTAACTTTTTATTTAATAAAGTGTAATAAAAATATTTGGTTATATCTAAAGAGATCTTATTCATGAAAATATTGAATGTAGCACAACAGGCTACATTCACAGGAGCTTGTGACACGGCTCTGTGGTTCCATGACAGTTTCAACAATCACAGCACAACGCTGTCGGCCACGTCACACCACATGAACATGGGTAAATACTACCTGTGCCTGGCAAGCTTGCGTACCCTTCCAGGCACATTGGAGGGTAACCAGCAATCAAACATTTAGTTTTCCAACAGTTATTTACAAAGTGTGTTAGAGTGGCTGCTGAATTACTGATTTGAACGGGTATGTGCGAGAGAAAAACTCTTCCTGTATTGATTGAAAAAGGTAATATTGAGGGCCGGGGCCTCTGCAAACACAAAGCCTGGAGGGTTCATATAGTGTCATGGTCCTAACTATCCCTGAATAAGAACGTGAAAGGGCACTAACACTCTTTTAAATGCAAACGCTGTTTGATGACATCAGCAAAGTAGAAATCATGGTGGCACATTGGGAGTTTTCTAAAAGTTTGAATAATGGTAAACATAATAATGCAGAAAATAGTGACTTGGAAATAGGTAATTTAACTCGGCCAGGTAAAATTCAACTCTGCGGTTTCAGCATACCTATAAGAGAGCTGCTTCTTCCATGAATTGTGTCGTACTGCACACAGAAATAATATTATAAGTGAGACATCTTCTACTTTATATCCTCTACAGCTGGAATGTTTCATCTCTGTGATGCTGCTCAGTCTTATGAAACAATATGAAAAAATCTCACCTGTGTTAGAGCTTTGCTAGAGTTTCAGATACATTGTTAATGAATCAATAAGATTCATCAATATTATTTTTTACATATTGTAAATGAGTTAAGAGCATATCCTTCATGCCACTTTCCCAATTGTCATGAAGCCACAGGATCATAACAGTGTTCTAAATATAAGTTTCAGCCTTTTCTCTTTGAGGACACATGGAAATAACTTTATGAGGCACTAAAAGAGTGATCAAAGCTCGATTTGTTATTGCTGAAAGCATTGCTGCTGCACAGCTACATTGTCAAAAAAAAATGTGTTGGACATCGGTTTCTGCAGCAGCAGCATGAGTTCTCCGCTGCAAAAGTCAGTCCCAAAAATCACCCAGTTTTAGTTTTTGTCAAAACAGTATTCTTTAACGAGCTCATTCTTAACAAAAGTTTCCAAAATATCTCTGCTCACACATTGTTTCTGCCTGAGAGTCATCTCCTTATACACCCTAACCGGTTAAAACATCTCTGAGGCACTCTTTAATAATGGCCAAAAAAGGAGTTGTTTCTGAGGTAAATAAAGTTGATACAGTGTTTTAACTTTTTGTCCTCAAAATTGGGATCATTCTGTAAATTTTTGATGAGGCAGGAGGGATTTTCTGCCATGACACGCCTGATAAATACGGGCACTGACATGAGTATCCACAGCAGACACGACTACTACCTTCACCTCTGATTTATACTTTTAATATTTTGGCATTATGGCTTTAAACTTATCAAGATACCCTGTTTACATTTCCAGAGATATTTGAGATGTTGGAGATGTAGACATGATTATTTTGACCAACCACTACCTGAAAACCGCAATAAACCCGAAAAGAAAAAAAGAGAAAGCCATTAACACAGTAGCCTGATGCAGCCTTAATTATTTAATAAGAAGTTGGAAGTGATTAGTAAGGCTCGGCAGAGGTAATTAAAGGGCAGTAAAATAGAGTATTACTGCTAAAAGATGTTGCAGCATCATCCAACATCTATAATTACCTCATCAAGGGAACTGCAGCCCCTGTGATGCTTCAGCGCTGCTATCCAGCATTAACAGAGGAAGTGAATGTTTCAGACATACGAGAGAGGCAGATAGGATCATAGTTGCGGTTCGGGGCCCTTAATATTGATGTTAGTGCGCCCTTTCACGAAAAAACAACGCCGCTTCTCTGGTCAGTCGGCCTTCGCCGGGGAGCAGGAAGAAGGGTCAGAAACTATTATTGTCTCCACGGAAAGTACACAGAGGTGAAGAGTGTGCGTGAGTGTTTATTTGTGTTACCTTGCAGGTGAGAGACCGCGTGCAGGGTTGTTTAGTTTCGGGGTCCTGCACTCCACAGTGCTTGTTAGGATCAAACACTCTTCCTGTAAAAAAAACACACACAAAAAAAAACACGCAACACACACACACACACACACACACACACACACACACACACACACACACACACACACACACACACACACACACACACACACACACACACACACACACACACACACACATTAGACTGAAAGACCATCATTGGGTAATTTCTTCCTTCCTTCCTTCCTTCAAGTATCAAATCACATTTGATGGGAGTGTGAGCACTGCAAATTAATTTGCCTCTTTTGAGGCAGCAGTTCCCTCATAATCTCACTCATACTTGTCTGTTCACTCATTTATGTATTCATTCAATCAAAGCTACTGTAACAGCACTATTTGGTGGGGTTTTTTTTAGCAGTTTTTTTTTCCAGTATCAAACGCATAAACTGTGCAGATCCTGTGCTGTGGCATATGAGTCTGAACCAGACATACCTCTCTTAATAAAGAGAATCTGGATGGAATTCATTGGATGATGAAAAGCAACCCTTAACTTTTAAGTTGTGTCAATTTGCCACCAAAGTCTTGCTGTAAAAATATTATTTCCGATGGAAACATCTCCAGTATGAAAAGCAGCAAGGAATGCTTAAATGTTAATACAACATTTTCCACTAAATATTTTAAAGATTTCACGTTCAATATTTACATAATTACAATGGATGAAATAAGTATGCAGTAATTTATGTGAAATGTGTTGCTGGTTATGACGAACCCTCTAAGTAAGAAGAGGGATTCAAATCTTCAGTTCCACTCGGCACTGTTTTAACTCAATATATCAATCATATCATGATTGAGAAATGGGACTAGATATTGTCTTGGATATTAAATACCGTAATGGTATTATTATTATTTTTTTTTTAATGATTTTAGAGGCTGCATTACAATAAAGCTGTTGTATTATTTGTTTTTTTCCCCCTTTTTGTATCAACATTACTGATCATTATTTTTTATTATTATTATTATTATTTATTAAAAATCTCAGTGAAAATATTTTGAAAAAGCACCAAGAGTCAAGCCTACAATACTGTTGCAATATCAATATCGAGGTATTTGGTCCAAAATAGTGTGATATTTAAATCGATACACACCGCTCAGCCCTGGCGTAAATGCTCTCAACAGTGAGCCCCCAGTTTAATTTCAAAATGGCCCTCGCAACTGCATCTCACTCCCCTGCTCTATTTCCCCACATCTTCTGTCTCTCTCCACGGCTCCTGTCTAATAAACACTAAATACTAAAACAAAAATCTTAAAAAAACAAAACAGAGCTCAATAATTCACTCAGAAGTCGGTAAAGACCAAATCAAAAGGCTTGGAAATATTGAATTTACAGTCATCAGGAGCCATCCAAGAGCGAATATAACACAGGATTTAACTGTGTGTATTGGGATAAACGCTGTAGGCAAAAATTGACTCAGGAAAAAGCTGTACCAAAACTTTTGTTTACAAGTGTAAGATCAGTGGGGACTTTGCCTTTCGACTTTATTTTCCTCTCTCACAGATTTTTGTATACAATAAAGTTATTTCAGACTCTTGCTCAAAACCTGTATTCCTATTCATGTTGCTTGCGACAATGGAATCCACTATACAGCTTTGTCTCGTCATTGAATATTCAAATTATTATCCCTTATACCAGACTAATGCTCACACATACAAAAATAAGAACTAAAACTTAATGAGAGTTTCATAGTACTCACAAGTAATTCTATATCCTGGTTCCACTGTAAAATCTTACTAAAGTCATGAAAATAAAACCAAACTTTTGTCAGTTTCCTGTCACTACTGGAAAAAGCACTGCCCACAAACACAGACCCTTGTTTCTCCACACAAACCAGCCGGTCAACAACAACTTCCAGTCAGCAGGTTCTCCGCCACAGTGTTGCTGTCTGAGGCCTGTAATCTTGTGCTGGCCTTTCCTTTAATCCCTGTAATCTTTCTGTGCTTGCAGCGTCAGACAACAGGTCCGATGGATACAGCAAGAGCAACAAACACGCACCTAGACAGAAACAAACTCCCATCCTCACACGCTGGGTTCGCACACACTATAAAAAAGGAAGTTGAAATAGAAAGAGACCAGCAGCAGGAGCGCAGAGCGAGGGAAGATGCTCATGAGAAGAGACCAGACAGAAAGCAGAAGGACAAGAGGATGAGTTAGAAACAAGTCAATGATGCACAGAGAGACAAAAAAGCTGAAGAGAGAAGAAGAAAAAAAGGACATAGGAGCGAGTGAAAGGGAAAAATTAGGACAGAGTGTGTGTGTGTGTGTGTGTGTGTGTGTGTGTGTGTGTGTGTGTGTGTGTGTGTGTGTGTGTGTGTGTGTGTGTGTGTGTGTGTGTGTGTGTGTGAGAGAGAAACGGGGAGATGGAGGCAGGAGATAGAGAGCGAGAGGATGACACAGGAGGTGAAAAATGTAGAGACACAGGAGGTGAGGAAAATCTCTCAAGAAGACAAGCAGCTTTTTGGCAGAGGGAGCTCGTGAATTAGAGGGTGTAAATCAGAAGCTCCGAGCACAGTGAAGACACAAATGGGGGGAAAAGAGAGAGATGAGAAGAGGAAACGAGGAAGAAAAACTGAATAGACAAACGTGACACAAAAACAAACCCTGAAGTATCCATCAAAAACCTTTTTAACACATTTTCACCTCTCTTACGGAGAGAAAAGCACGAGGCTGACTTGTGTGCATCAACAACAACGTAAAAGACAAATGTTTGGAAGTTTAAAGAATAAAGAAAGCTGAGGTAGAAGCACAAAGACAGAGCGATTAAAAAAAAGATAAATATCAAGAGAATAGTGTGAGGATTGAGAAAACAAGAGAGAGAAAGCCATTTAAATATAAGAAGGTGTTTCAACCTTTCCAAAACTCACAGTCTCACCCCACCACTGTCCAGCCTGCAGCCAGACATTCAGGCTGGAAGCCCTCCAAAGAATATTGAGATAAGAAATAAGTGCTTGTGAGGGTGTATGCATATATGCATTAATGTAGGAATTCTTATGTAAAGCTTCTGGAGAGGAATTTAAGGAGAGAAGGCAGAAATATTTAACTCTTCCAGCACAGGAATGTGAAGAACCTAAAACTCGTAGTCTGTTTTGTGACTTGTGGGTTGATTAAAAGCCGATGCAAACCACGGAAATGCAAGACAGTGTGTCACATCATTTCTTAGTACTGACCTGAGAGTCTTTTGTGTGACCTGGAGGGAGTCTTCGTCCCATTCTGGTGCTTCTTCTCCAGCGGTGATAATGACGACGACGCCGGCAGAGCAACGGACCGCGAAGGCGACAGGGTGGATTTCCGATCCAGCGGGGAGGGAGACGGTGTCGACGGCGTCCGTCTGTCCAGCGGGGAGCGCGCCGGGCTGGGCCGCCTGTCCAGAGAGGATGGAGGCGTAGTGGAGCGCGGTGCAGGCGGCCCGCTGGTGCTGCGACCGTTCGTGAGCTTTTCGCTGGAGCATTGGGCGGCCGGGAGGGTGAGGGACGAGGATTTGAGTGGGGAAGGGGAGGTAGAGGAAGAGGTGAGGCGCACATGCGACGCCGAGTCCCCCCGGTTGAGGCAGGGCATCTTCTCCAGGCTTACGACTGGAAGTGACACGCTGCGGAAAAGCAGGGAGAGTAAAAGATGCCGTTAAAACATTGTGCAAAAATGGAGCATCAAAAGCAGCGTGCAGGATTTTATCGTACTCTGACAGCTTTCAAAATGGTCTGGTGATGATCTAACACTGTAATCATATTAAATAGAAAAGGTATGCGACCCACCATGTCTTGTTCCGTGCCCCCTTTGGCGGATACACAGCAAGTGGTGCCTTGCTGAAGCGGGAGTGAGGATAATCTTTCGGGACCCTGAATGCCAGCGTTTCCCCAGAACTGGGAGCCACAGCGGGGGCCACTGCAGGTGCTTTGGGTTTCATGGGAACCAAGGGGCTCCGGGAGGGGACCGGGGAGCTGTGGCGCTTCTCTAAAACAGGTCAAGACAAAAACAGAGAAAGGAGACTTAAATGCGTACGATCAAACAGACTGCATGACAAACACACAAAATCACAACCATCAACATCATGCACTGCTAGTAGGGTGTTTTTGGTTCTGGGTACTTCTTTTGATCCAATTTGAAATTAATGAATACATGAGTCTCGTACTGAATGTCGTGTAGTGTGCTATCTAGACCAACTTGGTTGTTTTTTTTTGTATCCCCTGCTCTGGTGCCAGATGGCTGTGTTGTAACACAGGAGAGAGCAAATCTGTGCCACCTCTCCACAAAAAGAACCAAGTATTTACAAATCAATTTAATGTACTTTTCTCTAATTAGCAACACGCCTCGCACCATCTGAAGTGTTTTTGTGCGATAAGCTCCACCAAACTGTTACTATGCGAAGTTTGAACAAGAGCCAACAATTAGAAATAATGTTTGACCCAGATCTGATCAGAATACACAAGTGAAGAAGATGCTGAGACACAGAAGGAGACGCCGAGGGTAGAGGAAGAAAAATGTTTTAAAAAAAAAGAAAATCACAAGGCGGGTGGAGGAGGAGAGGAGCTCACACTTACGGTTTTTACTATGCATGTCTTTGTGGGAGCAGGGTGGGTGGGAGGGCGGGGGTGGGGTGTGGTCCAGGACTGTCTCTCTCTGTGTGTCTGTCTCACAGGGAAACTATACCCCAGCTCCCTGAGTGAAAACAAGAGGGGTGAAACACATCCTAAACACTGGGAAGTGAAGTAGGGGAGGAAAAACCACACCGAACATGCACAGTAGAACTGTTTTTATGGATAGCTGATGACTATGCAGACTGTATAGAGTATACAAATTAGGTTTAAAGTCGCATTCTGTTCATGCTTCAAAAAAGCTCTCAGGCTCGTCTGTTCTGCAAGCTGCCCCTGTGGTAAATAACCAACCACATTTAGCTGACAGATAAGCTAGTGAAAGACAGCTGTTAATTTTGGATGAGATTGGCCCTATGATTAACTGAATTTCCTGTCGGTTGTTAAAAACCAAAAACTGCAGAGAGCAGCAAAATGATGTAATACACCTGAAGAGAGGAGCTCTGGTGTAATTTATAAACTACTAAATTTGTTTTTTTCGATGAAATACTTATTTTTGCACGGGCGGGCTTTAGTTTGTCGTTCTCATTCACACTGAAAAACGATCCCCAACATTGTTGCACATGAAAATACATGTGAACATTCATTGGCAAGCAAATCTACACACGTAGACATCTGCACATATGTGCAAATAGACTCCTGTGCGGCGATCACGGATTGAAAAGTGTCCACAAACATGTCATCTCAGTCTCTGCGCACATGACCGACAGCGTGACCCCTGCAAGCTGAGGTCAAGCTAAAAACAACTCCCCTAAAACACCCACACTCACCTTCTCACACACTCTCTCACGTACAGGCAGGCTTACACTAACCCGAAGCCTTTGAGGCAGACACGGGGCTCGACACCACTCTCTCGCGTCCGCACAGTAAATATGGAGCTACGAATCGAGCAGCCAATTCGTGTAGCACAAAGAGTTGGTCTGTGGATTTTGTTCCCTTCAGATTAGAGCAGCTGTCTGCTTCATTCCTTGTCTTCTGCCTTTATGCAAAGCTAAGCGAACCACCTCTTAGCTGTAGCTTCATATCTACTTTGCAGACGGCAGTGACGTCACAAGTGAGGAACACGCAGCAGCGTATGAGTGTATAGAACCTGGATGTGTGTCACAATCCTATACAACCCGTTACTAACAGCCTTGAGCCGAAACACTGATCGACCATGTGTGTGTGTGTGTGTGTGTGTGTGTGTGTGTGTGTGTGTGTGTGTGTGTAACAGTGTGCTGCAGGTAACTGGGAGAGAGTGTCTACAATGTGTCCACATGAGTCTGTGTGTGGAAATTAACAAATAGATGTGTATGCAGATCAGGTGTGTGTGCAGGTATGATAGCATGTGAAGACCTCATGTATTGCATGTGTATGTGTGTTTATGTCACAGATATAAACAATATGCACAGCTGTATGTATGCACAACAAAGTGTGCAGTTTATACATACACTGTATGTGTATGATTACTTTGTGCAAATTATGCTCTCACAGTGGCTGTGTGTGTGTGTGTGTGTGTGTGTGTGTGTGTGTGTGTGTGTGTGTGTGTGTGTGTGTGTGTGTGTGTGTGTGTGTGTGTGTGTGTGTGTGTGTGTGTGTGTGTGTGGGGCAGGTGTGTAAATAAAACAGATATCCAGGGAGGCAGCTGTATTCAGAGTAGCGGGATCAAAGTCCAGAGTCACATTCAAAGGTATGCAGCGACGACAGTCCAAATTTCACATGAAATCACACATTATTTTAGAGTTTTCCACATTAGACACACGGCATTTTAGTCAAGTCTAATGTACTGTTCGATGAAGTTGAAGTATAGAAATAGACAGTACCTGTACCAGGGTTATTCTTCAATTTCTGCACTTTTCTTAGCCAGAAATTAGGTAAATAATAAATCTGAGGAATATGATATCAGATAGCTTGTGGTTATTTGGCCAAGCCACATACACCCGCTGCCTTGAGGTCCCAACTCGGCCTGTTATTCTCCAAGTTTCATGGCACACTTGGCTTTCTTTGTTTTATTTGGATTCTTCTTCATTTTTATTTTATAAAATGGAAAATATCATTTTTGGAGAATGTTCCAAGATGAAAAATGCACAAAAAAAAAAAAAAAAAAAAAAAAAAGAAGCTATTTACTAATTATTATGGTTTTATCACAGAAAAATTAAAACATTATAATTACAAACAAAAAAAACAACATAATTCTTGGCAGCACATTAGGACATAATGAATGATGAACAACTTTTTTCCTTCCTCAGACATATTGTGTTTTGTAAAAGAGATCAACCAGGGAAATAAGGAGGCAGTCGGGAGCGAACCGTACTGATTTACAATACATGGACCAATGCCCGGGGAAGGTCACCAAGCCACTCGACCACAAGGGCGCCTCCCTACTACACTCTTCTGCCTGCCTGCCTGCCTGACCGCCCGCCCGCCTGCCTGTTGTTATGGCAATGCTAGGAGCCCAGCTGGCTGCTGATTGGCTTCTGACTCATCCTGTGGGTGGAGCCAAAGGATGATGAAGAAGCATCGCTCTCAGAGCTCAGCTGGGTTTGTTTACATTGACAGAGGAGCGGAAGAGAGAGAGAGAGAGAGCGAGATTGACATGAGAAAATATATCTTGTCAGTCAGTGTTGGGCAACTAGATTATTGTACTGGATAAAGAGTATATAAAAAGCATTGGCATTCCGGTAGCATGCATAATGGAAATCTCTATACCAAAACTACTCTATTGAAGTGGTTCACAGGGGTCCCTTAAGGACAGATTAAATTTTATTTTATTGGGTTTTTTTTACTGGACATATTCAATCATGTTTTGTCAAACAAAAATCCGACATTTACATAAACTTTATAAACTTCAATATTATGTCACAGTCATAGGCAGTAAGCAATAAATTATACGAAAAAGATAACAAAAATACGGAATGAAAAATATGCAGTCATGTCTTATTCATCTTAGAGTTGTAGGTTGTGATAGTTAATGTATGCAAGTCTTCCAGGAAAAACAGCAGCAAAAAACAGGGACTGCACCGTGATGAAGAAATGAGTCAAAGAAATGCTGGTTCTGATCTCAACCTATAACCCTGAGGTAACTGAACAAGCTAGTGCCGAGAAGAACTAAAAGTCCGACTGTAAGCATGGTGCGGTACCTTGAAACACGTCACTGTGGAGAGCTGCTGAATTAAAGCTAAATTAATGCTAGATTATCTTGTAGAAGTATTGAACAGAAATAAGAACTTTGTGGCTTATGGGAGAGTACTATTCATGTTAAAACATGCATTTTCAGTTAATGTAAAGTAAAGACTCTTTACTTATTTTATGTTTGTATGGGATTTTATGTGGATCCACATGAACCGGGTCCCTCTTGTTCTCGGTCATTAGCCCACTAAGGGAGCTTTTGGCTATGACCTGTTTATGTTTCTTCTTCTGTATCAATATAAAAAGTCCCGACATGAAGTAAAAACTATTTTGATGCCATGAAATTTGCAAATCAAAACAAATTTAAAGTAAAGAAACGACCTGGGATGTACAGTACAAGCTGGCATATTAATTGGCCCACACTTCGGCTAATGGTTTGCATACAGCCAAGCCACAACAACAATAACACAGCAGTAGGGTGAGCATCGCCCCCGCTAAACGAAACTAGAAACTAGAACAGAAGTTCTGTGGTGAAGGGTAAAACTTTCCAATGAACAACTTACATCACAGACACACACACACTTTTACAACAACGACAACAAACTCGAATACAGAAGCACTGAGCAGCCCAAACACTTGTTAAGTTTGGAGTGAAATGAAACTGGAAGGAATAAACTGAATGCTTTTGATCTGCCTCAGACTTCAATTAATCCACCACCACAGAGAGACGTTGAAAGGCGAGTAAAGAGAGACAGACGCTCCCACCAACAACAGCAACGACATGACCCCGTCATCGTTCTCTCGACTTGCTCACTCGCAGCTAGGCCACAAGCAGGACGGCGGCAAGCACAGACAGATAGAAGACGAGAACTGGAAGGAATACACTGAACAATCTGAACATAGTGGGGAGGCCTGATTTATTTAAGCACACTGCTTCAAAAGCATAACTTACACACACATGTGTGACTCCTGCATTCTACGGTTTCTGATGGTGTTCAGGTGCCCAGAAGTGCACAAGAAAAAAAACACTGTTTGAAAAAGCTAACACAAATTTCAAGTTCCATTTATTTTTAAAGATTTCTGGAAGGAAATCAAACTTCCTCGTTGGTAGAAATGTCACTTTAATATACTGATCTGGTCTTAATAAGCTTCGCAGTTCACTCGGAAGCATTAAAACTATTTATTTGCACATTTCTTCCTTACAAGCTCACTGGAGCGAGTCTGGTACGAACATTGCCAGCATGGGGGATTTAGTTGATATCCCACTGGGCCACTTATGCTAAGAATATACATGCTTGCCTTACTCTAAGGAGATTTAAATAAACAAATCCACTAAATGGAGCAAGTCTCTGATGTATAAAATATGGTATATCTTAACCTGTTACAACAGAATTCAGTCCAGGTTCAGGCATTAAGTTGTGATCACTCTCTTCTTCAAACGCAGCACAAATGACGGCGAACTGGGCATGTAGAACGAGGAACCACTGACCCCCCCTCCCGCAGGCAGCCTACCCCCATTCGCCTCCTCCTGTGTGGATATGGATGTGTGTGCAAGCAGGCGTGCATTTCTATACGTGTAGAGCCTCGGTGCTGTTTTGATGCACAGGTCAAACATGAAAGCTAAAGCAAGACTACAGCGCTGAATACAAACTGCTACTCAGGGTCACAACGCTTAAAGCAGAATCCCCCAGAAGGTAACAACTTGTGAAGATACCACAGTGATATGATGGGAAACAGCAACAATGGGAAGAAATGCACGAAGCATCGTAAGAATATCTTGACAGGGTGAGTTCCTAGAGGCAATCCACTCAGCAGAGGTCAGGAGAAGCATTTTTCATGTCATGACGCATAGCTGTTAGCAAGGCATCAAATCTAAGAATGCAGGAAATGAATCAAATGAAGTAACAGAACAGTGTGACATCTAGACCAATGTAATATAATTAGATGATTATAAACCTAAAAGTATGTGATGAAATCTATGGTAAATGTTTAAAACACTTTTCAAGTTCTCAGCATGAGACTTGGCCTGCTGGTCCACTACTGTGCCTAATTGTTATCATCTCCTGGCCCGAGGGTCAGTCTGTTTTATGGGGAGCTCTCAGGAGACTCCCACTCCTGGCCGTGTGTGTGTGTGTGTGTGTGTGTGTGTGTGTGTGTGTGTGTGTGTGTGTGTGTGTGTGTGTGTGTGTGTGTGTGTGTGTGTGTGTGTGTGTGTGTGTGTGCAGGAGTGTGTTTCAGACCTGTTGTCACCCAACTGTGTGCGTGTCAGCAAGCAGAAACTCTGCCAACAAGAGGAGGAGTGGGGGCCTGCAGGGGGCATGAGCAGGGACAAAACAACAGCGGCTGCCAGGAGTCTATGAGTGAGTGTGTGTGTGTGTGTGTGTGTGTGTGTGTGTGTGTGTGTGTGTGTGTGTGTGTGTGTGTGTGTGTGTGTGTGTGTCTCACAATACCAGACCTCTTTCTGCTGAGAAACAGAAAGTGAGAATGGGTGTGTGCATGCAACTCCACTGGCCTCTCTCCTCACGGGGAGGAGTGTGTGTGTGTGTGTGTGTGTGTGTGTGTGTGTGTGTGTGTGTGTGTGTGTGTGTGTGTGTGTGTGTGTGTGTGTGTGTGTGTGTGTGTGTGTGGGCGCACACGCGCGCGCATTCATTAAGTGTGACCATGCGTCTCCCCCAGCTCACACAGGCAGCTCGGGCTGGTGCACGAGCCGCCAACAGAAGGAAGCGGCAGCTCGCAGGCAGATGCGAGCTGCCGCTCAGTGGAGCCAAAATCAAAAACAAACAAGAGGTAGATGGACAGGTTTATAGGACCAATGAGAGCTGGGGTTCAACAGTGCTGCCGTTCCAACAACAAATACTCTTAAAGAAAAATCCATACAGCCTACTTTACACAGACTTCCTGTGCAGAAATATCCATTTGCACATTTTAATACAGATTTTAGCACTTTTTTGGACATTTGAATGTATGAGTCGACAACTGAGAGTGGCTAAACAACATGCCAGCAAAATCACTGAGACTGCTAGATGACGATAGACAGTCACCATAGCAACCACAGTTAGGAATTCGAAAATGCTGGTACGGCAATATGTGCAAGAAACATATGCAGATTAGCAGTGAACGTATACAGTATTTCACACGTGTATAAAAGCGTTGCATTCGACTACTGCCCTTAACATACGAATGTTAATATCCATTCATGAGATGACACATCAGTTTGTCAAATATTCCCCTGATCTTCCCAGAAAAGCATTATTTGAAGAGCAGAGATGTTGATAAACAGCTTTGTTCATGTACTTATTTGTTACATGAAAATGCATGTGCACAATGCAACATCTATAAATTATTTAGTGTTTATCAGCTTTCATCAGCCTGCTGGGTGTTAGAGGGCATAACTGTGCGTCGCGTTTTTGGTGAGGAAAACTTGCAGGGAGGTTATGTTTTAAAATGCTCAACAAAGAAGAATACAAATCACTACATTGATCGAAATGTGTGTGTGTGTGTGTGTGTGTGTGTGTGTGTGTGTGTGTGTGTGTGTGTGTGTGTGTGTGTGTGTGTGTGTGTGTGTGTGTGTGTGTGTGTGTGTGCGCGTGTCTTACCGTAGTGTGTGAGGATGCCCTGAGGAGTGACCACCTTACTGCAGACATGGCAGACAACAAGACAAAAATCCTCCAGTGCTGGAAACTGGCTGGAGACGAGTATCTCTGAAAGAGAGACAGTAAAGAGTGGAGGCCAGACTTTATGTGACGACAAGTGAGGGCTGAGGAAACATTGTTTCATGTAACGGACAGAATGATCATAAATAAAGACAAATACTGCACATTTTGGCAACATTGTGATGTGGACTCACATTCCCAAATGCTCAGCTGCTCCATGTAAACTCAGCAAGTTGCACAACAAGCATTTTGCAAAGTAAAACAACTTTCCTTATATCAGTAGAATATACTGTATGATAAATATATTAAATATGGATACATATCTTATTACTGGAAGCAGCTTATATTGCCAGGCACATTGATCCACTTTAGATGAGCAACCTTGGGTGGTTCACTTAATTTCCCGAGGTTAATTCTTCCCTTCCTCAGCACATTCACATCCTTTAAAAACAGTTCAAGTTCATTGACTTAAACAGATTTAACCAATAATCCCAAGTCTCTCTCGGATGTAAGATTCAAGTGATCGGCTGATTATCTGATAAATAGTTTGGTTCTTAAAGTGTTAGCTAAAAGTAAAAAGTGTCAATCCCAATTTCCTAATACCCAAAAGAAAAAGCAGCAAATCCTCATATTTTAGAAGCTGGAACTTTTTTTTAAATGACTTTAATGGTCATTTATAAAAAACAAAAAACAGCCGACTTATTTTTATAATGAATCAACTGACAATCAATCAATTATTTCCACTATAAAACATGATATTGTTTTTGCATTTACCGTAAACAATAAATGGCAGATTTAGTGACAGGGTGTTCAATATAATCAAAAAGCTGTAGATCTGTACCAGGCGCCAAAGGATTCTCACCGGATGCTATTAACGCATGCCACCATTATTATTACTGGTATAACCAACAATTTACCACAAGATCAAAGCGGGTTGCTGTGTTCTCATCAAACGGACAGCGAGACAGAAGCGGCTGACAGACAATCCGCCGAAACACACACACCAGCTAGAATGCGCCTGGAGTTGCAAGAGAAACGCCACCCACTCAAACAAACCTGAAGATTAAGTGAAATATTGAGGAAAACAAATATGTCCATTGGAAAACAGCTATTATCTCTTTTGGCTAAGCTTTGGGAACCTAATCTTCCTGAATCTAAACAAGCTCTGCTGACAGAAATCGCAGCATTTATTAACACAGGGCTTAAACCAGACTCACTGAGGGGAGCTGGGCTGCGTATGGATGTGTGGGTTTGTGTAATGCAACGGGGGGGAATAAAAAAAATAAAAATGTATGACAGTGCATGTCGTCATCATGACCTTGCGATGCTGACAGGTTTTGTCAAAGAGACAGCCGGTCATGTTTGGTGTCCATCAGAGTGTGTGTGTGTGTGTGTGTGTGTGTGTGTGTGTGTGTGTGTGTGTGTGTGTGTGTGTGTGTGTGTGTGTGTGTGTGTGTGTGTGTGTGTGTGTGTGTGTGTGTGTGTGTGTGTGTGTAACTATAGAGGAAGAAGAAAAGGATCTGCTCGGTCACTCAAGGACAAAGTGAACCATATTACAAACTATACAATGTGTGTGTGTGTGTGTGTGTGTGTGTGTGTGTGTGTGTGTGTGTGTGTGTGTGTGTGTGTGTGTGTGTGTGTGTGTGTGTGTGTGTGTGTGTGTGTGTGTGTGTGTGTGTGTGTGTGGGAGATGCTGAACATGACACTCAAGAGTGTGCGACTGATAGCGCCTGTGTGTGTTTGTCTAAAAGGTCAGACCTGGTTTCATTACGCATACATGAAGTCTTCAAGGATACACACACACACCGTCATGATTACTTTGAGGAATATTTCACGACTTAACAGATATGTTAATAAGGTTTGAAGGTTACTGGAATGTAAATACTTGCGTGTGATGAAGTAGAATGAAAGCTATGGTATTGTAGTATCAATGAAAACCGTCAAATGAAGCTGATATTACCATAAATTAAAAGCCAGATTAATTAAATCTGATGAATAGTGCAACATTAAAGACCTTCATATCTGCAGTAAGTTCACCGAGAAGACGAGAATATGTTGCTCACATCTAGCAATGTTCCTGGATTGAAGCCGCAATTCAACCTCTGATTCTAAGGTTTGCGGAGCGAAAAACGTTTTTCCCTCACTAGCAAATAAAACTGTAGTGTTTGTTTGACTCAACAGAAGGTGCCCTGGTAAGAGCTACAGTATAATGACACAGACCAAATGGAAATGTGTGGTTGAATGAGGAAAACAACTTTTAAATATTCTGATTGGTGTCAACAGGTTGTTAAGTGGTACGAATTATTAGCTTTGTAATGTCAGCAGCTAAACAGACAGACTGGAAACAGCCAAATGGTCTCTTCAAAAAAAGTTGATCAGCATCACCGCGGTTTGGGTCTCTCCTCTGACATTTTTTGAGGGGAAATTAGCACATCATTACCAAGATACTGCCAAAAACATTTAAATTGTTGTTTGTTTGTTTTTTTCACAAAAAGCAAATTCCAAAGTATAAAGCAACATAAAAGACATTTAGCAAGAGTATTGAAAAAAAAAACACTAAAAGCAACAAAGCAATTTCCGCTGGGTCTGCCAAGTCAAATGCAAACTAGGTGCGTATTTCTCCTGCCTGAATTGTGTGTGTGTGTGTGTGTGTGTGTGTGTGTGTGTGTGTGTGTGTGTGTGTGTGTGTGTCTGTGTCTGTGTGTGTGTGTGTGCGTGTGCGTGTGCGTCTGTGTGTTTCAAGCCAGCTGCCAGAGTCTGCCAAATGACTGACAGGCCAGAAAATGAACTACAAAAACAATCAGTCACTGGTGAATAAGCATGTTTGGAGCTACTAAAACGATCCATCACCGGACACTGATTCTATTTAGAGAAAGGAAATCAGCTTCTCACTGGTGAATTGGTGTTTGGAGAGCGCCTTAAAACAACTTGTTAACAAAAAGGTAAAGCAGGAAAGCAGTGGCTATTTCTCTCGAGGTCGTGTTGACTAACACCACAGTAATAACGCAACTGTAACAAAGACACAGGATGATGTTTCGTTGAGGAAATCACCTCCAGTCAATAAAGTGAGGGGTAATCTCTCAACTATCCCCTTTCAATAACACTACACTATTACAGTTCCAAAGGAGCGAGAAAGAAAGCCTCAACTTAACTTGTTTTTTTTTAACAGGCACACCAGATAATTATTGATAATTATCTATAATTATTATTGATAATTATAACACGTCTGGTCAACAAGCTGACGGGCAGAATCCAGTGTACACACACATCTTTACCTTTCAAAAATAGGTCGCAGTTGCAAATCTTGGTTGAACTTGGTTCTGCTGCCCGAGTTATTTATTAAAAAGAAAGAAAAAAGAAAAAGAGAGTCAGACTTTCGATTGGCGCCAACAGAACAAGACACAACATCACAAGGAGTGTAACAAACATGCAGTGGAACGGTGGCACAGTCTTCATTTAGAAATGTTTTAGAGCTATTCCTCCAACATTACTGCCAGCCGAGTACAAAAACTCACTACTGTATAAAGTTACAGGGTTTTTCTTCAAATGTTTTTAAGGTCAGAAAAGTCTGATCATCAGCCAGTGATTTTGGCTTCATGTAAAATGTTGAAAAAGTCAAATCCTGCCAAAGAAACTATTACATGAAGCCATTTATGAACAAAAGAACATAGGAATGGTTTTTACTAATAAATCACAAAAACTATAGTTAAAATGTAACGACCATAATAAGTCTGAATGTCTATTGTACGTATTGTTTCCTATGCAAGGTCAAGCTCAACCCACTCAAACATCTATTCAGAGAGCAACCAATTTTTGATCCCCTAATTAGTTTTTCTTACATGCTGTCCTTGTTTCAGAGGAAGATGAGATGTGCTTTTTAGTGCTGAATTAATACATAATTTGTCTCAAAAAGAACCTGCAGGTTAGTTTCTTCATTAATTGAGTAATTATTTGATATGAAAGATGTCGCACATCACAATTATTCGCAGTGACAATTTCCTTAAGCCAGAGGTGGTATCTTCAAATTGCTTTTTATCTTCAACCCATCGCCAAGAACACTAAGATATCCAGCTTACTATCGCACAAGGTTAAGAGCAAATGTTTAGCAGTTTTGTTTGAAAAATGGCTCAAATCAAAAATATTTTCCAATTAACTTTTGACTAATCGTTGCAGCGCGTCAGGCTTGCGATGTAGACTTTACACTGTTTTACCTGTTTGCATTTTAAGTCAGGCACATTTGAATGAGGATGTGAATCTGAAATCGACATGCAATCGAACATGCAAGAACTTCATGCATATATCATTGTGTTTAAGTGTTCTGCGGTTGTCAGGAAAAAAAAAAAAAACTAACCTCTGCTCAGAACATTTCAATACAAAACAACAACCGCACTCCATTTACTTGTTGATTAAGTCGGAGTCTACTAGATAACGCAGACTTTCCAAACCCTCAACTGAAAGGTTTCAGACATCAGAGGAAACGGCACACATACTGCAAAGAGTATTGGTCCATAATCTGCAGTCTTCTATGTGCCTTTGCTGCACTTCAGTGCATCTTAAACAGTTGTTTAATAATATTGAGTGCACTCAAAGAATACCAAAATAACTCAATTATCACACAACGCTTCGCTATTATAAGGTGATGGTTTTAGGCGAATCCAAACGCTACTAAAGAGAATAATAAACATACAAATAGCGACATTACAACGCATCCTATTTCTGGTGGGATGACGACGGCGGCTGCCAGTCTAGTCAGACTAAAAGTTGCTGCCGGTTGTCATCATCTCCACTGTGTGTATGCGTGAGTGGGAAAGAGATACCAATCACAACCTGCACTGCACATCAATTACTGCCAAACCGGCCTCAACACCTTCAAATATGTGTGTGTGTGTGTGTGTGTGTGTGCGTGTGCAAATGAAGTGTCAAATGAGTGAACATGTAATATAAGAATCAACAATGAATCATCTTCTGCTTTTTTTTTTTTTACAATTTACAAATAAAGTGTTAAAGAAATGTTTCCGTGTGTCTGCATATCAGTTTCAGCAGGCTTTCAGTGTCATGTTGCCAACAGATCAGCAAATCAGGAAACGCAGCTCCAATCTGGCCCTGAGCGAGGCAGATGAGGCATGTGAGTGTGTGTGTGTGTGGGGGTTTTTTGGTATTTGACCAGTGACAGTGAGAAGAGATTCCCCAGCTCTCTGTGTGCGTCAATGTGTTCCTACGAGGGCTGCAGCACGCTCAAACTTTCAGGGATGACTCAAGTGTGCTTGTGCGCGGCGTGTTCTCCTGTGGGTATTTTTTTTTAACGTGGTGAGGTGTGGAGGAACTCCTCTGGCTCATTCCTGCAGGCGGGGGCGGGGGTGGTGGCGGAGGGAGAGCGGGGGGTGGGGGGGTGGAAAGGGGGGCATAAAGAGGGAGGCGGGAGGGGGGGCAGCTACTCACCGCTCCGGTGCACCCCCACAACCTCCCTCCATACGCACAAGAGCCCAAATGCAACACAGCCGAGCCCATTTAGATCAGATTGTGAGTCACTGGCTGAAATCCTCTAACTTACACTATGGATCATGCACACAAATATACCAAAACACACTCCAATTCCAGCACTTATAGTCGACCGCTGCTGATCATTTTGGTTTTAAATCGACATTTTAGAATGAGTGTGGACGTAGGCCGCAATTAACTACGGTTTGTTTTGGATTACAGGTAATATAGAAAAACAGATTTGACAGCTGTACACATTCATTTCCAAAAGTACAATCGCTTTGGCAAAATGTAAACAGTATGTATACTGTTTAACACTTTAACTGACACGTCTGACCCCCAAACAATCAAAAACCAGATTGGAAATTGTCTGATTTTCTATCACGGAAGAAAGGTTTCATATAGGTGTCTGATATTGGACGACCAAAGAACAGTGTAGGGAATTAATTGGCAATTATCAATATAATCAGTTAGCAATTCTTGCCATTATTCAAATATTTATCTTTCTATATAGCTTCGTAAATGTGAAGATTTGATTTTTTTTTATTTTTTTTTTGTCATATATGAAAAAGGAACATCTCCTTTAGGATAATTGATGAGATATAGCAATCATCTCCCTGGACTCCTATTAGAGATACAGATGATATTAGTACATCATCTGTATTGGCTGATGATTAAAATAAATAGAAAATTAAAAAAATGGTTTCAGCTCTTAATACTGTTATACACATCTATAAAAAAACAGACACATTGCAAGTCATATTTTTTCCCTTTAAAGTAGATGTTTTAATTCTGAACTCAAGTACGTCTAACGAAATATGCAGCTTATACAGCAGCAAGCAGCCAAGACCCATAAATAAATGTGATTTCTATATGAAAAACAAAAGCATGTGTAACAAAACAATAACAAACCGCGACAAGAGTAAAAAAAAAAAGCACCGATAACTTCCTCACCTTCTTTGCTGAGCTTCACGGCTTCACCGGGGCAGTAAAGCTCTTTGTCGGTGTTATCCAAGGACGAGTCTGCGTCGAGAATTAAAAACAACAACAACAACAAAAAAACAAAGCAAGACACTTACAAACACGCAGTGGGACGTTCACAACAAACTTTGGGGAGGGGGGTGAGAGGGGTGAGGGGGGGGGACATGCGTGGAGCCCCTGCTGCATTCAAGGCTCTGGCTATCCGGGTTAGCGTTAGCTCGCTAGCGCCTGAACGGGCTTCCTTAAACGCAGCGCAGCTGTCAAAGCTAACAAACTTACAGCTGGTCGGTTCACCGTATCACGACCGCACGCGCCAACGGGGACAAACTCCGCGACGGTCGGTTCCGCTCGCCCGCACGTGCGCGCGACTGTCAAAAAAAAAAAAAAAAAAAAAAAAAAAAAAAAGCCACCTATGAATATTACATTTCGTAGTAATGTTTTTTTGTGTGTGTTGTTGTTGTTGTTGTTTTTTTGACAGTTACTTTGCTGCGCTCTTGACAGACTCTGCACGGTGGAAGGAGCTTTTTTTTTTTTTTTTTTTTTTTTTTTTTTTTTTTTTTATAACTCAACTCAATCACAGACAGTTTTGGACCCACGCACTTCCCGACAGTTTGTCCGCAAAATCAACAAACGCTACCGACGTGCAAACTTACTGTCAACAAAACGTAATTTAGCCGCACTGACAAAGGAGGACCAAGGCTCGCCGAGGAAGGTATCCGGACTTGGTATTTGGCGATCCGGTGTCGCCATTGCTCTCCCTTCTTGTTGCTTTGCCGAGAGCCGTTTTTTCCTCTCTCCCCCCTTTCGCACGCAGCAAGGCGAAAAAAAAAAACAAAAAAAACAAAAACCGAAAGAACGAGATATGCTGACGTCGTTGTCGTCGCGCTTCGGCTTCTTTCGGCATTTGTCGGAGGGTTGAGAGGTTGAGCGACAGACGGGGAAGCTATTTACGAGTTCAAAAGTTCAGTGTCGGTACCACCCCCCAAAACCCTTGTCAGCATCATCCGGTTTTTCTGTAAAAAAAAAAAAAAAAAAAAAAAAAAGAACAACCCAACTCACGTTAGGTTGCATTATAAACAGGAAGCAAAATATTATTATTATTTTTTTTTTTTTTTGGAAAGGGGTCTTTAATCTAAACGGAGGAAGGACAAAACAATACGAATTGTGTTTCAGGGCCAATAAGCGACAACAAAGGGAATTTAACAGTAATATCTGCACTTTAAATTCTATCAAAAAAGTTGAGGAAATTGATTGAGAAATATATTTAAACTTAGCCTACCTTTTTTGGGGGGGATGTCAGTGTAGATTGTTCTATTAATTAATCTTTTGCCATAAATTGAAGACCATTTTGTAGTGAAAATAGTCTTTCTCTGTTCAGTCAATACTGCTGATTGTGAATTGTTTTACAACGTACATAAATTCATAAAGCCATGGTGATGGACTGATCAACCTACCTGTTGCTGTGATTGAAGGCTAAATGGTGAAAGGACTTTCAATATTTACTCAGGGGAGCAATATCCTATCTGTACTGGTAGACTTAACTTGTCTGTGATTGGTACTAACATGGAGTACACCAGGCAACTTAATATACAAGTGAACCCTACTGAAATAAGGAGGCATATTTTGTAAAGTTTAGCCAAGGAATCTTGTTTGAACCCCCAATCGTACCAGTGCCAGGTTCAAGCCTGAAGGTTTAAGGTCTCTCTGCTCTGTTACAATAAACGATAGTATTGTAAAGGCTTGTCAGGAAGCTGCAAAGGGATGAGTGTAATGGATTTCAGAAAGAGGAGGTCAGAAATAAAAGTAAAAGCCCTTTACTGTGTAATATTATGGTGTTAATGGCTCAGACGATTTTGTAAAGTCACAAATGGTTTCAACTGGATTTTTTTGTGTGTGTGTGTGTGTGAACAGTAATATTTTCATTCTGAGGTTTGATTTCACTTTGGAAATCCTGGTCAGGTTTGAATGAATCGCAAGCAGAGCACAGGTGAGGTCACAGGCCAAGGACCCCCCCCACTCCCACCCAACAAAAATAAATAAATAAATAAAAAGAACACCTTATACCTCGTTTTCATTTTGGGAACTACTTTCAAACATGACTTGTAGTTCCCAAAATGGGGACTGGGGACAACGGAGGGTCTTTCAGAGAGGTGGAAGGGGTCCACAGCACAATATATTATCAGTTTTTAACAGTATTAACTTATATTTTACTCAATTATTTTTGACAGGTTTAATAAAAGGACAACCTGGGGACCTCTGAGTGACTACAAAATACCACTATTCCCGTATTACATTTTAAATGACTATAGTAGTAAAAGTACTGTTTAAACTAATGACATTAATAATGGCTTTGCTATTTTTAAATGTCCCAGTATAACATGACAGTGTGACACGGAGGCAGCAAACACCAAATCAGGTTTTTTTTTTTTTTTTTTTCTATCTGTGAAAAATGGCCTGTAACACATTGAAGATGCTGAAGAAGAGATTAAAGCACAAAGGTAGAGTCAGGCAAACAGCAGCAACTACTTACACTGTACCTAGTTTTATCTACATCATTTATGACTAAAGTGAGGCACTAAATCATGGTCAGCCAGTTCCATTGAAAATAAGGATTTTGCAGGTCAAGCACATGACACTACATTGACCTCTTGTGGCTGAAAACAGAAGCTGCATTTCATGTGAAAAGTAAACAACTTGGAAGGAAAAAGATAAATGGATTTATCTCGTTTAATTTTTTTCATGTCAAAAATAGATTGTAATAAGAAAACCATGATAATAATGTCTCCCTTTTATCATAATGTGCCTGTGTTTCCCTGACATAATGATGAAAGAAACAAACTAATTACTCGGGCTGAAGTGTTCTCTCGCACACATACAACCACTTTATTGCAAATCAGTTGTTGTCTTGTGATGTGAAACCTGATTCAGATCACACACGACACGACATACGCTCATCTTTTTTTAAAAGTTGAATCGGAGAGGGCGTGAGAAAGACAGGGAAGGGTAGAGATTAAGAGGAAATGACAGCCTTAAATGAGAGCAGGGAAATGATGACAGTGATTAGTTTAGGCTGATGTGTCAAACCGGCCAGATCCACACACGGACACACTTTACACACTCACTATGATAATCTGTGGTTGAACGCGATCCGTATACACATACATTCTCTGTCTTCTTTCAACAGTATTTCCCTGTAACTCTCTCTCACACACACACACACACACACACACACACACACACACACACACACACACACACACACACACACACACACACACACACACACACACACACACACACACACACACACACACAAAGGATGACTAAATCTCAATGTTCTGTTTGTTTTCCCTCCCACTGGTGACTGAGGTCACAGGACCAACAGAAGTTCACAGGGCAAACCAGGAAAGACAAAGTACAAGCTTCATAATATTTGTTTTGTATTAGAATAATTCCATATCTTCAAATGCTTTATTTTTCCTCTTTTACCTACAAAATTTTTTGATATTGATTTGATATAAAATAATGATAAGTAATAATAAGGTGAGTCCAAACAATTTTTTTTTTTTGCAGATGTCCACAAAAGGTTGCATTTACACACAACCAGAAGGGAAAAGGTGGAGAAAAACTGAAGTTAAATAGACTGTTTTTGTTGCTCGACTGCACACACATAAACCCACAAACTGGTGGATTATCAGGATATCCACACTGGAGAGATCAATGAAAAAAAATCATTCATTTTTATTGAAAAAAACAAAGGTACACTGAAATTGTGCATGTCTCTCTGCAATGTGGCAGGTTAAATGCATAGGAATCATTAACAAGGCTATAGTTGAATGGATGATGATTACAGGAGTGCAGAGGCATAACCAGTACACCAAACACACACACGTGCCGTTTCTTTTAACTTCATCTTTGGGTAAAGTTAAAGAAATTTACATCATCTTACATACATTTTTACTCTGTCAAAACCCAACAGGAAAGAAATAAATCAGAGACTACTCAAACTAACTTACTACATTGACTAAAAATGAAAAATATCTAAAAAAAAAATGAAAAAAAAATGTGACAGTTCATAAAACACAACACCAGATCATTGGTTGGTGTCTCAAGGAAGATTAAAAAAAAACTAAACAATGAGGAACAAGATGGAGTGGTTCGAACAACAACAATAAAAGTGATTAAACAATATAGAGATATGAAATAGGCTTAAACCTGGGAAAAGAAAATAGTGCTTTGGCAGAATATTTTTGGCTACGCGCAAAGTGAATAATTTTTTTTTTTAATATTAAATCGTAAAGAGAACGTTTCTACTACATTCAGCATGACCAGAGAAAGGCATTAAAAATGACACAATCATGGAGGGATTTATCCTTTAACTGGTGAAGGAAGGTGTGGCTGCCATCGCACGGGCAATATTTTATTTTCCTGGATTAACAAAATAGTCTAGTATTCTTCGAGGATTTACACTCACAGTGCTTTAAAGGACATTTTAACATTATATTAAGCACCACGTGAATGCACTGTGCATGTTACGATAAAAACATCAGACAGTAAATGTACAAACTACATTCCTCATGTAGGAGTCGGAAGCCTCTTTACACAGTTTATGTCTGAAGTATATCGATGCTTCAAAATGATTTATTTTACTGAGGAAAATCCACAAAAAGAAAAGCTTTAATAGAGGTACCTCATAAATGAACCACATGAAAAGAAGATATTTATCCATTCTTTTTTTCGTGAATGAATGATCCTGTGAGTTTCTGCCACAGTGGCTTAACTGTGAAGAACCAAATGGTTGATATGAAAGAAATCGCCTGCTTCTGTCATCGAGAAATATACAAAATGTGCAAAGAATAAGATTTGACCACACATTTATTTCTAAATTTAATGGCCAATATCAAAATATTTTGTAAATGACTGAAATGTTTATAAAGGTTATGGCCCTTACAGAAAAAACACATGAATTTCACATATTCAAAATCTCATATAACCACATGATTGTGGGAAATGTTTTTTTTTTTTTTTTTTTTTTACATTTTAATGGTGTGATGTGTGAAGCCCATGTAGATTCCCATGTGAAAACTTTTACAGATATTTTTTTCTCATGTTATCATATGTTAACATGTGATGGGAATGTATAGAGCATTGTGATATTATTATGTCTGATAAGGAGTAGCATTACTCTCCATGTTACCCTGAAAACCTTGATGACATCGATGTCCTGACTGCAGTACATGTTAGAAATGTAAATCTTACCCCATCAGTTTGATGTCATAGTAAAAAGAGAATAGTTCAAAGTACCTTCCATTCATCTGCATGTAATTAAACACAATATACTCAGCCAGGATTCCAAAATAAAACCATAAAAGAGGAAGACAACTTTTTTTTTTTTCTTAAACAGAAGCCACTAAGCTGCTATAAAGCTCAAATTTGGTCAACAGATTTGGTCATTTGTTTGTGCATTTCTCCGCTTACGAAAGCGTAAGAAATGTTGAGGAGAATTTGACGTACATATTGCATTGGTGCTGCTATTGTATGTAGAATAGGTAAAAAAATAAAGGCACATCAAAGTTTAGGTGTGAATCCTACTGTTCCCCACCTGTATTACTGCTGCGGGGTTGCTTAACACCCCTGAGGAATATTTTGGTAAAAATGTACGTTCCTTTCAAAAGCGCTTCTAGTATGCCATCTATGTGCAAGGAATGATATGACATCAAGTCATTTTGGGTTACAAATTGCCAATTCAGCTTTATGTACTACTTACACAGCAGCTACTGTATCATTAAAGTACCTCATACAGTACCACAACATGTATCTTAAGTAATCTATCCTTCATTTTCTCTGTCTTCATCATCCTCACAAAGCAATTTTATGCGTGTGTGTACATATAAAAATGTCTCCGTGCACATATATTTCCATGCATGTACTTCACATGCATGCATACTTGAGTGTATCTGTTTGTGTGCTGCATGTGTGACTGATTCTATTCTGTGTGCGGTGTGTCCATGTCAGTGTCTGTTTTGTATGTGACTGTGTCTTTGCGTGTTGCTGGATGTACGTTAGACCGGTGCAGGGACCTGTTGCCTTGCAGATCCAGGTGGGGAGGAGAATTTCTGGGAGTGCCAACGAGTCTCCTTGTACACAAACCAGGCGTTACCTGCCCACACAAACATGTTGAGGTAGCCGAACACCTGGAAGAAGGCAGATGGGAAAAAAATACACATTAATGTCCATTTGTCAAATTTCAGTTAATGACAAACAACAATAAGACTTAAGCTGTGTTCCAAATGACGAACTTCCATTCAGACAATAACATATAGTGCTCTGATATAATAGTCCTCTTACTTATGTAGTACTTGAATTTCGACAGGGTAGCTTTGTCTCAAACTGCACACTGCCATTCAGCATTTACCGGAAATAACCGTAGCATTTGAATGCATCACCTGCCAACATACAGTATCTGCCAGCTTTAAAAAATTGATCATGAAATGAATACGTTTTCATGCCCTCTGTTTAACGCACACAATAAACACACTGATGGCTTCTACTCAACAGCAATATGGTGGTAACTTTGAATTAGAAAACCCTTTACGTTGGTGGTCCCTACTTTTCTGCAACGTAGCCAAGATGGCGACCGTTGAGTGTGGAAATTGTCCAGCGTTTCACACTCAATATTTGGACCGTTTTGAGTGTACCATCCGGGTACTTGTAGTACATTGCATGTTTCCATACTTTCCAGTGTGAACTCACTTATGCACTCAAAATAGTGGGTGTTAGTGCGTAAGTACGCCATCTGGAACACAGCATTAGAGTCTGAAGCCACAGCGGTGCTTCCCGTACAGTGATGTATTGTAGGACAACACAGTGTGTAGTCAACAGAACATCACACCTACAGTAAAACTTGAAGTTGGCAATCAAAATACACAATGCCACCATAATAAAGACAGCGGTATCAAATGGTGGTCGGCTAAAAGTGAACACACAACTCAATATTTTTTACAGGATCAGTTTTTTTCATTTTTCATTCATCGTTTTCATTTTCTTTAAAGGAGTAACATTTCTAGCAAGTGGATCAATTAATATGTATTGTGTTGGGTTAAAAGATATCTTTGGCAACACAAATCAAATACGTTTCTTTAACCATCTACATTATTTTTCATAAAGCTTAAATTACATTTTATCACATGCTCTTATAATGTGGTTCCACTAATGCGCCCATTTAGCTCCTAAATTCTCTCTTGCAGACACATAAAAGCATTTGATTCAGCGCGTAGGCCATAGGACACTAATACTCTCCTTAAAACCAGCACAAATTTAATTCTTTTAGTCAGCATGGCTGCTGCTAAGCTCAACACTCAAACCGCAATAGACGGAAAAATAATTATACAGTTGGCACAGCGGGGTTTTGAGGTAAATGGTTAAATCAGCAAATAGCACCTATTAATAACACAGGTGGTCCCTCAGAGGTAGGCAGTGACAGGACAATTAACATAATACCTGTCGTGTTAAAGGGAGTTAAAAGATATGTAGCAGAACAGCTGGACAGCTTTTAGACTGCATCTCATGCAGTTTAGTTTTCGATGTAACCATTTAATGTAAACTGCTAACTGCTTTCACCTGGAAAAGATAAAACCCAAGCTTGATAAAGGGGGAATTATTGGGCTATATTTTTTGATCTAATGAAAGCCTGTGGACCACAGTATTGTTCTTGCAAAGCTTTTAGCGTTCAACTTCTACCCTAATGCTTTTAAATGGATGCAATCCTATCTGGATGGCAGAGCACAGAGGGTCAAGATGAAGGGGTATCTGTCATCAGCCCTTAGTCCTGATATTGATGTACCTCAGGGTTCAATTCTGGGGCCCCTTTTGTTTAGCTTTTACATAAACAATCTTCCCCCTGTATGCAATGAATTTGAGATTCAAATGTATGGAAATGATAGTAATTTATGTGCACACCATGAACAAATATCTTGGTGTAACAAGATATTTAACATCTTGTCCCAAAAAAGAGGGAGAAAAAAAATAACTTTATCACTTACATTCTTTATTTGAATGGGTTTCACTGGAATTGATTGATGTGATAATTGACTGAGTCTGAGGCAACCACAAAATATTTTCTCTTTATGTTTCTTCTCACCACAGAGATGTTGAGGGTCCGCATGTTGGCGAACTCCGTGACCTCACAGGTGACGTTGCTGCCCTTGCAGAGTGCCAGCGTGGCACTGAGGCCTTCAGAGTCTGTGGAATCCTTCACGTTCTGCAAGCCCTTCGCCCAGGCGGACGAACACACCAGCCACAGGAAGACCAGGATGGCTGTGATCGCAAAGTCCTGGAGAAAAGAGCAAACACATCAGCTCCACAGACAGAAACCACAAGTCGCTCATCCTTTAAGACCCACAAATCCTACTCTGAAATTTAATCAACTTCAGGCTTTACGTTTGTCTGTTGGGACGTCCACTAGAAGGATGATCTATACTCACTAAAATGGGTCCAAGGTCAGAGTCCTTGTAGACGTGCATGTAGCCCAAATAAACCAGCAGAGCCACCATGCTGTACAGGAAGCAGATGATACCAACGCCTACGAAGAACTCCGCAGAGGAAGCTGAGTCTCCAACCAAGTGCGTCGTAGCAACAGAGTGGTTACAGAGAGTACTGTTTCCCTCAACGAGCGTGACCTGGCTCAACCTGGCCATGACGTAAGAGAGAAGATTGAAATAGTAACATATTTTATTACTCATTTTAAAATAAACTGTGGCTGACACTGACCTAAATGTGTTGAAACTCTCACCTAAATGGGTAGTGAAAGTTGGCGTTGAGGGTTTCATTGCTGCCGTCGCCGCAGAAGAGTGATACGATGTTGCTCCCAGAGAATCCACCACAGGTTCCAAAAGCAAATATGGCCGTGAGCTGTTTGGACAAACAAGACAGAGTGACACATGAGAGATATGGTTGAGACTGATGTGAGAAACCCTTGTTGGACTTTGGAGAAAAAATAACATCAAAACCAAGAAATTTCAGATAGTGGACATGTTTTATGAGGATGGGGTGATATTTAAGTTGCAAGAACAGTATTGTCATTGTGTAACCACAACAAAATTGTAATTGCATCAACCCCAAAGAGTGGATTTATATTCTAGATTTCACACATATTTATAAAAAATAAAAAGGAGAGGAATGACATAGAGAATATGAAATATCAGTGACATAAAGTAAAGAATATCTACAGGTATAAAATATTAACAAAGTATAAAATACAACTGATGTCAGGGAGCAAAAAGCATCAGCAGCAATAGTACAGTAAAGGTGCCCTGTGACAAACATGGAGTAAAGGTGCAATGGGGTGTTAAATGACATGTGCGGTTGGTGTGGTGATATTGGCAATAATTAGAGGCTTGAAATGACATGTCAGTAAATATTGCTCGGATACTCTAATATTAGCAGCACATCAGTTTGTCAGACTGAGATGATATCTGACTTCAATCGTGTCACAGTTTTTGGGAAGAAGCTGATTTTCAGTCTGTTAGTTCATGTGTGGATTAAACTGAAGCACCTGCCTTGTGGAAGGAGCTTAAACAGGTGGAGTCCATGGTGTGTAATGTCTTTTAAGATGTTCTTAGTCAGCGTGTGTTGAGAAGAGGTTCTTCTATGTCCTGTGCTGCTTTCATAACCCACTGGAGGGCTTTATTATCAGGTTTGATGTCCCGCAGTTTGTTAGGACGCTCGCTGTGGTGCAACTGTAAAGGTTGGCCAGCAGCTGTAGGGGCAGGTCGGCTCTCCTTAAAAATGAAAGGCATTGTTGTGTCTTTCCCACCACTGCTGAGGGGCTGCTAATGCAACAACCATCCTCTGTGATGCTGAATGAAGCTCTGGACTCTCCACAGCCTGTGCTCTCATCTGGACAGGACTGTGGGCAGTCTTCCTGATCGTCCAAATATCCGCAATAATCTGCCAGATTTTTTTGGTGTTTAAGATCAGGTTATTGTTGGTGAACCACGCCGTCAGGTTCTAAACATCCTCCTTGTATTGTCGTTGTCTGATATGAGCTCAATGACTGTCGCACTATCCGCAAACTTAACAACAGTGTTTGAATTGAAGGTGCGTTGGCAGTCAAACGTGAAGAGGATGTAAGAATAGCTTCGATTGGTTAATGCAAACCAATTTATCCCTCCATTATTTCAACTGTGATATACAGAATGTGTTCTGGGACAACACAGGAACAGTGTAACAAAACACTAGTGTTGTCACTGTCACTGTACAATCATGTGAATAAATAACACACCACTTTTGAACCACGAGTTCAAAAGATCACGAGTTCTGTGTTAATAAAACAATTCAAAGAATTATAATTTGTGGACAAATTAATCAAACTCTTGTAATGTGTTGAAATGAAGGAAAATAACCTTACAAATCACATACAAAGTATAATTATTTTACCAACCCCATTTTTTGCTTACACTTACATCATCAGAAAAGATGACCACACAGTTAAAAAATGTGGCTTACATCGACTCTAATGCTGCCATTCAGCTCTTGAATTCCTTCTTGCAGAAAAGCATCTGATTCAGCGTGTCGACCATGTGACACTAATGCTCTCCGTAAAACCAACACAAACTAGATTCTTATGGTCAGGACGGCTGGCGCTGAGCTCAGCCTTTCAACTGGGATATCACTTTACATCATCATGGGCATGACAATATGGACTATAATTCACCGTATACTGCTGGAGTCACAACATACACGGCTTCTTTATCACACATCCTGACAAGGACATGCGTTGTTGATTGTCAACGTAAAAATACAACGAAATTAAGTCGGCACTTCAGCAGCTCGGCAGCAATGAACAAGGTAAAAGATATATTAAAAACAAAAACAAAAAACCTTCAAACTTGCGGATTAATCAGTAGTAAGAATAATCATTAGTTGCAGCCCTAGTCTGTTGTTTGGTGCTGGGAAGGTGGGTTTATTGTCTGAAAAGAACTGATGGCAAGGCTGAGTATGACACGGATGAGACAAAACACACAATGTTCTCAAAATACTTCCAACAACAACGCAATCTATAGCTCAACAGATGCCGAACATTCAAAATAGACAAATATAGGCATTTTTTTCTATATTTATCTTCGTTACTAATAAATGTCAGCATGCCTCCACTATCCAATCAAATCTGAGATCCCACGTATCACACATGTCTTTAAGCACCAACTCAAGATGGTTTCCACAAAGGACTCAATCTCAGACAGGTGATGCTTTTAATGACTTTTTAACTTGTTTTTATGAATTAAATAAACTTAACTCGAAGACTAAGTACAATTCTGCCTCCTGTCACTGATATTAAGATTAAAGATTGAATAAATCAAATAAACAACAAAATGGTGTGTGATTGATGTCCATCTTCTTACATATTATCAGGGAAGGAGCTTTTGCTCTCTATGGTATTTCTACTGAAGGAGACTCCATGCAGTGAACAGGAAGTGGATTACATCATGAATCAGAACATGAGCTTTAATGCACACACATTGCAGAGTAATGACATGCATGCACTATAATCTGTTCATGTCTCTGGACACACCAAACAAAACATTTACAAGAAAGACTTTAAACTGACCTCTTAGATTCTGTTTCATCAGCATGACTGTGTCACAAATGCTCACGCAGCTTTATCTTCACGACCTACATGTGCACGCGCACACACACACACACACACACACACACACACACACACACACACACACACACACACACACACACACTGTACACTGTACGTCTGCATGCACGCCCACACACACACCTCGAGGCCTCTCTCCAGATGTTTCTCCAGATGTCACTGGCTGCCACTTCCTGTTTTTTTGGCTGCACACCGCAGTAAGCTACTTCTCTCACATTCCTATTTCCCTGACTTTGACAATCTCCCACGACAAGGTCACGGCGCAACAGCATGAACAACTGTAACAGTCAGCATGGACCAAACACACACACACACACACACACACACACACACACACACACACACACACACACACACACACACACACACACACACACACACACACACACACACACACACACACACAACTCACCGCTTTTTATCATTTTGTTTAAGTTCACACTTTTAAACACAGCATAAGTACGAGACTGCATAAAAAAAATGCTTTGTCACGTTTCCAGCACAAGCTTTTAGTCCTCATTGGCGCTACAGGTGACACCTTCTCCAAACACTCTGGACACACAGCACCACTTTGTCAGTCCTTAAGCTCTGTTTGGCGAAATCCCAAACATCTGCAAAACCCTCAGAACCAATTTATGGACATTCCTAAAACTCACAATCAAGCTGTGAAACAGAACAAGTAACTAAATAACTTTATGCATATGATTCAAACTCACTGAACCTATTGGGAAAGATAAATGATCTGTAATCTGATTTAAAACCATCATAAACAAAAACAAGATTAATATCAAGATTAATATCGTGGTTCAAATCGTGTTAGAAAGATAATAATCAGCAGTCTTCCCTTTGGTTTTCACACAGTCATCACTGAGTTCAGGTCAGGCTGACCACAAAAAAACAACAAAAAACACAAAGCCACTGGAGTGTGTGCCCACGTTAGCCACCGTGTTTCCTCCAGCAGCCTTGCAGAAACATTTAGCCAGAGAGATGTGGCACCAAAACGAGTCCAAAAACATGTTGAGTGAATGGGAGCAGCTTTGTAGCATTTGATACGCCGAACGCTCCTTCCTGTTTACTAGTGTGTGGGAGATAATATCTCGGGAGGTATGAGTGTTTAGGCCATGCCAGTTGTGCACCCAGTAAACTGCCTCTTCATTTACATCACTCAACACTTTATACAGCAGATGGGTATTGGAGAATTTTTTTTTTTTTTGCATTATATACAGCGAAACCTGTTAGATTCAGTTTCATCAACAGGGGTGGTAATAAATCACTTCTCAAAGCTCAGAAACTTCCACATTTCTGCCCCTGATTTACATACATAGAGCAAAAATAACCTGCTGCCACATGAAGGCAACACACCATCGATGTTTATTAATGAATGGTTTCGCAGCTTCATTTAAAAAAAAAAAAAAAAAAAAAAAAAAAAAAAAAAAAAAAAAAAAAAAAAAAAAAAAAAAAAAAAAAAAAAAAAAAAAAAAAAAAAAAAAAAAAAAAAAAAAAAAAAAAAAAAAAAAAAAAAAAAAAAAAAAAAAAAAAAAAAAAAAAAAAAAAAAAAAAAAAAAGTCTTTGAGTGAAGAAGATCTGATTTTGTTATTGACCACAATTGAATAGTGAAGCGTTTGATACAAAAACGTAGGTGAACAGTCACAAAAAGCATACGTATGAACAGGGATGTGACTAATGTAGGCAATATAGCAATAACGTGCAGGTTATTTCCGATATTCATACACTAATTGTTTGGGTCTACAGAACATCAGAATTATAACAATTAAATGCCTGTTAGAAATTCCAAAAGCCAAAGGTAACATTTTTATATGCCTTGTTTTGTCTGTTTAAAACCCCAAAACTTTATGATCACATGGGACAAAAGAAATCTGCAAAATCCTGCCAACTGAAAACCGTAAGAGAGGGAAAGTTAATAATTTCTGCTTTAAAAAAATGAAATCAACGATTATTCCATAACTAAATTGTTGCAGATTGGTTTTTTTGTTGATCAGATGAGTGATTAATTGCGTGATCATTTCAACTCTGATATCCAACATAAAATTTGACGATAAACCAATGTGCATTTGGAAACCTGAAAAATGTTTGTTTTGACATTTTCTTTCATCATATATGTATAACATATACATTTGACCTTATCTGAATTCCATCTCAGATAAGGACAAGGTAACCGGAAAGTCATTAATGTACCATTAAACTATTTTATAGATTTTAAAATTTGGGTTTGGATGACACCTACAAATGGTTCCTTTCATAATCATTTAAAAAAAAAAAAAAAAGGCTCAAGTATGCATTAATACATTTGATAAGAAAGGTTTTTTTTTGTTTTGTTTTGAATAATCCTATTCTGTAAGTGAAGATAAAGCAGTGGCCTCATTATCCAGATGATTCAAACTCCTGGACTTCATGAATAATATTCAGTGTGCTCATTTGGACTGTAGTGCGGGTGAGGACCTCTGTATTGTTGTAAGTGCTCACGACTAATCATCCAGCCCCTTGTGAATTAGAAAATATGTTGTGTTAAATAAGGGTTACATAAGGGCAACAGTTGAGACCCCCCCCCCCCCCACATACACACACACACACACACACACACACACACACACACACACACACACACACACACACACACACACACACACACACACACACACACACACACACACACACACACACACGGCTGTGTCCTGAGTCAGATGACCGAGTGTTACTGCTGCTCTAAAGCGCCTTGTTTGTGTGTATTATGCGAAAATAGAACAGCTGAGAGAAACTGTAGCCGAGATGCATTACCACACTGGATTTCTCTGACCCACTTATGCAGAGCAGAACTGATTACTGAACTTTCCGGAAGAAACTGTTGGCACGTTCCCTCATGATACACACACACACACACTGGGAGTTCAAGCGAACATAGCTGAAATGTTTCAGCTGTCAGCGCAGAGCAGATATTTCAGAGGTGAATCAATGGTGAAAAATTTGTTAATTTCTAACTGTATGCTCTCTGAAGAGCAGGCAAACTGGGCTGGAAATAAGTGATCTGCACTCACTGCACCCAACTTCTCTGTCCAACAAAGTCTGCTCACACTTCCATCCATAATTCTTAAAGGCCTACAGTCACAGAAAGTTAGAGAACAGAACAATCATGTATTTGTATAGTGAATCCTAAATAATCATCAAAAATAATCAGATTGAGTATTTATCTTGTTTATTCTTGTGTTTAAAGATATGTATTCACTTATTATACATATGTGCAAAGCTATTGTGTAAAACATCATGCTGTGGCTGTGTGATGAAGTTATGGTCATGTTTATGTACCAGTATTTCATTTTTTTCCCCCATTTTTTTTTTTTTTTACTGAAGGCTGAAAATCGCCAGGAAAAGGGAAAATCCAAGCACCAAAGAAGGACTGAACCTCCCTGTCCTCTGGGTGCATATGACACCCACTCTCACACACGCAAACGCACTAATACAGTGGATGCATCTCACTTACCCACTCCACCAGTTTGACGAAACCCAGGGGCTCCTTGAGGGGCGCCAAGTTGAGCCGAAATCCGGTCATCATGATGCTGCTTCTGATCCAAAATCTTGATTCCAATTGTTCCTAAACTGTAGGATGTTGGTCCAACAGCGAAGGAGAAGGGGGGAGTTGTCTGACAGTGACGTAGTTTTACTGCTGCCAACGCTGCAAAAAATGACCAGATGAAGTTATAAGAAGAGAGTTTTACAATCCACCTTTCCACCAAAAACAATGGAGATGTAAACGATGAAGATGAGATCATGTACTTACTAACAACGCAGCTTGGCTCGTTTCAGGAACTTTAAACCACAAATGTTAATGAAAAAAAATCTTTTGTTGGGTTTCTTTTGCAGTGTAGCTTGAAAGCCGAGCTCCTTGCGCTCCGTTTGGTGATGCGCAGACGACGCAGCCGATAAAGCGCGTAAAGTGTGCCAAACCTCGCTTCGCTTTTGGACAGAAAACGTTTGCCAGAAAGTTTTGTTATTCCACCAGTGGGCAGAAAAAAAAATACCACAGACACAACTTAAAATATCCGGCAGCTGCAATACAAGCAAGGGCTTTTTTTTTTAACCACAGAAAACCCATGCAAATTAACACTACGAGGTTCAGTTCCGCACCAAAGTTATCGATAACTGTCTCCTGAGTACAAAAAGGCAACAAAAAAAAAAAAAAGTTTCCCACTAAGTTTTTATTGGACCCATCGGCTAGAATATGGAGGCTGCCTCCTCCTTGCTGAGTGTGCAGTTACGGTCTATGGAGTAACGCCTCTTTGGTGCTGACTGGGTCATATGACTTTCAGTGCAAAACCCAGATTGTCAAAATCCCCACAGCACCAAAGAAAGAGGTTTGCCCTCAGGGATCAGCTGAGGTAAAATTAGTGAAGCTTCATTTCAACCAGAAGACGAAACTGCTTGAGTCCCACATGTCTGACATGAGGTTTGACTCCAAACAGCAGAAATTCAATGATTAAAGGGACAGTCCGTAGATTTTGCACATTAAGGTCACAGTACACACAATTGGATTTGTAAGGATTTTTTTTTTTTTACATAAAGACTTATTTTTGATAAGGATTCCTTAAATCTTGTTTCTTAAATGTTTTGTGATCTCACCACCCAATGAAAGCAAACATAATTGGTTTGTGCCTTTCAAAACTGTGAGAAATCCCTATTGAGAAATGAATCCAATGAAATGAATTTGGTTGTGACATCATCATAAAGGCTTGGTCCTGTTAAATTACACGGTTGGAGGAAATATTAGTGCAAAAATTAGTTTTGGGTTGGTTGGTCTGATGTTTTGTTGACCATCCGTCCACATCGACCACCTCCACATGTACGAAAGTTTTTAAATCTCAAGGATGTGACTTTGGTAAGCTGTATTTCTCGGGACGCTACGTCATCAAATCCCACAAAGGAATGTTCTAATGTCTACGACCTTCCGAAACTCTACCCAGATATTTTTCAAGAATGCATCAAGTTCTTAAGTAAAGCACCCACAATCCCATGCAGCGCGTATTCCAAAGACACTACAACACAGGAGTAGGTGGCGATAATGCTTCTTCTGGTTGCCATTAAAACAGAGCAGAAGAAGAATGGCACACACCTGCACATTGGCAAGACCATTTTAGACCTGACTTGGCAGGATTGGTGCTAGATTGGATCAGCCAGAGGGACGCACCGGCCAAGCTCTGCACAGTGATTGGTCGTTAAAGTGTACACTGCCGTGATTGGCCGTTTAACTTTCAGTTAACTGGTACAAAACCCTATCTCTATCTTCATTGGCGGTGGCTAGATTGGATCAGCACGAAAAGGGTGCACCAACCACACCTAACCCGAACCCTCCTATAATGTACGACTGAATCTTCTTGGGAGGACAGTCCTGTAATGCAATGTTCCCATCCCAGGATCACTTATTCTCTATGTGTGAAGTATTTGATCTGAAAAAGATCATTACTAAACTGAAGTCATATTTTTAAATCAGTCCTGTACAAAAAAAAAAAAAAAAAAAAAAATCAACCAATTCAAAACTGACAGGGTGCCAACTTTAATCAATGTATTGTTGATAATATAGCAAGTTATGTTAGTTAAAATATCAGTTGTGTCGGGAGAGAATTTGGAACCAACATATACACACAAGTAAAACAACAACAACGTAAAGAAAAAAAAAGTATTCACAAACACTTTTTCATCCCTTTCACGCGAGGAATTCACACAGGACAACGCCACACACACGCACACACACACACACACACACACACACACAAACAGAAGCTAAAAGCTCGACAGTCACTAGAAACAGTCACACTGCCAGTTCAGTCAAGCAGTTTTGGATAGTGTTCTGTTGGTACAAAAATGATCGTTCTGACAAAAATAATAGTTGTATTATCAAGTGTGGTCGTCTCCCTAACCTGCCCTCTCTGCTTCCAGTCAAACTACTCGTTATATGTACAAGTGAGAAGGCAGTATGGCCGCATTGTTTGTAAATAAGGATATTTACTGCAATATTTCTGGCATTTTTGTCATAGAAAATAATATTTCTCTGAGGTAAGAACCGAGACAGTATCAAAATAGTAAAATCAAAGTTTTACTAAATGCACCCCATAATTTGAAAAGGAAAAAAAAAAAAAAAAAAAAAAAGACTAGTGTGTGGATAGTCATAATTGTTGGATGACAGATGATCCGACGGGTGACTGCAGCGCGAGTTTCAAAAACAAAGACAAATCAAATAGTGTGACGTCGTTTCAGCATGTGACCGGCTGTGGTCTTTGTCAGCCTGTCTGGGTTGGAGAGGGAAGGTCTGAGCTGGGAGCTGGAAGTGGGAGTCAGTGACGTTGCAGGTTTCTTCAAGGTCTTCTCTTAAAATAAATTAAAAAAAAAAAAAAAAAAAAAAAAGCAGACGTCGGCACGCACGAGGTCGCCGATGCTCTAAAAGCTCCAGCGAAGCGGCTCAGGGGCAAATAAGAACGGCGTGGTGCTCCGAAGGTGAGAATGTGCGAAGCTGAATGTGTCTTGAGGACGCAGTGTAAAAATAAATGAAATGTGTTAGGACCTGGAGTTTTAAAAGCTTACGACATAAAGGTCTACAGGTACGGTGGATGCCTGCTGTTGATATTTGTATGTTAACCGCGGTTAGCGTGCTAACATTTGCTAATTAGCTTCCAGGTGCTAAATTAAAAGGCAGCAGGTTTCCTCCCCTGTCAATCATAAATGCATCAAATTTAATGGTCATCAATCCAGTGATTATTGACATATTTCACTCCGGACCAAAAGTAGTGGACCGACAGGACCTGCCACCCCCCCGAAGCCACGTGGTTAGAAATATTCTTCCGTTAACGGCTGTGCTTGTTTTGTTTTTTTGGGCCAAGACTTACAAGGAGCAACACGGCTCTTACCGAACAACCCGGACATTTCTACGCAAACATTTCTTTCCTGTGATGTCGCCAGCTCCGATCTCCTCCTAAAAAAAAACCCAAAAAAATCCCTTCACTCTGAAAAGGCCAACTCGGGCCTGAGACCCATCACAACCCGCGAACGGGGGAGTGAGACTCCAGTAAGATGCTCTGAATGAATGGGACGATAATTTACTCTGGAAGAAGGCATCAGCGAGCCGGATGCCATTTACACGACGTGCCATGAATTCAGACCAGAGCGCGTGTTCACACTCGTCCAGAAACACCGGGGTTGAAAGTCTCTCTGCTTTTCACGAGTTAAGGCAGTGATACTGAGGGCAACCGTTTGCTGACCGGCGACTACCGATGCGTGGTGGTGTTGCTTTTACGTTGCCCAAATGAAAAAAAGAAAAAAACAACAACAACAACACACTCACTACTGTATCACCACCTGTCCGTCACAACACTGCGTCTGCTTTCAGAATAAAAGGCCAGCAAAGTAAAAAGGAAGAGTGCTCTCTATTCCCCCCCCCCCAAGTACATTTGCATAAAGGAATACTACGGTCTTTTAAAAGGAAGAAAATGTCAGTGTACACACACACACACACACACACACACACACACACACACACACACACACAAAAACAAACACACACACACACACACACACATCCGACATTTAGCATATATTTCAGCCCGGGAGCCACATACAGTATGTAATCTTTCATAAACACATATAGTAGATCTTCTTCATTCCAGTGAAGACAATTTCTGCAATGTCCTTTTTTTTTTTTTTCTTTTTTTATATCTCTTGATCTTACAGAGCAAAGACTGGGCATTCTTCATCATGAAGCCCCAATCCAAAAGAACGGACTCCTCCTCGTCCATTAGGAAAATCTAATCTCGGGGCTTCTTCGGGACTCTGATTACACTGAAACAAGATTTTGCCTGTAGTTTAATACCACAAATGCTGCAACAATTGCATTTTATGTTTACATATATGTTTTAAAACCAATTTCAAATTCACCAAACATCTAAAACATTACTTTAGGAACGGATAAACCCTCAATTGAAATGGACAACATTTGTGATTTAGTGGTATGATTGGATTGTGGATTGGACCTTCACGATGCGAATGCACTGTGGGCAACATAATGGCAGGGAGACGATCATTTATTTACCTTCAGAGATGCACCAATAACATTTGAGGAATAGGAGTACATATTATGCAGGGCGTGTTTGATAGACACTGGCCTTTTACACACTTTGGGCCATAACTACTCATTAAAAAGCAAGAAAGGTGAGGAAAATGAATTTCTTCATTACCCCTAATTACAGCTCAGGTATTCATGACCTTCTGTTATCAAATCATAATATCAACTGCCGTTTGTCAATGTTATCGGCGCACCGCCATGTGCCATCAGCATTGTTTTCTTCCTTCCCGTAAAAGACAAAGCTAAGTAGATTCAGACATGTATGTTTTTTTTTTCCTAAACGGTTCTGTACAGAATACGAGGGTCATCGGGGCGGCTTCAAATCGGTCTCCCGCGATCTTTCTCTCACCTTGACTCATCGCTCGCATGCAGCCACCAAAAGCTCAATCGAAAACCTGCAAACGTCTCATTTGCTCGCGTGTCGGCACGGAAACGTCCGCCGACCAATCGCATTCGCCACGTTCCCATTTACCCCAGCCTATCGGCGCAACGTGTCAAAGTTCAATTTGGCCCAGTTGGCACGAGGACGTCTGACCGCCCGGTTTCGACGTCACAGTCACGCACTTCTCTCCCTCTCTACACGTCTGTCGTTTCTATTTCTCACAACACCTCTCACACATGTTCTTCTTTTTACCCCCCCCCCCCCCCCTCCCTCTCCTCCCCGTTGCCCACCGATCTGAGGTGCGTGAGTTTCCAAATCCCTCATTTGCCCACTCCTTTGGAGAACCAATAAACAGCATTTTGGAAGAAAAAAAAAAAGGTACAATTTTAAGGGGAATCTCAAGTTTTTTTTTTTTTTTTTTTTTATAGGAGCATTTCAGAGGTTCTCAGGCTTTGGGAGTTGGGTCTATTAGCAGTGCACACGACCTCCATTTTCTAGGGTGATACTGAATGCCAAAAGGTGAAGGGTGGGAAGGAGGGGTAGTTTTGGGGGGTTTGGATAGTATGTGGGGGGGGGGGGGTGTTTGTAGGACCGCACTCAGTGCAGCAGCTCGTTGAGCTCGCTCTCTTTGAGCTTAGCATTGTCTCTGACGTCATCAAATGTGTACGTCTTCACAATCTTCCCATCCTGAAAGACTGTGTGCAACAGGTCCTGGAGAGAAGAAAAGAGAAACAAAAAAAAAAAAACGAAAAACGTGAGAAGGTCAGCGTGGAAGTCAAATGATTTGTACTTGAAAGCGTATAAAAGTGCTCGTGTGCATCGGACTCACCACGCCGTACTCCTCCAGGTCGCCCTTGCCCTCCTCCAGGGTGACAAAGTCTCCACTCTGTGTCCGGTGTAGAGACAGGCGACCTTTCTTTGACCTCTTGTTGGGGTCTGCCACTGGATCCTTGAACACATTCACCTGAGTCACAGCACACACACACACACACACACACACAAAAAAACCAACAACAACACTGGAGTTAAACAGGAAAGAAATTTCTCATCGCGGCGTTTTGCACAAAGTGCTGCGCAGACGAAACACCGAAAACTCCCTTCTCGCTCGAAGGCGCAAGGACGCCTACAACGGGGTAACCGTAACGCCGGCAGGCCAGCCCTCACCCCGAGTCCGTTGGTGACCACGTAGCTGCATTTGAAGGAGCAGTTGAGCAGATCTCTGGTCAGTTTCTGCAGCAGAGCCCCTCCGGAGCCGAAGGAGATGTTCTCAATGGACCACTTGTGTTGCTTCATGCCCTCGACAATCTGCGGGGAAAAAAACAACACACGCGACCAAAATTTGTTGGCGCGCACCCGTCACTCGAGGCTTCCTAAAAAAAAAAAAAAAAAAACTACGACCGCGTGGCGATGGGACAAGAACCAGCCGTACCTCTTGCAGCGTGTTGATGTCGACGCCGTCTCCTTGTATGACTCTGATGTAAGGAGGGAGAACCTTGAAACCTTTAGAGTTCTCCGACGGAATGAACTTCTTCCCCAGAATCTCCAAAACCTGGCGAGAGTAAAAAAAACAAACAACAAAAAAAAAACAAGAAAAACAAGAAAAAAAAAAAAGCAGAGTTAGTTGTTCTGGGCTTGTTTGAAGACTCTCTGACGAAAGGCGAGCTTGGTTGGCGCGGCCGGCTGCACCTTCAGAACGGTATCGAGCGGGTTTCCCGAGTCCGGTCGAACGACCAGCGGAGCGTCCGCGCTGCGCTTCTCTATCAGCCCTCGTAGGTCTTCTCCCCAAATCTTCTCGCAGGCGTTGTAGATGTCGTAGCTGTCGCTCACTATGGACACGGGCACGTTGGGGAACTGCTTGATGATGTGCTCAAAGGCGTCTTTTTCATGGTCCTTCCCCCACGCGGTGATGGTGCTGCGGAGAGAATGACGGAGCAATTCTTGTTTTCAGTCGCGCAACGCCGACGACATTATACGCACGTCATGCTCAGCACGTATTTAAGAGCCTTCAAATCGACAAATAAACCAGGAAATGGAAGGAGACGGGAGTAGGGACTCTTTATTCGAAATATAACGAGGGGACAGAAAGAAGGTAGACGTGTGGTGGGGAAACAGATGGACCAACGTTTGAACTGCAGCGTGCTGCGAAGAGACAAGAAAAAAAAAATGGAGCGAAAAGTAACCGGACTGTTGAATGAACGAACGCCTGAAGGAGAAACTACTTAAAGGCGGAAATGTTCTCCAAAAAACACACAAGAGAGGAACAACTGAAGACAAGAGTCATGACACTACCGTCAAGTGATCATGTCACAGACTGTCCAGAGGAGGGCAGTGCACTCCAGGTTTTAATCTTGGGACGAGACCAGATCTTTTCGGTTTGAATCGGTGAGTTTCAGATGTTTGTTTGGGTCAGAAAGTTCAAAGAAATCACATGCATACGATTCAAAGAGTTCTGTTTTCGGGCAGGGACATATTTACTACTTCACATTGCTATGTACTGTACTTTGCAAATTTCGAGGGCACGTCAGGAGTGCGGCTTCTTAACCATCACCCGATAGCATCGGGGAAGTGTCTGTTCATTCCCAAATTCATTCGTATCTTCAATGACAGGAAGAACCAGGTGTCCTGCAGCAGATGGTGCGCCCTCCCCCCCCCCCCCCCCCCCCGCAGAGCCCTGATCTCAACATCAGGGAGTCCGTCTGGGATTAGATGACGAAACAGAATCCACAGAGGAACTGTGAGAAGTTCCTGTGTGAAAGACGCTCGAAGCAACTTATCTGCCTGGAACCTAAAAAAAAACCCAAAAAACTAAGAGCGGTCATTCATTAGTTTTTTTTTTTTTTTTTCTGTTTACCGCACTTTGTATAAAGTTCACTGATAAATACAAATATTCATATTTGAAAGCAGCAATACGATTAGGATTACTTGTAGTGCAAACGCCACATATTCAGGAGCAGTTTCACGTTTTAGGACTCTGAAATGTGTTATTTGATTGTTACTGCTGGATGTGCAGCCGAGCAAGTTTTTAATTTGTGTTGTGTGATAATATGACATTAATAAAAATCGTGCTGGTCTTATGGCTGCGGGCAGAATACGGGCATCTGGGCTTTAGCCTCAACTATCTGGTCCCGTGAACTTCTTAGTTTGCTTGAAATGATGCTGGTTATGATGATCCCCTTGTTCAGTTTTACAAAGCAGCTGTTGTCCGACGAGTCCTGCGTCATCTCTATTTTATAGTAGCGTCCTTACAAATTAAAGGCTAATAATTGCAGTGTATTCCTACTTTTCATGGTTCAATTCTGGCCCTAACGATAGTTTTGGTTTGATGTGCTGAGGTCAAGAGAGATAAGATTACTTCTACAACCCCAATCCAGTGAAGGTACCTGGAAGTTTGTCTTTACTAATAAGATAATGCTGTTCAGGATGCAGACAGTAAACCTGCCGCTCTATCAAGATTATAATGAACTTAGACAGAAAGATTTGTTCTAAATTGCAGCAGGCTCTTTTTGCGAGGGAGATCTGATCATTCACTAGTTATAAATTGGTATTTCTAATCAGTTTAACATTAGCGTCAACGATAAACACGAGGAGGAACTCGAAGTTTTGCGCATACGAGCTTTGAATGTGACACACCTCTTCTCTAAAACCAGCCTTTCCTCTCCTTTCCCTCCACATCGGAATCAAAGTGGAATTTCACTGCGCCTCCTCCCTCCGAGGTAAAAAACGAAACCCATTTAAGGAAAGGGAGGGGTGGGGGGGGCATTACATAACGGTTGCTATGACAACTTCTGGCACCATCCCACAATGCACTGGTGCGGGGAAGAAGGGTGCGCTGGAGCAGCAGTAACTGCCCCGGTGGCGAGGAAGAAGCGCGCGTGTTTGTGCGAGCGGGATAAATGGACGAGCGCCATCGAACACCAGCGGACACATGCGAGGGACACGCAGCCAGTCGAACGCCTCACCTCCAGCCAATCGCAGCTCCATTCACAAAGTCACAGATGAACCAGATAATGAGCGTGAAGGTGACCGAGCTCTAACCAATGTGGCAAATTAACGCCAACCTCAGAAAAATGCTGAGTGCATTTTCCGCTCTCACCGTTAAAATCTCTTCATCAACAGCTTTGGCAGAAAACCAGCTGTTATTTGGAGCAAGTTTTCCACTCGGAAAATCAGTTTGGCGTGCGCATGAGAACGCTGGCTTCCGGACACGGCTCTTGGCCGAAACGGGACATTTCTGCCTCTTACCTGAAGCAGAAATTGAGATAAACAGAGCTGGTGTCCCCACTATGCGCCTGAACGTTCTGGGAAAATGTTGAGGACGTGGCCTATGGCGGTCACTAACATTGTGTGTGGGGAGTTTAGCGGCTTCAAATTCCTGCAAACCTCGGAGGTCCCTTTAAAGGACCGTTGATCACTTTGGCTGACACCCATCGTTACTTAGAGGTACGTCTGAAACAACTGAGCGAGGTGGTGGACCACTCCTCCTCGTCGCACTGGGAACCGTGTCACGACGTGTTCTGTAAAGGCCCGCAAACACTCACAGGTAAGAGGAGAGGCCTGCAGACACGCAGTCTTTCTCTGAGCAGAGAAACAAGCTGATATATTCACATTGACTAATACAACCTTGAGAAGAGTGTGTGTGTGTGTGTGTGTGTGTGTGTGTGTGTGTGTGTGTGTGTGTGTGTGTGTGTGTGTGTGTGTGTGTGTGTGTGTGTGTGTCTACCTGTGCTCAGCAGCAGGCACTGAGAAGCCCGGCACGGGGTCCTTGGTGCCGTAGTACTTCTTAATGACTCCGATGCCGGCGACTGTGTCGGTGCCCTTGAAGTTGACCAGATGGGCGGAGGCTCCGATGCCTGCAGTCTGCGGACATTAAACAACATTAAACAACGCACGCAACTAACTTCTAACTATGTCTGGCTGTATGGACATCAAAGTTGTGTGTGTTTATGTTTATTCATCAGCTCTGATGTTCTTGCTTTTAGCTATAAGTCTGTCTCTATGAAACCTACGGGGAACGTTTTTGGAACTGCGTGTACACACACTTGGCTGATAAAGCTGATCTATTCACTTGCTTCATACCTCTTGCGAGGACACGCCTCTGTAGCCGAAGTCATGAAGTTTGTACTCGAGTCGCTCCAAGTTCCCAGAAGTTTCGAGGAGGTACTTGGCGAGGATCTTCTTCTGCTCTCTAGAGTTGGTCGCCACGGTGATGGGGTACCAGATCTGAACCAGGATGGTCTGATGGAGTGACAGGGGACAGTTCAGTCCAGTTCACTGGATATTTATTACCGTTTTCGGGTGCCCGAATGTTTCATTGCAAAAAAAAAAAAAAAAACCAAACTTTTTCTTAGCTTGTAAAAAAATAAAAAAAAAAAAATGCATAATTTTCAAAGCCTATTCAATTTCTTTAAACAAACATTTTAACGTCAACATTACGAATACTTTTAAGTTAGCAATAACAGCAAGAGTTGCAGCAACTGTTGGCTGCTGGTTTTCAGCGCTGAGCAGACCAGTGAATGTCTGGTCCAACCGTCCTGCTTTCCCAGTATTCAACTAATACTAAAACCCAAAACTAACAGGCTCAGAGGGATCAAAGCAGCTTACGCATTCACACAAGATCAACTCTGGGAAAAGTACATTCCTTGATGCTCCGTGTCAACGCTGGACCAGAGTCATAGATCTCAATATGAAAACAAGTGGCTTATATGTACTCACCACCACCTGGAAAATGTTATGAATACACAGTTTCAACAATCTGAAGCACAGAGAGAGAGAGAGTGTGTGTGTGTGTGTGTGTGTGTGTGTGTGTGTGTGTGCGTGCGTGCGTGCGTGTGTGTGTGAAGATTAAAGTCATTTTGTCAGAGTAGGCATCAAATTAAAGACCCAGTTAGCTTACACATTGAATTTCAATCATTAAATCACAATGTCAACAATCACTTCTATTCCTAGAAAAAGCAATTAATCTAATACGGTGATTGTTGAGTCCCACAAGGACATGAAGCTGATATTACGTAATAGCACAGTGTTTGCAACAGTAAACAACGTATATGAAGCCGTGTGTGAGGGGGTATAATACATGCGGAATGACAGCCTGTCAAACCTCATTAGCAGCCGATAAAGAGTGCAAGCATGACTGAAATTCAAAGGACCAGGACGTTCAGCTCCCGTACAGTGATAATTTAAAAAAAATAAAAATAAAATAACAGGAGAAAGAAACATCTTATTTCTGTAAACTTGCAGCTCTGATTCTTCACTTAGCTTCTCCTACGAACACTATGCAGTGTGTTTCCAACCTCTAACCCTGAGCAGGTCACATGCCTCCTCAGACTAATCAAAATATAAACCATAAAATGGACTCATGTGACTGTCGGAGCAAGGCCAGTGGCCACACAAACACACATTTGTACGGTCATCTTTGTGAGGACGGTCACGGACATAATGGATTCCCGACACCCTTAGCATGACCTAAACCTCATACTAACCTGAACTCTAGAAAAGCTCTTTGAAGGTCGGACATTGAGTGTGGAGCAGCCGTAATTTCAGCAGCACTCCCGAGGTCTAAAACTCACACGGGTCCCCACAAAGATAGATGTACAAGTACGTACACACACACACACACACACACACACACACACACACTCACACACACACACACACACACACACACACACACACACACACACACACACACTCACACTCACACACACACACACACACACACACACACACACACACACACACACACACACACACACACACACACACACTCACACTCACACACACACACACACACACACACACACACACACACTCACACTCACACACACACACACACACACACACACACACACACACACACACACACACACACACACACACACTCACTCACACACGTGTCAACATAACTTCTCTGTCAGTGTCCCAGAACAAAATGGAGGGATATAAGGAACGAGAGAGAGGGATGATGGTGAGGAAGATAAGAGAAAAAGAAAGCAAAATACAATAAAGAAAGTGATACAAAAGCAAAGGACAAAATAAGTGAAATTAAATGACACAAAGTAAAAGAAGAAGGGACAAAGAGAGCGAAGGGGAAGGAGGAAAAATTAGGTTTGACCTAATGACGCAGCCCAAGGACACCAGGCTTAACGCTATGGCTAATTTTACACCAACCATGAAGAATGACCCCCCCCCTCCCCGTGTGTGTGTGTGTGTGTGTGTGTGTGTGTGTGTGTGTGTGTGTGTGTGTGTGTGTGTGTGTGTGTGTGTGTGTGTGTGTGTGCGTGTGTGTGTTTATGCGTGTATTTATATCAGCCACAGAAACTCACGAGGTGTGAGTGTGTCTGCAGTGTATCCAAATTTATCAGGACTTTGTGTGTATGTTGTCACAGTGCTCTCGGCTGTGGATGACCTACTGTGTGTCCAAGCAATCCTCCATTTCTGTGTTACATTGTTGAGTGCGTGCATCAAATTATTAGCCCCACGTACATTAGACACATTTGACTTTCTATTAACGTGTTGGCAAGACTTTTAAAACCGTTTGTATTTCACGTCAAAAGCTTTCTTTCAGCATCAACAGACTTAAAGAAAAGCATGCCGTGTCTGTTGATTCATATTGTGAGGAATCACCGCACGACTTACGTGGACGATCGCGATATGCACGAATGAGGCAGACGTGGTGAAAGCGAAATGGACACCGCAAAGACGGCGGTTAGAAAAAAAAAAAAAAAAAAGGGGGAGATTGAGTGAAGATATTGCTGGCGGTAAATGAATTTAGTTCTGCCGAGTCATTGTGAACAGTCACTTCGTGCGGCATTAAGTTCATGAGATGTTTCTGATCTCAGACACACGGCGCCTCAAAGAAAAAAAAAGAAAAAAGAAAACAAAAAAAAGGACTTAAATTGTGGTGTAGGTTTTGAAATCCGGCTGTGGGTGTTTTAAACGTGCACTGATATGAGGAGACGATCGCAGGCGGTTACGTTCACTAACGTCACCTGATTTTCTGCCAAACCTCGACAGTTAGGTCTGTCACAACTATCACAAAATCATCTGGTCGCATTTATTTGATCTTACCGCAATCCTTTTGATGAATTATTAGAATTGGTTTCATTCATCTGTATAAAAAAAAATAGCCGGATCAAACCAACTAATGTCATATTTCTGCAACATTTTTCAACGTTTGAGGTTCGACTGGCGCTCTTTTAATGCCGTTGTCTTCTGTTCTGATTTAATGGCACGTGAGTGCAGAATTACTGCCACCATAGCATATGTTTATTTTGACTGTTGGTACCTCTCGTCATCAGGAATAAGCTTGCATATCAAAGTTGATATTTATGTCATATCTGAACCTGAGCATTGTTTGCTCACGAAGCCTAAAAGACAAACAGAAATGTATTTTCTTATTTGTATGTTATAGTTTCCAATGGCAATAATTCTTCTTCCTAAAGTGTATGTGTATTACTGAACTACGATGGAGGTTTTCACTATAACGACAATGAAATTGTGAATTGCAATTATTTGTATGTCAACTGAAATGCCATGCTTGTGACAGGCCAACCTACAGCGTGATTAAAGGAACAGTTGTTTCTTTGTTGGATGAGATTGTTGATGCCAACGTCTGTACAGTAAATATGAAGCTACAGCTGCTTAGCTTAGCCTAGCATAAGGACTGCAAACAGAAGCTCGTTAAAACTGACAAATGATAAAAGATCACGTGGTCTTTCTTAAGTGATCTTAAGAGGTGGATTTTTTTGTTTTTGTTCCGCTTATTCAAAGCCACGCTGGCTCTTACACTTTCTGTCTTGTCTTTATGCTGCTCACTGTCGTTTCATAGTGGCCAGATCGACACAAACGTGTTATCAATATGCAAATCTAACCATCAGCAGGAAAGCAAATCATTTTCCAGAAATGTTGAGCGGTTCCTTTAGACGAACAATTAATCCTGACATGCGGCCCGTAAAACACGATCGACGGCTCTGGAATATCACTACGGGAGTGTGAAAGCAACCGATTTATTAACCAATCAAAACGCAGGGTACTTGGATTTAAATCTCTCAGGTGAACCTAATACTCTCTGATACCATCACATCTGAATGAATAAGGCTGACAAACATTCTTCACTCTGTTCAGAAGAATTTCAATGTCGAATTCAGACAAAATATTTTGTCAACCACAAAAACACCAAACAAGGGTTTTTCTATCACCTGACGTTCTGCTCTTCTACTTTCCAGCCAGTTTGTATGAATCATTTGCTGCAGTGACAGCACATCTCTGAGCAGTGATTAAGCAATAAGCTACGACACAGCTGTAATTCAGTCAGATTTAAGAAGCGATGAGAGGCGTCATCGGGCGCGCCGCCAAGCTAAAGTTTATGGATTCTGTAAAATTATTAACTCCCCGTTGTAATAAATAGGGCATGAATGTTATCTTTTTGTCTTTAATCAATAATCAAATTAAGTTTGCCATTAAATCTTACTGATCTCCCGAGGAATGTAGCTTCAGTAGCAATATGAGGAGCACATAAAAGTTTTAACTGCTATATGAGGATGGTGGTGAGAAATTTACAATTGCGTTTAAGCTGATGGAGCTCATCCAGAAGTGATGGTTTTCCGGCGTACTCCTGTGAATTAAAAGTTAGGAGGACTCACAAGGGAGTGAGAATGGTCCAAATTGAAGCAGCAGAGTATTTGGTAACGCATTACCACAGACCTCAAACTCAGAGTGACTCAATGACTGAATAACACGAGTCATGTGAGGAGACTCGGGGAACTGCCCCGTCCCTCTGTTCATTCTGGCCCCGGAGAACCAACGAAACAAACTCACCTCCACCCAGTTGGTGAGCCAGTAGCATTCAGGGTCTGTGCTCTCCACTGTGAACAAAACGTTGCCTCGTGGAATGACACTCCCCTCCGGCACTGCCTTGATTTCAATGGGCAGGTGTCCATTGTATTTCTGTAAACACAAAGACACGTGTACATCGATATTTCAGGAGTTGCGATCTGATTTGAACCGTCACAGCTTCATCCTCTGTGGCTGCTACGGAGTGCTATCACCTATATTTCCATTGAGACGACTTGAAAAAGGCGACAAATGTGACAGACGTTTGGCAGCAGTACACGGCCGGATGGAGTTTTACCTTCAGACATATGCTTCACCTGCTGCGCTGATACGCACGTCTAACCTGGTGTGAAGTACATTTTCTGAATTTCACACTTACAAGACACGATCAAAACTGCAAAAAACAAGGCAGCAAGAGTTGAGTAAGCAACATGGTAAAAGATGACAAGAGCGATGACTGTGAGTAAATTAGGGGTTATTAAAACTTTCCCTTTCTCAAGAAAATACTTTGTCAGTACAGAGAAAAGTGCTCTGTCCAAGGTGCTGAAACGGAACCTCTCAATAACTAAAAAAAAACATATACACAGATTTTCTGTGATGTATAAATTGACCGGGATTCATTTCGAAGATTTGTATCCCAAGAGTTTTACCAGTCACGCAGTAACTAAGTAGTTCAGATTTGTGGTATTTCAGCATTAAAGCTGCTACTGTCTTGAGTTTTCTGTCCTTGTTCTAGTCGTTCTTTCACTCTGGTTCTTCTGTGCCCTTTATCCATTTCCTTGCTGCATCACCTGCCCCGCCTCTCCTCTCACCTGTTCCCACTCAGTCAATCGATTCCACCTTTGTCAGGTCGTGACATCACTCCTGGTGTCGCCTTTCTTTTCCTGCATTCTGTTACCGGGAAGTTGCGCGTCTGTGTTTTTGACCTGCATCCGCCTGCCTCTTTTGTTTGGTTTACCTGCTCAGGAACCTTTTGATCTCATTCTAAAACTTTCTTTTTTACTTTTTAGCCTGCCTTTGTGTCGTGCACTCGGGTCCTCTTCCCTTGAACCGTAACACAGGCTTTTATTGTACATCAAGAAAAGGTTCTTCTTTCATTGCTTTTAACCATCGAGCCACGCCTGAAACTGACCACATTAAACTCGCATGACGGTGAGTTTTTAATGACGCCATGGAAACGTGATTGCCTGATTACATGCTATGGAAAGTAATCAGATTGCGGGCTCACTCACTATACGTTATGAGTGTTTTCCAGGACCACGACGTCTGCCCTGAGGGCGGCTACGCATGACTGAGATAGACCTCGAGCCTCTCTGATAAAAGAGACATCACCTGCAGCATGTTTCATGTGCAAACATTAGCATGTGCTGGCACCTGTGTATATGTACATACCTGGTTTCAACTTCCAGCTTACCCCGTCATAAAACCCTTTCTTATAAACAGACTTTAGCTTTAAAATAGGTTTGTACAAGGGCAAAGCGTCATGTAGGGGGAAAAAAAAAAAAAAAAAAAAAAGGGCAGTCCCTTACCTCCAAAATGTAAGTCCACCCCTTCTCATTAAAGACATCGTCCTGGAAGTGTTCTCTGTATACCTCCTTCGCCTCCTGAATCTTCTCTGGAGTCACTACCTTTCCTGGAGAGGTTAAGGCAGAAGATGGAGAGGGAGGAAGCAGAAGGCAGCAGACGGTACAGAGATAAATGTTAGAGAAACGCACAGGAAGGCACTGGAGCACAACTGAACTGTCCTCTGTTGTAATTAGATTAGAAGCTTCCAGTGCATGCTGACAAGACTTCTTTGTCCAAAAACACTCCAACACCAAATACCTCCCTGTCTCATTTCAAGTTTGACTCGTTTGGAGAGCATGGAAACTGTTGAACACAACAAGAGAAAAGCAAATTACAGACCGATTTAAGAGGATGTTGGGATATTTTAAAAACGTAAAAATGATTATGAATAGATTGATACCACTTTCATGAATGTGCAATGTAGCTGGAGCCAGCTGCCTGTTAGCTTTATATTAGCATAAAAACTGGAAAAGAAACTCAACTGTGTCCCTCTGTTGCTGCACTTTATGCTATTATTTTTTATTTGACTCTCTAAAAGATGTAAAAAAAAAAACAGTAAGCCAGTTTCTTAAACTATCTTCAAATCTTCAAAATACTTTGGTGGCAAAGCTTTTACATACTGTACGTCATTCTGTTTCAAAAGTATAAATAACACCGGTCACTAAAAGGCAAGAGTACTTGCAATATCAGTCTATCCAGTTAAAACTCCTCATGGCGACGTTTCCTTTCACACTTAATACAGAGCTTTTGCTTTCACTTTCATTCTCAAGAAAAATGATGAAGCACACGTTTGGTTCCGTAAGATCAAAGATGGATCTCTAACAGCCGACCTAATCATTGAGCTGCGATGGACCCTCTCGTGCAGACAGCTGGCCTTTCTACCCTCGGACAGTGGAAGAGCAGCTGTGCTTTTGTTTTCCCTCTGTGTTCTCCCTGCCGCTCTCCCCCGCACACCTCTGCTGCCGCACCATGAAATCCTCTTAAGAGGCAGGAGAGAGAAGCATTCTTTCAACTCCTTCTGTCTCTCTTGCTCTCTCTCTCTCATGCCCCTCAGGATCACACTCAGTAACGCGAACATCAACCTTTACCAACTTGAGCTAATTAGGCCACGGAATATTTTGGGTGCATTCAATTTTTGCCTCTTTTAAGTCTGTTCTTGCTTACTTTTTTTCTTCCCTTTTCTTCCTACCTTCCTACACATCGGTTTATGCTCCGTACGGTTTCGTCAACGTGAAGCACACTGTGACCTTGCTTTTTAAGTGAATATAAAAACTGTTGCCTCGGGCCTGAACAGCAAGCGCCCGCCCTGCTGAAGTGTCCTTGAGCAACGCACCGAATCTTGAACAGCTCCGGGGCAGGCTGCTCTGCCGCTGACCCTGTACTCTGAACTTGGCCCAGAGAGGGAAGAACAAAAGGATAAAACGCTCCCGCACGGGCCAATACAAGTATCACAAAGGGCTCTCTCTGCGAGTGCAAAGTGATGACTTTTCATCTTAGTACTCTTTTTTATTACAGTTGAAAATCTTTAATATCAAGCAGAGCCGAAATTCACTTCACTGAACAACGGTAGAATAGCGGTTGTGTTGTGCGGCTCCCACGGCATGAGGGTGAAAACATCATGTTTGAATGAGTTGACTTCAAAGTATAAAAGTCACATTTATTCATCCGAATCAACGGAGTAGTTTCAAAGCGAGTCCAAACTTACCTTTTAGGTATTTGTGCAGGATGTACTGTAGACCGTAGAAGACGGTTTTGTCATATTTGACTTTTCGGCTCTTGCTGGGATCTGTCCTTTTCTCCCGGCACTCGAAGTAGGAGTACACTTTACTCGTGTTGGGGGGGTACTGTTTGTAATGCGTTACCTGCCGAGACACGGCACAAGACAAAGAAGACGGGTCATTTACAATAAATAGCCAGTGGAAATGAGCTTGGACATGACTAAAAAAAAAAAAAAATACATTAAATATCACGTAGTTCAAAAATACATGCACATGGCAGACGAGGCTGAAACTCCCCCTTCACCTCCACCATGAGCAGCTCACATCAACACACACGCTAATTTGAGCATCATGATAAATAAGAGGAGTCGTTAATATGACTCTGTCCTCTCTGGACTGTCGGGTCTTCACCTCAATGCATTCAGGGAACTAAGCGTGTTATATCCACCGTGAGCCTCCTGTGTTAGCTGGGAGGGGACCTTAAAATGCATAAAAAAGGTACAAAACTTGCTCACACACTTTGGTTGGGTTTATCGTATTTATTCAGGCAAAACTAAAATGTATTGAGTCATCGGGCTGTGCTAATATCTTGACACCGCCCAACTGAAGCAACTGGACTTCCCCTGTAGTCTTACAGTTTCACAATGAGCAGTATAAAATACTGGATGGTCTCACCTTTCAGGAAACTGTTGAAACATCCTACATACAGGCTGAAACGCCTCGAACGAAGCACAGCGACTCTTGCGTTAAAACTACTAGATAACAAAATGTACACATCTGTGGTACACATCAAAGTGAAATTTCAGTCTGCATAAAGACTGACTTTGTTCGATGGCAGAGCAATTTTGGGATTGCAAAAAAAAGAAAAAAAAAACATTTTCAAACAACAAATCCATTTTTCTTCCCCAGAAATAAAGGACTCATTAGACTCAGTGGCCTGTAGACACAGAGAGCCGTTCAGAGTCACCACCCAGAGTTTAAGGCAAACTGCCATTGTGGTATTTTATCTGTGATGATAGCAAAAAAATTCCGGTTCAACAAAAGACCAACCGCTTAATTTATTACGTTAAGTCAAGTAATTCAATACTCAAATGTCACAATCAAGGCGAAGACATGTCAGAACATTTCTCCCACCGCGCACACACACCTCAATCTTTTATTCTCCTTCTCTGTTATTGTTCATAAAATGCCAGTTTCAGTTTCACGTGCGTGCGATCTTCTAATCTACTGCCAGAAACGCTGACATTTAAAAAAAAAAAAAAAAAAAAAATCAGCAGTGCAATCAAGTAAACAGTGCGAGGTATGTCCGGGCATGTTTCAAGAAGAAAACTGTTAAGAGAGGAAATGTGCACTGAGTGTCGGCCCGTCGACGTCCGGCCATCAATTCAATCCCAAATGAGTTCAAGGATTACCGGAGGATTTAACCCTCGTCACGGCACCGCAGCATCCGCTGGGACTCATCCATCATGGAGTTAGTAGTTTGGAGAGCTCGACCGTGACTCGTCAGTGTGTTGACTGGCCGATAATCTTAAATGCTAAGATGTAGCAAAAAAAAAAAAAAAAAAAAATGATCGTGGGCTTTTACTTCATTTGATTACAACCATAATAAAAAAAAATAATTAAAAAGAGTATTTTCTTGTCATTGTAAATACATAAAGGTTACATCGTTACCACAGGTGCGGCGTGAAAAGGGCACAACAACGTCTTGAAAAACAGGTCTTTTTTTAAGTGTCGGGAGAAAGTAAACATCTCCTCTCCCCCAGTTTGTACAGAAGAGGAGGGATAAATGTCAACGAACTACTCAGTTTCTTTGACTCCTGTTTGTGTCCTTTCCTCTGGACATTCGACGAACCAAAATAGAGTCGAGACACTCAACGTGACACGAGGCCGAAACCTCGTCTGCGCACGCTCGCTGGCACACTCGCCGATGTAAACACGCACAGCTTTAAAATCACCAACTCTTCATTATCACCCAAGAATATGATCCATTTATGGTCCATTTAACGACACCGAGGAGAAAAATGTGCAACATTCGCAGGTTGCAACTTCTCACAACTTCCTCTTTTTGTCTGCACCAGCTAATTGTGCGTTAGACGTGTGCATCTTGTTATCGAAATGTAATGTGTCGACTGTTGTTGGGAAAACATATACAAGTGTAAAAAGTTCAAGTGGAGCCCATAATTGTCTGGCACACAGTTTGCCATTTTTGAACACCATGTTATTTCGCTGTTGCCCTTTAAAGATTGGACATGAGCTGCTGCTGGAAGAAGCCTTTGTGTTAAGAAGGAGACTAAATTGCAGGTGCTGTCGCTCTTTTCAAACAAGACCACATCTGAAGGTCTCAGCAGCGGTACGGTGTCACATGCCGCTCAACGGGACTGTCCCGCTATCTAAATGTCACAGGTTCAACCCTCACTATTGACGTTCTGCTCCGTGAACATATTTTTCCACAGAAACCCGCAGCTTCTAGTTCACCGTCATTCTCTCTGGATTTGATGGTTAGAAAAAGGTCATGTGTTTACATGGCAACAAACGTGTGCTGTGGCATTGCTTTAAAAGTCTGTGTAAACAACGACAGACTGTCCACCTCCACCCTGTCATATAAATCGGAAAGATTTTGACACTAACAATAGACTAGTGCATGTGCATGTGTGTGTGTATTTCCAGACAAAAGGAGAGCCTGGCTTTAGGACTCTGCTTCTCTTTTCAATTCAAGCCGACAAAACACAAAGGCATTCAAGTACAGTCTGTTTGTATGTCCCGCTATGAACAAAGTGTAAGGACCTCTGGTCGGATTGCCAGTCTGTCAGGCTCTTCCTCTCTCTCTTTTTTTTATAAAGGTTGTTACACAGGCATGCACAGACAAGATGCACACATGCGAGCCGCTTTCAATGAAACAAACACAAAACTGATGCAGTGACATTTGTGAATCTAGTTTACCATGTCAGACTTTGGGTACTCAGGACAACTGATACCTTTTGTATAACACAACTAACTGTTGAAAGGGATAATAACACTAACTTTAGCACGGTATGGCACAGAGGGGCAACTAGCCTGGCTAAGACCAAACAAGATATTTGATCAGTGGCAGTTTTGTCTTGACTGTCATTGAGCAGACATCTGCCGCTTTTTTGAAATCCTTAACTATCTCGACACGACACGCACATTTTCACCACATTACCATTGAACACACTCACACCTCACTACTACAAGAAACGAGCGCAGCCTGCTTCCATTTGGGAAAAGTGTCTTTCTTTAGGCGCAATCAAAGTCATTGCTGGGAGATAAACAAAGTGATACCATCCTACTTTGTGTAAAGTTCATTACTGCTATCAGCTATAATCTGACTCTTCAATGTAATTTAGATAGCAAGATTAGACACACGCAAAGTGAATACAAAAATTTTTAAAAAGCTAATTTGTTGAGGTACACTATGAGCCTAATTTTGAAATCCTACAATAAAATTATTTAAAAAAAAAGAAGATCATTTACATTTATTTAAAAATTTAAATTCTTTTAATATATTTGTAATTTGATTTATTTGGCTGAGGTAAGTCATCTATTAATAAATTCAGCATATATTTAAGGTTAGTGATCTACAAAGGTATCAGAACACAAAATTGGAACCTAATATACAACTTTTGGGTAAAAAAAAAAGCCAGAAGCACCTCTCATCCAGAGAAGTTTTGTTTTTGTTTAGCCCACAACAGCAGTGGTATTAATATTAATGATGTGCTAACAGTAGTTCAGTATTTATGATCAATACTGTGCGCGACTAAGTAATGTATCCTACATTATGTCATCATTACAAACAAGTACATTTTGATCTCATATTTAATGTGACCTTTGTTAGTAACAATGCAAGCAATAACATTAAAATTATACCAAAAACAAGCTTTTTCAAGGAAACAAAAACCCAAACTATAATCGTGCCTTCGGAACAATGTAAAACAAAATATCCTGGAATTGAAATCCCAGATACAAAACAATGAAAAAATTACTCTGATAAAGTCAAACAATAAAACTCTCTAAGTACATAAGAAAAAAAAGTGAATTTTAACTCTAAGCAAAATTTGAGGGGAAAGCTCTGGCAAATTTCTTAGCTACGGTTATAGTTTGTTACATAATAATACAACTGCCATTTATGTGTATGTACTTAATGTTAAAAGACCTTCGGCTAAAAACGAATGCACTCCCTAAGCCTGGCTGGGATTCAAAAAGAGTCACGGCTTCATTAAAACACACTTTTACAGCACGCTATTAAAAGACATATAAATGCTGCATTACTCCGTACCTTCTGCAATCCAGTTTGGGATTTCAACACAACAAAGCCTATTATTAATATTTTTCTGCACTGGAAATGCGGTGACATTTTAAAAACTAATCGTAAACTTGATCTTTTCTTACTTCGCCCAGGAAAAGAAGGAAATGACGTGCTGTGAAAACAAGTTAATTGTCACCACGTAAAAAATAAAAATAAAAACAAAAACTAAAGGTTGCGTGAGGTCCTTTGAAAATAAGCAGATTTTTAAAATACATTTATAAGTATCTTTCAGCATGGAGAGGAAGCGGCCAGTAATCACACTAATGACTGTTGAAATTAAGCTCATGGTTGATTAATGCGTCGTCCTCCTCCTGCCTTAATCACTGTTTGATATCTTTTTTTTTTTTTTTGCTTCATCAGACTACAAGTTTGCACATTTACACAGCTGTTATCTGGTCTCAATCTGATCTGAATTTTAATCTCTACCTCTGCTGATACCCCCCCTCCTTCCCTTCCTTTCTGTAATTTGTGCCTCTCTGTCCCATCATCAGCATCACTGAGCGCTGTCACATGACCCGCCGTGCATGGCAACTGGCCTGGCAACCGCTCGCTCCGTGTAATAAAACAGGACTCAAGGGTGCATTTTCTTCTGTTTACATTGTCAGTTAAGCAGCTGGCCGTTACTCGCAGTTACACGTTGTGTCATTACAGCAACGCTTTTTTAAAATCAATAAGTCGACTGCTAAAATAAATCAATCAATAAATCAATCTCGTTTAAAAGGCCCCGAGCATGTCAACTCAATGCCACCTTTGGACTCGTAACCTCTCGCTGGAGGGTAATAATAATAATAATAATAATAATAATAATAATATCCTCTAACCTCCTAACTTTCGGTTTTGGTTTCTCGTAAATGACTTCTTCTTCTTTTCTTTTTTGTATTTTTACCACCGCAGCCCCCCCGAGCTGGTTTAAGACGTCTGTGAATGAGACTTTGACCGAGTGCAGCTCACTCATACAGCACTTAGCTGGTGGCTAACAGTAGCTTTTATATATTTATATTTATATATATTTATATATATATATATATATATATATCTATCAGTCCTTTCCGTCTCCCTCCAGCGCTCCCAGTGAGCTAGCAGGCTAACCCAGCTAGCTGAATGATTAGCCGGTGTCATGTCTCCGTCACGTCCAACGGCTCCAACTCAAGAGGGATGCTCGTGTTACGGATGCGGAGCAGCCCTCTCTCCCTCTCTCCCTCTCTCCCTCTCTCCCTCTCTCCCTCTCTCCCTCTCTCCCTCCGACCCGGTCGGCCTGCGGAGAACCGACGGAGACCGGCCACTCACAGCAGCGTTGATGGCCTTGGGACCGATGATGAAACCACCTTGACTTTATTCCGTTTTCGGTACTCACGCGGTTCTCCTCCTCCCCTCCCTCCTCCTCCTCCTCCTCCTCCCCACCGGGTACGGTACCTTGTACGAATCGGTCGCCAGCATTATGTTGAAGCCGACGTCTCTGTGCTCCATCTTTTCCCCCTCGGTTGTGAGTCAGTCGTGGCTGTCAGTGTGATGTGTTGCGCGCCGAGCAGCCCGGAGACTCCAGCCTGGTTAGTGGAGCTGCTGGGGGGAGGGAGGGAGGGGGAGGGGGAGGGGGAGGGCGGTGATCGTCACCGAAACTCCGGCGATCTTCGGCAATATTCGGAGACACTCGGCAACGTTGGACCGTCAGCCAATCAGCTGAAAGCACAGATTGTTGTCGATGTATGAGGATGACTCACTCAACACTGAAGCCGACACACCAAAAGGACAAATGTTTTCTTCTTTTTTTTAAATTTTTATTCTTACTCATTATTAAACCTTAAACAAAAATCTTCATAAAATATATATTTTCAATTTTACTATTATTGTGTCATTTTGACTGATGTGTCCTTTTTACATTTACATATTAGTTTCTTGACGAAGTGTAATTTTTTAAAATATTTTCTTCAGTGTATAGTATTTTGGGGATCTATTGGCAGATATGGAAAAATATGTCCATGATTATTGTTAATTAAACATAATTGATAAAACATAATTCATTATTTTTCATTTGTGCATAGTCACCCAAAACTGAAAGTTGTTGTGTTTTTATGACCTTAGAATGAGCCCTGAGTCCTTAAAGTTTACATCTGGAGCAGGTCCTCTTCCATGGAGCACAACATGTCCTTAAAGTTTACATCTGGAGCAGGTCCTCTTCCATGGAGCACAACATGTCCTTGAAGTTTACATCTGGAGCAGGTCCTCTTCCATGGAGCACAACATGTCCTTAAAGTTTACATCTGGAGCAGGTCCTCTTCCATGGAGCACAACATGTCCTTGAAGTTTACATCTGGAGCAGGTCCTCTTCCATGGAGCACAACATGTTGCAATATATTGTTTCTTCAATAGCCCAGAAGGGACAAACCCATCAATGGCTCCAGGGAGGGACTTTTGTGTTTTTTGAGTTTTGCGGTCACCATACATTCGCTTACACACTTGGAAGGTGAGGGTGAGGGGTTTTCAGCTGCAATATGCAACCTCAACACTAGATGCTACTCAATCCGACATTCCTCCTGTGAATCTTTACAGAGGGTTGTGTCAAAATACCGGTGTCTTCTGTTACTTAGTAGGATATAAGGTTGATTTTCATTGCAACTCGGTGCAGGTGTAAATATTTATTATTTAAGCGGTTATTTTCAATGTACTGTATATAAAGTTTAACTAATGATATCTACCAAATAGTTTAATCATGACACACATTTGAAACTCACAAAATCCTCATTACGCTAACTTTGAAAGATTACTTTCTGCTGCAAGCAGTGTTGCAGAGACCACCGGCAGTTTCCTTTAAATATAGTGTGCACGAAAGGATTCCTGAAAGGGTCAGAGACCGCCCCTGCTCATGATTTTACAGCCCCATTAAATAAAACATTCTCAGGTTTCAGGTTTTTACTATTAGTATAAGAGTGGGAGCTCAGCGCTTCATTACCCTCTTCGTGAAAAGACGTGAACTACTCTTCTGTGCAGTTTTTCAGCTCAGCAGGTGGCAGCAGAGAGTTGGTCATCAAACGCTGTTACGACATCAGTACATGCGTTTGTACTTATATTTACAACGTGACATTATTTAAGTTACTGCAAAAAAAAATATGGAATTCAAGTCACACTTGAATAATATGTAATAATATAACAATGGTCCATCATACCTACGGATATATTTTTTTGATTTAGACCTCTGGCTATTGCTGACTGATGTTGCTAAAGTCCATGGACCAATACGAAAATGAGAAAATGAGCAGAGTGGAAGAAGCGTTCATCACTGGTTTCTTGCATGGAGTACACACAGTCCTTCATGAGCTCTGCCTGAAGGAAACTCATACAATAACGTCATATTTAACAACCTTACATTAAGCATTCACAAAGACATTGTGTGGCAGATGCCCAATCCTCACTGATACTTACATATAAAAGTATTTAGATTAATATTCAGCTAATTTGTTCAGACTTGTTCAGCATTGTAAATGGAAAAAAAAAAAAAGTACAGTGTATCTTATAACACATTAAAAAGGATAAAACGCTGACGGAAAGTACCTCTGAAGGAATCTCAGCCAAATACAAACTATCTTGATTTCAAAGCTGGCTTGGTAAAAAGCCTAAGGAAGCTGAAACTAGTGCTAAAGTGCCCAATATGTCATGTTTTTCAATATTTTGGCATGTTAGAAATTTTCAGTATTTAGCTGCATCTTGCATCAGATTCCTGGATTTTAGAAAGTGAACTTACACTTCAGAGTTTGGTGGGTTTTTTTCTACAACTTTATTCTGCTGATATCGCTTGGCAACCTTCCAGTTTTATTTCCTCCTGTCATCAGTTCTGCACTCAATCCAACCAGTGTCCAAGGTTCATTCTGGATAGGAAAGGGAACATAAATACATTAAAAAAAAGAGACTGTGCAGCAGTTTTTAAAGTCTCTGTAATGTAACTGAGGTGCTTGAGTTGGTGCCCTACCCTACTTTCCTTGTTTGAGGAGGTGTCTTTGAGAAGCACCAATAAATCAAATTCACTCTTCCTACTTCATGGCACAAGATCCCTGGAAGTCTGTTTTCAGTGATGGATTTATCGACTATTTCTTTCGTCTGCATTATGTTCAGCACCAGTGATGCAATGTAACAATAGCACGATTATTCTACTGTACTTCAGTACAAATTTGAGGTATTTGTACGTTACTTCGTTATATGCAACTTTATACTTCAACGCCACTAAATCTCAGATTTACTACTTTTTAACCCACTACATTTGGCTGCAGCTTGAGCTACTAATTACAGTTTTTCATACCCTTTCTGTCCAGTGAAAACCAAGCATCTCCAAATTTGATCATTTTATCGAAAATGATGCGTTACTATAGAGTAAACAAACCAACGGTGCATAAAATAGTTCAAACAAGCACACGCTTAGACAACTACAACAGTACAATGCACATTCATTCAACAGTCATTTTAATCCAACTTCATAATATATAGGGAGCATTTTACTGCATTGTGTGGGCATTTACTTTTAATACTTTATGTACATTGTTCTTATAATTCTACTATAGCCTACTTTTACCTAATGTTCTGATTTTAACTTATGTAGTGGAGTATTTTTACAGTAGCCTAAGTAAAGGTAAAGGACCTAAATAGGCCACTTCTTCCACCACTGCTCAAAGTGTTATTACACATTTTGCTATGTTGCTTCTTTTTTTTCTTTTTTGGAGTAAAGCTTTTGTCTTTCTACTATTAATCATATCAATTAGTTTATTATCGTGATGTCGAGGGGGAAATACACGAAAAAAAACGTTTTTGTTTTGTTTTTGTTGTTTTAAATAACTATGGCTCACTACTTACAGCCAACAGTTGGCACATTACCTTTACATTACTAGGTTTGTTGTACCAACTATGACACATCACTGGGAGGTCAGTCCGAGTACGGCAGCCCCCTTCGGGGGAGTGAGAGATTCCACCCCGCTGGACGGACGCTTCCCTCGGCCTATCGCAGCGATTCTCCCGGCAGCGTGATCCCGGAGGAGGGAGGAGCTAACTCCGAGATAGCAGCGTGACATTTCCGCATGTCAATACAAAAAAAACCCAAAAGTTTCCGAAGTTAAAACTGATATGTACCTAGATGCTCAACCGCTTTCACTTCTGCATGTGGCCACAGTTGTCATGCCATTTTAGGTCACATGATGTCAAGCCTGTACAGACAGCAGCTCTAAGGTGCCGCCTCTTCCCAAGGAAACACACTGCGGAGGATTTTCAAAGGTGGGATTTTAACCTGGAAACAGAGGAACACTAAACATGCTGAAGTTGAAGCCAACGTTTGACCTGCACAGAGAAGTGGTGTCTGATATCCTCAGGAAGGAGGCGTCGGTCTGCAGAGTGAAAGGTGAGACGTCAGGTGTTCACAGCCAGCGTCTGTCCCGTGTCAGGCCAGGTTTTTATAACTGAATAATAAGCTGGTATCACATTCAAGTGAAGTCTTTCTCTCCTTTTTAATTATTATTATTATTATTGTTACTGTGTTTAGTTTAAAATTGCACAGTTGTTGATAAAAAAAATCACCGTCCGTCAGCTTTAACTGAAGATAAACCAAAAACTGTTGTGATTTTAATTATTCTTTACATATCGAACACCAGATGGCGCTATATAATCACTCACATTTACCTTTAACACTGTTCCAAGAAAGAAAATAAACATTCATGCCTGGCCAAAAGATCTTAGGCACGTCCGAAAAATGGAGCAGCATTTCAAATAAAAAAATAAACTCCATATATAGATAGAGAACAGTATCATTTTTTTTTTAAATACCCTGAAATAGATGGACTTGCTCTCACAATTCTTGCATTTAAAGGGGAGAAAATATATTGACTTTAGACATTGTGCAGGACCAAATAATATAGCAAGACTGTCAAGTATCATACAGCATCTCAACAGAGAAATGTTTACAATTTAACCATAAGTTATAATAACTATGTATGCCACTTTTACTGTAAATGTAAAATATCCCTTCAGTAAGGACTGTATATATGGGGTCCATGCTTATTACCAGGTACTATGATTAAAACTACGGGTGTGGAGATACCAGAAGATTTCTCTTCAGTTAGATTTATTGTAGGTATAAACAGGTAGTAGGCCGGCATCAATCTATGCTGGTTTGACATCTAAACAGAAAACATGTATCATGTATTGCCATATCATGAATTTGCTGTAAAAGGAGTAAATATCCATCTACATGGTACTAAAGGGGAACCAACATAATGTACTCATCATTACTACCATTCTAACTTAACATACGTAACGCAGACGTCAAATACCGCAAACATAAATCTACTAAGAACAAATTAACTCACATTTCAACTGTACCCAACATCTCATAATGTCTCATAACATCACATAACATATTTGTCCTGACATTATTCTCCTTCACATCTGAGCACTTGCTATCGAGTGAATAACAACTTATTACACAGTGGCCTGATTTAGCATCATGTTTAGTATGTACAAGGTGAGCAGCGGTGGGGGCATTACAAGCTTGTCAGGTTACGCACACTGTGGTTTGGAGGTGATACACTCTTTGTGTTTACAATAATGATGCTGCGCCTGCAGAGTACTCGGAAGCAGTGGACACTCGTATCCTGAACATTGAGAGAGATGGGGTCGTCCTTTACTCCTGGAAGGTAAATCCACAGTGAACGCACCTCATATTGAATATACTCATTAAGTGTGATGATCCTAATCCATTTTAATCGGTCGTAGTTGTGATGCAAATGGGTTTAATTTCCCTTTTTTTCACTGTCATGCTGTGTGCTTTGTAGCACTTTATCCAGGGAATATGAAATCACCAGATATATGTTTAATTTCAGGGATAGAATACATTTACATGAGGGTAACACACAAAATAATCTTCATATTTGTCATTTCATCCGTATAGAATAACATGTTTGCTTGCCATTCCTCTTAAGTGGCTCTTATGTGCTTGTCGCAGTCTGTCACCCAAACAATGGCAAGTGAAATATTCAAATACCACCTGCCGTTGACTAACGTCCCTGCCATTCATCTACAAATGAGGACTATCAAATGAAAAGTCCTGTATTCGTTTTATTTCTCTATAATTCAGCTCGACACATTTACTATTTTTGGAAACCTTGAGCTCCTTCTTAGGTTTTAAAATGGAATTCTGTGTCGAGCAGGGCTCCTCTGCACAACATACATTTTTAATGACAGACCCTCCGAAGAGCATGTGGGTTTAGGAGGTTAAAGACAGTGTGCAAGCCTGCAAAGGGGGTAAACAATCTATTCTTTTTTGACAATTTTATGCATGCCTGGCTACGCCTTGGGTTTCAGATTAGATTTCCTTTTATTTTTAAATCTTTAGACCCCCCCAAAAAATACTGGAGAATCGCTGGTTTTGAAGTGAGTCGGGATAATCAGGAAAAGCCAGCTGAGGTGATAAACAGGTCAAGTGTGCCGTTCCACACATATCGATGTGGTGGGAGACAGCAGTGGGAATGTATGTCCACTCGTTTAAAACAGATTAGGATTATCCACCTCAGTAGTTTGATTGACGTGACGACACACGACCTGATTGTTCTGTTTTATCCTGACAGGGAGCAACAGGTACCACCAGGATCGGGAAATATGACTCCGACACCAAACAGAACAAGGTAGCGTGTGTCTCCTTCCCTTCGATGGTACAGGTTGTCTTTTGTGTGTGCTTGTGCATGGCTCATTCCCATGCACCTGTGTGTGTGTGTGTGTGTGTGTGTGTGCGTGTGTGTGTGTGTATGTGTATTTCCCCCCCCCCCAACAGCTCCTGTACACATTTGACAAGCAGGTGTGTGTCAGCAGCTGTTCCCTGAACAAGGAGGAGACGCTGTTAGGTGAGCCTCTGGAATGTGCAGATAATGAGTTATCAGCAACAGACCTTATTACCAATGCTGTGTTTTTGACCCCAAATGAAGTCCTAATTGTCTGCGTCTAGAGAGGAGCTCAGGGGTTGCGTATTGCATTATGATCTCGCAACACAGGGACACACAAGTACAAGACTAGGGATGCAGTTTGGGTGCTGATTATTTATTGTAGTGGCGCCAATTTATAGTTAAAGAAGAGTGATTTTATATGTGTGTGGATATGTAAATTCCGTCACATGACACCTCACCTTCACATTTCCCCCTCTCAGCTGTCAGTTTGGCACAAAACACCCGAGGAGAGGGACGCCTCAAACCCAGTAACGCCCAAAATCTTTTTCTTTCTGCTTCATTTACAGCGCCAACATTTTCATACAGTAACTCCAGTCTTGGTAATAATCATAACTCCAGCCTGTCTGTCTTTGTAGTATCAAAGTGTCTCACTCTCCTGATTGAGATCCATCCCATCAACAACACTAAAGTCCTCAAGGCAGTGGACTGCAGAGTCAAAGTGCAGGTAGAGTGGATGTGTGTGTGCGTGTTTTAGCCCCTTTCATTCAGGTTTTACTGCAACAACGAGCTGACATTGCAGTTATGGAGCATTTTGTTGAAAGTCTACTGGTCTCCAGCTGCGATTTTATCCATTTATTTTAGTGACTGCATCTATTTTTCTACTTCTCTTTCTCAGTATTTTTTTTTTTTTATCAACAGAGTGATATTACAAATGTCTCTGCTATTAGTGTGTGCTCAAAGTTTGTTTGAGGACTGCATTAAAAATATGAAAATGAGCAAATTGATTTCTTCATCTGATAAATGTTCTAAATGCCTCATTTTGTTTGTCTGTACCTTTTTGTAGTTCCTCCATGAGGAAAATGACAGGAGATCAGTGCTGGATAGCCATCTGCTGTTGCTCACTGAAGATGGATGTGAGTTGTTGTGTCCTTTAACTTTTTGTTTGTGTGTATTTATTAATCTGCCACAAAATAAACCATAAAAATTAGTCCATTTGTAGAGGAAGCAAAATTATCTCTTGAGAAACATTACATCAAACTTCTGTGTGTTCCAGATGTGGATCTATACCATGTGCTCTTGACCAAACAGGAGGGCTACAGAGTGGTACGTTAACACATCGCTCATTTCAGCCAGCTCTTTTATGAAATAAGTGGCGAAGCTTTAATTGCATGCAGGAATTTGTGGCTGGTAGTTTCTGCGCAGGTTTGCAGAGGCATAAATTCTTTCCAAGAGAGCCCAGATCTAGTAATTAAAAAGTAAAACAGTCAGAATGTATTTGCATAACCCAGGGCAAAGAATATATTGTTTCGACCTCATTTTCCAGCCATAAACTACACTGTGTGTGCGTTATCCTCCTGGGGAGCCGTGCATTAAGAATTCAGAGAGTCTGCCGAGCTGAATATGGATGCGTTTGTGCGAACCAGGTGATGGCGAATCCTGAGCGATTGTCCAGAATGACTGAGAGAGTAGTGGAAGATTTCTGCTGGGTCCAGTGGGACGGACACGAACAGAGACTCTACTATCTCACAGACAAGGTGAACACAAACGCACGGACCTGAGCACTGCATTGATTTACATTCATTGATACAAATAACTCAACATGCATATTATGTGTTCTTCACAGGACAAGTTCCTGCTGCGGTGTGTTCAGTTCTACCCAAACCATAACTGTGAAACTGTGGTACGTCATCTCCACGTGTTATAGTCACAATTTACGGTGTTGTATTTTCTGGTATTCATGCTTTCTCTTTGCAAAAACTCCCTTCCTTCTCTTACTTCCTGTAACTGCCCAACAGTTGGAGCTCCTCTTAGAGTTGCCTGCTAATCCTTTCCACACAGTCAGGTAAAAATTTGAAAAAAATTCCCCTCGGGGATTAATAAAGTATATACCTACCTACCTACCTACCTACCTAAGGCAACCACTAGTAGTACATTATAATATATGTATACCGTCATCACCTGTCACTGTGCGCTGGGATTTTATTTGTTTCTGTTTGACTGGTCAACAGGTTTGCAAATCTGGGTTTCGACCATTTTCACATTGAACGACCAGAGCAGGAGCTCGTGAGGATGCAAGTGTTCACAAACAGAATAGGTAACACACTCACGCACCTGCAGACACGCTCATCGCCGCATGAATATTCACACACATATTCCCTCAACAGTCATGCATGACTAACTATACATTTTGTGTGTTTTGTTTCTGTCTTTGGGAAACGAAGAAAGTAAGTCACAGCTCACGTCCTAATCTGCAGGACTTAATGATACAACAAGATATTTGATTATATTCACAATAAAACAGGGTATGCGTGGGTTGTAATTGTTACAACCATGGTGCAGAAAATCATGCCTGAAGGTGTTTTGTAATCCACAATCTCAGTGATGATCTAAGATTCTCAGAGACAATAATTTCAAAATAAGGTTCTGACCAATGAACATCAGGGCTTCATGATTGTATAATCTGTCCTTCAAACCTTCTCAAGGCTAAGAGGTGTCTTCAAAAACAATTGTAATTTATACAGTTGTTTCTGTCATCATCATCCTCTCTCTTCTCCCTTTGTTCTCCCTGTCTGTTCTGGCTGATTCCACTTTCCCTGGTCTATCTGCTGGCTGTTTCCTGTGCGGTTCGCCCAACTCATTAAATACAGAGAGTGTGATACAAGAGTAACATGTGCCTCGAGCAGCATGTAAATCAATCAGAATTTACTTTCCAGTGCTGACTTCCATCCAGTAACATTAATTAAGGCAGTAATCTAAAGACTGTAAACATCTAGTGCACGTTAAGCCTTTTTTTTCATACTCAACTATTTTAAGTGTGAAACATTTCTTTGTGTTGTTTGGAGTTGTTACACTTTGTGATGTATAGAACGACTTAACCTTTTAAGCCCTAGAAGCCCCCGATTGGCGGCCAAGGAGAAGACTTTGCAAAACTATTATTTCACTAGCTAGGACCCCGCCTCGGCTGGGGGCGAACCTTCATTGATTGGGGGAGATTAAGCCGGGGTGAGAGTTTCGCGGTTTGGGGGAAGGCTTAGTCGAGGATCCACTGCGGCTCCCGGGCCTTGCAGATCCCCGAGATCTCCATGTGGGACGGAAGGATAAAGGCTATGAAACATGATAACCATAAGTGAAACGGTTTAACAAGAGGGAGGGAGGGTGGGATGCAGAAAACGTGAACGGGCCGAGGTTTAGAGTGGGTGGACATTTATAGGAGTGTGGCCGGAAATGGGGGAGTGGTTGAGGCGTGGTCCTGCTCCTGAAATTCAGCTAAAACTTTATCTCCAATAAAATATGGAATCCAGGATCATTTTTTGTCCATTAGAAGTATTGCATGTTGGAATCACAGTTTTCAAAAATACAACTGGTTAAATGATTTTATGACAATATCAAAAGATGAAAAGTTTGACCTCTGACAAGATATGAGTAATCTTTATAAGTACTTTTTGATTTACTCATTCATTTGTTGATAGCTTTAAATACAGCATCCAAATAATTCACCCCTAATTACCGGTTGCTTGACCTATGAAAACTCGTATTAGTGTTAGGTATTAATATGAGCGAGGGTGTTGCATGAGAGCATGTCAAAACTGACTTATTTACTCACTGATTATTATGAATATTTTCATAGATTAACATGATTTAACATCTAAAAGCTATGTTTACTTTCAGGAAGTATGTGTGTGTGCTACAGCCAACCTGTTAAAGACGAGCAGGAGCTGATCTACACTCTGGTTCTAGTTCACAAAGGTGTGTGTGTGTTAACTACCTCGATCTATTGCTGCCTCTTTCACTGGAAACTGCTTCGACCTTGAGTGCATGGTAACAAATTATTCTCACTTCCTGCAGACTGCAGCAAGAAGTTCAGAGTAACTCTGGGCAGCGATGAGTCGCCGCAGAGAGCCCCGCCGCTCCATCCGCTCTTCATCCCTACAGGTCGTCGCACACACAGAAATTTTAATTCACACATATCAGGGTCCTAAATTCAGCCAAGTGCACGACTTTGACAGTCAAACATGCTTTTCCTGGTTTTGCATTCAAAACAAAAACACAAATACAAATTCATGTGTGCCTCCTCATTGAGCCTTGCAAATGCCTGGTGTGTATTAAGCATACTAACACATAGTGTGCTGTACGTTGGCAGTGATGCTGTGTTTCCTCTGTATGTAGGTTACTACATCCTGGTGTATCTGCAGGGTTATTTCCTCCACTGTATCAACACCAGGCAGCAGGAGATGCTCTGTCATTCCCTCTTCCTCTCCGGTAAGACAAAAGTTTTTGAATAAATCTGAGCTGAGTGATGGCTGCCAAGAAGTTGGCCCTCCGCTTCTCTCAGCTACAGTACTTGCCTGTTTTTTTTCCCCCCTGATACGGCCTTTAAAACATGGATACATGTAGAGCTATCAAGGCTGTCAGACAGAGAAAGTGATAAGAATCCGATTTTAGTATGCTTCTGTGTCTTATTCTTTGTTTTTCTCAACATCACTCAGGTCAGGACGTGAACTTGGGCCTGCAGGAGTCAGGTAACATTACAGTCCTACAAACAGAGGAAGACCCCAGTGGTCGTCTGTTGGACCTGGTCAGCGGGAGAATCCACACCGCCGAGCTGAACCCTGCCTTCCTGCTGCAGATACTGCAATCAGACACCAGTTCCAGGTGAGCGTGATTCAAAACTTTTCTGTGGAAATGAGGGACCTATATGTGTGCGTATGGGGGGTTATTATTTAGGTGATATATATAGATGCAGATCTTGAAAGCACAGGAGAATATACTGCAAGTAGGCAGGAGGCAGACAAGTGGAAAAGGAAAGTTTTGGAAAGTTATTTTTGTGTGTGCGTGCACCTGCAGAGACTTTCTGAAATGAGTTTTGCTTTAACTTGAATCTTTGCCAGCAGAAACCTCAAATTGAACCATCTAGCGCGATAAAAATGCAGCACCGGCTCTTTTCTCTATTTGTTTCCTGAACAATTTTTCATTCTATTCATTCAGCTTAAATCCACTTTTTTAAAACAGCACATAGACCATAATATTGGACCTGATTGTTGGCTATCTGCCTGTGCATCTGCCTCTGTTTCTCTGTTTGTATATGCTTCTATTGTATACAAGTAAATTTGTCGCATTTCATCTCCGTTCAAGATGTCCCAGCAGTAAGAGTGACCCTCAGCGCCTGGCCGCCCTCCACTGCTTGCTGGTTTACATGGGAAATGACCCAAATCTGGAGATGAAGGTGCAGATGCAGGCAGAATATTGGAGTTTGTGGACAGAAATGTTGACCTTTAAAGCAAATTTACTGAGACAGAAAAGTTATTTTCTGTCTTTTTTTTTTTCTTCTTTCAAATAAGACATAACGCACCACCACAGAACACATACTTAAGTCCAGCTATGTATTTTCCCACAAAACAATATAATTACTTAAAATCAAGGAAACATATTCATTGGGTTTTAAATGAAGAGACAAGCTCAATAAGCTCTAGAGAGAACAGAAGAGATGGCAACAAAAAAAAAAAAGAAGCAAAAAAAAAAATCTGTCAGAGAATGCAGCTATTTATATCCCATAGTAAACACTCACATCAAGCACTTTCCCTAAAGGAGAATGGATGCACAGCTAAAGAGAAACGAGCAGATAAAGGCAGAAATTGCAGCCTTTTTTGCACTTCTGTGTAAATGCGGTAGGTGTCAACCTTGAGTTGGAAGCGAGCAGGTAAAGGGAAGAACAGAAAGAGAGAAAGGATGCTGTAATAAAACAGAGGAGGACAGAAGACAGATCAAACCGAGTCAAACAAAGACAGAACAGGAGGGATAGATTCTTTGTTTGAGCACAGTGCTGACTATAACTCAGACTCTATTAGTATCACACCTAAATAAAGGGACATCCTGCTGCTCTGATAGATTTTATGAAATTCTTTCTTTAGAGGTTAAATGAGTCACCAGCTTCATTAGTGCAGCTAGCGCTGGGAAATTGGACACCACACATAACTTTTGTGTTTTTTTTGTAGACTCTGTTAAAGGTGCCAGCAGCACCAGTGTAATGGATTTAATGAGGATGATTGCTTCTTCAAATTTGTTCCTTTCTTCACAGAGTTTTGTAACTTTATCCACAATGAGACAATGTGACACAGATTAATTTCTTGCACTCCGTGTAATGATTGTTGTTTCGTTTAATGTTTCTGACTTGTGTCAAAGACGTATTTCTTCAAAGAGCAGAAATACTGTCATCAGAAAATGGGTTTCCACTTTGATGCACTGTGACTATAGTGACCAGCTAACATCAGCATGCCAACATGAGGATTGCTGTGTTCCAAATGGCATACTTACATACTGACACTCACTGTTTTGAGTGCATAAGTGCGTCCACACTGTCAAGTATGGAAACGTGCAGTGGACTATAAGCACCTGGATGATGCACTCTAAATGATCCAAAAATTTGGTCTGAAACGCCGGACGCTTTTCAAACTCAACCTTGGCTATGTAGCAGAAAAGAAGGACCACGGATGTAAATTCAAAGTACCACCATACTGCTGTTGGATAAAAGCCATCGGTCTGTTTTATAAATGTGTAAAACAGAGGGCACAAAAACACATTCAATTCTGGGTAAAATAATGAAAGCCGGCAGATATGTTGGCAGGTGATGCATTGAAATGTTACAGTCATTTCAAGGAAATGAAGAGCGGCAGTGTGTGGTCTGAGACTACACTACCCTATCAACATTCAAGTACTACACATGGAAGAGTACCAATATGTAAAAGCACTATTTGTTAGTGTACTAACAGAAGTATTTCATGTGGTACGCAGCCGATGGTTATTTATCGTCATAGTCTGGTCTGTTAGCATTTGCTAATTAGTGCTTGACACAAAGTACACCTGAGGCTGATGGGAATGTTTAATCTTGCAGTTATCTGCTCATAAACAAATAAAAAGACCTTATGATGGTGCGAAATAAAAAGTCAGGTAAAGGTCATAAAGATTTACGTTCTGGGGACCATGAATGTCTGCCATTTTTATTGTAAAATATGCTCAGCCAATTAGCTTTCTTGAAAAAAGTTAAATGAGAGAGTCTTAACTTTCTGCAGAAAAGCGAATATTTCCACAAACTGTACCTTTAAGGGGTGAAAATGACATTACATTTCCTTATAATGTGGACATCAGAACTTCAGAATGACTTCAGTCTAAGGAAATGTAATGCTGTGAACATTCAGTACACTTTTAGCCTAACGCTGAACCCCCACCATTGTAACACCTCTCTCCCGTGTGTTTCCGTTATCTCCAGATTATTGAGTGGCTGTGTGACAACGTGAACACCTTTGAATCCTTTGATCAGATCCAGGAGTTCATTTTAGGTCAGTGGCAGCTGAAGCGAGGGGACACAAGTCTCCTGAGTATCTCTTCTTCTTCTTCCTTTTAGAGTGTGGCTGCTCTCTTTCTGCCTGTGGTTACCTGACTGCTTACATCTTGTCTACACAAAGCTGAATTCTTTCATCAACTCTGTTTGGCTGTTAAATTGCCTCTCTCAGACTTGTGCCAGGCGTCCCACGCAGGTCTGTGGAGTTAGGTAATAGTTTTTGTTATTCTGGGGCCTTGGAGACTCGCAGCTTGCACAGAACAGTGCAAATATGGTTAAGTCATAGCCGATGCACAACACATTTGCATGTCCCAGCGTGTCTGTTTGGCATTCTTTTAAAAGAAATAAAAAGAACAGTTCATGCTAATAATTTAATATTTAAGAAAATATCACCCAGAGAGTTGGTGATTGCATAGACAGTGGAGCACCTGGCTGCATCAATCTGCATTATATTGGTGCATCAGTAATTAAATAAACTTACTCTTAAGCTGCAGAGTTCATAACACAGCTGTTACCATACAGCATATGAAGACAACAACAATGACGACCTAATAAATTATATATCATAATGGTACTGGCGGGACATGAGCACAAGTGCCTCATTTATGTTGTAATTACGTCAAAAATTCTCCATGTGTATGTTTAAAAGAGAGAAAATAAAAGTCTCTCAATGTTTGTATGTCTCTCTCTCACACAGCCTCTTTGTACAGGATCAGCTATGAGAAGTCTCTCAACTTGGATAAAGTCCTGCCTTACTCCTCTGTATTCGATAAGAAGGTACCACACACACACACACACACACACACACACACACACACACACACACACACACACACACACACACACACACACACACACACACACACACACACACACGTTCATGCATACATTTGCACACGCACAAAAGGCATCTAAAGTTAACGGGCAAACTGCGTACATGTATCGATGTGAATGCCGAGGAGGCCGCACTCGCAATGCCACTCTTTTCTCCGGGCCACACACTTTGGTCGGTTTTTGTGTTGTAGGAGGTCGCAGCGTGTTTGTTGGAGGTCCCCGGCGTGTTGTGTACCACTGAGCTGCATATCGAATCCATCTTCAAAGGGAAGGTAACAACACATTTTTCAACATTTGGTAAAACATGGGAGACTCGTGTTTTTCCCCGTAAGGGTATTTCCAGACTCAGTTAATAAAACTTGGCCTTATAATGGTGTAATGGAGTGATTCAGTGGCGAGATTGTGTGTGTTACATAAAAAGACCAGTCTGGGCAAATGTGAATTTCATCCAAACATTAAAAAAAAAAAAAACCATTGACTTTCTACATAAAACTGTGATTTTATTTATATTTTCTCAGCTTCTACACAATTCAGATTCAATTATCCCCAATTGTTTTTTGTCCTTGCGTTGCCACATTGGTGTTGTCGTTTGTTTCCGTGTGCATGTGTGTGCAGGCCAGGAGTCTCCAGGGTTTCTGGTCAGAGCTGCAGTGGAACACAGAGAGGACAAAATATCTGGATGCAGTTCCCAACCCCAGATACAGAACGTCACACATACAGGCCGACTGGGATAAACTGGTGAGTGTGCCTTTGTGAACAGAAATCAGCGCTGTATCATCACTGGTAAATTAGAAGCCTGGTTATTATTTGAACATGCTAATGAGGGGGAGGAGAAACTGTTTGTCCTTGTCAGCACACCTGTGTGTTTTTGTCTAACAATGGGAGCGTATTTTCAACCCTAACATGATGGTGTTGCCTGTTTCAGAGGTCCGAGAGGAGACCCTCCAGCCACATGAATCACATGGAGAACACAAAGAAGTAGGTCTGCCTCCCAGTGGAGCTTTGTTAAGAAATTTGCTGCAGACACACAGTGCAGAGGTGCATCCATGCCTCCCCTCCTGTTCCAGGACTGTGTTCCAGCGTTGGCAAAAATTGCATAGTTTTCTCTAATGAGGTGCTATAAGGTCAAAGTTTTAAACCTCTGAAGGCCTGCAACACCACCGGTTCTATCTTGATGCAGGTCAAACGGATGGTGCTTTTTAGCACTGTGCCCTAGTTTCTAAAACCGATAAGGTAACTATTTTTAGTTGTTAAAATCAGGTTTGGAATCGTCTAAAATTTGAACATTTTTAATTTGTAGTTGCTTCAGATTCTTGTAAAACACACATGATTACTGAAACATCAGCAGTGAAAACTGTAAAATACTGGAAATCCTTTGAGGATACAGCTGATATTCTGTATTTTCCTTTTTGTCTTGAAATTCCATGAAAAGACCCAAACCAATAAAGCTTTGCCAGTCAATACTTGTTGACCTCTACAGCTTCTGTGGCATAAAGCTCAAGTTTGAAATCTTTAACCGTGCATCTTAAGTACAGTAGCCTATATAGTTTTGTTTTTTAGAAACAGTTGTCAGGGACTATTTTGTTTTCTAAATTAATGCAAATTTGGTGCTCTATAGAGTCTTAAAAGCAGCAGGGTGGTTCATGTGGGATTGACTTAAAGTAAACTACAACAGGAACAAGTCAACCAGTGCAGCAGTTCAGTTGCTCTTCAGTTTGTACACACTGCCTCACCGTTACTACGAAAATGCTACCGTCAATATGCCGATGACACACCGTTATACCTGTACTTGACCCATGGAGACTCCATCCGTGTCAAATCACTGACCGAATGCATAAAAGGCATAAACAATTGGATGTCCCACAAATTCCTGCAGTTAATGAGGACAAGTAGTTTGTGCTATGCAGGAAGTATGCTGCTCTTTTCCAGCCTCTTTTTCCTCAACAAGCTCTATCCAGGAAAGAAATCTGCCAACACTGATTGGGACGCGATATTTCAGAATCAGGTCACCAACAGAGGCTTCTTGTGTACGGCAGATGCAGAAAAACTATACTTGTATATATTTCTAGTGGGTGGGAGTATTGTGATACCTTCCTCACTGGCCTATAGACCGCTGCCTGAATGCTCAAAAGAGGCTAATTTGATCCCATTGTAGCTGTTCTCAGATCCCCACATCGGCTACCAGTTAACTTCAGAGTCGACTAAGAAATTTGACTTCTTGCCTACAAAGACCTCCAATAAATAACCTGGCTCAGCGGGGGGGTTTTTTAGTTCTGGCTGCTAAAGCAAAAGTTGGTGAAGCGGCTTTTCCATTTTGTAGTTCCTGCTCCTGGAGTATTTTGCCAGATTATATTAGATAAGCTGCAACACTAACAGTGTTTAAAAGCAGACTGAAAATCTCCTTGCTTTCCCACACATTTTAAAAATGTTCATATTAATCTACTTAGTTGTTAACATTCACATGTAAACTGTTTTGCATGTGCACTGTATGTATCTCCTGTATATAGGCCTACACGTTTTGTTTAAAATGTGAGGCACATTAAATCGCCATTATAATGAAATGTTCCACATAAATACATTTAGTTTTGCTGCATTGTTTCTAATAGTCAGGGTCTTTTGCAAAGAGGAAAAATCAGGTATCAAGCTTTGGCTACACAGGAAACACTTGTTAGGATCACTTCATTATTGGTTTTGGTCGCTTCATGTTTTTGTTTTTTTTTAATAGACAGAAGAAGAAAATGAAATATCTCCATTTCCTTCCATGATTTTCATCACCTCTTAGCAGCCCAGATAAATATACTTTTTCACACTGCTCGCAAATGTGATATGAATGTAAATGTTAAACAGGATTGGTGATGGCAGAAGTTCAGTTTCCATCACCCAAGTCAGTGTGAACTAGAAAACACTGACTTCAAAGAACAAACACATCCTTTCTTTATCTAATCACAGCTTAGTGAATGCTATGTTCTGTTTCAAATCGACATGTTTGTTTTTCACCCTCTCTCTGAACTCCCACAACTTACATAAAAGTACGTAATGTCCAAAGCTTGCTCTTCTTATTTGCCTGAATGCGGCCCGTTACCAGGTTACACCCCGAATATAAATGATTATCTTTCAGTTAAAGGTGAGATTACAACTGACCCCCCTCAACAGTTTATGATAAAGTCGCCGATGGACACATACCTGCGTGCTCCGCTGCTGTACATCCTGCTCTGAATTAAACCTTCCTGTTTGTGCCAGAGATCAAACCAACATCCTTTTGCTTCATAATTAGCTTCTGTTCCTCCGGGCCAAACTCCAGAGCCTGCTTACAAACTTTTTTGCTTTTGTAGTTTTGATATATTTTTGCTGCCGACTGCAGCAGCGTATCCATTATAGTGCTTCAGCTTACAGTATGAAAAGTAAGACTCTTATTATAATACTGGCTTGAGGGATTGTTTTTACACAAAGCTTTTCTTCTTATTTTTTTGTAGAGTTCTATCAATGGTGGACACCTGGAGTCTCGGTAAGACAAACACTCACACACACATAAATCCAGAGGTGCAACACACAGACACACACAGGTACACATAGGCAAAACCGCGAGTGTGAATGTCATAAATAAGAAAACCTTGGCTCATAGTGTAACTCAGACCTTTTGTGTGCGGGTGTGTTTGGGTATGTGTTTTCTTCTGAGGCTGCATTCTTCATGCCCACTGGAGAATTTGGCTGAACAAAACCACCACACTCATTTATCTTGGAAGGAGAGGTTGAGAAGGGGAGGGGAGGGGGGAGAAGGGGGAGAGAGGGGAGGGGAGGAGAGGAGGGGGGGGGGCACAGAGGAGGAAGAGAGGAGAGGTGAAAAATGCTACAATTACATAACACTGAGGAGTTCGGTACTTGCCTCTCCCCTCTCTCAATCTCTTCTTTCGTTTTCTGCCTCTTTCCTATGACTCGAGTGCAGCTGTTATGTGTCAACCACAAGACGGGACCTTCCCTTACCTCAATTAATCCCAGAGTATGATCTCATGCACTCACAACCTCCCTCACATTCACTTGTAAAACACATAATAACACACACACACACACACACACATATATATGCTAATGAGATGTATGACATGCGTAGTAGAAGGGACTGTCGGGTTGTGTTGTGTTGGTAGAGAAAGACAAACAGAACGGTCATTTAAGCTCAATATTTTTGTATTAATGATCCTAATTCCTCCTTAATATCTGAGTTTGAAGTCTGATTTTGTTCATACACCAATCTTAACTTTCTAGTATCTGATTTATGCTATGGATTTTCAGCCATGCCGGTGGCAGTATTGTTCTGTCAGACCTTCGCAAACCTGATTCAACAGTATGGTCTGGACTGAAACATCTCAGAAACTATTGGAAATGTGATTTCACAGACTTTCACGGCTTTCAAATAACTCGCTTCATTTTTACACATTAAACTTAGACGGTGAACAGCGAACCACATTGCATCAGCTATGTTTTCACTTTAGCACCCGTGTGCTCAAAAACAACTTCACAGTGCCAGTGGCCTGGCAGTAAACTGTTGTTTGCATGTAATTTATGTCACGCATGATTTGTACAGAGTTGTCTGTTTCTGAAAGTGTAGAGATTGGGTTTAGCAAATTTTTATTTAAAGAAAAAAAAAGAAGAAATGTTTGATCTAAGTCAAACAAAAGGGCTCTTTACAATTTTCAAGAGCCCGACTTCATGTTTTGAGATGTCCAACAGCACAACATTTAAATGAACGTCAAAAAGAGAAAAGGAGTCATATTCTTATGTTTGAGTGGCTGTTAATTAGCTGGCATTTTCAAAGCAAATCACTTAAATGATGAATCAATTATAAATATCGTTGATGATTACTGTGAGATCACATTGGGTTAATGAACAACAGACACTGAACCTGCTCGCTGTGAATGAGAGCGTCAGCTAAATGTCTACAAATATGTAAATTACACCTCAAGCTGCTAACTTGCATTGTGGCAGCACAGTCTGCAAGTTAGCTGGACTCTGCGAGCGCTATTTATATCTGCAACATATCACACTGTAACATCAAAAAGCCAACCTCTCGTGTGTGTGTGTGTGTGTGTGTGTGTGTGTGTGTGTGTGTGTGTGTGTGTGTGTGTGTGTGTGTGTGGTGTGTGTGTGTGGGTGTGTGTGTGATCAAAAGATGGTGTGCATTTGTGTATGCAAGTGTGTAATAATTCATCTAAAGTATCCCAGCTGAAGCCCGGTCCACTTTTGTGTGACTGACATAAAACAACTGCAGCACGCACGCACACTCAGCAGGATTGCAGCCCCCAAGTTTTCTGATTTATGTTAAAGGGAAAACAGACCAAAACTAGCTATTAAAATCTTAGATTTAGCCCTCTTTTAAAAAAAAAAATATATATATATATAAAGTGATAAACAAGTCAGAATGTTTGATTCCTTCTATTTCTACTGATGGCCTGTTTTAATGATGTTCCAGCACTGACACACCTGAAGCTACCTGCAGTGTTCAATCTAACAAAGGTGCTGCATCAAAGTTATTTTTCAAACGTCTCTTTTATGTGCGTCCTCTCACTATTGTTTGGACTAGATAAGAAGCTGGTGCCACTTTTCCAGGAGGAGGATCATCAACAGAGGACACTCATAGGCCTGGTGAGCGAGCTGTCAATGGCTGCAACAAACAAACAAACAAAGTACACTATGGGGTCATATGTGTGTTTGTTATATGTGTGTTTGTTGTCCCTTCAGTTCCTTAAATAAATCTTAAGGCTACAATTTACACCGTCTGTCCCCAAATTTGAGGGAAGGATTTCTCCTATTTAAGTGGATAAGTTGTGTAAGAGCAACTCCATCTAGCAAGTTTTGAGCAGGCAATTGACTTTGTTTTCATCTCATACGGAATAAATGGTACGGTAAAGACTCCATGTTCACACACACCACACAGTTAAGATAGTATAAGATAGTTTTATTATTGCAGAGTTCGCTGTATGAGTATTAAAAAAAACCCCCGATGTATTAACAACTATACTTATCACCTTGATTTAATCAAATCAAATCTCTGCAGTAAAGTTTCAAAATCTGATAGGAAGAGACTGTCTTCCAAAATAGTTTTTAATGGCACAATGTTTTTGTGCCAGCAGCTTATTACAACCTGCACTTGGGTTTTAAAGTGACCTCCAGTGGTTGTAGAAATACTGATAGTTGGGTGTGTTGGGTTTCAGGGTCAAATAACCTTTGACCTCGCATAAAATGCAACTGCGACCTCTTGACTCCACATTGCATTGCGATGGCACGTGATGTGTTAAACTTACGTGCTGCTACCATGGAAACAATGCTAATGGGAAGTCAATGTGAGTCCGGCATCGTACAGAGACGGTGGGTTGGCTGGATGGTTCGATAAATCAGCGGAATTGAGTGCAAGACCATGAGTCGAAACAGTTTTCAAAACCACGTTTACTGTCGCCATAACAATGAAGGTTGCATAATTTGAAGGAGGTCGTGACTTTAAAGCATTTCAAGTGATCATTTTAACCCGAACGGTTATCTGTCCATAAATCCAACCAAGTGAGTTCTGTGCCAGAACCTGACCAAAGTCGCTACTTTAGGAAACACTCTTGTTGGTTGGATTTGATGGTGCGAGCAAACGACCTATATGGTTATATGGGCTGGAGGACTTGTTGGGTGGGAAGGCTTTACAGTATACAAATTGTCTGTAGAAAGATCTGTGTATAATTGCTTAATCTGTAAAAAAAAAACACAAAGTGTAAAAATGACAATGGTTTGGGTGTCCACATACATTTGGCCCTAATGCAGTATCACTATCTTTTGGTTTAAAGCAAAAATCCGCTCAAAAGATTTAAGTTGAAACTTTGTATGTTCTTGAAAACCTTGAAATGCTGTCATCCGAATAAATCATTCAATTAAAGGTTCAGTCCTTCAGTTAGTCAGGACAAAGCAGGCAGATCTCTCAAAAGTCCTTCAGCTCTCCAAAACGACGGTGGTTAACATCCTGTCACTCAAAATCAAAGAGCTGCAGCAGAAAGTAGAGGAAAACATTCACAGCCTGTGTTGTAGCTTTTCAGATACAGCGGCCGCTTTGATATCCTTTTTTGTTACTTTGAATAATTGTGCACAATGTGAGTGTTTTCTCTCCGCTGTCACTAACTGTTGGGGGAAGTGGATGAGACAGAGTAAAGGGAAAGTGTGTGCACAGTAAAGCAGTTCATTGTGAAAATGCAATTGAGTGTCCCAGATTGTTGATATACAACAGTCTTAACAGCTGCTGGAGCTGGATTTTTCCTTCAACGGGAGTTGATATATAGACTACAAAAAAAATCCATAGTGGAATGCTGACAACCGATTATTTCCCTCCATCGTCATCTTTTAAGGTGAAGTTCCTGTTACGCTTGAGATGAGTCAACACTTTGAAAAAAAAGGATATCTTAAGGTCCCTGTCTTGTCCTGTGTTTTTTTTTTTTTTTTTTTTTTTTTTTTTTTTTTTTTGCTGTTCGCTGTTTGATGGACAATTTCATATCCTCCACTTTTCCCTGTGCTCAGCATAGTTTTTAAAGAGCAGATAGCTTCAATTTAATGGAGTTCAGTGGAAATGCTCACAGTCTCTCAGCTATTCTTAGAACGACACGGTCCTCTGGTCTATCTCTCTTTATTCCCTCCAACCCTTCTTCACATATCTTTTACCCTTTCCTCTCTTTTCTCTCCTTCCCCATTTACCTCTCCTCTCCTCTCCTCTCCTCTCCTCTCCTCTCCTCTCCTCTCCTCTCCTCTCCTCTCCTCTCCTCTCCTCTTCATCCCTAAAATCAATTTATGGGACACTGTTGTTGAGGGAAAATTCTCGGTGAACTCTGTTTGACCCTGCTGCAAAGTATGATTAAAACACACAAACACAAAGTTTCACTCTTAGCCCCCCCCCCCGCCCTCCCCACACACACACACACACACACACACACACACACACACACACACACACACACACACACACACACACACACACACACACACACACACACAGAAAATAATCAGTGTGTGTTTTGCATTGCAGACGGTTGACAAGCTCCGAGAGCACCTGAACAGACACCTGCCTCGACTGGGGAAGAAGAAGATTGACTCGCTGGTCGTCAGCTATGTAGCCAAACTGGTTGGTACACTGTGTGTGTGTGTGTGTGTGTGTGTGTGTGTGTGTGTGTGTGTGTGTGTGTGTTGGTCACAGATAAAGAGAGGTCCAGGAGCTCTGCTCTGATCCAGTTTTGTAATAGATGCATAGCTCTTAAAGTTATATTTATTTAATGTGTTTCCGGAAAGGTTAAGTGCCTCAAAGCGAGGATGGCTGTGAGGACAAGGCAGCGAGTTTTCCACTTTAAAAAGGGTTTGACACGTCTTTTTTTAGAGAGGTTGCTTCAAGCCAACAGGTCACTCTTTCAGTCCTTTAGAACAAACATCAGTTCTCCGTACACGACATGTACCTGCAACCCATTAGACCTTTTTTTTTTTTCTTTTCTTTTTTTTAATCTTTGTGTATCACGGAAGAGGAGAGGGGCTGACGAAGTTGTTGCTGCAGTGTTTCTTTGCGCATTACTAACATCTGTTGATGGGAGGAGTAACATGAAACCATTTGCAGGACTGTGTATTGCGTCTTCTGTGTGCATGTGGAATGATCAAAGTCCACTCACTTGTGGTCGAAACTCCACAGGGTGCCTTTAAGAGCAGCAGTGAGTTATTTGCAGACCATTTCGGCCCTGGGTTTTTGCCTCTCAGGCTCCTTGCGCCTCACAACCCACCCTAATTTAGGTTGTCGAGGAGGTACTATATGTAGCCAGCAGGAAAGATTGCACTACTTCAGTTCTGACAAATGTTTTGCTCCCTTATTTTCAGGGTTTCCAGCTTTAAAAATAATCCCCTAACAGTCCTCAAACATGAGTCAAAAACACACAGTAAAGGATAAAACTCTTGTGAAAGATGCAATTTTAAAATCATTATTGGGGCTCTATTAAAAAAAGAAACTGAGCTGGATTTCAATTGAAATTATTGTAATATAAGAATAGTTTGACATTTTGACAAATGGACTTACACACTTTCTGGTGGTGTGAGATAATGAAGCCAATAAACAGTAATGCTGACAGCGTATGTGTGAATTGAAGCTTTTAAACGTATCATTGTTTGGATGGATTAAACACATGACTGTACAACATGTTAATTCATCTGCTTTAGAGGTGCTGGTAAACCAGATTTGTTACCTTTGGACAGAGCCAGGCTAATTGTTTCCCATCATTCTGTACTAAGCTTTGCTAAACAGCCCCTGACTGCAGTTTCAACTTCAATTTCATATTTAATACCAAAGTAATATCAATTTACTCCTGTCACTTTCCACTTGCAAACTATTAAGCATATTTTCCACTACGTAGAACTAGCCCAAATGTTTATCGTGACTGGGACTAAATAAAACACAAATTTCATTATAGTTTCTCGGTGGGATCTGCATCACCAAGTGGGGAGACGTCTCTGTTTTTAGAGCCCTATCGAGGCTCCTGCTTGTGTGAAGTCAGTTTTTAGTATTCCTGGGAGGTAAATGCCTCCACAGTTAGGAGCCACTGAAAGCAGACATGCAGCATATATCAACACAACAGTATTAAATCAGGCCAAGGGTAAGGCTGGAATTGAATAGAAAGCAGGATGCGCCACGTTTTGGGACTTCACGGAATTGCAAATGACAGAGTGAGAAAGAGCAGCGAAATCCTTCCTGCTCGGCCCGCGGTTCAGCTCGGTTTACGGCAGCCTCGTGAGTTTTAACCTGAGCCTTCAGACTATTTTATTCAGCTGAGTGAAAAGGGAGAAAGTTTCTCATCCGGGGAGACAGACTTATTTAAAACATACCCACAAGAAGGAGCCTTAAGGGAAAAATTTTTACTTAAAGAACAGTCGACTAACTCAGCGGCTGGGGCGACGAGCTTCCACATCAGGCTGACTCATGCTTTAAAAACTCAGGGTGGTACTTGCTCAAACAGGGCTGACTTCCCTTCTACTAAGACAGAACATCTCTCCCTCATGTTGGTGCTTATTGAGACTAATGGTTGTGTGGACACGGGGGAGAAGTTGGGGGGTGAAATAGATTACAGCTTTTAGGAGGCGGGGAACTTCTGTTGTGATAAATTACAGCTCCGTAGTACGTTACTGTCATAGTCATTTATTTCCTCTCCCTGTTGCTACAGACAACCGAGATGCTTCCCAGCGTCACGGCACAGAACAGCCCGCTAAGAGCTGAATATGAATAAGTAAAAGCAGGGATGCATATCTACGGTAATGCAACGAGTAAAATAGGCTGCAATGTTTCCTATTTAGGCAACAGAAAAGTTGTTATGTACCGGAGGTTCTTCAGCTTTTTGTCAGACCCACACTGAGTAAATCCAGTCTCCGGTCAGGCCGAGGCTCATTCAGACAAAATCGCTCATCCTAGATTTCATCCGAACAGAAAGCCACATAGGGATTACTGTAGAGGAGGCTGTGGCTTCAAATCACTTGTTAGCCTTTTGTTTGAGTGTTTTTCAGCACAAAATCATTGTGACTATGTGTTTTTTTTTTTTTTTTTACTTGATTCCATCAGCAAAAAGATGTCAGCTGGAAAAGAAAGACAATTCTTATAGCCTTTTGTCAAACTCTAATATCTATATCTGGGAGAATAAATGTTGAAATGCATGAAACATCAAGTTTATACAGAATAGACTAAAGAGACGAGTAGAACCATTACGTGCTAAAGGACAACACTTTTGGAGTATTGCTTCGTGCTGCCAAACAAAGTCCAAAAAAAAAAAAAAGAAAAGGGTTTTATTTAAAAAGAAACGAAGGAAAATAAATAAATAAATAAAACATTTCATCAAATGTCCTTAATTTTTGCACAGTACGCAAATAAAAAGGTTTTTAGTTTAGTTTGACATGGTTAAAAACGTAACATAAAGCTGGTGCAAAAAGTGAATGAAACAAACAAACCGAGAGACTCTTATTTATTTATTTTTTTAAAAACTTTTGGTCTGGTCTGTTACATAAGTGACGCTAATTGAAATTCCCACCCAGAGGTCAAGGGAGGACGTTGGCTGCCGACATTTGAAGCGGCTGGTGGAGGGTTTCCCACTGCTGCGCAGGATGTGGAAGAGGCAGATTGTCTTCCTGTTATTGCACAGGAGATGAGCGATTGGTCATTTGTGGAAAGAATAAGCGGGCGGTGTTGGGAGCAGCGGCCGCCGCGCTTTCGGATGGGTCAAGTGCTTTCAAATGATCCCGGGTTCAGACAAATGGGCGGTGAAGTGACGAGCGTGCGTGGTGTTCCTCTTCTTTCGTGGAAATGAAAATGAGAAGTGGGAAAATGAAAGAGGGAAGTGAAGAAATTGTTCTGGGAACAAGTGTACATTTCCACAAAAAAAGCACCGTCATAGAAAAATGTGTCTAAATTGTTTTCAGGTGCGTCGATGAAAAATGCTTGCGCGGTGCAAAATTTCCAGGCCTCTGAGTCGAGCTGCATTTCGAGGAAAAATGTTTCATTTACGTGTAATCGAGCATCTCCCGCTCAAAGCACTAAGGTCTGTCTGTCTGTCTGTCTGTCTGTGTGTGTGTGTGTGTGTGTGTGTGTGTGTGTGTGTGTGTGTGTGTGTGTGTGTGTGTGTGTGTGTGTTTGTGAGTTTAGCTGGAGCTCATCAGACACATGCTGGAGTCCGTCTGGCTGAAGTACAAACTCGGCCCTCGTGTCCTGTGCTTGTGAGTAGCCCCTTCTTCCGTCAAGTTTCCAACTCGTGTAACGTCGAGCGTGAAGTGCTGACAGAACGTGGGTGTTCGTCTTCAGACACGTGTGCTCCGGACCCCCCGATCTCGCCCGCGCTGTGCGTGTGTTACGTAACATCTCTCTCTCTCTCTCTCTCTCTCCCTGAATTTGTGTGTGTGTGTGTGTGTGTGTGTGTGTGTGTGTGTGTGTGTGTGTGCGTGTGTGTGTGTGTGTGTGTTCCAGGACCCAGCGGGGCCGTCCGGCTGAGTGGTCGGTGTTTCATTTCATGTTTCGGATCCTGGAATCCACCCGGGGTCTCTGCCTGCCCCTCCCACCTGGTACCACACACACACACACACACACACACACACACACACACACACACACACACACACACACACACACACACACACACACACACACACACACACTTGTACACTTTCAGTTGTTACAATCCAGCCTGTCTCCGTCTCGGTCAGAATAACAATGTGTGTTTGCGCTGGGGGACGGCAGATCGGCTCCCTTCTGCATTTATGCCGCCAAAAAAAAATATGTTAAACATTAGCAATGTGCAGACATGGGTAAGGGAGAGTGTGAATACATTTTCAATAATTTGAATACATTTTCCAGTGTGTGTTGTGTGTGTGTGTGTGGGGGGGGGGGGAGAGAAGGGGGGGGGCATAAATATGATATGAGTCAGTTAAAAACGTTTGTGGAGTTGAATGCTAAACTGTTGGAGAACGAGGGAGGAAGTGAAGCTCGGCCTGAGCACCGAGGCTGCAGGTGTAAATGTGCAACACAGCGGGTGCACTCAGTCTGTTTCCCCCTTTGGTAAATAAGAGCGAAGAAAACAACGACGTGTTCTTCAGAAGTTGTGCGGTCAGCTGCGGCCTTCACGCCCGTGGCTCTATTTGTTTCTCAGCCCGGCCGGCAGCACGGCGTCCTTGACCCGCAACCGAGCTCAAGCACAAAACTCTTCTTGCTAAACGTTGCTCCGTATTTGCTGCTTTTTCTTTGTCGCTTTTCAGGAACGACCGAAAGCAAACGTCTCTTCCTTCACCTCCCTCCTCGTTTCACCGGCACCCGCCTTTCTTTCTTTCTCCGTCTCCCTCTTCAGGCTTTCACACCCTGTTTGCAGTGCTCGCTGTGCGATGCCTTCCTCATCACACCTTTCTGCAGTACATCGACCACGGCTTCCTGCTGCTCACCGAAACCTTCGTGACTCGTCTCATGACAGGTACGGGCAAACGATCGCACGCGGGAAGGTTGCGAAGGGGGAACACGATCGCGCGCGTGGTCTTTTGGTTGGATGAGGACAGCGGGGCCGGGCCTATAAACGCGAGCGCTTGTTACCGACGGAGTCACCGAGCGACCGCGGATGCACCGGCTGAATGCTGCGGCTGTCGGCTTCGGGTGAAAATCTCACAAATGGCGAAAGCGGAGAAGCCCGGACGTCCCGTGTTTCCGGCAACTTTCTCCATCTCGTCCCGGGGAACCTTGAGCTGCACTATGATCTTATTCTTTTTGGTCATTACCCAGAGTTCGTGAGCGTGGGTGAGGGTGGGTATGTAGACCGACCGGTAAATAGAGAGCTTCGCCTGAAGGCTCAGCTCCCTCTTCATCATTACAGTCCAGTGCGCATTATTGCTGCTCCTTCTCCCAAGCCCAGTGAAAAGGAAAAAAACAAAAAAACAAAAACATCTAGCGTTTCATACATTTGATCTAGTCTTGTTTATTTTTTAGGCTGTAGCATCTTGGTGCGGTTTCGCTGTCCCCAGAGGATGAATCCTCCTGACTTTACTGATCTCCTGACATTAGCTCGTACACCACCGTGGAGGTAGACATTTGGAGTCTCGACAGCTATTGGATGGACTGAGTGGGTTAGAGTTGGTACATTTTATATTACCTGTCAGGACGAACTGTAAAAACATTGAGGATTCACCACCGTGCGGGTGTCCCATATCAATACTACGTACTAATTCTGCACAGTATGTACAACATAGTCATAATCACAGTGTGCCGTTTTAGCGGTATGCAGAGCCATCAGATGTTCATGAAACTGCGAGTTTCACTTCACTTTCCTGCAAATGTCACTAGCATATGTAGTCTGGAACCATAACTGATTTAATGAGCCATTCGCAGTTTCACCGTACCGGCCGTGTGTACTCAGACTCGCATGGCTTCATCTTTGAGACAAGCATACGCCGCTTCATCTGGTCACGTTTCTATTGTCGTACGAACACACTCAATACAGTAAAGCTGCACAGAATCAGTACGCAGTACGCAGACGGTGTGTTTTTACTGTTCACAGGCTTGTTTCTAAATAAACAGCTCGCTGCTGCTGCTGCTGAATTGTATTGTAACTGTAATGGCGATTGAAAAATCCAAACTAAACAGAGCTGGTCACAGTAGACAGGAACTCCCATCGACTCATAATTGTAATTGGTTAATCTACGCATCAGTTTTCTGCTGTTTATTTGGGTCCAGGTCATGTTGAATTCTGAAACAGTTTGACCTTTGACTTGGTGCATGCGGGGCGGGGGGGGGGAAGTAATGACTTCACAGTGTGTCATTACGTGTGATGGGTCACCATTTTGACACGTTAAATAAGCAGGTTTCGGTACGTTTTTCTATTGTTTGCACCCAGAGGTCAGAGGTACCAGTGAGGGCTACAGAGGAACCAGAGGCGTTACTCAAAAAAAACCAACACTGATATTGTGTAATTTGTATGTCTGAGTGTGGCTTTCATGGAAATTGCATTGTTCAAAAGTCAAACATTGCGACTTGGCACGCAGATCAACAGGACCAAAATATCTAGACTTCCTGGTCACTCTTGATTCTGTCGTAGTCTGTGTGCGCCTTTGTCACAAACGGACCAAAGAAAGATCCTTGAAGATAAAACGATGATTCGAAGCAGCAGAGTCCAAATGGTTTCAAACTTCAAAGTGAGTGAAAGAGATGCTTCAAGACTTTGAAGTGAGAGGGTTCATGCGTCATTTCTCCCAAGGGATTAATCAAATATCTATACGTCTATTTAAAATTCTAATTTGCTGGGCAGGTGTGCATTTTCTGCCTCATTACGAGCGCAAATACCAAACCTGTTCTCATCTTAAGTTTTTTCAACCGGCGTGTTAGCACGCTAATTGGCGCAACACGTCAAATTAATGCCGCTAGGTATGCCATCAGTTGTCAGATATTTAGTCATAAATAAAGGGAAAGTAAGCGCTATGTTGTTACTATTCATCCCCAGGGGAACATGAATATCTGGACCGAGTTTCTGGGTAAAGGTATGAAGACATTTCACTCAAAATCTCACGGTGGATCTAGAGGAAAAGCCAAGGGTTCATGAAGATCCATCATCTGGGGACCATGAACGTTTGCACAAGACTCAGCGGTAATACATCCAGTGGTTGTGGACTCACCCATCACCTATCTGACAGACTGACACCCGGAAACTGGAAACCCGACTGCCATCGCAGTCCTGTCAGTCAAACAAACACGCGCCCAAACATACTGCTTTTCAAGGTCTAATATCTAATTAGTGATGGGATTACTTTCTGATGGACTACCAGAACACTAATTTCCTAGAAAAAAACACAAAGAAGTAGTGACTTTGGCGAACAGGATGTACAAAATGTCTCGTAGAAAAAAATGTATTGACTTTGAAGCTACGTCCACTTTTATATAGTCTGTGACTAAGAATTATTTTTAGTTTGGTAATCAGTTGCAAAGACTCATCTGTTTTCTGTCAGAGTGAAACATCTGTTTAATTTCCTGTCCATGGAAATGAGTCGTACTAAATACATGACTTGGAGCACGTTTGAAAGTCACAGTGGGAAGAGTTTCACAATTTGCCTCTCGGTCAGCTGACTGTGAAGCAATGTGGGAAGTTGACGGCTACTTCGATTGATGTCACCTGCAGTCTTTGTAGAAAACGGAATTATTGACTCCTAAATGTTTCCTTCAAAAGGGTTTCCATCAATTAATTGTGGCATGATTCATCCTCCCGTATGAGATGTGTCTCCAGATCAGTAATTAGCAACATGCCTCCTCTGTTTTTCTTTCTCTTTGTGTGCAGATTTGGACAACAGCGACGCCAACGAGAGACTGAAGTTCAGCATACTGAAGAGACTCCCTGAGGCACGCGCGTGTGTGTGTGTGTGTGTGTGTGTGTGTGTGTGTGTGTGTGTGTGTGTGTGTGTGTGTGTGTGTGTGTGTGTGTGTGAAAGTGAGAAGTCGTTTCGATTTTGTCTTTGCTACAATCGATTACTCCAGAAATCTTCATGCCTTCAGTGATATGATCCGTCCAGATGATGACATGCGAAGTGTCCAAATCAGGAGATCACAGCTCAAAAGTGAAATTGCTCGGCCCAGATGGTTTAAGGACTAAAACAATGAGGCTATTATAATCCCGTCTATAAGTGAGGAGGAAGTTTTGCTCTTTTCTCAAATGGTTCTCTCCCCAAACTTCCTATTCTGGTCCAATTAAGAGTTTGAAGTTATTTTAGGTCTCATCTCCCACAAGCCCCCCTCAAGCCTATCACAAAGCCCTTGTGTAACCATCTGTTGTGTGTGTGTGTGTGTGTGTGTGTGTGTGTGTGTGTGTGTGTGTGTGTGTGTGTGTGTGCGCGCGTGCGTGTGTGTGTTGGGTAGGGGTTTGCGTAGATAGTTGGCTTCTGAGTCTGTGCGTGTTTATGTCCTAACCCTTGTGTAACTTCCACGTGTTCCCGTGTGGGCACAGTATATTTCTTTTGTAGCTTTGTGTGTGTGTGTGTGTGTGTGTGTGTGTGTGTGTGTGTGTGTGTGTGTGTGTGTGTGTGTGTGTGTGTGTGTGTGTGTGTGTGTGTGTGTGTGTGTGTGTGTGTTCCGTCCGCACTGTGATCAGTGGAATGTCGAATGTTTAGTGTCTCTGTTCTGTTTCCTGCCTGTCAGACTTTTGTTGGGTGAGTTTGGCAGGCAGGAGAGATTTAGCAGGTACACACACACACACACACACACACACACACACACACACACACACACACACACACACACACACACACACACACACACACACACACACACACACACACACAGGTGTTTTGGAGATGGAGATTTGTTCCTTGATTAAACGTCTGCCCACATCATTCTCATTATATATGTGAGTTTAACCTTGCGAGGAATTCCAGTAAACCTTCACATTATAAGTCAGAAACAGGCGGTTGCATCAACTCTTTTGTCTATTCATATAATTATATTATGAATACACTTAATAAAACTCAGACCAGTAACATTTGGCTGAATCACAAAACAACATTCGCACACATCCAAGATTTAAAAAATAGTAATACATACATTTACAAATGTTTGTCAGTTGAGATTGACATGTTGTTTGCTCTTCCTCATATAGTCATGTTTGGAAGTTATGTCACAGCTGATTACACTCACTTCCTGCTTTTGATTGGACGTTGCTGTAGAAGATTTCTTGCCATCGATTTCCATCCTATATTCAAGTCTTTGTGAGCTCAGACATTTCTCTTTGCTGGTGCAACTTGAACCAGAAAACTTTAAGTTTAAAACTAGTTAGGTGTTACGAAAAGCACAGTAAACCACTAATGGATTTAAATAGATTGTATACATTGACCCAGTGGAAAAAGAGATTCAAAGTTCATAATTAGTTTTGTCATCTTTCAAAACTTTGACAGCAAATCTCATTACTGTAAGACTGAGATGAATCTTAAATGTAATTTCCACACAGAATCTCTCGGTTCCTCAGATTGACATTGCAAATTGTTCTGAAAGTTTAACTATTATTTAATTCCTATTTAAGTTAGTTCAAGTCAATTTAGGAATTTGTTTTAAAATGCCACAGTATTTAAGTTTGTCAGTTGCCCAGTGCTGCACCCCATTTGGTTATTATATCAATAAATGTCAGAGCTGATGTGTGTGGAGCACCGGGGTGAAATCATGACAGTAAAAGTAAAAAAACAAAAAAAAACATATTCATCTGTATCATCTGCTCCAGTTCAAAAATTCATCAAATTGTGGAGCAGGTCAACTCTATTGGAAGAAGCTTCAGAAGAACATCTGATGTCTTAAACAAAAACATGTATTGTAATACTTGATTGAGGAGAGTCAGAACAACAAGTGTAGGCCACCGTCTTGCTATTCAGTCCTTTGTCTAAAGAAAACCCAAAGATGAAAGTGAAATTCCTTTTTAAAGTTGAAAGTTTTAGCCTTGATGATGCAGTAAATAATATATATAGATATATCTATATATATATATCTATAGATATATATATAGATATCTATAGATATATATATCTATAAATATGAGTAGGTTGAGGAACTTTGTGTGAATCTTCCTGTAACTCTGCTTCTGTTTGTTTGTTTCATCTCACCTCTGAGACAAACACTTTTTAATCAACTTGGCAGTGTGTCTGAGGCAGGAAAAGCTGTACTTTCCTCTACTCAGTCAGCCACACCTGTAGTGTCTGTTTGAGTAAGTGTTATTTATGACTGCGGTCTGCATCTCGCAACACTGAAAAATAAGATTTCTCTGGAAGCCCTCATTAGCAGTCCTCTCCTCAATAATGCTTTTGCGTTCCAGTTGGCAGAATAGAAAGGGGCAGATGTTCACGTGCTTTGGGGATTTTTATTTTTTTGACAACATGAGCTACATGCCTAAAATGTAAAAAAAAAAAATCTATGTCGTGTGTGTGTGTGCAGCCTATGGAGCGGATCTACCATATGTGGGATCATCCTGTCAGTTCAGCCTCAATCTCCAGAGATTATGTCCGGACTCTGCTGGAGAGACAGTACAAAAATAAGGTAATACAGAGGAGTGTGTCTCACATGCTGACTCTCTCTCTCCCTCTCACACACACACACACACACACACACACACACACACACACTCTCTTCAAACACTGCAGATGAGCATTCACCGAAATCAAAAACATTTAGTTATCAAACAGCTGATAACTATATTGTAACCAAATTTATTTATCAAAAGATCTTTTGTTTTATGTTCATTGTTGGCATATTTTTCTTGAAATTATTTTTAAACACACGGTGGCGATACCTAGATGCACGGGTGTGTGTGTGTGTGTGTGTTGGTATATATAGGTCAAAGGTGACTGAGAAAGGAGGGCACAAGTAGGGGAAGGGCACTCTGTTTTCACCAGACTGGAAACACACAACGCTACAGCTTAGTACTGTTAAAAAAAAAAAAAAAACTCCCCCTGCATCCCAATATCCATACTACCATACTATTTAGTATGCCCAAAAAATATTTAGTATGAGACAGTTGGTGGCGCTGATGCTCCGCCCACAAACGGAAGAAGAAGGATGAGGAAAAAGAAGAGGCATTAAAAGGAAGCCTACTCGTTCCAAATTGCATCCTTTTTGTTTCAAACATCGCGCTGCCGATCGCAGCGGATATGACAAAGCGGGTCAAAGTTCAAGATGCATTTTCATGAAGAAGTATGTGCAAGTATGTGTACATGCAACAGTAGACACTTTTTAAGGGAAGCTGTAGTCCGTACCAAAAGTCAAACGAAATAGCATGCGACTCGGAACGCAGGGTACGTTCTGTTTCAGTAAACTGCAAACAAAACAGGAAATGAGGAGCGGATATCACTTTAAGCGGTCCGTGTACACTTTCCCCTGCCTGTGCAGTAAAGGTAAAAACAAAGGGAATGGTACTGGAACCATAGATTGCTATTACAACAGGGAAAGGGGAACAGAAATGTGAACGAGGCTCGCTGGAGGTAGCGACCTTTCACACTGTTTGCATTAAAGGAAGGAAAAAAAAACAAAAAACAAAAAAAACTTTCCCACACAGTCCACCCCAAAAACCAAACACACCTCAAACCAGTGAGCCAACTGAAGGTGTTGACACACACACACACACACACATCTGAGCGCCAAACAAACCTCTTAATATAACCTCCAATCAGGCTGATTACCACCAGGCGAGGGAGAACATCACAGGTTGATGCTGACGAGCCAGCGTGAGTGAGTCCGTGTCCCAGATCAACAGATAAAAGTCATTTTTAAAGCAACAGGATGAGGTGTGTGCAGCCACAGCGGTGCTTCGCTGAATCTGCCTGCTAAAGGATTTCCATTTTAGTTTATTGTGTTGGCATTAGCAAATTGATGACAATGACAGAGTACAGCTGAAAGCCAGGGTTTCCCCGACCATTATAAGGTGCAGCACCCAAACCAATCGATGTGAAATCACTGTGGAGGGCATTAAAACTAACGACATCTCCCACATCTAATGGTTGCAGTTGTTTCCCAGAGGGGCTTTTGAGGTGTCATTTATTATCTGCTCTTGCTTTTTTCCAAAATTTGGAAAATCGCACACACTTTGGGTGATAATATTGGTCAAAAATGAGGGGAAATTGCAAAATTTTAATTAAAAAAAAAAACATTTTCTCGAGTTAGGACTGCCCTCCAAACATGCACCTTAGTCTTCCACAAACTTGGGGAAAAGGCTGGCTGGAAATGCCATTAGTTTCGCTGGTTATAAATGAAAGTATTAGCGAGACAAATGAGCTGAATGCTACTCAAGGGCAAGGAAGTACTGCTTTTCTCAGTTTAATAACCTTGTATATGCAAAGTGTTTTTAGACCAAAGCTCAGACAAGTGAAGCTTTCTGAAGCAGACAAAAAAGAGGGTATTTTTCTGCAACATTACAGAAAAACGTGCCCTTTTTGACATTTAAACAGTGACCTCCACATGTAAATGTACAAGATGCTGGCATTAAGAGCTCATGACAGTAACAGATACGAATCTATACGGCTGCCTAAAAAGTTAAACTGCAGCTAACTTTATTTGTAAGAGTTAAGGGGAAGAGTTTCTGGATTTGCCACAGATTTGACTTGACTTGTGTGTTTCCTAAAAAAAAAAAAAAAAAAAAAAAAACCCTGCAAAATCCAAAGTTGTGTTTTTGTTTTTCCTTCCTCCTCAGGGAATTGCGTTCACCGGCAGAGACAAGCCTGGCTTCAGACCTGAGTTTCTGCCTCTTACCCACCTGGCAAAAATACTCTCTGATATAGAGGAACAAGGTAGCGTGTGTGTGTGTGTGTGTGTGTGTGTGTGTGTGTGTGTGTGTGTGTGTGTGTGTGTGTGTGTGTGTGTGTGTGTGTGTGTGTGTGTGTATCCTGCCTGGTTTAGATGCAGAGGCCTTTAGAGGTTTAATACTGACTGTGTGTATTTATGTGCGTGCTTGGTCAAAACGCAGCAGTCTGTAACATGAAGGAGCATAGAAGGGAAGTGTGTGTGTGTGTGTGTGTGTCTGGTTTTATATCCTCTATAAAAAGCTGTGTCTCTCTCCGACTCCAAACAGCTCTGAACCCATTCGAGGAGCAGGAAAATGTGGACGCCAGGTTTGTGGAGGAGACGGCTCTGAAGCAGACGCTCATACTACTGGGCTTTGAGGAAAAATGAAGGATGTGGAAGAAGGGCGGAGGGAGACGTGGGGGCGGCGGGATGGAGAGAGAGACAGATGAGGAGGAAAATGTGTTTGAGAGACCCGTCATCATTGACTGGGCCTGGAGGACGAGTAACGGATGGATGGATGGATGGATGATGGAGGGACGAAGGGATATATGAAAAGAGATTCCCAGAATCGGAGTGGACAGCACTAAAAACTGTAATACAAGTCAGGAAGACAGTTAGATCTCCACTTAGTGGTTTTATTCAATTTCAGGGAAATGTGTTTTTCAAATTTTCTGTATTGAAAATCAATACGCGCAGGGAGCTAATTCTATGAATTAATTTTCTGTAGCGGCTGCAGTTCTCTCAAGCGCCTCATCAACTTTCTTCACCTTATTTCCCACAATTTATGAACATGGATGTCAAAGACTTCGAGAGGCATTTATAAATCAAACACACTTTGTTTGTCCTCCTGTGCTTCCTGTAACGCTGCTGCACCCCATCAACTTGATTACATGCTGGCAAAATGCTCTGCAGATGGAGTGGCTGATACGGTCAGTCAGCGGCTGCCGGGCCTTAAATCTGAACCCAAGTCGGTGTTAAATCCAGCCTGTGCAGCAGAATGGCCAAAAAAGGAAGAAACACTAACACCCCGACCACATGTTTAGATGTTGTACAGTGTTTGTACAAAGTAAAAGAGAAACTTAACGGTGATTATTACTGAATCTAAATGAGGAAATTGTGGGAAGAGTGGCGGCTGAGCAAGATTTTGCAAACTTCGTCAACAAAATTCTTTATTAGTTTTGCTAACCCTGTCCTATGTTGTTTGATTGTATGGTTTATAAAAGACTCGGTCATTGCTCAGCCAGTATGCACACACACACACACACACACACACACACACACACACACACACACACACACACACACACACACACACACACACACACACACACACACACACACACACACACACACACACACACACACTCAAACATCTGGTTGGAATTAAGTGCCCTAAATTGTGACCGAGCTCTTACTGGTGATGGTGATGTGTGTTCATAATCCTTCGTAGGAAACGTTGGCCCTCCTGCGCACCATCCGCTACCAAATTCCAGACATTATTTACATCTCATGTACTGTGATCGCCAAACAGTCCTCTGAAAGAAGGGATTATTAATCACTCTTTATGTTTCCAGAAAAATAAACCATGGATTGGAAATAAAGAGATTTTACTAGACGCTCCTTTGTTGTTGTTGTACATTCTGAAGAACACAGCGTGGGAGAGAAGCCTTCGTGGCAGCAGTTCGGACCTCGCCTCTCTGTTTCCTAAGAATTTCCTTCCAGAGCCAGTTGTGATAAATTTGGAAAGGATCTCAGCCGCGGGTCGAACAGTTTGGAGTGTGAGGAGGAAGCAGGCGCTCGGCTTCTCGAGAACACCTTGACTGTTTTGGACAGACTCGGCGCAGTTCCGCCGAAGTCAGGAAATCATCTCAGTCATCACACACGCGGAGTCACATCGGATGAAGAACACACCCATCGCGCTCGCGCCCGTGCTCTTCTTAACTTTACCTACACCCAACGGCAAAATCTTTTTTTAGAAACCTTGAGCTTCATCACCTGATCGCCTTCCTCCACACTCTGTTATGCAGTCGGTGTTATGCAGCCAGCTAACAGTTAGGGGCAAAGATAATCTGACAGCTATCAGCATCAACCTGCGATGGATGATCACACACACATTACATCACTGGATCACCTCTTCAGAAGTTGAATCACGCAGCGTGTTTAACACGGTGGACACCAGTTGTTTCCTAATTCTTTTTTTTTTTTGTCTGAAGTTCCTCCAATCAAAGGGCGGCTCAAGTGCGCCTTCATCAACGCTGCATGCCGATTACTTCAACTGTTTACCATTTCTGTAGCCTTTTCAGCCGTTTTAGGTGACTTTTAGCTTTTTGTTTCTACCATTTACTCATTACATTTAACTGTTCATCTCTTATTTTTGTAATTATTATAATGATCTATCCAGTACACACACACACACACGAGATCAGGCGATGAAATGACTTTTTATCGCAGTACTTTTTTTAAGAGCTTCAAAGTCAACTGTTTTTGGCCTGGAACGACCAACTCTGAAGTCTCCACCCAATTTAAAGCTCCACTTTCATCCTTTTTTTTTTTTTCCTTTGACACTCCTCCGACTGCCACCCCTCCCTGCTCTTCATTTATATTCTCCTCTCTCTCTGTCATTCTCTATGCTCTTATATTGCTCGAGCTTCCCCTCTATATTTACATTCACGCATTTCAGGCATTAAGAAGGCACTCCCAGCCTCGCGCAGAGCTTAAACCCATTGCAATTCATTGAAAGATTACGAGCGTCGGGGGATGAAACAACAAGAGTGACTTATATGTAGAAATGAATTTATCTATAAGAGGAAAGTAGTAAAAACTGTTTTGAGGCGTTGTTAAGTACAGAAATGAAAACAAAACATTATCCGTGAACGTGATGTAACAATACTCACTCAAATTGCATCTCCTCTGTGTCCTCTGTCTTCCCTTCAGCTCTCCTCCAGAGTTCAGTTTTACTGCAAAGCTGAGTGTCAACAAGCTGTTTGCCAGTACATTTTGGAAAACGAAACTAAAATTACAACCAGATGCAGTTCACAAGTACATGACAAACAGCGGTGGTGTGCCGGACAGCGAGGACACAAACGTACACAAGAATCTGACAGGAGGAAGAAACAGCACTTAGAGGCGTGTACGGAAGGGCAGATTCATCACAGATATATATATATTAAATAGTTAAGATGAAATGTTTCTGAAAGACTGCGTGAATAATGGAAATAATGAGAAAAAAACGGCCAAACTAGCATTCAGAAGTTTATCGATTTACACCAGACTTAACGTGCTCCCGTTTGTTTTCTATATCTCCACTGGTTTGTCTGTCGGTTTGCGGATGTGTCTCATGTTGGCCCCTTGTTTGGAGGGATTGAACGGTGCCTGGGCTCCGTAGGGTATGGGCAGAGGGAGGCGGTCCACCTGGGGGACGTACGCATTCGGGCGGGATTCAGCGGTGGTGTACTTGCCATTGGGCAGCTGTCTCCACTTCTCCTCTTTAGCAAGCTGCACACACACACACACACACACACACACACACACACACACACACACACACACACACACACACACACACACACACACACACACACACACACACACACACACACACACACGCGCACCAGAAGCAGTTTTAATATTTAATGTGAGTTTGCATGACCTTGGACTAAAATTTTACTGAAATTGAATTAAGTAAATGGAATTAGTAAATGTGTTTGTTTTTTTAATAGCTCAAGACAAATGCAAGTTGAAAAGCTGAGTGCATGAGATTAAGGCTGATTCAAGTTTGACCCGTAATTTTTGTCTTTTCTTATTAATTTGAGTAAATTGAAAATACACGTAGGGGAAATTAGTAATAACAGTGATGATCTGCAGGGTGTGATAAACAAGATTTGGTATTTTGGAGTAATGGTGCCGTAATCCTGCACTGTACGTACATCGTTTTAAATGATTTTTTTTTTAATGATAACATTAGTTTGTTTTATTCTTTGGTTGAATCTACTCACTCACATAACGTGAGTTATGGTGCAAATACTTCAATCAGAGTTTTAAGGTGGTGTTGTGTTGGTGACGTTTGTGTCAAAGAACATGAATCAATCTCTCTCGCTCTCTCACTCAGTAGAGGAACATAATAGCTATTGGCCCCGGTGCATATATTTCTCATGGCGTCCTCTCCTGGCATTTCCCAGCATGCCTTCTTTCTTTCTAACTTTTAAGAAAATAGCAACCCAATTACGTAGGTGTAGGTGATGGGTAGAAATTATATCTATTTTTGATTAAATATTTTAGTTCAGTTGTAGACCACTGTTTAGGAGTAAAATAATATCCTGACACTGACTGACGGGTTAATGGCAGGCAGTGTGCAGAACAACAATGTTGAACTTATTTCTATGAATTAGAGTACAGAAACAAATGGTACCCTGTCCCTGCCACTATTTTTATTACCATAACTGAGCACATATTATCTCCCACATAGTTTGTGTAATCATGTATCAGGTGCTTTCAGAGGTTTAGTGCCTTGCTCAAGGACACTTTAGACATGTTGCTGTTTTATGAGGATTTACAGTATATTCTGTAACTTTTTACTGGCAGACATCACTGTGACTTTGCCAGGTACTTTAAATCTGTGTACAGATTAAACGGTGAGATTTACCTTGTTAATTAATGGGTTTTAGATAACTGCCGGGCATATTTCTGAAGTTGGGACAGAGCCAGGTCCTTTTCATGCGAGGCTAAAGCTAATTGGCTCCCGCTTCAGGTGACAGCTCGTAAACACCTCAACCACACTGATCTTCCAGTGTGTGAATCTTGATGGTTTTTCCACTCAGTGTACATTTAAATTATTTGAACTGTGGCTGGAAAATGTCTTTCCCCCCTCTAACAAAACTGAAACATGGCTCGTAGGATACAGACAGTGGCCCGCAAAACTGATTTGAACCCAATGTGGCTGATGGATCAATTTGTAACCATGACGGACTCCTACTAAGTCCTCCAAGTGTGCAAACGTCCTCATGACAGGACAGTGCTCTGTTTGACTTTCACCCCGCAACAGCATGCAAATGAACTGTGTCTAAATCCCACTGAGACTTCAAAGAGATGGCGATTTTCTCATGCATATGAACAGTTTATCCGCTGGCATGCGATCTGAGGAGCGCACACAAAACAAGGAATAAGGGCTTCCAATGCAAAAAAAAAAAAAAAAAGAAAAGAAAAGGAGAGCCCATAAATAAATAGGAAAAACACTTTTCTTATGTAGTTTAAAATGCGCAATGAACAAAGACCCCAACACGTTTCCGTTTCTGCGTGTTTCTTCCTATCTTTTGGTTTGGCACTGTTTGGACTCGCAGCTGTAAACAGGAGTAAAAAAAAAACCCGACCGGTATAACAACAGACAGGCTGCTGCTGCAGACAGCAGGACAACTGATTGCTATTTATGTGCCTTTCTTGTGTAGACAGCCACCACTGGTTTGTCAGCCTTTCTTCTCAGCATGTCTTGTGTTTGTACATGTGTTTAAAACAACTCGAGCCCCTGTCTGGTCAGCTCTGCGCAAATAGTTTTCACTCGCGTATACTGCAGTCTTTTTGTCCTGCTGAATCTTAATCAATACCCGCCCCCGTGTCATGTCCCCGCTACACTTGTTTCTCAGTCACCCCGTCTTCTTTTCTTGCCCCTCACTGCTTTAATCAATTTCTGACCGGTGATCTTTGTGTCTCGGTGTGTTTCTTTACCCTCTCTTTCTCCTCTTTGTCCCTCTGTCTCCTCTTCTTGTCCCGGAGCATCCTCCTCCACTCCTCCTCTATCTCAGAAAGCGGCGGCAGGCCCTGCTCCAGCCGCCGCTGGCACCTGTGCATCTGGAAGTACAGGACCGAGTGTGAGAAACTATTCACTTTGTATTCCCTTCACTCTGTCCACTCTGCGGGCTCGATTCACTTCCAACTGCGCCCGAAAACAGATGGTTGTATTAGTGTCAGAATCTGGGCAAAATTGGGCCTCTGCATTTTCTACCTCTGGTTGCGTTTGCGGTGCACTGCAGGCATAAATCCTTTGCAGGGACTCTTCAGGTTATTAACACAAACCTTCTAAAATATTTAGAAGGCAGGTGGGAAATCCACTCATTTTTAGTTGTTTAAATTTTTAGCGAGACAGAAAGCAAACCTAATGTCGAGCTAATGTCTTTTTGCCTTCCCTTTGGACTCACAGAATCTGTGGTGGATGATCATTTTCATGGATGATAATATTCATCCACCTCAACAGGAAAATGTTAATTAATAACAATAATCCAATGATATTAATGATAATGTGATCCTCTTAATGCCTGATGTGAGTCAAAATCAACTAGAATTTCTGAATGTAAATGCATCTACCATAAAATAACCATCTATTTAACATCCTCCCTGCAAAGCTGATCTTGCAGGATTTCATGTAAAAAACTTGAAATATATGATTTGTTTGAGTAAAATCAGTTAATTTTACTTGAGGCACAAATCAATGTTTTATATCAGTGGAATAAATGATTCACTGTAAAGTGAGAGGAGGTTGCTGGAAAGTTATCACGCAACTCTGAAGTTCAGCACTCAACTCAGCTCTGTGGTGTGCTTTGGTGTCTTTTAGCATCTTTCAGCTCATTTGTTTTGACTGTACACGCTCTCTTCTCAATCTCGTTTCCAGCAACAGCAGGAAGTAGTTTTCACCACAAAGCTCGGATAAACCAACTGCCTGCGCTTTGTGCACCAAACAGCAGACAACAACTATGTGGTGAACATAGTGGAAGATTTTCCTGCAACGGTTATGTTTTAAATGTAGTATATATATAGTACCATGACGATGCAGAGGTGGATTCAGATAACTGAGCATAAAATATAAAGACAGCAGTTAGATTTGAACAACAACAGAAGGATGTTACAAGTTCAGATAATTCTGAGACCCTATTTACACAAAGGTTAACTTACTTGTTAGTGTGAACTTGACAGCTTCAGGCTCAAATGTTTACAGTGGAATTCCTCTTGGTTGTCACAGTAACAGAAATCCCTAAGATGCTAAAAGCTAGCAGTTGGTTTGGAAACAGACCAATTGGATTTTTTTTCACTTCATTGAGGAAAAGGAAATCGCAGTTCAATCTGATTATCAGGCAGCCAATACGTGTATAACAAAATAATACAACTTCTCAGAATAAACTAACTGTTGGCTGAGTGTTCAATCACTGAATATTCATCCCGATTCCCCGATGCTTTTATTTACTGCGCCACCACTCATTCACTCCTTCGCTGACAATGTTTAATTTTCATGAAACCCTTGAAGTCCTTTTCATTTACGAAATGTATGAGCGAATATTGTTTTGTTCTGCTCTGTGTTTACCTCTTGATTTGTTTTACTGCGCAAATAAGCAAAATAATTGGGTTTGAACTGAAGGACGGGACATCGAGAAATGAGCCATCAGGCACTTTTGGCTGCCTTCGATCGCGCTCAGTGAAGAGTGACAAAAACAATGGGAAAGACGGTGGAAGGCCGAGGGGAGGACGCTCAACCAAGAGCACACTGAAACATGGTAACACGTATGTGCTGTGCGGGACGGGGACCCCTCTGACCTGCAGCTCTTTCTCTTTGATCTGTTGTTGTTGTGATAAAGCCACGGCTTGCTTCATGGAGAGCTCTGCAGAGATGGCCATCAGACGGTCGTTGGTGTCGATTATGTTCGCTCGGAGCTCGTTGAGCTGGAGGCAGGCAACACACACACACACACGCACACACACACACACACACACACACACACACACACACACACACACACACACACACACACACACACACACACACACACACACACACACACACACACAGATTCTGATACCAAACTAGGATACAAGTTGACTCACTCACGATAATTGGATTTGTGCTCATTTTGATGCAACAACATGATGTACATTTGAGCCCCCTTTGAACTGTAGTAGCTTTGCATTTCAAATCAAATTGATTTCCATGTTTGTATTGCGTGCTTCCACAAAGTTATTCCATATAATGAATCCCTGTTGCACAAGCTTTTGATGAGGGCATTTATGGCTGGTGAGAAGTGCAGGCAGTCGTAGAGACAAAAGAGAGGAAGTGAGAATACAAGGAAAGTGTAATGCTCAGTGAACTCTTCGATGCCCATGCTGCATGCTTCTCACATGGACCGCACATGCTCTTCAAACAGAGTGTGATTGTGTTTGTGAGAGAGACACACAGAGAGGGAAAAGACCAGACTGTAAATTAACAGTTGAAATACTGTAACGAGTCTCTGAATCTGTATCACCCGATCTGTGCGTATTCTGTTATGAGCCGAGTGTTATCTCTGAAGTGGATCTCGTCGTCTACCTTCTTTGCCAGCGAGAGTCGGTCCTGTTGGCAGTTCTCAGCTTGCTCGCTGAGTGGCTTTGAGAGCCGGGTCACCTGGTCCACCAGGAGTTCTTTTTCCAGCAGCTGACTCTCGCGCTCTGCTAGATTCACCTCGAGCTACATGAGCACACACAGGAACAGAGTGGTTACGGTCTCACAATTCAGCGCTCAGGATAATATTTTGTGATAAAATACCATTTTAATGTTGCGGTGTACCTGCTCAATTTTCTTGACCAGCTCTCCAGTTGATGGATCTTTGCCTTTTAGCTCTTTGTAATCGACTGTTCGATTCATATTTTTGAGTGTGTTGTCTCTGGCTTCGGACAACTGGGAGACAAATTAGAGAATTAGAGACAATAACAAGACCAGACTAATTGTTGACAGTGTGTGTGTGTGTGTGTGTGTGTGTGTGTGTGTGTGTGTGTGTGTGTGTGTGTGTGTGTGTGTGTGTACTGTATCAACATATAGGCCAACTACAGTTATCTAGTCACTGTCACTGACATCTAGTAATGAAAATATGTTTACAAATTTCCCACAGGACATCACTTCAAACAATAAATAAATAACATGAAAGTGTAAAAGCCTAGAATTAGTCTGCTGCTGTCTGCGTTTTGAGTGTCTCGTCCTCCAGGCATTAGAGATACTTATTGCACTGGGGAGTTAAAAAACCCCACTTAAGATCTTTCTTTGCTAAATGTAGAGCACTCGATGGAAGTTACTTCCCGCTAGGTGACAAGTCACTGGTAAAGCTTGATAAGAGAAACCTAATATTCAAAAAGCCACAGGATCCCGACAAGGGACTAGGTTTCTTTTTTTTTTTTTTTTTTTTTTAATTCCTGACATCCCTTAAGACAGCAGAAATGGAAGGGGAAGCAAGGCTACACAAGAAAGCACAAAGAAAATTAGCCAAAAGACTGCAGAGAGGCAAAAAGCAGGGAGGTTAGAGGTTTGTTCACGTAAGAAAATGCAGAGCTGACATGATTTACCGATTAACTGTTTCGATGAACGGGAGGAAATTCACATATTAAACATCAATTAAAGGTGGAGTTTATGTCCTCTAGTAACTCTTTTAATGAGTGGGCCATACTTGTGCATACATGAGTAAGATTCCTAAAATGCAACAGTGTGCCAGCGAAGAGGACCACAAACCTATACTAGCAAGATTTAAAATGTTTAAAAATCGGCATTCAAAATGGTTCATGAGGAAAAAAGATAAATTAATTACATTTACTAGATCTCAGAAATACACACAATGTACTGTAACACTCAATGTATCCCCTTACAGAAACATGAAATTCACATGTGCAAAAACTCATGTGATCACACACCACATACACATGTGATTGTGCACATGAAACATGTATTTTGCACAAGTAGCACATGTACTTTTGGAAAACTTTCATGGTGTAATGTGTGAAACCCCTTGTCGATTTCCATGTGAAAACTATTCCACATATTTCCCCCATGTTATCATATGTTGCAAGGTGGTAAACATGTCATACATGTGATCACATATGTTCCCATGGGGAAAACATGGGGAACTCTTGTGTTTTTTATGTAAAAGTTAGAGCACTTTGAAAGTCATCTACCAAGTTAAAATGCCAAATGTCTTTATAATCTCTCTGCCTTCTTGACTGTCAAAATTATCTGATTTCCTCTATCTTATATTATTGTTAAAATAAAAAATGGGTCAGTACAAATGATTGTTGTTTGGTTCAACCGTGAAGAGCTGTGGTTCAAATTGTATTTGCGCTCCTAAGACATTGAAATACATGACATATGTCAGGCTGTATTCTGCAGAAACATGTCTATAAAATGATGCACAGGGTATCGAGACTATTTCTATTTAATGGAACAAAATAACAACAAACGTAAATAATCCACTGGAGTGTTGTATACACAGCTCATACAGCACTGAAGAGTTTGCTGATACAGTATATGGGCAGTATGTAATAAAGTCAGACAATACGGAAAAAGATTTGTGTAAAATGGGTAATTGAACACATTTGGGTTTGGTCTAAGCGAGCAGATTAAAGCCTCTGGAAGTCTTCCAAATAGAGCTTAACAGCTTTGGATAATTTGATAGTCTAAATGAACCAATTGAAAAAGATAATCATCACCTTAGTTAAAAAGAATGATTACTTGCAGCCCAAGAAAATGTACAGCCATGTAGAGGACGTGGCCTCAACTAGATTCACCTGCTCGTAACAGGTTGTATTTCATCGAGATAGATAAGAAGTCAGATGCCCTCCTGATCTAAACAGAGACTGCACATGGAAATGAGCAATTAAAGAAGCTACAGTATCTCAACAGGGAAGTTAATCCAAATGCTTGTTGGTCCCATGACAGCAAAGTAAAGATAGTCTATATATAAAAATATATGAAGCTGAGATGATCAAAGAGCTGTGACAGCAACAATAAGAAGGACGTAAGCAGAAAATAGAAGGAAGCAGAAAAAAAAAATCTGATAAAGGAAGAGAGAGAGAGAGAAAACGAGAGTACACGAGAAATATTAATAGACGCCTGGGGAGATCGGAGAGGGAGACAAATATAAGGGTGGAAGAAGAGATTGGATCGACAGCAGAGAGTAAAGAGAGGAGAGGGGATGAGCTGAAGAGAAAAACAGGGTGTGGGGAAATGTTGTACACAGACGGTCTGACCTGACGTGACCCGGCTTACGAAACAGCAGCTTCTCTCCATTCAACCATACAGTACAGACGTGTGTGTACGTACACGGACCGGTGTATGTTTACGAGCCTGTATCTAATGCGGGCGAAGAAAAGATGGCGTGGAACAAAGTGATGATTCCCATTTCCCCTCTCTTCATGGAGGGGATTAATGAGGCCTCTCTTTCGCACGCCGACAGTGAATCTTATTACAACTGACTTGGGTGATCAGCCTGGTAAAAATCTGTTTGTTGGACTGAAGTTACAGATGCTCAGGGAAGAAAGAAGCTGAGAGGCAGAAAACATAACAGAGCAAGCAGAAAAGCAGAGAAAGAGACGAGAGTGGAGGTGACGTGCTCGGAGAGACCGATAATAGAGGGACTGACGGCAAAAGAAAGACAGCGTGAAGGCCAGAGTGAGAAAAGAAGCGAGAGAAAGAGATGGGATGTGAAAGCAAACAAGAAACAACACAGCCTCACAACAGAATCAGAGAAACACGAGCTGCTAAGAAACAGGAAGTGGGGCTCACCAACAGGGACCGGGGTTATCTGCAGTGTTTTCACACAGAACACTTTGACAACAAAAGCTTGTTCGTGGCGTGAGGAGCTGAATGCGTGATTACATCGCTTCAAAGCCAAAAATTCAGCAACAAATCTGACAAAAATTATTGAGTTTGTTGCTGAACATTCAAAAGAAAGTCACAAAATATTGAAGTGACACTACAAGTTGAAGAAAATTAGACTTCTCACTTTTTTGGTACCCTTTTTTGTAAAACTAGTATTTTGCTTATTTTTCAATTTTCAAAAATTTTGAGATTTTGAGACTTTTCTGTGGAATTAGCATGTAAGGTTCCCGCCTGCATTATAGAAAGGAGAGACTGCAGATAGCGTAAGTCGCTCTCAGTCATGGGTTCCATTTTGGGAATGGCAAATATGAGCCTGTCAGAAGTCACAGCAATTTCAGCTCACACATTACATTATACAGAGACAATGCAGCAGTTGCATTACCAGTACTGACATTTTGAACTGGTAAACTGAAATACTGCTTCTGTAGAATTAGAATTTCCTCTTTTTACGTTCAATATAAATTTGATTTATATAGCACCAAATCACAACACAACTTATTTCAGGGCACTTACTGTAACAGTAAAATCCTTACAACAGAACTTTACAACAATAACATACATTTACCAACAATTCAACAATTCCCGAGCAACAGCTGGGAGGAAAAAACTTTTTTCTGGAAATCTAAATGTTGGCCAGATTATAACTTTTGGCCAAATCAGTACACGAGTCAAAACTAACACCACGATTTCTTAGTGTGGACAAATTCAAAGCGCGAGGATAAATAATTGTTAATTTATTTCAAGGCTTTAAATAATTATGAGCTTCTTCAGTCGTCAGAATCCCGACAGAGACAGGCGTATATGCCCGGTCCTCACTGAGTCTGATTGATCTGTGCTCCACCCTCATATGTAAGCACCCTGAGTCACTTAAATGCTGCTTGATGGATGGCGTACAGTGCTTGCGTGTCAGCCTCTCTCCTCTCTCCACTCTTCAATCACTGTGATGCTCTTGCTCTTTGCATCCATCTGTCCCCGTGTCAGTGTCTCTGTTCTGCCTGCCTGCCTCTCTGTTTTCTTCATCTGACAGTCACAAATAATGGCTGCTTTCTTGCCTTGTGAACGCTGTAAAACACTGTAGATGTGACAGCATCGGTGCAGTGGACAATTTGCATGCCATTTACATAATTTCAGCTTAGTTTGTACTTAACATGATGGCTGAAAAAGTCACATAATAAATGGTAATCTGCAACACTCTGCAAGTGTATTAATACAAATAAATAATCACCTTATTTATATACCAGGTCCCAAAATTAGGTTACAAACAGCCAAGTAATTAACATAGATAAAAGACAAAGGCACAGATCAGTAAAGCAGAAAGGTCGGTAAAGTGAAACAGCAGTAAAATCATAACCATAATAAGGTTATGTAAGGTTAATTAGCAGAACATGTGAGCAGAGGAGCTGAACTAAAGCTTTCAGAAGCACAAAATGAGGTGTAAATTATAATTGAATATGAAAATATACAGTCAGACTGCTAATGTTAAACAGACTTAATAGAGCTCCAGAGAAAAATAACATTGACTGTTGGTGTGTTGTAGAACAGCCTGAGGAGAGGATTTTGGTCGGCGGATAAGTCACAACCTGGTAAACACATAATTGACATCATATGCGTAACCATAATAATAAACAAAACAAAATAAATACTTAACCATTGCAGCGACCATGTCAAACAAGGCAACTAGAATAAAATTATTTTAAAAGTTCTGGGTATATTTTGGAGAAGAGATTTGAAAGATGATACTGACTCTGAATTTCTCAGGAAAATGATTCCACAGCTTTGAAACCTCTGACAACAAAAGCCCTCACTTTTCATTCTGTACCTGGTATACAGGAATAGTTATAAGGTTCCTGCCGGTAGAGGACTACAGGTTACATAAAAATCCATAAGACATTAAAATAAGTAAACTTGGGGCAAGCCAAACCATGCACAACCTTAAAAGTCCTCAGTGATTGGATGTGATTTAGAGTTATAACCCATGGATTTACTATAATGCAAAACAAGACCGTCACTGGATTTGGTTGAAGGAGTTGGTAAAATGGTGATTTAATTTCCAAAACCTATCTGACATCATCCTAATTCCATTTGTTCCATTTGTATTTAAAGTTTAAATTTCCTGAAAAAAGTGTGTTTTCTGTCAGCCTAAAAGAGTTAACTGGACTGCTTCAGTACAGTCAACATCTGGCCTACATCCAGGAGATGTCTGAAGAGCTGTTTGAGTCACAAATTGGAATATTCTTGGGTAAAGTTTAGTCAGCAGTCTCAAGAGGAATCAGATCTAAGGGGTGAGCTGCCAAATGGGTTGGAGGGGTTTCTTAAAGCACATGAAGCTTTTTGGTTTCTGTGCACCTGCTTCTCTTGCTTGCTCTTTACCTGACTGACTTCAAACTTCTACATAAACTTAACACGCTTCCCGACGGGTTTCCCCATGGCAATACGTTCCAGACAGGTTGGACAAAGATTTAAGAGAAGGACAGACAGACAATGTGACTTACCACCACAGGGACAGAGCAGTCAGCCATCAGCCCCACCCTCTTATAAATCTCACTCCACTACTGCCTGTCTGTACCTTTGTCATATTGCTCATGTGACTCTGTACAACAGAAGTATAGCTCGGATTTAGACGACTGTTCGACAATATTCAGACGTCACAAACGCTGCACAGATGTCAGTGTGCGCTAAAGCATGTGCACTTAGATGCGTCTGAGACGTCGACCTGCCATTGACTCATAAACAAGTAGTAAATTCAAAATCTGACATCAACCTCTGTTTATTTTGCAGCAATTAAAATTCCTCTGAGCAAATAAAAGCCTCCGTGTATATTGAACTTCAATAGTCTCACAGATGGCCCAATCCATCTCTGTCAAAATTTCCCATCAAAGGGAAGGGGGGTCCATCTGCAATGAACAGATAAACTGGTCACAGATGAATACAAATACACAATATATATGATAAATTGACAGCAAGGCAATTGCATGGAGATTGAATTCGCAAAACAGAATGAATTTGCAGGGAGAATGAATCGAGCCAGCGAGCCTCAAGCAAAAGGAGAGACCCCCATGATTCACTTTTTGTACCCAGAGGAGCCAGACGGCCGTGCGGGGGAAAACTGTCATCGAGAATATGATGTGCTATTTACACACACAAAGGATAGGGGGAAGTATTGGATGACTGGATGGCTGAATGGATGAAGAAACCGATGGATTGATGCACTAACCAGGTAGGTAAATGTTGATTCGAAGAGTCGCACATGTATCCAAATAAGACAAACCGTGTGTTTCCGTTCACATTGGCTTCTCTTTGGTTACAAATCTTCACTTTTCAGACCTCAAACAATCGATACAGAACGACCATTATCCATGGGAAACTCTCTCTCTCTCTCTCTCTCTCTCTCTCTCTCACACACACACACACACACACACACACACACACACACACACACACACACACACACACACACACACACACACACACACACACACACACACACACACACACAAAATATTTAAAATGTTCCCCATCTTAGTTTAGCATGTTAGCATGCTAACATTTGCTAAATAGCAAAAGTACAGCCAAGGGTGAGGAACACAAATGGAGCTTTACTCAAAACTACAAATACTAACCTCATGGTGTACTAGTGGTAACGCTAGTAGGATTCATCCTCTGGGTACTGTGAAAGCTTGTACAACATTTTCATTCTGATAGTTGTTGAGATAAGTGGGAAGCAAAGTGGTGGACTGACCAACGACTTGTAGTTTTAGAGTCGTGCTGCTCGCATGGCTAAGAAAGTAGGAAAGGAAGAAATCTACAATAGTACCCGCGTTTGGAAGGACAAATGGACAGATGCAGTTAGTGAAGTGAAACAAAAAACCTCAAAGGAACAATTAAAAGGATTGTTGGACAGAGGCAAGGAGGGAAAGAGGAGAAAAACAAATAGAATATATGTGAACGAATCAGTGACCTGTTGTAGCAAATGATAATAGCAGAAGGAGTAAACAGATGGGGAAAAGGGAAAAGCTTGTTTTTCCAAAGAGCAGCACATTGTGAATTCTGTTCCAATGCTGCGTTCATCCAAAAGAGCACAAGACTCAGACAAGAGTCCAGCAGCAAGTCTAAAGCTGTCGCTGTGATCCAGAGCAGCAACACACCCAGTCCCATGATGCAACCACTGGCAGAGAAGCTCAGTGTGTGTGTGTGTGTGTGTGTGTGTGTGTGTGTGTGTGTGTGTGTGTGTGTGTGTGTGTGTGTGTGTGTGTGTGTGTGTGTGTGTGTGTGTGTGTGTGTGTGTGTGTGTGTGTGTGTGTGTGTGTGTCTCACTCAAACCTCTCTCCATCTACGCGTCTGTCACTCTCAATGCATTGCAAAGTTACATGAATATATTTGATATTTATTCATGTGTATCTGTCTGTGAGAAATGTGCGCAGTGTGCAGTTGTTTGGGTTTGTCCCTCTTGGTTTGGTACTTCATCGTCTTTCTGCATATCTGCTTGTGTTTCGTTAACACGCGCTGTTTCTGTCTCTGTTCAGACTAAATGAATGAATGACAGACAGCTCACCTCGACAAAATTATGTGAGGGTCAGCTCTGAAACAATGCTTTAAGCCCACTTTAGTTCAGTGATCAAAGACAGCATCTCAGAGACATGGTAATAGTGTATCAGCTGAAAAACAAAAAAACAAACCAAAACAATTCCCACACGTTTATTTCTTGTGTTGCTTTTCTAGGATCTTTAGTTTTAAACAGTGAATTCACGTGTGCGGGCGTACGGTAGCTCCGTGCTGACTTGAGAGTCTTTTGAGAGACACTTTTCAAATGCACAATCAAAATTAATCTTGACTATTGTCACACTGCTGATATTTCTATCAAGCAAATTAGAATGTGAAGTCTGTTCATTAAAGAGAAAACCTTCCTACACAGGATGTTGGGAACAGACACTCAAAAGTCTCATTATGAGATGAGGCTCTGAAAGTCTGAAGTTTCAAAGCAGATATGCTCATTAGTGGTGTTCTGAGTGTTTAACTATTGTCTATTGGAGCACTGCACTTTAACTCTTCTTGTTGGAGTTCCCCTCGCTCTACACAGATAGACATAAAGTTGAAAAATGATCTATTATACCCAAGACGCATCCTACTCACATGCACGCACAATTATGTAGTTCTTAAGATCCCCGGTGACATAAAATAATAATAAGAAATGATGGGAACACACACGCACACACGCACACACGCACACACACACACGCACACACACACACACACACACACACACACACACACACACACACACACACACACACACACACACACACACACACACACACACACACACACACACACACACCAGTCTGGATAATGGCTCGAAGCACTGTTGGACAAAGTCCCTGGCTTGCAGATATGCAAACTAACACACACTCACGATTAAATGCCATTTGCCAGAAGATTCCGAGGAAAAGTTTGCAGAGAAAAACAATCTGTGTCTCGAGTGCAGCTTTTACCATCTGATCACAGCACTAATTGACAGGTCGAACTGTTTCCAGATTTTGAATCCATGGAGCTAAGCCACAACCTGATGTAGTCACGGTCACTGTGTTGGAGAAATGTGGATAGCAGTATACAGCAGGCACAATCTGCACCAATTAGGGACTATATTAGCAAAACCACTCTAAGGAAACTATAAGGGTGCCACAGACAATAATAAACCTAATGGAGGCCCTTAACACGAACCCCTAATAAACACAAGTGACACAAAACTATGCAGAACTACAGGGCACCTTCACTGTAACTTTTGGGAAGTAATATTTATACGGAGCTTGTTTATCAGAATGTGTTTTCATTTCTGTCTAACTAATAAGTGAAGACAGAAATAAGAAGTGGGTGTTGGAAGACGGTCACTGCGATACTCTCATCACTGTTAACACAGCAGGAAAGATTTTAATGAGGGATTACCCTGAAATATTCTCAACAATTTTAAGCATCTCATAAGTAGACCCACAGTTTTCCATCTATAGCTTCTTAGCTACAGATGGCAAATATAGCTAATTAGTGTGCATTTCTAAAAGTTGTTTTGTTGATAGTTTGATCAGCGTAGAACTGAAGTGTCACTGTTTGTGTCTGCGTGAGGATGGCTGTGTAGGTTTTTGTTCCTGTGCATATACATTTTTCTACCTCTATCTGCAGCGTGGTGATCTCTCCCTCCAGCTTTCTCTTGAGCAGCACCTCTTTCTTCTTCAGGTCTATCTGCGTCTTCTCCTCGTTAATCGCCAGCTCTAACTCTCTCGTGTCTTTCTCCAGGGTCTCCAGCGCCGCGTTGCCCTTCACGATGACTGCCTCCTGGACGTTCACCTTCTCGTTGTAGCTGAACAAAACCTCCTCGTGTTCCAGGAGCTGAATTCCTCTGTAGATATGGGAACGTCAACCGTTACACAAACACAACGTAGCTTAAATCCTCTACTCGCATTTAGCTGACAAGCTTCAAACTACGAACGCACAGAAAATTGCGGCGCACTATGGCATTTTCGTGACTCTTGTTTATTTCCAGAAGTGTCTCCTCCTGGAGGTTGATTGTTTGTGTGAGTCTCAGAAGTTCCAGTTTGTTGTCGTCACACTCTTCTCTGATTTGACGTTGCTTCCAGGCAACCTAACACATGGTGAGGAAAAGAAAGGAAAAAATATGAACGCAATATGTTTTTAAGAGTCTAACAAAAGATCTGCACTGATTAACTCTCAGAAAATGTTATAATTTTTGACTGAATTTTGTATGTATTAAATTCATGTGTTGTTCTTAAAATGTTGTCCCTTTAGATAGATGCACGCGTTGTCCTTTAAAGCATCAGTGTGATCCAGCTCTGCTCTGATTGGTCCACTCACAGTCATGTAGATCACAACCACATCTTTGTATCCAAGTGCCTCTTTGTGATGTCTATTCGACAATGCCTGACAAAGATTGCTGTCGGAAACATTACTCTGTTCATTTAAATTGAGTGCGAGCTATCAGTGCAGCATGCAGAGTTTTAAACAGCACAAGAGCAACGTGTTTTGTTCTTCATTGCCAGAAGCAGTTGTGACGTATAACATGTAATGGAATGTGTGACGCTCCTCCCACCATCTTCGAGACCCATCTTTCCATTGTTCGTTCATCGTTTTATCGTTTTAACAAATGTAATTCCTGCGTGGACCCCCTACTCATCACTTTCTCTATCAAGTGGAAGCATTTGTTCCAGAGAAGCTCAGACAATGACATTAAAACTACAGGGAGGCAACGACACAACACTAAAGTTCACAAACTCTTAAAAACTGAACTGTGTGTGCGTTTGTTGTTTAAGTGTCTGAAAGACATGAAGATAAATATGGGCTGTGGGTTTCACTCCCTGTCTCTCCACAGCTGTCTGAAAGGTTTAAGAGCCCGGCTAAAAATTTTGTGCTCACTTAAAACAACAGTTTCCACTCTGTATTTTGTTGTTTAACTCTGATCGCCCTGAATCATATTATTCTTTGCAGCATATTTAACCTCTTAATTAAACTGCTCAATTTGTGATACTGGCTTCAGGCAAAGAAGTGTTTCCCACTGTGTGTGTGTGTGTGTGTGTGTGTGTGTGTGTGTGTGTGTGTGTGTGTGTGTGTGTGTGTGTGTGTGTGTGTGTGTGTGTGTGTGTGTGTGTGTGTGTGTGTGTGTGTGTGTCAGGACCTTGGAGATGTTATTGCGTAGTTTGTCCCTCATTGTGGAGCTATTAGACATCTTCATACGAGCCTTTGTGAGTGATCTGGAAAAGACACATAGGAAATGGAAAAAATATGAGAAAAATCCCACGCACGGATGCAGAGATGGCTTCACTTAGGAACAACACATATGAACATTATAACCTGCATAAAAGTAGGATTTGCAGCAATGCTATTACAGTATTTTTTTTATGGATGTCTGTGCCAAACTCATAACCCTCAACCCTTCCTCTACCGAAGCACATTACCATACCTGTCCTTGTTGATGACAATGGTGCGTTGGATCTCCGTCTCGTTTTCCAGGACCTTCATCTGCTCTGTCAACTCGGTCATTGTCTGTGAGGCGATCTGCTTCAGCTTCACGTACTTATTCTTCTCTTCCATGATCATATCACACAGTTTTGAATACTGTAGTAATCTGAGGAGGAGAAACACTGATTAGCAATGAGCACACTCCTAATCTGCGTTACAATATCTGACTTCCTGATTTATTATAGTTTATGATGTTTTATTGTAGCAACTGGAGGATTCATATCCTGATTTGGCTGATATGAAGCCCCCAGATATAGAAAACACTTGCTATTATGGGCTTTAGGTCTATGTTTGGTTGTTAAATAAAGTCTGGCAATATGGACGAAAAAGTTGCAGTGGTCAGTTGCAACAATCGTCATAGAGTAATCTTAATATTAAAGTTTTCTCTTCAACACAAACGATCAATGAATCAAAACTTTTTTCTGGCAGAACTTGAGTCTCTTGCAATGTGGCATTTCATTACATTTTCATTTAAACTGCATGTACGGGATGCGAGTTGTGAACAATGATGGCTAAATATGAAAACAGCCAGAGGATACACAACATTTAATTATCATCCTTCTCTGCTTTTGCTTGACTAGATGCAATTTTAGGAGTGTCAAGTGCAACCGCATCAGACTGAAATCTTTCATCGTGACCTTAATGAATGTTTTTCAAGAGTCTGCTGTTGCACTGGGTGGTGCTATATGCATTAGTCTGTGTCTGAACACTGAAGTATGACCAATTAGTAGGACATGGTTTTCTACCCCAAACAACATGTGCAGATGTCTGAATTAATTGTGATTCCAGCTGTTCAGAGGAGCCAAGCAAATAAGCAGGGAAACAATTATCAGTTGTGAGAAGTGGTCACATTAATATATTGGATCGAAAAATGTAGTTTGCTGCTCATTCTGATTGTTTAGATTCTACATATATGGTACAAGTACTTGTACAATTCCTTCGACTGTATAATGAAAAATGCTGTGGGGAAAATCTGTACTGACATTTAGTAAAAGATTTAGAATTGTGCAGTGAAATCTCCATAACACAGTAAAGTTTGTATGTAACTTCAATAAGGAAGATCTGTTCCCTTGTGGTTCATCTGTGGGGGAATATATTCTACTGGTGAATATGTGCTTTTACTGATGCTCTATTTTCTCATGTCAAAACAACTCATTCATAATCTTGTCGTCACCACACTTGCCCAATGATCCTTCTGCCTGCATTTTAGAGCCAATCATTTTCTCGTTCCTGTTCTTTAAATATCATTGGTATTCTGTCATTCTGCCTTTCAGACCTCCTGACGGGCAACCCTCCCCATCACCACCTCATCCGCCTGGTTTTCCTGTGAGCGTCTCAAAAGGGAGTTTTTCCTTCCAGCTGTCACCCATGAGAATCATTGGGTTCCTCACTATAATATTGTAAAGTTCTGTTGTTAGGACCTTACTGTGTGAAATGCCCCGAGAGGACTTATGTAGCAATATCAGCAATGCAACTGAAATCCACCTGCTCTATTACAGCACCTCCAGCGTCTAGGCTGCGGAGGGCGGGGGGGCATCTCTGACATCCTTTTGTCATGACTGCATACAGAATAAACAACTGTGACACCTGCGCTGCAGCATGGCGTTGAACTTGTTGTGGTCCATGATGATCAGCTCCTTTTCTCGCAGCTCCTGCTGGATGTGCTGGTTCAGTTGCTGTGGATAGATATAAGCAGATAAAACTACAGTATCATCACTTCTTTGTGGTCATATTTTGGTGCATGCGCATTTTTCAATATTGTACCAGCTTCCCTTCTGACACTTTGAAGTACAAAAAAAAAACAATAAATAACTTAGCTGTTTCTAGCCGAGTATGGATAGTTATGAACTTCCTGAATTCATTCGTGCATTTTTGAGCAGGTCGATGGTGATTTGGGATTTCATTATTTACTAATTAGGAGAGAGAGTCCATTGACTCCCCCCCCAAAAAAAGGAATATGTAGAATCCAAAACATGCACCGTGCTTAGACTGGAACTCCAATTTACATGAACATAAATGCCTGGGCTACATATATTTTGATATTTTTTTGAAATAATCCTGTGATGATAGTAATATTGTTAGGGCAGATGACATTTGCACTATTTGAAATTGAGTTTTTGTCATTGGTTACTCTCCTCTCACATGAACATCACAAGTACCTAAAATATAAACATACTTTACTTCCTCTTCGATATTTTTAAGACATTTATGGGTGAAATATGTACATCTATGTCTGCGTAATCTTTTTAAATGCACTAATAATGACCCCAAACCCTATTTTAAATGTAGCTTTGTGTTTGTATTTGTGTGTGTGTGTGTGTGTGTGTGTGTGTGTGTGTGTGTGTGTGTGTGTGTGTGTGTGTGTGTGTGTGTGTGTGTGTGTGTGTGTGTGTGTGTGTGTGTGTGTGTGTGTGTGTGTGTGTGTGTGTGTGTGTGCATTGCACCTCAGCCCTCAGCAGTTCACGGTGCTTCTGGCCCCTCTCTTCTGCTTTGATCTGTGTCAGACATCTGAGGTTGTGGAGCTCTTCTCTGAGGCAGTCTGACTCCTTCAGCAGCTCCTGAATCATCCCATACTGCTGCTTCCTCTGGCTCTCCTCCTCAGCCAATGATAGCTGGTTGGGAACACATTAAGGGCTGTTCAAGTGAAAAATCTCACGACAATTTGGATGAAATTGAAGGGTTTGTGATGATGAGCTAAGGGTAGACTTTTCCCTACAAGGGTGGGTAAATTCTCTAACTATGTGATACAACGGATAAGAAAATTACTCAATGGAAATTAATTCTCATTTTGTCTTCTATTTCTGGAAATAAAGACGCTAGAAGATGTAAAATATTACAATAATTTAAACAAATAAAGGGCGTTTACATAGAAAAAGTGCACGTGAAAAAAAGTGACACAAGACTAGGTCAAAACTTAGCGTATGGCTGTAACATGTATGAAATGCTAGAGGGTGTTTAATAATAAATTTTAAAAAAAAGGACTTTAATATTTAAAACAGTTACAGAGAGTCATAGCATTCAGCCAACCAGTGGTGTAACTTTATCATTAAGTCACTCAGTCAGTGATGGATGGTACTACATTGGATTATCTGGGATCACTTACCTCTTGCACAGGACTCATAAAACTCTAACTTGGTCTCTTCCTATTCCTCATTCTAAAATTTGGTCATTTTAAAGAGGTGACATTAAAGACTTTGAATATTGTCTATCTGTCCAATAATTTCTTACATGAAAGATTAATTTGGAATAACCACTCATGGATTTTGAGAGAGTTATTGAGAATGTTGGCACTCGTTCCAAAGCTGGCTGCAATCTGTAAATATATCGCTTCTCTCTCTAAACTCGATATCGATTAAAGCTGGAGAACCTGTTTAGAAGAAAAACTCGGATTTCCTGTTAAACAACTTGATTTTGTTGTTTAAACACAAATTCACTTATTCATATATGTAAATATTTAACAGTTAAACCCCACAGCAGGCTCTCTCTAAACCTCCCACAACATCACGACCAATCATAGAGAGAACCTCCCTCCCACTGATCCAGTCTACTGTAGCAGCAGCCATCAATGACAGACAGGCCCCTCTGTTGCAGTCTAACCAAAAGAGCTTTGAGGCTTGTATTAGAGCTAAAATGTAGTTGAATCAGCATTTTTCTGTCACCTGTTTCTGAAAGCTGACTTTGAGGGCATCCACTTCTTTTTGAAGCGCCATCCTTTGTTGAATACTGGCCTCTTTTTTGGGAACAGCTTCTAACTGAAAAATTCAGAACAGAACATGAAGTCAAAATCAACAGTCTGCTCACATTTTCATTTTACAACCAGATCTTTCATCGTAACAAAGAGCCACAGAATGTGGGTTCAAAGTGTGTGCTTCATTAGACTAAATGGGAAATAAGGAAACACTGCAAGGATCCAGTGCAAATCTTACCAAACTTCATATCAAATCCAGTCAGTTTTAATTTTGCAGTAAATGTTTAATGTGGGATTGAATATACACTATGTATCAGTGTGTCCCTGAGGCATCACTGATGGCTCCTGGACTCAGTGACACTGTCTCATATTGAGTGGTATGAGCTACAGTGCAACATATTTAAACATTGTCAGTCCTTGGAGGAAGAATAAGACTAAATCAGTAAGTTGAAGGAAGGGAATAACACAAATATATATTCATCCAAATACATAAAGCACTAAATGGTGATTATTAGTCCTCGTGCTGTGTGAGATATTAAACCCATTTATCACATCCTGTTGGAGAGAAATGCGGTGCATTTCTGTGGTAAACCCCCACACTGTTGAATGCTCATCTCAACAGTCGTCAGTCAAATGAATTATGAGTGATTGTTCATGGCAGAGTCGTTATTGATTGGTAAATTGAATGAATTGTTTTGTACGACAGCTCTGTTTTCATTGTTTTCGAAATGTGTGAATTCCCTGATGCGTCATGCTGATTTCCTTTCATACGGTTATGTGCTTGTAATATGTGCTGACACATTTCTGCATTTCTTCCTTCTACTTTCTCTTTACAAACTGTGTGCGTCAGTAAAATGACAGAAAGGGGAAGAGTACAAAACTTCTGGTGAAGTTCAGATTAATGATTTAATGTGCTGACGACTGGCACCATGACTTTTACAGGCAAAATATTCCCACTGTTGTGCCAAAGCCTGGAAATGTTTTCCTCACTAATTGCCAACGCTAGTAAAAAAAAACATTGTGTTGCAAACCACGAACAGTATGTATTCAACATGATGAGGTTTACTGGTAAAAAAAAAAAAAAGCTGCAAAAGTTTGACACAATTTGAACACTTCTGCAAACATCCCCCAGGTTACCTGTGCCTGTAACTGATTGTAGACAGACTGCGTGTGATCTAGCTGCTCAGTGGCCATGGTCAGTGCATGTTCCATCCTTTTGAGGGCTTGCATCTGCCTAAAGAGAAGCACAGGCGCCTTTTAAATATTTATCATCATCATAAAGCTGTGCCTTCTACATTTTTAAGCTCACTGTCTGAAATGTGGCTCATTATACAGCTCTGTATATGGATTCCTGTCAAATATGAAGGTTTTCAACTGTGTTTGGAATGTAGCTCAGAAATGCTCTGAGCTATTTGGTCTGTTGGTAAAAATCCAGTCCATAAAGCAAACAATCACAAAAAAAAGTCCTTTACAATTCACAGTGAAACTGTATGTACATACTGAAGCTGACAAAACTATAAAATAACAGCTTCAGACAATGTACTTATATCTTCTCAGCATTTTAAGGGACCCTTAAAAATAAGTCCGAAAGCTTTTACACTTCAATGCATCATTAAAGGTTCCCTGTGGAGTTTTTGAACTCGAGTGGTGCTACAGATTGGACCTGTGTTTCTGAGAGAGTCAGGGTTTTGTATCTCAACCATGCACATGCATGTAGATTGACTGTGGGCAACGCAATACACAGTCCCACTAATGAGTGTTCTGCTTAAAAGGCAGTGATGTGACAAGATCGTGATGTCACCATATTGGTTTGTGAACTGCTGTTTGGAGGAATCAAGTCGGGTGTTTTAGTTTTTTGGAGACTGAAGTGACCATTTCTGGACGAGCTGAGGTGGATTGAGAGGTGGATCTGAATACAAATCCGAGTTCTCTGCCGCCCACCTATATTGGAAACCTGACCGGTCCCCAGGCATGTCAATCAAACCAGACAGGACCCAGACCTAATATATAATTAATTATGGAATTATTTTCAGAAGAAACACCAGAACACTGATCATATGTAGTGAATATAGCTAATGACACCAAAATGACTTGTGGGAAAAATGTATTGACCTTGTATTTCACAAAGGAAGTTGAGTTTTTTTTTTTTTTTAAATGAGTCTATTGGAGCCAGAAGTTGTTTTGGTAGCCAGCCCCTACTGGCCCTCAGTAGTTTTGCACTTCCACATTGGCTTCACTTTTCAGACCTGGAGGCTACGTCCATATTTATACAATCTATGGGCAAGATATGTAGCAATGTGCCATGAAAGGCAGAGAAATAGAAAGAAAATGGCAACCTAGTGAATATATGAACGTAAAGAATGCAGGAATCAAAATACTAAAATTGATTTTGCAAGTGTTGTAAGGGGGGAAATGCACTCAACATCACTGTTAGAGCTCAAGGACAAGAGGAAAACTCCATAGGGTACAATTTTAAGGTTTACTGGTATGTGTGGACTCAGTAATATGTGGGAGACATCATTCTGTACCTGTTTTTCTCTTTGAGCTGCACAGATTGGCTCTCATACAGGTGCTTTCTGTCACACATGACGTTCTGCAGCTTAATTTCAAAGATTCCTCTGGTAATGAAAAACAGACAGTGACAGCATGATAAGGCTTTCCTCCAACTCTAAAACTCCAAATCAAATTCTGCATCTCTTTCTAAAATCTTAATGTACTGTACTATCTAATTTAAACAATTTCTATCTTGCAAATGCCCTCACCAGTTTTCATTTTTGACTGTGAACTGTAGAAGACGTTTGTACCTGTTACCCATAAGTTCAGCCTCCGCCTCCCTGCTGACCTCCTGCTCTTTCAACAGCTGTCTGTGCTCCCTCTGACTGGCCTCCACTCGGGCCTTCCGACCCTCCAGCTCCTGCATCACCTCCTCCCTCTTCATTCTGAGGGAACGGTTACGCTCATCCACCTCCTTCACTTGCTCCTCCATTTCTGAAATCTCTACATTTAGTGCCTCTATTTTGTTCACTGCAGCTCTGGTGTTAAGACAGAAAAATAAAAACATAAAAATATAAAGCATGAATGTGAGTGTGAGAACAGGATAAAACGTAACCTCTGATTCTCTACACTTGCCCTGGAAGTGTGCATATCTTATGAAATAACAGCATGTGCATTCATCTTTTACATACACCCCCAAGTACTTTTCAGCTTTGTGAATTTTAAATTACAAGTCAAAGCCCACATGGCTCGCACAGACGGTTCCACTGCAGAACTTGGAAGCCAAATATTAATTTAAAATAAACATAAAAAGAACTGCAGATCCTGCAGCAGCACTTTAATTCTGAAATGAATGATGCTTGACCCACAAAGTAGTCATTAGATTCGGAGGACTGACACCTTAAAAATTTTGAGAAGAATTTGACTGGTGCTACAAATAGTACTCCCAGTTTCAGTTCCTTATTTGGATGGAAAGACTCATTTCTACAGAAGTGCAAAGAGTACTGTACATCAAAAGCCTAGTGGACTGGAGACATAATTTTCAGAGAGGATAATGCTAAAATATTAAACTGTAAAAAGATGGTTTTAGGTAGGAAATAATAATCATTTTAATAATATACTTTTGCAAATATTTTAGGGTTGTTTTTGTTTCTTATTTAGCATAATGATAAGTTTACACTGGGACAAATTAATTAAAAGCAAAACATCTTTCGCTAATGAAAACTAGAAGTTCATCCAGTAGAAGTCTACTCTTTTGTGTATGAGAGATGAATGGGAGGAGACAGATTACAGACGGATTGTACAAATAGAGGCGTGACTTTTCAAAAGGCGGTCATGCTGTCTTTTCTTCTCAGTGTCGTCTCAGACTGGCTCATTGCTCTTCCTGCTGTTTCTGACATTAACTCCATGAAGGGGTTAAATGTACTTACTCCCTCCTAGAGTGTTTCCTTTCAGTCTCTTTTAAAATCTGGTCAGGTATGCTGATGAGCCGGGCTTTCTCAGCCTTATGGCAGCCATGCAGAGACATGCGCACACAAATGGAAGAAAGCAGATGATTTGTTATTTTATTGATGGAGTGCTGTAATCTATGTTCATTCACTCACCCTCAGACTCTCTCTCTCACACACACGCATGCACGCACGCCCGCACACACACACACACACACACACACACACACACACACACACACACACACACACACACACACACACACACACACACACACACACACACACACACACACACACGGACCTCTTTGAGCTCGATGATCTCCTTCTTTTCTTCCAGCTCTTTCTGTTCTTTCAATATCTGCATTTCGTGGGTTTCTAAATCTTCCATCAGACTTCTATGCAGGAAGTGAGAGCAAGACACACACAAAAGGTACATTTCTCTTCAGAGCAATTATAATTGACAGCACTTAAAAATAAATCAGCTGCAGCACGTCTTAAAAAAAAATAGATGGCATAAAAGAACACAAAAGAAAAGATATGAAGAAACACTCATGTGAGTTATGACCTCAGGATGTCATACCTGACTTCTAGTTGCCTCTGGGCCATCTCTTTCCTCAGATCCTCATTTTTGTCCTGCGTAGCCTTTGTCTTGTTCTCCAGCTCCTGGAAGACCCACCAACAGTATGAACATCTCAACATCTCGGCTCTAATGTCAAGAATGTCAGGTCGATGACTTCATTGAGTACAGACTGCAAAGCCAAAATACCAGTAAGTTGTTTCAGAGAAAAAGTATTTTTTTCAACGCAATAACTTGTTCTTATTTAGTATCCACATTTAAACTCTCCTCTTTTTGTTCTGATCAACAAAGATATGTTTGATATTCCACTTTGTAACTATGAAAGTAATCAACTGCAACTAAACTGGCTCTCATCAGTTCAACTTGTGAAATAGCTTGTTGAGTTTTTTTCTTCAGTATCCATTTGTTATTCATACAGAACAATAAGTAGAAATGTATTGTATTTAAGGAAATTATTAATCATGTTTGACATGGGTGCATGGTTGTGTGTGATAGAGGGCAATAATGCAAACTGTTTCTTTTGAGGTATAACACGTTGGGAAGATTCAATACACAGTATACAGTTACATTGACAGAATAGATTTCCTGAACTGTTCGGGTAAAGACAGTGTCTTCTGGTATTCATACAAGCAACGCCTTCATCTGTTTGATGTTTAAATATTATTTGACCAGAGACCTCTGATGTTATAAATTGGAAAACCTGCCCTTGTATTTGTATTTTTTTTGTGGTTAAAAAAAAAAAAGACTGGTTGTTTGGTTGGTTGAATATTACCCATGAGCCTCTTTGACACTTGTCAAAATGATACCAGCCAAACACATTAAGTTCAGAGAGTTCTGGCACATATGCGATGATTTAGATTTGCACTCCGCAATTAAACAGTAGTTTCAACCAAAACATATCCAGACGTTGTTAGTGTCGGCAGCTAAATTTATTTGAAAAGTTCTCCAAAGCTCAAACTCTAGAGCTTATTTTGCCAGGCAACAGGCAACAGAATTTTTACAGCAACAGTCTGATGACTGCAGTATTATGGATGCAAGGCTCCTTTAGGGACTGAGATTCATTCCTGTACTTTTGATAACATTTTCTTCAACAAAACTGACTTTTAGTGCTGAGGATTCAGCAGCTACTATAGATTTCCATGCCCTTCCAACTCTTGGAAATGCTACATTACATTGTGATAGACTTCTGGAAGACTAAAATGATAAAGTAATATAGCGTGAGCGTGCCCTGCAGCGTTATAGAAAATTGTAGACATCACGGAGCATCAAGTGGAGACTGGGAGGAAAGAATATTCTTATAATGCCTTTGTGGTGGTGATAGACACAGCCGGAGGCATTGTGCTTTAGGGTTGTCCTTCTTGCTATCGCGAACACAATATCTCAAGAGCATCTCGAGTAAATTCCTTCCAATTTGTCAAAAACGTTCACTTTGTCCCAAAAATTAACTGATTTGATTTTGTGGGGTCAACGGTCAAGGTTAGTGGAATTTCTTCAAAACTAGCACAAACATTCACTTGGACTTAAGGATGAGTTGAAAATTCACGTGCTATTTATGACAAAATTTGTATGTCTGATAGGATAAAATTATGACATTTTACATCTAAAAGGTCAAAGGTCAAGGGTTATTTTGCCGTTATTTAACACCAAAACTCAGGAAAGGAAGGGGAGATTGTTACCATATTTCACATTTAGTTGGATACTGAATTTGTGACACGAATCTTGGGTGTCCACCTTTTTATAGCTTCTTTGCAGCAACATCTGTATTCAAAGCATTGTCTACTTTCAATCACCTTTGTTGGGCACGCATGTGAACACAAGGATCCTTTCTCAGTGTTCAGTACATACATTATGCGTCTGGACAGACATGGAAATATATTTGCCACATCATTGTGCCATTATTAACCTGATTTTCCTGTTTACAAGTTAAAAACCTCTCCCCATCTTGAACAAGGATTAAAACTCGTCCAACTCGAATGCCATTCTTTTGACTAAATGTTAGAAAAAAAGTTAAAAAAAAGTTGTAGCTTCGCATTGCTTTCAAATGGCAATAGTAAGTCTTCATATGGAGGGATTAAGCCTGTATGGAGGCTTAAAGTAAAATTCATATTTATTCTCTTTCAAGACTTTTGTGGCAGTTGTAATCCATCCCTCTGAAAGTAGGCCTGGATGGTGCAATGATGAACTTACAGTGGGTTCCCACTGAATCTCATTCTCTTTCTCCAGACATTGCTTCTCTTCCCAGAGACTGCATAGAGGTGAGGTGAGGTGAGGAAGAGAGGAGCACAGCATGGGAGTGGAGAGGAGTGATTGGAAAAAAGAAAACAAAATTAATGAGTTTTTAACAGAAAGAAATGACACGTTTCAGCTTCGGATTTGGAAAGAGGAATTTGATGACAAGAACTGACATTTACATTTTTAAAATGTGACCATTGTGCAGTTTCCAGTCAAGCAAACTCACACCAAACAGCACCAGATGCAGAATACATGCATCATTTAAATGAATGTCAAAGGTGTTTCATATGTTTTTAGTATTTGTAAATTAATAATCATAAAACACGATATGATATTCTGGCAAACGCAAATAGAATATAAATGCACCAGCATGCACAGAGGACAAGTTTAATCTTACACATCTTGTACATTAATCTTCGGTTACATAATACCATATGAATGTGCATATAAATGTGTGAATTTTTCATCTCCTTGCAGGAGATGCTTTTTGAGCACTTGATTAAAGTTTGTATGAAATAATTTCAAGTCAGCTCCGTCACTATGAAAAACATTACAATAGCATCATACAGCTGCACATTTCACAAAGTAAACGATATTAATCTTCCTGACATGGTGATATATTGGATATTAAACTGATGTACAGAGAAAACGGCATAACTCTACAATATGTAACTGTAAAAAAAAAAGCGCTGAATTCCTGTGTGTCTGTTTGGCTAAAGATAAAGGACGCAATGGCTTTAAAAGGCATATTTGCATAGTGAGCATCTGCTTGTCATATGCAGACTGATAGCCATGTGGTCAAGAGGGGAGAAAGGAAACTGAAGAAAAGATAAGTCAGGAATAGCTTGCTGGAGGGGATGAGAGAAAGGCTGAAAAAGGAGAGACCGAGATGGTGAGAGAGCAAGAGAGTTAAATGGCAAAAGCTGTCACAAATAATATGCACGCTCAGTGTCTGATACTGTCTATTACTGCATCCTCGGAGAATGCTCTGAAAGTGGTTTTCATTTAATATTTCAATTACCGCTGGGTCTATAACTCTCTGCCCCATTGTCCCCGCTGCAGATCATATCATTGGCATACAGTGGCGAGTTTATGTGTGGTGAGTGGTTTAATATTGCTGAGGCAATCCAGAGTCAAATGCAATGCAGGGAAGATAAAAGTAATGATTGAGTAAATATGGTTTATTAGCAAAATTACAACAGAGCTTTTTTTCCGTTCTTCTGACTTTATATATATTTTTTGACTGTCTTTTTAGAGTTTTGTCAAAATGAACTATGTTTTATTAGTGTATGCCAGTGGTTCATAAATGGGAGGGGTCACAATAAATCTCATTATCAGATAGGATACTTCTTCTTCAGAAAGTGATTTATTCTTCATCGTAAAGGTTCAGCCTCTTTATGCCTTTGATTGATTTAAAAGTCAGACTCTTATCTGACGCCCTCATATGTTTGTAATAGCTTGGATTGCTTGGAAGGTTTCAGCCTTGATTACACGGAGGTTACAAACTGTTTACTTCATGAACGTTTTGCCACATGCAGCGTGATGCAGACATCACGATCTTTTCAAGGGTCGTAAGTAAAAATGTTTGGGAACCGCTGGTGTATGTTATCGTGTTGCTTAGTAATGTTCCCGTAACCTCCCTTTGGCACTTGAACATGTAGAGTTTGTGTACAGAGAAAAAGGGGATGGATACTCGAATTAGTTTTGTTATTTTCCATTTCTGTGGGTGTGTTTGACCTTTTGGATAAGTTGAATTCAGTGAGTTGGGTGAAGGGAAAAAAAAAAAAGAAAAGAGAACCTGCTGCAGAGAACAGGGAAATTGGTTGCAGTGAGAAAAGAGAATCGTGGGAGCGGAAGGAAAGGATGAGAGAAGAGGAACAGAAACAAAACGAACCTGCGACGAGAGCTCAGGGGATTCAACATGTTACTTCCAGAGCAAACGAAAATCAACTTAAACCAAGTATCTGTATCATGAGTTGTGTACATCAAGTTTTCTACACGTTATAAATCTTGAAACAAAAACATAATAGATCAAAACATGCAGGCAATGACAGTAAAATTCATTCCTAGTGTGAAAAAAAAATCTGAAGGCCGAGCAAAACACAAACACAATATCAATACTTTATGTGTTTGTGTCTTCCACTCTTTCACCTTCACCTCCATCCAAAGTCAATAAAATGATGCTGCCTCATGAAGCTCCCCTCAGTGTTCAGTCCGCAGCCACTTAACTGTGACTCACTGTGTGTGTGTGTGTGTGTGTGTGTGTGTGTGTGTGTGTGTGTGTGTGTGTGTGTGTGTGTGTGTGTGTGTGTGTGTGTGTGTGTGTGTCCCCATGCACACGTAAACTGTCCTACTGTACACAACTTCTCTCTTAACCACTCCACTTCTAAGTTTTGGCCTCACTCTCTCTGGTCACCTGGGTATCAGAATCTGTGTGTGTGTGTGTGTGTGTGTGTGTGTGTGTGTGTGTGTGTGTGTGTGTGTGTGTGTGTGTGTGTGTGTGTGTGTGTGTGTGTGTGTGTGTGTGTGTGTGTGTGTGTGTGTGTAAAATTGTCAGTGTCTGTTTCTGTGTATCCTAAAGCTACAGCACTACAAATTTGTGCAATACATCATTTTCAGTCAGGCGTAAAATAAATGTGTGGCATCAGTGATTGCAATAGGAATGTATGTAAATGTACATGTATGCAGCTCACCACTTCAGCTGGTGTTGTGTGTTGTATTCTCTCTCCTCTGCAGCTTTCAGTTCATTGTATGCCTGGAGGAGACTTAGCCTCAGTTTGTTGACCTCACTTTCGGGCTCATCAGAGGTGCTCTGCTCCTCGGCACTCTCCACTTCAGACCGAAGTCTCTGCAGTTCAGCACGACACCTCTTTGCTTCTCCCAAAAGATGGATCTCGGATTCCTGAGCACTGCATAAAAATCGAGTATTTTTTTGTTCTGTGTATACTACATATACTCTAGTATATACGAGCTGCTGGGCTGATTTCCACTCTCACAACACAAAACCTGAATAAGGCATTACACACTGACCCCTTAATCTACATATATGTTTAATGATGTCACATATGCATGCTTTAGGGATGTTTTTAATTGACAGGTGTTTCAACTTATAGGGCAGTTCTTACTTCATACTGCATCAGATATATTCTCCAATACTTTGCCCAAAATTCTGATTTTTGTCCCCATGCGTAAGTGAGTGAGAAATGGACTTAATTTTAAGCCTCAAAAAAGGAGTGACACAACGAGATCTGATAAGGATTAAGTATCGCTTAAGGACAATTTCTGTTGGAAGCAAAAGATTTAACAGAAGTCCCCTCCCCTTATACAAAGACAAACGTGTTTTGTCAAGAACAATAGGACAACATACCTCTTCAAGGTTTCATGGAGGAGTTTGTAGCTGGCTTTCAGTTTGGTTAATTTGGTGTGGCTGATCTTGCCCAGTGACAACAGCTGAGGAGCACAAAAATATCAATATTACCAATGGTATGGTCTTGGATGAAAGACGGAAGAATAATTATGGATGCGGGGACTCAAACTGCACGGACGACATTTCCAAACTCCTATCAAATCTTTGAACTGCTTGGGTTTGAATCCTTCTGCGTGGCTTTGCCAGCTTAGATGTGATTACTTCAGAGTCTCTGATCTGACCCAGAGGTGCCTGTACAACAGCTGAAATATTAATAGAATTTCACAGTCTGTGGAAATCTCTAGTTGCCAGTTTTTTTCTGATTGAATATTCAATCAGGCAAAATGGCAGGCAACTAGACACACTTCTGACCAGTAAGCAGTTTTGTGCAATATTATTTAGTGACAAAATTAAGTTCCAGAAGTTGGAAAGTAAATCACAAGAAACTCGAATGTGCATTTCAAATTTCATAACAGTCAGAACCTTTTTACCAACAAATGCTTTGTTTCTGCTTTAATATGCAGGAAATTCAGTTACTGTTGTGAGAAAAAAGCTCTTTTATATCTGTCTGGACTTGCAAACAGAAAGAGTGGCTTTCTGCTGCCCATAAAAACAATTTAAACCAAGTTGGGGTGAATAAACCTTCATCATTAGAACAGATATCAACAGAATCAGAACATCTTATCAAGAGCAGTGGCAAAAACAAACATTAAACTATCTGCGATCTCAAAAGGAGAACACCATTTATTGAAAATGGCCCATATATAATGATACGTGCCCACAATTCAAGATTACAAGTACCATTATGTCTGAATGATTTAAAAAAAAAAAAGTCAATCAAAATAAAAGAAGATACACAGTGGTGAAACTCTGGAAAACAAAAACAACTGACAGCACAAGCAAAGACAAAGCTATCAGGTCAAAAGCGCTGCAAAAGGGAAATTGTAAGAGTAGTGAAATTCCTCTCCTTTCCAAGGGAGTTCTCTCTTTGTGTGTGTAACAGTGATAGAAACAGAGGACAGGTGTTGTTCCCCTCTTATCTTCAGAGCCAGGCTGGTAGAGTGGGGAGTAATGAGGGATAGCCTTGTCTGTATCAAAGAGCCGCAGGACTGAGAATATCTCAGGTCGGACTGTGTAGCAAGTAATCTGACGGCAGTGAACACACACAAGTGTTCTGATTACACACACACACACACACACACACACACACTTATCTCCTCCCGACTTCAAATATTAGGGATAGCCGATTATGTTTTCAGATTCATCCCATTATTTGTTTATCTGGCTTTGGTCAAAAGTGCTTGCAAGAACCCAACCACGTTCCAAGGGCTGAAAGGACAGAGATATCACTGTTGTGAATGATGAAGATTAGGGCTCTCGTTAATATGATTTATTCCAATGCTTTCACCCAAGGTCACATCACTACAAGTAATAACCGTGACGAGTATTACATATTATCTTCAAATGTTTAGCAGGTCATCTGGCTGTGAATTATCTCGAACTGCAACTTCAGTCACTCTAGGAATTATAATGACCAAGAAATGTGAAACTCTCATTTCATTGAACAATGTATAACAGAATTCGAGGCTAAATGATATTTTAAAAGCAGCCAGTTGTGTTTTCAGGGGCGTTGATGTCATGAGTGATGGAACAAACATCCAAGCCGTGCACTGGGCATTTATCTGAGAGAAGCAGCCTGAAGCAGTTTTGGGCAGCCTCTCTTAATTCTGGTGCCAAGACTTATCTTCAGCAGTAGAGGGTATTGGAGGCTTTTATGGGCGGTTGCATCAGGCACACATGTGGCAAACCATCTCTGAAGTGAGGCAGAAGATATTTACGCAGACACAACTACCACTACCACACAGACACGCACGCGAGCATGTGATCTGTCCTGCAGAAACCTTCCAGGAATATGAGTGTGTAGTGCAGCAGGTATGTGCTGTATGTGCGTGACAAAAAGAAGCTTTGATAGCCCCGCCCCCCTCAGGGTGAAAAATAATGACAATCGCCACGAGGCACAGACCTGCATTCCACTGTGTGATGAGAGAACCACCATCCTTCGCTCTCTCGCTCTCTCTGTGTGTGTCTCTACCGTCACGTCCTCATATTGACTGCTTGAATCGGAGTTGAGCCTAAAGCCAGATTGAATCACTTTGTAAGGAGAAGTTTTGTGCTGCAATATTTTCCTTAGTGTTCCTCCACTGAAGCTGTGAGCCATTTCTGGAGATGAAATCAATTGCTGGAACTGTGCCACTTCTCGAGAAATATAACGCCCGGGAATAAAGAGGAAAATAATGTAGCTATGTCCCACAAACAAATAATCAGTGCCAACTCAATGATACAACAAGGTCACAACAAGACTCCCAAGTAGGGTAACATTCAGCCTGAGAGAGTCACTGGATGAAGAAATGCTAGGACTGCTAGCTCTCACTGTCAGAGCTCATTTTAATAGCTTGCATTGCTCAATAATTTCTATAAGATGCTCCATGAGATTGCCTAATGTATGAAAAATGTTTGTGGGAAAGTATGAGTTTCAATCTCAATTACAATGATCCTTAAAAACCACCCAAATATGACCACAACACCACATCATCACTATATACGAAAAACATTGTTCATTTCACGGCTCCTTTATCTGTTTGTTAAATATTTAAACAATGCAAATTAATTCATAAATCTCCGGTGACATCAGAGCCATTAAAATTTTTAATTCATTTTATATCCTTGTTGTGTAATCTTATCAGCAGCTGGAGCCTCAGAGTGAAGGGGATGAGACCGTAGTTCGGTTCGGCTCAAGCGCTGTCCCATCGGCATACATCTGCCACGTGGAAGCATCTTTGAGGAAAGCACTTGTTGTAACATTCCAGCTGAATAGCCAGTTTTCTCACCTTTGATCTCCCTTCAGAGGAGGCAAGTTCAAGTTTTCTGAGAGAACATCAAGTTCAGAAGCCTGTTGCTGAAATTCAGGCCAAAGGCATTATTGAACAGACTTGTAGTAGGTTCAGCGTGACAAATTCCAGTTTTTGTATGTTTGTAACTTTCCAGTCATAATGTCCCCATTTGCCTTCATTGGAATGCAAGAACTTATTTCTAGTGAATCATTAAGCAGCATAAATTAAAAGCAGTTTCATTTAATGGTATTCTAACCAACAGGAAGCGAGCCACATGGGGGAAAAAAAAAAAAAAAACTTGCATTAAAAAGGCATCTTATTAGTTTGTTTTGCATCTCTTTTAGTGACATGTTGCAGGTGCCTGTTGTTGGTTACAAATGCTTTTGTATCAACATATTTTCTCCATGCTTGAGGGGAAGCTTTTTATATTCAGTCCAAACTTTTCAGACACAACACAGGAAAAGTCTGTCCATGGATACTTCACAACAGAACATTGCAACAAAAAAAGATACAGTGTGAAGTTATGCAAGATGGTATTGCTCCTATATATGGATAATCACAGTTTTGCACTCTATTCTTCACATGAAATGTGAGAAGAGCAATTGTGTAAAAAAAATTAAAACACATAAAAAAGGTTCAAACCTGGCGTACTTTCTGACTTTGGGAAGCTGTGTGGACAAGCACCAGAGACAGAATAGCAGTCTTTTAACATGGATATAAACAGTGAGTTTTTTTTTTTTTAGAAAGCATCTAAAGGTACATTAATACAAAAATACACACCGTGTGTTTTGGTTAGAAATTGTTTTGAAGAAAACAAAAAGGGCTACTTTACAGTGGGTAGGGATACAGGCTACGTATGATCAATAAATCACAAGTCAGCCACCTGAACATATCTGAATTGAAGTGGTTTTTGATTTTGAATGCAGGTCTATCATGAGTTGAGTGTGCACAGAGGACAGATTATCGGCAGGTATGTGATATTCAAGAATGTCAGCATTAAGGAACAAATCATTTTAAAGAAGTGAAGTGGATCTTGTGCTGAATTTGCAACAGCTTGATAAATGCAGAACAACAGGTCGTCTGTTGTACTGAACTGAAACCAACCTTTTCTATTGTTGCTGCGGGCCCAACCATGGATTTTACATTCACTGTGCTTGCCTCAGCCTAATTAGGAGATTGGTACTTTTTGTAGAGATCCAGTGTTTTCACTTAATGATCTGAACGAGGTCAACGTGAGGCCTTTCAATTGTACGGACATTTCAAAAGCACAAAACAACAAAGTGGGGAAAGACATCATGCCAATGTCAGCTGAGTGGATAGTTCCTGTGCACTGAGTCATTTCACTCTTCAGGGAAATGAGCTGACTTCAGAGTGAGGCGGGATGGCAACATGCACGGACTGCAGGCAAAAGGACCTCACTTTCCTCTTTCTTACGTCCCCCCTGCCTTTTTTTCTGCTTCTCCTTCCCACCACCAACACCACTCCCACAATCTGTCTGCATCTCCGTAGTTTTTCACAATGCTGTTGATATGGTGTTTTGCATTACGCAATAGTGCTGCCCCTCCCATTCTCTCCAACTCAGCACCCTCCCTCGCTCCCATCCCTCTCTCTGCCTCTCTCTCTCTCTCTCTCCCCCTCCCTCTCTGGTACTGATATTAATGACACAGCTATCTGAGGCAGCGGCAGTTCCCCTGCGCTCTCTCCCTCCTGCAGGCTGCACTCATACACACACACATCCACACACAGACACACATCCACATACTGTTAAACCAGTAAGATACTGGACACACAGTCACATACTCTCATACCTACAGACAATCTGCAGGCACACACACACACACACACACACACACACACACACACACACACACACACACACACACACACACACACACACACACACACACACACACACACACAGTCACCCTCCAAATTCACATCGGAGGCAGTTATAGACACTCTCGCTTTACACTCACTTATTTCTCCTTTACAAATCTCACAGAAAAATGAGGACAATTGTGCTTTGCGTTTGTGGCAGCCTCCTGCTCACAGCCACCTTGGTGCCGCGAACCAGCCGGGCAGCAGACTTTCCTGTTAACTCTCACCAGAGATGGGACGCTAGAGGACCCTATATTTTGGGATCTGAATCTGGCACCCCTGCCTCCTGCCCCATGAAACTTAGACCCTCGGGCCAGTGTGGGAGCTCTGGGTCCGGGGCAGAGGAGGGGGAGGACTGCCCCTACCAGCTCACCCTGCCTCCCCTCACCATCCAGCTGCCCAAGCAGTTCAGGCTGCTGGAGAAGACGATGAAGGAGCTCCAGAGCCTGAGGGAGGTGGTGAACAAGCTGAAAAGCGGGTGCCAGGAGTGCCGCGGGGCACGGGGCAACGGAGCTTTTGGACATCAGCAAGGAGACCAGGGACAGACGCAGGTCCCAATTCAGAGGGATGCTGGGGAAGAGGTGAGACTGGACCGGACAGGACAGGCGGTGCAAGGTGGGTCCAGCCAAGAGGAGAGGGGAGATAGGATGGTTCCTGGATCTACTTTGGATGGTACTGGACGGGGGCAAGGTTCCATTTTTGGGAAAATTACACCGAGCCCGAGCAGTACGCAGGAGATGCAGGTAAGAGGCAGACATCAGTCTTTTCTAAAATCAAAAACAGACACTAACACTTACTTGGAAAATGTAAGATTTTACTAAGGAATGAATATAATTTATTTAAAATGAAATCAGGTTAATTTTCAGAAATATTTACAGAAGTCTTAAATTGTCATGATGTATGTCAGTTAAAGGGAAATGCATGCTGTGTCACCTTGATCTGAAAATAGAATATAATTTTGGCATTGTTCAAACTGTAAAATCTAGACAAGTCCACATTTTCTGTATATAAACATAGTTTAGAGGGCTGTACAAACGTGGCCCTGCACGTTTGTGTATTTCCATCAAAACTGTGCAAATTGTCAGTGAGACAATATCATTATCAGCCTTGTGAAAATGTCAGGGATGCTGATCTAAATAAACTGAGTCTCCATTCAATGGCACCTAACATTTGCCCAGTCAAACGTACCCAGCTGGAATGTAAACTGGCCAGATGTTGAAAGACCTGGAAAGTCCTACCTGGCACCAATCCGCCAGGGAAAATTCCTGGTACTGTAAACAGGGTGGGGAACCAGCGTTAGACAGCAGCCAAATGGCGGTAAATTTCTGCTGTCTGGTGAGCTTGTTGACTCTCACAGCTACTTTGGCAGACGGCCAACCATCACGCAGACCGCGTGTCCATTCAAAAAAATTCAAATTGGCTGGTGAAACAATGAAGGAGGCTGGTGACTTCAGTAATCCACCTGCTTTGTATTCTGTGCCAAAAATGATTTTCTTTACGCCCGCTCTGGTCCTCTCAGGTGAAACTGAATAGGATGTCAGCCAGCCTGCGCAACGCCAGGAGCCAGATCTCAGCCCTGCAGGGCCGTCTGGAGGGTCTCAACCTGCTTAACATGGACAACGTGCAGGCCATGGTGGACAAACGGGTGGAGAACATCACTGGAGTGGTCAACAAGCTCAGCTCCACCTGCACCAACCAATGTGCAGTGCAGAACACACCTCAGTGTAAGCTTGCTTTTACTATAATTACTCTGGCAGCATTCTCTTGTCCTGTTACTTTTGCTCTGTTCTTATAGCTTCACCTTTATAAGCCCTCTCTATCTTCCTATAAGGGGTTTCAGTAAAATGAGAATGTGTTTTCTATTGTGTTACATTGCATTGTGTTCGATCTTTGCCATTTCATATTCCTTTCTTCCTCTCGTGTATTTTTGTAAGCTCTCTGAGCATGATCAAGAGCCCCACTTCTCTATTCTTTTCTATTCCCATAAATTCACCGCATACTGTTGTTATGGTAATGAAACTCCGGCACCAAATAAGTCCAAGCAGTTTGGGTTGCTGTGAGGAAAGTTTTCTGGCATAGGATGTATCCAATCATTCCTAAGTGAACTTTGTGGATTATGATCACTTCATAAACAATCAAAGCCTGGGTGGCCACCTTCACCCGACGAGGCCTTTCTTTCTGGGAAATGAAATCTTCCAGGTTAACACTGACCTTGTCAGCTGCACACAGTGGTTTGTTGTGACATGCCTTCTCCATTACCGATATGAACAATATTGCATATTTAGAAAATGTTCCATCATCGTAATGAGTGCAGAAGGTTCCCATATCGAGGACTGATCTGGAGCGGTCGGTTCTGTGCAGCCATAACAAGTGAAATAGCTTAAGGTTGAGATCATACGATACAAGAGAGAAGCAATATGGCAAATAAGGTCAAATGTGAGAATTCACATTTCCTCTTTTATAACTAATTCAAGTGCTATGACCCTCCTCGACTCACCATTTGCACAAACACAACAAGGGGAGAGAGAAAAAAAAAAAAAAAAGCTTAAAAAAGGTAAAAATCTGATGATACTGTCTGGAAAATCCCATCAATATGGATTGCAAACGAGCTAAGCATAACAAACACCCATTACATTGATGTAAAAGCTTATTTAGATGAGAGAACAGTAGAAATGCTGGCCACTTTTCAGTCAGAAAGTGAATAATAATATCCCGATACTGCATGAGTGAATGTGACACTATATTGGGGCTTTTATGTGGAAAACAGATGTGAGCTTATTTCTAAGTAGATTAGCTGGGACAGTGTGAAGGGAATCCCATCCCTTTCTCTTCGGTGTTTGCTTCTCTCCTAGACTTGCCTCTTTCTCCTTCAAATTCTCCTTCCCTTTCTGTCATTCCCCACCCCCCCGCCCCTTAATGTCTATCCTGAGAGCAGCATCCCTCTCTTCATCTCATATTATTTTTCTCTTTTGCCCAACTTTCACTGGTTTGCCGTCTCTTTAATTCTTTTTTTTGCCTTCCCTCCGTCTCTCCCCCTACTTCTCTTCCTCTGGAGGTCATGCTCTTGAGTACTCATTCCTGCATAAAACCACTTGCTCTCATTATCTCTTGCCAATACCACAACTAATGTAGGCGGCTTTCCTGACATTAGAGTAGTCACGGATGGCACACGGGGTCAGTAACACTTGTCTTTGTACATCAATCTGTCATGTTAAGGTCGCGAACTGGCAAATTATTCTGCCTCAAGTGAGGAAATTGAGGCTGGTGGTGTCTGAAGTCTGTCCAAAAGAAGCAGAAAAGAAACAGCTTGTGCTGCCAAGAAAATTGACCAATATCTTGTGATAAGAGTGCTGCGGTTTCACAATGTTGGAAACGCTCTTTAACTCAAATTACATTTTTTACCCAGAAATGGCACTAAAATCTGATAAACACATTTATTTTTGCAACCTTTAGAGAAGTCAAACAATCCTATTACAGTCCCATGTTAGCACACAGTGACAATTGCTCTTAATCTTTAAAAATGAATACCAGAGGCTGAATTAATATGTCCCTCTGCTTGCTCTTAATAGTCCTCGTGAAAAGGACTTCCATTGGTAAGTGTTTTCTGGTTGTTTATCACACTGTCAGAAGTGCTTAGTGAAGCAATTCATGGTAAAAATGGTTCCCCTGATTCCTGAATAAACTATTAGCTGACACATTCTAGCCAAGTCATTCAATAATTGTTCAATGGAGAATTACAGAAACTAAATCTATATCATTCTCATCCAAACAAAGACAAATAAGCAAAGAGACCCAAGGTGCACACATTTGGAAGCCATTTCAGGACATGCCATACAGAAAATGTGGGTTAAGAATGCGGCTACTGTTGTTGGATGTGTGCGAACTCCACTGGTACAACTCATTAGGCTACACTGTAGTTCTATATTCTACGGGTTGGAAAAAGGCCTTTGAGGGCACTTGGAAATAGCTGTACTACAAAACATTTAAAGCTTTTTTTTAAAGCCAACTATAGTGAAGACTAAAAAGAAAATACACCATTTGATGAGGACCATGCAGCAACTAAAAACTCCCACTGTGCCCAAACATTTCAAGCCAATGTAAAATTGTAAATTCCCTATCAAGCAGGACCGAGCACATTTGTAATGAGGCTTTTATCACTCAAAGAGCTGTAAGCTTGTATTTTCACCTTTTTTGCCAATTTCCATTTGTGCCGCCAGCTCTAATCTTCACTCTCATTTCTGCAAGGCATATATTGGGGACTAGAAGTGAAAGGACAGCAATGACAAGGGATTCCCAGTCCCCTGACAGGAACTGCTTCTCTACAATTGTAGTGACACACAACTTCCTAAAGGAAGGGTGGTTTTTTTTTTTTGGACCAGTCTCTTTCCATCAAAACAGAACTGCAATGTTCAATTTATGCTGTTTTGAAGAGAAAGATTGTACTATCACTTTCGATACACATTTCCTTCGTTGTCACAAGGCACACGTCCTTGATAGCAGTCGTCTTCCTTTCATGATAAGTTGTATGGTCTGAGGTCAAGCAGGCATTGTGGTACTTAGGCAGTGAAATAGTCGACGTGTCAAGTAGTCATCTATAAAAAGCAACTCAGTCAATATGTCATTGAAATGTTCAAGATAAGTTGACTTATCAGTCAAAGAAGCAAGCAACGAAGGAAGCAGGCCAGACAATCAAAAAATGTATGTAAACATATGCTGTTTTGGGGAAATTACTGCTGACGGTTTTTCTCAGAAACAATTTGGCATTATTGTGACTCAACAGTCAAAACAGATAAATTAGCCAACAGTCTTTCAGGCATCAGTAAGTGGCTGAGTTATTTAGGTCAGGCACAGTGGCAGAAGTACCTAGCTTGAGATGGCTCTTGTCTGTCGATGGACACTGGCTGCTCAGTCAGATGGAAGTGGACAAATAGGGAGGGAGATGTGAGGAGAAACTGCACTCAGACACTCAAAGTGAGTGAGACATCGAAAGCTATCACAGGGCACTACTTTGAATGCCAAATGCCGGCAGAGCTGTTGACGTGACAAGGACACATTTCAACCTCACGCTTGACTCCCGGACTGCTTTCCATATGGAGTGATTTTCCACCTGAAGTATTCCGTCCAATGTGGCAGAAAAATGCAGTGGATGGCTTTAGAGTCACAACAAGTAAAATCCATCCATGGTGCTTATATAGTTGCACCAGTTACAAGTCTAATTTCGCATTATGGCATCTTTGAAATAACACATTTCTCCCCTCCACAAACACTATTCAGTTTAGACTTCCCCTCCTTGTACCTAACGTCTGGCCCTCCGTACTCAGTATTGGTCCACCTACCCGAACTCTATTATAACCTACCAACCCATTAAACAGATTTACCAGTATGACGAAACTGTATCAACAATGGAGTTCATCAAATGGACACAAAAGTTGTCCACATGCTGCCTGCCTAATGTCAGGATGATTTAGACCCAAGGTGCTGAGCGTGCAGGGAGGGAGTACGCCTCTCTAATCCAGTTTTAAACTTTCCCACGTTTTGACAAGTCTGTTCCTTTCAGTTCCCAAATGCTAACTGACAGGGGCCTTTGGACCTCGGTTTTGGGTTGAGTACGTGGCCTGCAGTGCAACACAGGGGACAGAAAAATAGGGGGAGGGGGTGATCCCAGAAAGCAGTGAAGGTGTATAAAATGGGCCTGTGGTGCAGCACATGTGAAGGTTACTGACTTTCATCCCCCTGACAGCGGCGTTTGTCCTTTCACTTTCGTTACTTTCATGTTGGAGCCCTCTAATTGTCATTGTTACATTTCAGAAAAGCAAAGAAATGATGGAATAGACTGAAATGATAACTGAAAGACAGTATTTAAAGACACAAGTATTTTGTTATGCTACTATGCTTAAATTTGGTTAGAGTCACACAAGGAATGGCTTTGTTAACTAATGGGGAAAAGTCTGGTAGCAAAAGAAGACGGTGAGCTGTTTTGTGTTTGAATACATTCCCCGGAAATTAAAGCAAGAACGAGAATCTCTGCGACGGTAAAACCGGATTTCCAGCTAATTTATCTCCTTTTCTTCTCTTTAGTCTTCCTCCACCCCAGGGGCTGTGTCTATTACAGTCTCTTGGTTGGGCAGAGAAAAATGACAGACCAAAGTAAAATGATTACAGAATATGATCCAGTAACATCCCCTTAAAGCTGCCCTCTCTTCTCTTTTTCTTGCCGCCCAGCAGTCATCTTAGCCCCTCGGGACTGTTCAGACTACAATGTGCTGGAGGCGAGGAAGAATGGGGTGTACCGTGTGACTCCTGATCCCCGCAATGGGACTTTCGAGGTTTTCTGTGACATGGAGTCGTACGGAGGTGGCTGGACTGTCGTACAGCAACGGCTCGATGGGTCTGTCAGCTTCAACCGCACCTGGACTGAGTATAAGAAGGGCTTCGGGAACCTCAGGTATTTTTTTTAATTTTAGTTTTATGCTAATATACAGTTTGGTAATAAAATGGTGGAGTTGGTTGAAGGATTCATGGATTTATAAGTGATTTATAAGCTTAGTACAAGAAAAAGTAAAAAATTCCTGCTATTGGTATGCAGGATATGAGGCTCAAGTACCACATAACTGTAGGTAGAAGAGGGTGGATTTTAATAGGACCACAAAAGTGGTTGTATATTGACTTTTTGTTTGCTGACAGTAGCGGTGCCACCACATTTAGAGGGCAGTTGATGCTGTGTGAAACTGGAAACATTTCTAAAGTTTGACAAATAACCCTGTTTATATGATCAAGGCTTGACACGTCAAGTACTTGACAGAAGACCTGCATTATAAACTGGGCCATCTAACACGGAAAGAAGGTCTGATAAAAGATGTTACTGAGATGCATTATGGGATTTGTGGGATGCAGCATTTTTTAAAGCTCAACTCCCCAATTTTATTGAAGTGCAGTAAACTGCTGGAGCACCCTTTTAATAATGAAACAGGCAAAACACAATTCTCTAAAAAGTTCCACAAAAAAAACAGAGTGGTATTCTCTGGCCATCCCACAATTCAACTCTATCACATTTCAATTCAGAGCCGAGAGTGTTTTATCTCCAGCTGTGGAGAACACCCTCTGTGCTGCAATGTTAATACTGGGAAAAGCCATCATCGTCCAAAGCACTGTTAAGGGTGCAGTTCTTTTGAAGCAAAACGACTATGTAGACAGATTTCCCCAGAATTGGGTTATGTGCTGCAGTGTGTGTTTGTCAGGCAGTCTCAGTTGTTAGTTCTGGAGTTTGGTGCTTCACTGACATTAGTTTGTTGGTGACAGGATATTAAATATTCATGAAATACTTCCCCTTTGACTTGCCGAGCTCATTATTAAGTCATTAAATCCAAAATAAGCCCAAACACCTGCCTTTTTTTTTTTTCTTTTTTTTTTTTAAAGAGATAAACTACAAGATACCTCCAGTAGCTTATGTGTGAGCTGTTGCCATCTGGGTGTTATGCCATGGTTGTTGAACTTCAGCTTCTTCATTTGATAAACAAAGTATAAGTATCACAAGTAACACCCCTCAAACCCTCACAGCAGATTGCAAACCATGTGGCCACTGAATGAACTCCTATCAGTTTTCTCATCCACATGTAACTGGAGAACCTACCATCTTCTCAGGGGTGAGAGAGACTAATACAATGCTTTCAAAGAGAACATAATAAGGAACATACTTTTTATTTAACGTGTTTTTGTTACTCATAGTGACCCCCGTTTATCTATTGACATCGCTGCGCTCGCCAGTGGACCAACTTCGACATAATCTCATTTGAATCAGAACACGTTCACCCCTCCTCCCACAGCTTGAGAGAGCCCAATCGCTCAGTGCTTAGAGGACCTAATGACACACACCTGTTCTCCTGAGCACTGATTGTTCACCACCTGTTTTCTGTTGATTAGCACACATAAAACTAAGGAAATATACAGACCCATTGGACCCCATTTGACAGATCACAAACTTGTATATTTACTAACAAATAAAAAATAAACATTAATGCAATAAATGCAATAATCAGTGAACACGCTGCCTTTACTGCACCTTGATTCCAATTTCAGCCCCTTTTCTTTGTTCTCCTGTAAGTTTGTGTCAGAAATAACCACGGTAACTTCTTGATAACCATGCCTGCAGATCGAGCGTTACCTCCCACTAAAAGAATAAAGTCTTCTCTCATCCATTTTTCACTGTCACACTATTCTCCCCTTGCATCTGCTTCCCTGTCCTCCTGTGTGTAGGGGGATAAGTACATTTTGTCTGAATAACTCTATTCCCTTTCTAACCAACTATACAAGCGTGGATGACTTATTTTGTTCTCCTCTGTCCCCTTCAATGTCCCTCAACCTATTTTCTGTCCTGCAGAGGTGAGTTCTGGCTGGGCAATGACCATATCCATTTGCTGACAAAAGCCAAAGACATGATACTGCACATTGAGCTGGAGGACTTTGAGGGTGTCCGGGAATATGCAAAGTATGACCAGATGTATGTGGCCAATGAGTTCCTGCGCTACCGCCTGTCTGTCAGTGGATACAGGTACGGTGTTAGTATTTTCTGCACGCAAATACAACCAAACACAAGTCAGATTTGAGCACTCCATCTGATATATCAATGCCTCCTTGTAGTGGGACTGCTGGGAACGCCATCAGTTTCAACAAGCACTTCAACCACGACCAGAAGTTCTTCTCCACACCCGACCGCGACAACGACATGTACCCCTCCGGAAACTGCGGTGCCTACTACAGCTCCGGCTGGTGGTTTGACGCCTGCATGTCCGCCAATCTCAACGGGAAGTACTATCACAAGAGGTACAAGGGAGTCAGGAACGGGATCTTCTGGGGAACATGGCACAACATGTCGACAGAGTACTACCCCACCAACTACAGGCAGGCCTTCAAAACTGTCAAGATGATGATACGGCCCAAGAACTATGCTCCTTAAGAGGACAGGTGAATATTTGTGGGCGTGGTCAGGCAGACAGATAGGTGAAGAAACGCAAACAAAGACAAAGAATATGAAGGAACAAGTACATGAAGAGTCGTACACATAGTCATGCATCTTCACATATTTCCACATACATACGTGTACACTGAAAGACTATAAGACAGCTTGAATGCAGTAATAACAAAAATAATTGTGAAAAGTTTAAGTGTCCCATTTCTTTTTTCCACTGTAGTGAGCGTGGCCTTTAATATGTTGGATTAAAATGAGGATAATAAAGGACAATGGACCACAAATGATGATGGGCCAATAAAAAACCCCAAAAAAACATGCAGTGTAAAGGCCAACCTCCTACATGGGCCATAATATTATACGAAAGGGTTACCATTAGATTTTTCACTGGTCTCTGACATTTCTCTGCTTTCTGTCCCGCTGCCCTCTGGCTGTAAAACCAGCTGAGACACGGCACAGCACGTACTAGTAGTAAAAACTAATGAGCTATCATTTTCTCTGCTATCAATGATTTCATAATTAACAGCAGCCGCTCAAGTGAGGTATACGAGAGCTGATGATACAGTTTTGAGTGGGTTTGGAATTGAAAGACTTCACGCTGGGGTCAGAGTCAAGCTATAAGAAAAACTACAGCCAGTAATATATATATATATATCACTCTTTAGGAAGCTGTGCACAAGTAAAAGCTTCTGTGCCATTTATTGAATACACGGAGGCAGTTTGCTAATGTATTATCTTAGAGATATAAAACAGCCCAGTATGAATACGCAGTCTAATTTAAATTTCTTTTTGAGCGATTCCCACGTGCATTCTGCATTACTGATGCTTTAGTAAATTCCTCTTGACAGCAGCCACAGAGCAGGCCATTGCTGTTAGAGAGAGAGAGAGAAAAAAAAAAACACACTTCCAATTGTTTTTCAACTTCATCTCTGGGTGCACTGGACTACTGCACATCTCGATGCCATGCACCACTTGTAAAATTCTCCACGACTCACCACTTGTACAATACTGCTATCTAATGTTAGGAACCTGTACAGCACCATTTAATCCATTTTATACACACTGTGAACGGGAAGGATCGGGACAGAACTATTTCACTTTACGGATGTGTACAGTATTTATTTTACTTTGTGAGGTATGATAGCTTTTATATGATGCATAGGTCATGCAGTGCAGCGTCTAATGAGTGTCGATATTTGAGCAACGATAGAGTCTTTGCATAATTGTGACCATTCATAGCATATTTGGAGCTCTGTGTGTATACCACATTGATCTTTTTCTATCATTCAACTGTCGTACCAAAAGATATGCACTTTTTTTTATATTAAAAGAAATAAATAAAGTTTAAAATACATGGCTGTGTAGATTACAGTGTTTGGCAGTTTGAAATCATACTGATGCCTGTTCATCTTTTAAAAGCATCTTCTGTAGTGGAATCACCTTTCAATGAACGTATACTCAAAAAGTTTAGCATGAGTATTCATGAATAGAAAATGTCAAACTCTGAAGTGTCTGCCGTCTAGTATACAGGGCTACAGGATGCCTATAAAAATGGAGGATGAGGTGCTGCATGCCCATAATAAATGGGTGAATGAAGTGTAAAGCAACTAAACAAAAGATTGAGTTCATATTGACTTCACGGAGGATAAATGATCAAACTGTGGGACTGTGACTTTAATGTCTGTTTATTGTCTGTGATGATCAAGTTAATAAAAAAGTTCTGTGCTCATCCACGTGATGATTTCAAGTTCCAAGTATTCTTTTTTTTTTTTAGGTGTTAAAAATATTGTAAATATTATGGTAAATTTTGTAAACCACATAAATCCATTATTAGTACTAGCAGTTACATCATAAAGGTAAACCCCGTTTACAAACAAGACACATCTAGGCCACTGCATAATCTCTTAAAAGCATTCCTAATATTTCCTTGTATCTTTTTTTTAAAGCAATTAGGGTGAATAATGTCACTTTAACTGCCAAATACGATGTTTATCTTTCCTGTGACACCTCCTAAATGCCTCTCACAAAAAGTATGATCACACAACAGTCTTACCTCATCTATGCACTGGAAAACAGGACTGGCAGAGACATCGGGACTGGCAGAGGGCTGCTCCTCTGGGAGTGAAGCATCGGGTGCCGTGGCCGCGAGAGCGGTGCCCTTCTCCCTGAGGAGGTATCCTTCCTTCTCCTCTTGTTCCTCCACTTCAGCTCCTTCTCCACTGGGAGGCCTGCTATTCTGCTGCTTCTCATATAGATCCACTAACACAAAATACAGAGATACAGCGGATGAACAAATCCTTCTGCACGCATGAAAACAGGACACACACTGAACAAAAATCAACAACAAGCCATGTTAGATGATCTGCTCCTTAAGGTAAATATCTAATCAGCAAATCACGTGGCAGAAAGTCAATGCACTCAGATATGTGGATGGGGGTCAACAGGATTTATTACAGTCCATTTGTCACACACTTGCAGTTTCAGTATTCACAGTTGACTTTGAGGGACATTTTCCTTTAACAAAAATGACATAATGATGTGCTGATAAAAAAAAAAATATATATATATATAATCCATGTTTACAGGAGGTATTCAAATACTTGTGTGAAAAATGCTGGAGGAAATAAATCAAAGAAATATCTGGTGATTGTGAACCGAATATGAACTAAGAAAAATATATTACAACAGCATTCAGGTCTGGGTTTCCTTTAAAGTAAAGCTTGAAGTATCTCTGAGACATTGACAGCGACACCGTCTCGTCGTGAGGTTAACGCGTGTGCTCATATCGCTAAATAAAGCCAGCTCACGTTTGTGTCGGTGCTTGTTTTACTAAACGAGGAAACAAACATGTGAATACAAACGACTTACTTGTGAGTACTCTTGAGGCTTGGTGTGGGTATTAAAACTCCTGACCTGCTCGTGGGAGAAAACAACACAACTAAACGGTTTAAATAGTTTTACAGCGAATCTCAGCAAAACACAACCACAGCTCTCTGTCGGCTGGTGTTGTGGTTACCATAGGAACGACGTAATACGTCCCATTAAATGTTTGGTGAAATCCCTTATATTTACTCTGGTTTATTTAAGTTATGTTTATATTTTGCTCCTTAAAACTACTCGTTGATAATATGCACAGCGTACAGTGTAAGAGTGTTAAACAACTTTACTCGAAAAACCAAAGCCTTATTTTACACTTCCCGTTTCTGTCCAGCAGAGGGCGGCAACTAGTAACCTTGTCAGTGTGTCGCGCATTGGCCACACGCAGCTGCATCAAAGGCCAGCTGGATCAACACACTTACTGACTGAGTATCGAAAGTCTTAAAATGAAACTGGATTCAGGTGAATCCAAGGTGAAATGGTGGTGATGATGCAACGCCACCTTTCTCCTGTTAGCTTCTTTCCCACAGTGCACTCTGGGAGCTGGCATGGATCATTCCTCATTCCCTGCAACAGCTGCAGAGATTGGTCATCTCTCCAATAAACAGTATATGTGTGTGCATGCCAGAATGTGAGTTTGCATACAATATGCATAAAAGGGAAAAAACATGATTTCAACATAGGGAGCCTCTGCACTTGCATGTACATGTATACTAGGACATTTTAACTGGCACTGTTACAGTGATGGCTTTAATCAGCTGCATGTAATGTGTGGCCAACTGATTGTGATCCCCCCCCAGAACTTTCAGACAAGATATTTTTGTGTACAAAGTCAACAGATGAAATGACAGATCCTCACAGTGATTGCATTTTTGTTTGACACATTAACCATGGTTTTGGGTTCTTCTATAGATTTAGGAACTAGCGACACATGGGGAACAGCACCAGGTTTGAGCCACAACATAAAGTGAAAGTGGGGAAAGGTGAAGGGGTACTGCCACCCCACTCCCCTTAATCACAAGTAGACTTTTTTCAACTGACTTGCTAATTAAATGTGTTAATTACATGGACCTAATTTTACCATGCCTTTTTAAATCTGAAGCCAATTACACCTTAGTTTTGGGATGAATGATTTTTGGTGGAAGCCAGGGTTCCAAATTAGTCTCCAACAGTCTGGACATGCGAACTTCTAAGTGCTGGTAGGTTCCAGTGTATTTTTTTTTTTTTCATAAAAAAATATGGCCCTCTCTGTGCCCCTGGTGTTACCATTTTTGGTTACATAAAATGTGATCCAGACCTGAGCTATTTTGGGGTGAATAAGTCAGAATTGCAAATGTATGTGGTAATGCTGGATACAGAACTTTTATTAATAAAGTAGACATTGTTGGGTACCGAGTTCTTATTCATATTTTGCATACATTTTATCACCTTTTTAAGAGTCAAAATCTGCTGACGATATAGTGTATGTTATAAAACTCTGTTCCACCATGTCTTCCCGTCAACTCACCCATAATTACTGGCTTGCAATTTATGAGCTTGTGTCAAAGTAACTGCTGTGAAGTTTAACAACGTACAACAGATGTGATGATGCATGCTCTGTGGGGTTTCTGGGTCACTTAGCAGGGTTGAAAACTGGGATTATACAATGTGCAAAGGTCCCGATCATACTGTTGATGATGATACTGATCTTGTGAGCAGAACATGTAAAAATGAGGATTCAGAAATAGATAACCATCGCTTAAAAATATGAAATGTACTCATACACAATCCCTGTGGTTTTGTGCAAAAATAGGTGAAAAGCCACAGCCACTAGTGTAGATGTTACAATGTCTGCGTGCATGTCTGGCGTGGGTTTGTTTGCTCCAGAGCCTTGGAAAAAGTTACTGTACTCCAGGGCACAGAGTCCAGGCCTCAGTTTTACTGCTGTATTGTTGTCACAACAAATGCAACTTGGGGTTTGAAGAGGTCATTTTAACACCCCCCACCTCCTTTCCTCTCTCTTGTGTGAAGGGGTGTTGGGAGACCATTTCAACTGTCCTTATTAACACAATGCGCAATATTATTTTTCCATACACGTAATCTGATGTGACACTTTCTATTGACAAAAACTTTGTCCTTCCAGACAAGGCGTCTGGAAGCAGTTTATGAGCAAATGTTTAAAATCTCTTAAAACCTTAAAAGCAGCTTTTGGAGTGAATCATTTGTGCGTTTTTAGAGTAAAATTTGTGTTCTTGAGGGATCTTTACTTTATCTAGTGATAGAAAGGGATAGAATATGATATAACAATCGATCTAACTGCATGAGATGTTATGAGGTATGCAATTTGTTAGTGAGACGGAAACATAAAAGTTCTTCCAACTCCCTTTTGTCCTCGGTGTTGGATCAAACTTCACACTGTTTGGCTCTGTGTAAAATTTTGCACCATCAAATTTGAGTTTAGCGGACTATCTAAGACATAAATCACTGAGAGCTGCTTTTGGCCAACTGTCAGTCTGATGTCATTTATCAGAGTCTCTGCAGGATCTCTGTGGAGAATCTAGAGCATTGTTCCACAGTGTGTCAGTGGGCAGCCGGCGGACCCAGCGGAAAAGGGTTTTACTGTAATGATGACTGTAAGACCCCCTCCAGCTTGAACTCCTCTGGCTCACACAGTTCTTGCAAACTAAAAAAAATAAAAATCACATGTACTGGCCAGCTTTGTCTGTGTTTTCAGTATGCATGTCTCCAAGAAATGTCAACTGAAGCCATATGTGAGAGCCGGTAACAGCTGTGCACATTTTCAGAGGGATATCTTGACTCATGTGGAACAAATTTAACAGCGTTTTATCATCAATAACTTGATCAAAAGTTGGCATCATTTTGCATTTCATCATGTGTGCTTTTGCCATGTCATGATGGATCTTTGGCTTGTAATATATCAGAAATATTTACATGTTTTTACCCATTAAATCATCAAACAAACACAATTACTGGATTAGATAATCTAATTTAACATGCAGGATGTATTGCGTTTTTACGTTGAGGTCTGGGTGTCAAAACATCAGTTTTACGACCTGCTGGACTGCTTCACTTGGTTTTTATAGGATGATGTTTCTTTAATTACTACTTAGGACAACACCTGGCAAAAATATGGTATCTGTGTGTGTGCCAATGTGTGTTTGTAGGGGTAAACACTTTGGGTGACATTTGAAGTCTCTAATTATTGATCTTTATTATTGATGTCGTCCCACATTCAACAAGTCCACAGCCAACGGCGTGAATGAAATAAAACTCTGTTTTTATGGTTCTGTTACGGTCTATTGAGATGTTTCAAAGAAATGGGTTCGTGATGTAGTTAAAAATACTGATAAAGTTGCAATGACACAACCTTGTTCTCTCCATAAGTGGACACAGAATGATTCTCTCCGTGGTATCAACATGACTCAATTAATTTGTCCCCAATTGGAGACTACAACATTAAAAAGGCTTCTTCTCTTGCTCCTAACTCTCATGTGCTCTCTCTTGTTAATTAACCTGTGGCCTGTTCCTCATAAGGCCTTGTATACTTCTAAGTGAAGTACATGTGGTGCTGCTCATATGATATATATCTATATGCATGTGTAGCCTGTGCAACAGACTAATGTCCAATAAAATGATAATAAGTTGCCAACTGATACTTAACCATCTTAACCTCTAACGTTGGATGCTTGCCTCAGCGTTTAGTTATAGTATTTACTATGTACTTTTATCTCGGGGGCCACTTTTCTGATACACTTTACAGTTGTAGAATGTTGTTATTATGTTTACAGTATGTTTTTCACAATCAGCAATTTACATTTTGGATTTCTATTGTGTCTACAAAATACATGCTTCTACTGCCAAATGAATTTCCCTAAATTAAATAATTAAATTTACCCTGACTTTTGACATGAAACAATGACTGTATTTATTCTCAGCGCACATAAACGTTAATTCCTGGAAAAACGTTCTTTAAAAGATAATTACACATCATTTGGGGTAAGAAAAATACCAGCCTAACTCCATACTAAATGAAAGGCTGAATCAACTTTAGTTAATGCCTTTCACCTCACATGCCCAGTCTAATTATAGTTTACTGGAACCTACTGAATCACTCACTGTCTTTGTTCATGCAACTGTTTTTGAATTGTAACCACTGAAACAAAACAGAAAACTGTAGCAAATGCTAATACTGTGAACAATAAGACTGCAGCTATAGGTGCTTCCAATAGATACAGCACATATTGAAATATTATATCTTTAAAGTTTGAATACCGGTGCTGCGGTGGGTTCATTGACTCTAGCTATGTGACCCTCCACGACCTTTGAGATGAAATTTACCCCAGGACACCTTACAAATGTCCAAGGGGATTTGAATAAATTTACCACCACCTTCCTGTTTCCACTGAGCAAAAGACAAATAGTCCTGTATCTATTTTACTGCTCTCCATAAACATGTGTGGATTTCACGGTAAAGGATTTGGGGGGTAAATTCGAACACCACAAAGAGGTCGCACAGGTCACATTACCCGATTGGAATTTTTTTTTAACACTGAACCCAAATAAACAGACTAGGTCAGGTTGTCTTAGTGCACGGAGCACAATCAGTGTGTTTTAAGGGATAAATCAGTTTGACTTGATTCTCATGGGAAAGCACTCATGTTGCATAAACATCTCTCTGTTTGATTCAAACTTTACAAAAGTTAATTCAGGTGCCAGTACGGCCACTTTTACCGCTCCGCCAGTTGCTTTTGTTGATTCAGAGAAGATTAACATCCCTCACATTTCATCCATACCACCATGTGACTCACTGGTCGGACATACATATGAAACCTTGACCTTTATGGTCTTCTTCCTCTCAACTGTCATTTTTCATTCTGCTGGACAGAGAGCGATATTGGTTGTTTGATTTGAAAATGTATGTTAGAAGAAATAAACATTTTACTTAGTTTCCCTTCATGCTATTTTATACATCTCCACAATTCAGGCAAATGTTGTGCTTTTTTTCTGGGCAGTGTGAAAGATTTAGTGGCAGCTAGTGATGAGGTTAATCACTGCAACCAACTGAATAGTACTCACTTCACCCTCTCTTTTCAAGCATTCCCACAATCTCATCCAAACAACAATTCTTATTTTAAGGGTTTTATACACTCATTTATGAATATTGTATTACATTTTTGGGAACCAGTGGATTTAGTATTTTTAACTATATTGGTACTACCTAAGTAAAGAATCCAATTGTGTCTATCATATCATAGGTCTCCTTAATCACTCTATACTGTACAATAGTAAACAAAAAGACAACACAACAGAGGCGAGAAAGGTATTGGAAAACAGAGACAAGCGTGCATGTTTCATCATGTCAGAGGAGATTTAATCATCTACAAACATCTGTTGGTGACCCATCCTTAAGTGTATTAACCGCTTTTATGGGTAACACTGGAATGTCTGATGAGAGAGACAGAAAGACAGAAAGACAGAAAGACAGAAAGAAGAAAGAAAGAAAGAAAGAAAGAAAGAAAGAAAGAAAGAAAGAAAGAAAGAAAGAAAGAAAGAAAGAAAGAAAGAAAGAAGGGAAGAAAGAAAGATGGAGAGAAAGCCCAAGAGAAAGAGAAAAAGGCCCTGTTATGTGTGTCTGTGTAGGGTTATTTGATTTCTGACTTGCCCATTTGAGACGGATGGAAACAATTAACTTCATCTGTTCACCAGATCTCGAGGATTGCCTCTCATTTACATACATGTTCACTCTGTGGGTTTGTATGTGTGCACGTTGTGTGTGTGCTTCCTTTCCTTTCATCCCAGCCACAGTCATCTACAGACAGCCACATCCTTGAAAACTCCACCCTCGCTGGTTAAGATGGTCAATACTACAGAACATCTATGTGACAAATCATCTCCCACTTTCTCGGTTTCATATTCGGTCCGTTTCTGCCATATGGGTCTTTTTCTTCTGCTTTATCGCTGATATTTCTCTGCTTTTCTGTCCTTTGAGTGAACATCACTTTTTCTCATCATGATTTATTCTGTCTATTGCTCTCTTTTCTCTTTTACACACACAAACAAAAACACACACACACACACACACACACACACACACACACACACACACACACACACACACACACACACACACACACACACACACACACACACACACACACACACACACACGTTTCCATCACTTCAGAGGACATTACATTGACCTACATTAATTTCCTGGAAACTAATCAGACGATGTCTAACCTGACCTTTATTGTAACCTTAAGCTACAATAAGGTTTGAGGGTTTCCACCCTCAAAATGAATAAGTAACATTGTAGGGAGTTGCTTGTTGTCCTTAAAAGGGAAACAGGTCCTCACAATGTGATTGTAAAGACAGATTTATTTCCCCAAATCACACAACATCTGGTAAACATAGAGACTTACACCACTACTAAATGACAAGAACAAAATCTCAGAGGGAAAAATATACATTTCATATTCTTGGATTGGCTGTTTTGGGCTTATATTGAAAGACGATGGTGGAAAACTTAGTATTCAGTGTTGTGGAAATATGTGTCTGTGTTCAGGACAGTGGCCACACAGAGATAGAGTAATACCTCTTATTAAATGAAATCATATGGTATGCTGTGAGGTTTTTCAGTAAAGTATCATTAAGTAGCCTTGATATTTATATTTGACTAAGAACATAATTTTTTTTTAACTTGCAATAAATGATTTTGCGCTACTTAGAGCCAGTAGAAACCAGCTGAAACAAAACATCTGATGTTATGACATTATGAAAGTCATGAATTGACTAAATGTGCTAGCAAATAGCCTATTTACACATCCAGCAGATCCAGTGCAACATTAGCATTTTTTTTCAGGCCTGTGTAAGTAACTAAAATAAAATATAAGGCTACAAAACCCACATCATTTATAGGTGTATTTGCATGTTGTTCCTACATACATGTCCATCCTTTTAAATAAAGTGTGGCGGGTGAGCCTTCCGGTCACCAATCGACCAAAGTTCTCTTCCTGGAAATAAACTGTGAACTGTCTCAGTAATTCTTGGTATGAAACGCGACAAAGTAAGCCTTACATTTTGAGCATTTCCATATATCACCGACAATAAGCTCCATGTTCATCAAATTTCCTGTCAAGCTATAAGTCTATGAAACTTCAGTGAGTTGAAGGTAACACTGAGCTAGTCAGTTACAGCCACAGTGAGGAGAACCCATACTGCTATTGAAGTTCAGATACTTTTCAGCAAACACCAGTCAGGGTTGTGAGAATGTTTTCTAACTTTTCCTTCGTACTGTAATGCTCACTGCTAAGCTAACTGGTAGCTTTGGCTTGAGGAATAGCTGACAGCTTGGTGAAGCATTAAAGACGCATTGCAATAACCAGATTCTAAAGCCATTCAGTTTTTGTGGGGTTAACTAACTTTGTATTACAACTACAGTGTGGCTGAGCACATTTTGGTTATGACAATGTACACGCAAAAAAAGTAAGCAGTGATAACATAATTCAATGTCACGTTAAAGTGGAACATATTTACATTTGCCTACAAATGATGTGAAAAAGTGGAAAAAAAGGTAACTGAATAATTTATTAATGCTAATATACCATATGTTGTTGCGATGCATTATAATTCAATCCATTGTAATTCTTTTTATACTAAGATATCAGATTTTGCTGTGTTATGTGGTCATTAAGCTTGTTGTAATGAAGTATGTCTTAAGTATTGGTTACACATTATGACATATTCTAAATTAATTAAGAGGTTAATAAGATGTCATGTTAGAAACAGAGAGAGAACAGAATGATTCATCACTTTGCACCATGTTGGCAGGTTGTTTTTTTTAGACAACCGGATACAATGAGGATTTCATGATGGGTGCGGACGGTCGTGGAAGCGGTGTGGCCAACTGCAGGATGTCCTCAGAGGATCGCGATATTCTTTCAACAAACACTAGATAAGTCCTTTCACAGACACACTTTTAATTCTACTTGGGAAGAAGTACTCATAGTAATTGTACATCCAATATGCATACATAAGGACAAGGAACTGAACTGTTCTGGAGCTCCTTAATTTAAAGGAGCATTTATTGACAGTTACAACTTATTTTTTGTTTTCTAGATTTTTATTAGATTTTTTTTTGCATTCAAATTTAGCATTGTATTTGTGGTTTCATTGCTGTAGGGAAATAAAATTGTTCCCCATTTTACTCCACATCAACTCCTGTTGTGAGTTAAAGCAATACCATTCCTCGAACCTAGGCAGATATTAATTTCTCTTTTATTATCAAGAGTGATGAGAGTGAAGCATAACAATTAAGGTTGCAGGCCAGACAGACTGGAAGAACACAGTGTTTTCCTATCCATTATAAAGCTTTGGTGCAGCACTGAAGCCAAATTGGTCACTGGCTCAGCTGAATCATCAAAGAGAGATGTACAGTGGGTACAGAAAGTATTCAGACCCCTTTAAATTTTTCACTCTTTGTTTCATTGCAGCCATTTGCTAAAATCAAAAAAGTTCATTTTATTTCTCATTAATGTACACTCAGCACCCCATCTTGACAGAAAAAAACAGAAATGTAGAAATTTGTGCAAATTTATTAAAAAAGAAAAACTGAAATATCACATGGTCATAAGTATTCAGACCCTTTGCTGTGACACTCATATTTAACTCACATGCTGTCCATTTCTTCTGATCCTCCTTGAGATGGTTCTACTCCTTCATTGGAGTCCAGCTGTGTTTAATTAAACTGATTGGACTTGATTAGGAAAGGCACACACCTGTCTATATAAGACCTTACAGCTCACAGTGCATGTCAGAGCAAATGAGAATCATGAGGTCGAAGGAACTGTCCAAGGAGCTCAGAGACAGAATTGTGGCAAGGCACAGATCTGGCCAAGGTTACAAAATAATTTCTGCAGCACTCAAGGTTCCTAAGAGCACAGTGGCCTCCATAATCCTTTAATGGAAGAAGTTTGGGATGACCAGAACTCTTCCTAGACCTGGCCGTCCAGCCAAACTGAGCAATCGTGGGAGAAGAGCCTTGGTGAGAGAGGTAAAGAAGAACCCAAAGATCACTGTGGCTGAGCTCCAGAGATGCAGTAGGGAGATGGGAGAAAGTTCCACAAAGTCAACTATCACTGCAGCCCTCCACCAGTCGGGGCTTTATGGCAGAGTGGCCCGACGGAAGCCTCTCCTCAGTGCAAGACATATGAAAGCCCGCATAGAGTTTGCCAAAAAACACATGAAGGACTCCCAGACTATGAGAAATAAGATTCTCTGGTCTGATGAGACCAAGATTGAACTTTTTGGCGTTAATTCTAAGCGGTATGTGTGGAGAAAACCAGGCACTGCTCATCACCTGCCCAATACAATCCCAACAGTGAAACATGGTGGTGGCAGCATCATGCTATGGGGGTGTTTTTCAGCTGCAGGGACAGGACGACTGGTTGCAATTGAAGGAAAGATGAATGCGGCCAAGTACAGAGATATCCTGGAAGAAAACCTCTTCCAGAGTGCTCTGGACCTCAGACTGGGCCGAAGGTTCACCTTCCAACAAGACAATGACCCTAAGCACACAGCTAAAATAACAAAGGAGTGGCTTCGGAACAACTCTGTGACCATTCTTGACTGGCCCAGCCAGAGCCCTGACCTAAACCCAATTGAGCATCTCTGGAGAGACCTGAAAATGGCTGTCCACCAACGTTCACCATCCAACCTGACGGAACTGGAGAGGATCTGCAAGGAAGAATGGCAGAGGATCCCCAAATCCAGGTGTGAAAAGCTTGTTGCATCATTCCCAAGAAGACTCATGGCTGTACTCGCTCAAAAGGGTGCTTCTACTCAATACTGAGCAAAGGGTCTGAATACTTATGACCTTGTGATATTTCAGTTTTTCTTTTTTAATAAATTTGCACAAATTTCTACATTTCTGTTTTTTTCTGTCAAGATGGGGTGCTGAGTGTACATTAATGAGAAATAAAAGGAACTTTTTTGATTTTAGCAAATGGCTGCAATGAACAAAGAGTGAAAAATTTAAAGGGATCTGAATCCTTTCTGTACCCACTGTAACTGGTTGTATTTGGTCCGACCTCCAAATCTTCCACAAACATACCGTGTAAACAATGGGATAACATTTCCTTTAATTTTTTCTGATGTTGCCACATTTAACTGTTGTACAATACACTTTGAAATATCAAACTTTTTAATCAACAAAGTTGACATGTTTCAGATGCCCAGCGCAACAATGGGCAATAGACAAACTCTTTCCTGCTCAAACTCTCTTCCTTTTAAAATTTAGTTTCAGCAACCCATTCCAGCTCTGGCATTCTCGCTAATTCCACTTATTTTACCCCCAAAAGCCCCAAACTACTGCTTTCCTTTGTTTTATTTTTCTGAATGTACAAACCACAGAGACAGACTATGATTTTCCATGGTTGGTGGTGCCATCTTGATGAAGGCACAGTTCAGTTTTATTGCATGATATGCTTCATCCACAACTTATTTTTTTCTTTTAAGTGTTTTTTTTTTTCCTTTCCTGCCTGTGGTCAGACACAAACTGGGACTGTTTCTATGTAGTACGGAGGGTTTTCTGTTTAGTCCCTCAGGGAGTAGCCTGCACTCCAAAACCAAAATTATAGGAGTACAGAGCTCAGATTGAAGGGAAGAGAGGGAATGTGATTTTACACTGATGCAAACATCTGACTTTCAAAAGGACAATTAAGCTACTTTAAAGATCTAAAATTCATGAAAAACATAATAAAACTCTCTTGAAAGAGTCTTTAACTTCTTAACCAAGAGAAAAAGGTAACTTACCTATTGAACAACCAGGAATTTGAATATGCTTATACGTGTCTGGTCAGAGACCTCTTAAGTGAGGTCACCCAATTTCCTGAAAGAGGTCATGGCTCACTACTTTTCTGTCTCCCAGAGCTCAGTGAAACAATTACAGTCTAGAGCTGGAAACCGACCCCCAATTGTGACTCAGTCTTCATGCAGTTACACACATTCACAAATCCTCCGGAGTCCACTGCTTGGCGCTTGGCCAGCTTGCTGAGGGTCTTCGGAGCTTTCTACAGCAAAACAAAGTGATGACACATGTAACAGAGGCACAGGATCGCATGAAGAAATGAACGAATCACATTTAACAACATAGCAACTGATTCATTCTTTCAACAAGTTAACGTGCTCAGCAAAGGTAGAAGCTGAGATCAGAGTGAAGATATGCATCTCCAAACCCAGCTCCTGGCTCTCTTGGTGACCTTTGAACCCTCATTCAACTGGGGGGATGTTGGCCAGTGTCTGAGCATGTAATGGATGTGCAATTCACCATGCATGCATGAAGAAACACGCACAAACTGGAGATATATTTATTGTAAAGCAATATGTAGTTCAGTGCAAAGCATGATATGCAACACAAGTTGTTTTAGTGTATGATCCTATGATGCTCCCAAATACATTTTAAAACCTATGAAAAGCCTGTTAAACAATATATAACTTGGAGAGTATTAGTTGGAAATAGTCCATAATGTAGTTTATCCTTGTTGTACACTTTTACACTGCTGTTGCCCCAAACTAAACTCAAAAGTTCCCTTCAGGGCAAACGTATAATTTTATGATGGCTGTAATTTGAGTCTCAAAGAATACAATTTCACCTCACATCCAAGAACGGTATCTTATATTTTACCATAGCAGACGTAGATACTTTATTCTGCAAAATATTGTTCCAGAGGTTGTAAAATTTTTATTGTGTGCATGTGTGCAGACTTTTCTGTTTTCACAAACTCAATTAAAGACAGCCACAATTGAATTTCGATTAAACCCTTTTGGAGGAGATGCATTTGGAACAAGAAACTCAAATCTTAAAGGAGGTTTCTCTTCATTTTGTAGCTTGGATTTTTAAACAAAGGGCCGTTATAGAATAGTTTCAACTTGCAGAGGTTACAGGTGGCGACCTTATGAATCAGAATGCAGTCATAGAGTCTTTGGTTTCTATTGCTTACATTTTGTATTTCATTGTTTTTCAAACTCTGTGGCAGACCAATAAAAATTGTAGACCCATTGGTGGGACAATGGCCTCTTTGTTAAGTCAGTATGAAACAATGATGCCCACAAAACAAGACCAACTGTAGTTTATCTCACTTCAGTCCTCTTTCTCTTTGACTGTTTCTTTTTACACCACTTTTCATCACTATCCATGGAAACTGACATCATTGCAAAGTTTGGCCAATTAGCTGCTTTCTTGTGGTGTTTTTGATGGTACACAAATATGAAGGTATTTATTTTACATTACTCCGACTGCAGGAGTGCTTTCCTGTCTTCCTGCTGTTTTGGCTTTTCACCGTGAACTCAGTAGAGAGAGCAGCATTTCTAGTAAGTGTATAGTGCAACTTCCATCAACTGAAAACTGAACTGAGTGGATTAAAAACAAAATGCCACAAATTATCATATGATCTGTTACTGAATTTACTTCATTGCAAGAATCTTAAAAGTCCAAGGATTTTAACATCACATGCATACCACATGATTTAAATTGAAATGCAAAGTAACCAGCCCCACAGAACTCAGTAAAAAAAACAACAGAAGCAGGGATTTCAGAACAAAAAGCTGCATTTTGCTCCACTCACACTAAAACTACAAAAAGGGGTAAGGGTCAAATCCAAATGTGATGACATGTGGACGTTAAACATCGTACCATGGCAGTACCTAAAATACAAGAAAAGTATGTGCAAGTGTGTTTTAGAGGGTGTAATATAATATTGCAACATGTGAAACACGATAAAACATTTAGTGGGATTTAGGTATGTCCCAAATTCTTTCTCACAAAGCTGTTTTAATTCAGCAATTCTCAAAGTTTTTGGCTTTCATAATGTTTCATCAGAAAATAAAATGGAGAAGTGATATTGTATCGCAGACTCCACTTTGAATTACTGAAGCTAAGTTTAAATTTGTGTACAGTATGTCCATAAACACTGTATATATATAGCAAAAATTTGTATCAAACATCTGCCCATCTTTTTCTCGATGATAAGATTTAATTTTAGTTATCAGCTTTATAATGAAGATATTTTGTGGCAGAATTTGATCGACCAGCAACACTAGACATCATTTCAGAAAATTATCGGGCACACCGTGAACGTATTTCATTCCAACACACAAACGCTCCAGCACATACTTCCTTTGATTACGCCATAAAACACAAAGACATTTGAAGACAGCACAAAGAAGATACCTTTTAGTCATCTGGAAACGGGAAGTTAAATCATTATGGAATGATTTAAAGATGTATGTGTGAGCAGGCATGTCCATACCTGGCTCTATGTGCCAAGCTCTGTAGACCATCCTGTGATAAATGTATGTTATTATTATAGGTATGTTGGTATTATAGGTATGTTTAGATTGATATAACCACTTACAGGAAGTTCTTTGACATGCTCAGGCAAAGTGAACCCATGCATTGATTTGATTTTATGTTTTTCTGTTACTGTACTGTAAGTTATATCATTAATACAAACTATTCATGCCATTGTTTTTGAAAGAACTTCCTTTTTAGTGCCCAAAACTTTTGTGAAGTTCTACAGAAGATTTTACTTTCTGAACTGAAACAAAGAAAAGCAGTTTTTACAAAAAAGACAAAACAAACATAAAGACAGTTCATTGTCTGTGCTTCTGACCTAATCTGTCTTGCTCAGTTGGCCTCTTTAATCTTCTGTTGGTGGATGTTGTCAGCCAAGAGACAATTTGGAGTTTGGTTACGTGCTCAACTGATGTGTGTATAAGAAAAACAGTGACAGATATTGACACACACACACACACACACACACACACACACACACACACACACACACACACACACACACACACACACACACACACACACACACACACACACACACACACGTTTCTGTGCATTCCTTTAGGAGGAGATGACTCAAGGGTGAAGAAGTAACACGGGGAGGATGAGAAAAGGACAGATTAGGGGAGGAACATTGTGATTAACTAGAGATGAGAGCAAAGAGATAGAAAATGTGGAAAACAAGCAGATGAGAGGGAAGATGTGTAAGAGCTGAAAACTTTGCTGGCGAGCATGGTGCTATAAAGACAGGACAAGAAAAGGGGATATAGAGAAAAAAGGATTAGGCACTAAGGAGGGAAAGGATGAACAATGTCTGTTATTTGAATAATAACTATATATGTAATGTTTAAGCAAAGAAACCCTTTCATGCCCCATATCTGTACCCCCATTTACTGTCATTTTTCTGCTATCAAATCTCCAATAAAACTTTTTTTTTTTTTTACTCAGAGCCTCTCTGTTCACATCTTCCAGCATTGTTAGCAGTCATTATTTAATTAAAACCTCTAACTACTGGTTCTATGTTTTAAGGCATCAAGTCATTCATTCACAACAATGTATGCAGTCCATGTTTAAATGCAACTGGACAGATGTCATGCACAAATGCACTCAATCTTAATCATGAGGATCTGTAACAGTGTGTAGATCATAATTTATTATTCTTTTTTTAAAATAACACCAAGGTGACTCAAATGCAGGACACACTTGTGTACATATGTACATGCAGAATCCAAATCACGAGTAATACTGGTTTCCATCACATGATATGATGTTTGCATGGAACAGAAGGGAGATGGGGAAAAGAACACCAAAACAGGGTCCTTGAGAGCACTGGAAAGGAGGATTTTGGAGTACAAATCCCACAAACGCAAAATTGGGGGTCACTGGGAAAGGCGAACAGAAATACAATTTTGAGGCTGGCTGGAGGTAGCAGTCTTTTATATGGTTTCCAGTTAAGGAAAAAAACAAACAAACTTTCACACTTCACACACACAGTACCCCCAAACCAAACACACCACAAACCAGACGGCCAACTGAAAGCATTGACCCTCTGAAGACACATACACACAACTGAGCACCAAACCAACCCCTTGATATAACCTCTGATTCAGTCTGATTGCCATCAGGTGAGGGAGAACATCACAGGTGCAGCCAACTGCTACTAATGAGCCAAGGTGAGTGAGCCTCTGTCTCAGGATCCCTGGCATCATAGCAGATATATAAAAAAAAAAAGGTGGATGAAATGTGAAAGCAGTTCTGGAAGGCGATAAGTTAAAAAAAAAAAAAAAAAAAAAGGAAGACAAGAAGGAAAAGACACAAATTAAGACTCATAAAAAGGATGAGACTGACAAAAAAGTTAAGAAAAAGGAAAAGATATGTGTGCAATCTTTATCTGCTGTACAGATGTAAATTTTGGATACGAGAGAAGAGGTAGGGGAAGAGATGGCAGCTATGAGGGGAAGGGATCTGGGTTGAATGTCAGGGTTTTGGTGCGGGTTTTGGATGGGGAACAGCAACAGACTGCAGAACACAGGAGGATCTTTTACACTGATATCTTATGCTTTCACTGGAATGAGTCAGCGCATCCAGCTTGGCTAGATGCAGACATTTACCCTGTCACAGTTTCACTACACACTCAGCTCTAAGTTATTACAAGTCCTTTTATATATTGAAAATAAAGTTGTTCCACACTTGCATTTACTACAGTGATGATTGATTTGTAGATTGTAAAATCACATACACAACCTCCTTTTATGGCCTCTGCTTTTGTTCTTACATAGTACCCTGAAGTTCCCACTTCCCAAAAAGAACACTGATGTTGGCGTTCAATGGAAACTATTTCCAATGATCACACTTAAGTTTTAAAAAAAATAATTATTCAAAAAATAACCATGCATGACAACTACAGTTCAGGTAAGGTATGCTTAAGGCTAGGCTGCCAAAATAATGTTTGGTAGAGGGAAAGAACGTCTCGTTGGAGGTCTTTATCAAAATAAAACTACACTTGTGCACTACTGTCACTGCTGCTATAAACAGCATGATAAAATGGCCCGCAGATGATAGCCTAGCCAGATGTAACTACTAATAAATGCTTAATCCAGTGACTCAACCGACAGTCTGGTTAACTCAACAGGTAAAAGATCCTACTTCACCAAGGTTGCTATTAATGGTTCAGATTCCACCACGGCCTGTTGATGGTGATTCAACTTTTAGTGAAGTTAAAACGTTTGGAAAATTGAAAAGGTTTTGCATACACAACACATTACAGGAAGATATTTAATATCATTGCAGACCATCTTGAAAACATGTATATCTATTATCCAAAGAATGTCTACGGCAATTTTGGTTGCATTTGAATGAATATTTGTAGATGGTGGAGTTATAGGTTGCAGTGAGCCAAAGGTTTGTCACAATGCATTATGTCTCCTGAGAAGATAGGTGGTGCAGTGGTTACTGCTTTTGCCTCCCAGTAAGAAGGCTTTGGGTTCAATCCCCCCTTTGTCATGACTTTTCTTTTATATCATACACCAAATTATGAAAAAAAAAAAAGTCCTACTATAGCAAAAAGTTTCCCAAAAGTCATTTTTGGGTCACTTTTTGGACAACATGCTATAGTATGACCTTTGGGTCACTTTTTGGTCGCCACGCCATGGGCACACCGATTGACGAAAACTAATTCTAATGATAACTTTTGATTCCAAACATGTTAAGAGTGCACAGAATAAATTTCAAGTCGGTCCGACAAAATCTGTAGGAGGAATTTGTTAAAGTACAATGTGTGAATTGCCAAAAATGGCAACTAAATTCAAAATGGCGGACTTCCTGTTGAGTTGACGTAATGTTGCATTGGATTTTTTTTTTTTGTACATCTAGGTGTGATTCACATGTCCACCGAATTTCGTGCATGTGGGTAAATGTAGCCGCTGGGGCCTCTGTTTAGGGGCACTAGCGAGCCATTTGGCCACGCCCACTCACGATTCCACTAAAATAAGACATTTTTCACCGGGAGAGACACGTGTACCAACTTTCATGAGTTTTTGAGTATGATAAAGCTGCCAAAAATTCAATTGTTTACGGAAAATAATAATAATCGCTTCAATAACAATAGGGCTTTCGCACCATTGGTGCTCGGGCCCTATTAACTAAAAATGAAACAGTGACAGTTTCTCCTACCTTTTTTTTTCACTCCAGCATGTTTTCTTCTTTTTTCAACCTTCCCCCATCTGTCTGTCAGTGGCAGAGGGCTCTGAGAAGTCTTGTGATATGGACCAACAGATGAGCAGCTGTGGTATGCACTGGCATGAGAACAGCTTGGGACAGTGTCATCTTCACATTATCATCTACTTGGTAGCAGAAGGTCTGCAGTTAGATTTTTACTCTCACACAACAGAAAGTGATCATTATCAGACACCTCTGTTGGATCATCTACTCTATTTTAATAGTTTACTCATTACATTGAACATTTTCTTCAATGTATCTTGTGTCAGCAAGCACAGCAACGTAGCCAAGGTGTCCTGAAGTAGCAGCCTCTCTCTGTCTGTGACCCGATGCTGAGGTTACTGTTTAAACAATGAGACTATTATTGTTGTCATTCGCACTATCATTCTCCTGATATATAACATATAAGAGTCACTATTACACAGACAGAAGAAGTGATCCTTCACAGCCTTCCCTCAAACAAATACTCCCATTTGTGTTTCATTGGGATATAATTTTATTTTAAACAAACTTTGAATGTTTCAGATGATACTCATCTTAACATCAACCAGTTTTTATCTTCAATAATATGGAATAATCTGGAGTAATCTGGCGTAAAACTTCAATTTATATTTTACATTTGTTTGTTATTCGTTGTCAAAAGAAGCAACATCTCATCGCCACATAGGCTTGGTTTAAATGCATGTCTCTCCTCATGGGTCACAACGTTTCTTCTACTAGTTTGTTCACTCTGATGCTTTGTCATAAAGTAAATAAAATGTAATCTTTGGTGGGGCCAAATTGAGGATTTCCATTTAATGCCTGATTCCAATTATTGACAGGAGCATTACATCAGAACATGGGTGGAAACACTGGAACCAGATATCTAGCAATCCTGAAGGTGATTGAAACCATTAAATGTAAGACAGTTTGGAGCCAGAGAGCACATCTGTATGTACTGAATACTATACTGAATGTAGCCTGCAGCTCATGGGTATTAGAGATAGGCAAATTTGTAATTCCCTGGACAGGGAATATCTTATCAGCACAAACTTGAAATTCAGCCAGTACTGACAAAGATCATAATGTACATATCCAGAAACAAAAAGTTTTGGATACATTTTGCTCAGTACTCAATAGGCATTGTGGGATGAAAATGCTTTGAAGTGAGGTTTTTTCAGTTCTAATTTGATCCAATCCATTCTCCACGCAGACTCCAACACATCATCCTTCACCACAGTTGGTTTGACTGGGCACAGATTCCTCAGTCAAAGCAATTATGATTGGAACAACCCAAAAAGATGTTCCCTTTACTCTTTCCAATATGCTGTCAGTCGGGTTTACTCTTTTATGCAGCAGCGCAAAAGAGTAATATGGAGTGAAAGGATATTATGGTTCACACACTTTTTTTTAAGGCAGAGACCAGAAGCACTTTTAAGGCCGATGTTAAAAATGAAAGATTCAGACTTTTTACATAAACCAAACCACTGCAAATAATAATAATTAAAAAAAAATCTCCATAACATTTTCAGATGTTAGGGGCTCTTGAATGCGACTCACTAAAGCAACAATTAACCACACTGCTACTAATTAAAACTGTTTTATGTGCTGAAATTATACTAGACAACAACACAGTTAAACATCTTGAAGAAGTTAAAGAGAACCCATTTTCTTTTCAGAAAGTTATTCCACTGGTTTTTATATAAAAAAAAAAGCCCAATTTCTCCCTATATGGGTTATTAAATAATAAAACACAGCTGTTTTCCTATTTTTAAATGCATACATATAAAACATAGAACAAAGGGGATATCAAAATACAAATTATGTACAACTATATATACATTTGCAATTAATTATGGTTGTATGATTTTTACTCTGTTCCTCTTTTATCTCCAATTGAGGGAAAGATGTAGTAACAAAAGACATGATTATACTGTATTTCCTTGTAAACAAGGAAAGGTGAGAAAAGTCATAAATTTTTTTAATTTTCCTTAATAACTTTCTGACACTCAGTTATGTTAAAACCGATGACCTGTTTGAATTACTTCCACAGCTTGCTATATTTCAATCTCTGTATATCTGGAAAGCTTTTCTGAAAGTAAGCTCCATCAGATTGGCAGCTCATCACAAAGCCTGAGAAATGATCAAACTTTCTTTGCAAATGATTTTTACATAAATATATCTCTATTTTTCTTCCAGGCTCTGAAAACATTGGGCTTCCATGGACTCCTGTTTACTTGGCAGAGGAAATTTCCGGTGCTGGATAGCTTTGTCCTCGTGACCTTTCTGTGCACTTCCCACAGGGAGAATAGGTATGTGGCCTCTGGGCTAACATGACTTCAAGTTTTTGTCTTCTCTACTAAGATTTACACATGTAGGGTTTTGACCATTAGTCTGTTAAAATTGTGTGGTAAAGTTTGAAGATCAGGTGAAATATTACTGAGATTTTTCTTAATGTTTAACTGCATTAGTAAGAGAGTCCCATGTTAACATGTGTAAGCACTTAATCCTACAAGTACTCCCCAAAGCTGTCACAAATATTTTTCACTTGATTTTGTTCATCATGACTTCATCACTTTTGGTCCTGAGAAAGAACAGGAAGCCGAGACAGATAAACGTGTTTCTCTCTTACTTGTTATTTTATCACATTAGGGAGAATAGCTCAGCTGTGATGGTGATCGCTCTGACAAAAGTCATTGGGTGTAAGAAAGAGCCTGATGGTTTGACTTGGAAACCTTTAGTGCAACTCAGTGAAACATTTTATTACTGCAAATCCAGTAGGGTGCTCATTAAGTTGTGTCTACCTGATGCTGATTTGTGTAAACTCCTACTGCAATGGATGGCAATAGGTATGCAGTAGCTACTGTACAATCAAAATGTATTCTTCAGTTCCATAACAAGGTCCACAGCCTCTGACATTATTTGATGTTTAAAGTAGTGTTTGTTGAGCTTTTGGTCTTTTGGGAGCAGCAGATAAACCTAATTGACCTTTGAAGTACATTATCATTGAGTTAGAGTCATGTGTCAAGCCATCTCAAGAATGTAAATCTAATATTAGCTCCCGTTTTAGCACCGTTTTGGTGTCCATCAATTCCAGTGGGAAATATCTCCCTCTTATCTGCTAAATGTTCCACTATGTTCATGAGGTAGTGACTAACTGTTGCTTTCTGGTGATGGGCCGGCAGCATGCAGTGGGTTTATAATATGAGTTATAATATGAGTTACAGTACACTGTGATGGGATTTCTATTTCTATTGCAGTACTCAGTAACAAATTGCAACAGCAGCTGTTGATAAAAATGTATCCAAACAATCTCCTGTCCACCCTCCTGTTAGACTGGATTCGTAGTCCCTATTACTCTAAACACAGGTACAGTTTAGTGATGTTTAACCCTCGTGTTGTCCTTGGGTCAAAATGACCCGCAGCTGTGTTCAACCAAGTTCTATTTTATTTCTATATTTTTATATGTTTTGGGATCATTGGTCATCATTCTTTAAAGAAACCCTCACAGCCTCCTTGTCACCAATGATCCCAAAAATTATGAAAATAAAATAGAACTTGGTTGAACACAGCTACGTGTCATTTTGATCCAAGGACAACACGAGGGTTAAGTCATTAAAGCTCACACATTATTGTCTTCTTTGACACCCAGTTACATGTTTTAAAGCTTCTTTCTATTTTTTTCCCTCCAACTTTAATTTGTTTTTGCAGTTCATTGTTGTGATATGTTATTATTCTTTAATCCCCTCTGACATGACATCAACAGATTGTCTTAGACACCCAGTACATCATCGATCCCACAGATACAAAGGTGAAAAGGTGATTAATGGATTTTCTTTAAAAATGTCTTTATTCCTGTTTTTTTCCTATTTATTTGTCTCTAAGACAGAATTACTTGACACTTAGGTTGTCGGATTGCAACATAGTTATATTCCAGTCCTCCAGTGTCTTTCATTGCCTCTTGCTATTCTCAAGCACAGAAGAAAATAAAAGAGACAAAAGGGAGGATGTGTTAAAAAAAAAAAAAAATTACGCAAAACAAATAAATCACCAAAAGAAGTTGGAAGGGGGGCAAACTATGACAGAATGAGCAAGATAAAAAAAAAAAAAAGTGCGAAAAAGATTGGGAGAAGAAAAGTTGGGAAAATAAAGAAGGCAAAAAGAGGATGACGTGATTCCCAAAGCTCAAGAGTGATTAATGCTTGCTGTCTTTGAAGTGAGCAATTACCTGCAGAGCGAGGACTGGGTCAGTGCTATAGATTGAGTTTTGTAGAAGATATTCAGTGTACAGTGCTTTGATTAAATTTAATTCAAGTTTATAGCTTTAGCAGATTAAGATATGGAGTCATCTGGTTTATCTAAACTGTTGCATCCGTACGGTTATCTTTGTGTGTACATGTGTTGTTCTAGTGTGTTTCCGGTTTGCTATGGATGAGACAGAACGAAGGCCAAACAAAGACAGACAATGATAAAGAGACAATGCAAAGAGAGGAGAGCAGAGTTAAATAACTAAATATGTATGTCCTGGATTGAAAAGTGTCCCATAGCTGATACAATAAATAAAAACTCTCAGCCCTACCCAGAAAAGTTCATTCAGACCTACGATGTTTTCAACCCTCTTCAAAAGTGAATTTTACAGAGTACCTTTTGTATGAAACATTTATGTTTAGGACAATGCAAACTTTACATTACTATTTTTAATTTCTCTGGCAAAGCAATGGAAGTAAGTCCAATATTGACTTTTCTTTTTACTCTATTTCGGTCTCCACCACCTCGTGAGGAAAATTCATTTTCACTAAAAATGTTTGCTGCTTAGTGCTGATGTTGGTAATGTAGAAATAGAAGCTGGAAGTAGCTGCTTGCTATCAGTGGATTATCAATAATACATTTTTATAGTAGCTCTAAGTTAAGTTTTGCGTTGTGAAACCAAAATAATAGCCTTAAAGATGCCAAAACGATCTATTGATCTGAGAGGCACTGGAGAGTTATATTTCGCTGTGGTTTCATTACTATCAGCAACCTCTTTCACATACACATCGTCATTTGATTGATTGACTGATTGATTGATTGATTGATTGATTGATTGATTGATTGATTGATTCATTCATTCATTCATTGGTCTTAAAAATGTGAATTTTGCAGTTATAAATCAGATTAATATATTAATTATTACATTATTGTTATTATTACATTAATTAGATTCATATATTAATAATTAAAACTCTGTATACAAGTTCAAAAAATAGCAGTCACACAATGCTTCATTTTGTGTCACTCACAACGTATTTTCCCTGTGGCAAAGGCTGCAAAAGGAGAAAATGCACATGTACCCTAATTAGAGGGATGTTTTCATGTTTCTCCAAAGCAGATCACTAGAATAATTCATAATGGCATTTAGTTGAATTTCCTACCTCTCAGAAAGCCTTTTGTTTCTATTTGTTTTAATAGAGCACCATGTAGAGACAGCTTTGTTGTTTTTTCCAGATGATATAATATATGATTTTTCAAGGTATAAAAAGCGTAAACACACCTTGGAACCGCCTTGTCTGACAAAATTTGGCATGTTCACACATTTTGCTCTCATCAGAGATTTATTTAGAAATGTATATACTACGCGGAGGCTGTAACAATGTCTTAAATGTTGGTTTAAAAGTGGGTTCAAAAGTCGACCTGGCCCTTTAAATAATGCGTTTGAAGCATTTTAACAAGGGAAGCATCCTTCATCTCTCCACTGGCAGCACAGCTGGTCTGGCACACAAACAAGCCTTCCCATCCCTGCGTATGAACAAGCACACACTCACGTTGCAGCTCTTAAATGTGTCCTGCAAGCATGCTTTTGTAGAAGAGTGTAAACAGTAGGTGCATGTGTCTTTGAAGGCTGACTTCTGTATGTCCACTGACCGCTGCTCAACAGGATGATTGACTATTCTAGCCTTTCCTGTAAAAAAAAACAAAAAACAACAACAATCCGCATTTCCATTTCAGCTCCTCCTACTTGTTCAAGTTTAAGCGCCTTCAAGCCTTTATTAAGTGTTTGGCAGTAAACAATCCCTTTTAGACTCTGCAGAAAGAGGGTCCTAATATGGAGCTGTTTCGCTCAGTGTTGGAGAAGAGAAGAGAAGAGAAGAGAAGAGAAGAGAAGAGAAGAGAAGAGAAGAGAAGAGAAGAGAAGAGAAGAGAAGAGAAGAGAAGAGAAGAGAAGAGAAGCGTGCATGTTGATTATGAGGGATAAATGTTGTCCAGCAGTTAAACTACACAATATGCCCTTTACTTTTTGAATAAACTATCCTGCAGTAGGTATTTTGTGTCAGCAAAAAATGGTAGAGAATGTCCAGCCTTTCATGTAAATAAATGTCTGTTATGTCACTAACTTACGCCAAAAGAGGGAGAACAATGGTTACTGAACCTATGCCAGAAAGGGTAGGTGGCGCTAACGCAACAGGCTTTCTCTTTAACTGTCAACTGATGTCACACAGGTGACACCGCCTAGATCTTTGGGAAGTCTAAAAACAAAGATGCAATTACCGCTTGTCACCATAGGTGTCGCCAAGGAGAAGGATCTTTGAGATAACTTTAATGAATGTCTACCGAATTTCTCAATAATCCTTCCAATACCTATTACAACTACGAAAAACAGATGTCAAGCTGCTGGTGGTGCTAGAAATAAACCAGGGTACGCCAAAGTTAATAGAGTTTATACTCTGGGGACTAAAATTTCAGTATAAAATGTAATGATATACCATCCAACAGCTCAGATATTCCAGTCTGAACCAAAGCTGTGGACTGACTCACTTGACTAACGAACGAAACGGACACGCGTGTTTGTAGTGGTGGATGAGTGTTTTGCTTTTGTGTCACCCAGAAGCTCGATCTCCCTTTCTCTATCTCTTAAGTCTATGTTTGCAGCCTATCCTGAAGTAAATCCACCGGTTTAACAGAGGAGACCAGGGGAGGGTTGCAAGGCAGCCCTCCCACACATGCGTGAGAGTGTTTGTGTGTGTGTGTGTGTGTGTGTGTGTGTGTGTGTGTGTGTGTGTGTGTGTGTGTGTGTGTGTGTGTGTGTGTGTGTGTGTGTGTGTGTGTGTGTGTGCAATGCTAAACCAGACACAGCCTTGTGGCTCCTATGAGAATCAGTTTTACTCTGCTCACGGTCCGTCTCTCTGTCTCTCTCTTCACACTCAGCGCGATCCAGCTGAGTGGGTGAAAAGCAAGGGGGAGAGGGAGAGAGAGAGGGAGAGAGAAGGAAAGAGAGGAGAAGGAGCCACTCGTTCGTCCCTCACTTTCAGGCTCCAAGTTTACAGGCAGCCAGGCAGATTTTCTTGGCTTGGATGCAGCGCTCATGACAGGATCAGGAGCCTGGGACGCAGGACCAACCGGAGATCTGCAGGTCCTAGTGGATGAGCCCGAGCCAGATTCTCACCCTGCACAGGTAGGACTGAAACCTTGCTATCATACCAAAGCACATCCGATCTATCTACCTACATGAGATTATGCAGCTGAAACAACCGCTAATCCCCAAATCACTCTTGCTCAACCATTGTCCAATATGCAATACAACATGTTTGGCAACTATGACTTGGCACCATGCACGGCATATTTCTTAGTAATAAAATCTGATTCCCGACAGCTAATTAATTTAATTTAATCTTGAAGTAAAATAGGTACAAGGTTACAGAGTATCCTATAATATACCAAAGGATTACTTCTACCTCTTTTTTGTCATATTTTTTTTAACGTTTTACAAGACATATCACTCGCCTCCTTTTTTTTTTTTTTTTTTTTTTTTTTTTTTTTGCTCCTTTGTTCCTTAGACATTAGAGGCATGCACTGAGAGTCAATGTAGAGACAAAGAATGAGTACAACTGGGTCATGCTGAAAATGTCCTAACTGCTTCATGATAAGCAATTAAGAGATAAATTACAGCAAATGCAGCAACAACATCAGAAAGTGTGAATTTACCATCAAACATGATGAAATTATTGCAGTTTAGATGTCTTTTACACAAGCAAGATGGCAATGCAAGTGTGGAGATGTGAATGGACAGAGCTGAGCTACTGATATACCATCAGTTCATAACATTTATGCTGTAGCACTAAACAGCACTTATTGGAAAATGGACACATAGCTGACAAACAAGCACGAACAAAAACATGAAATCTTGTTTTAAAGATTTCCTTGAAGCTGAACCTTGTTCCAGCCTTGCAGCTGAGGAACTGCTGATGTAAGCCTCTTTGTTTCTACTACAAAAATTGCATTTGGAGTTGTTGAAGAGCTGCCAAGTTTATGGGGGGGTGGAGGGGGAGCATTGCATCCGGGCATTTATCTTAATTTCCCCACAGAGGCAGATAACCTCTGCAGCAACAACAAAACAAAAAAACCTTAAATTGCTTGTTTTAAGATGCTTCCTTAATGCTTCTGTTATGTAACTGGCTGGTGGTCCCACTCACACCGACATGACAGCTATAGGGCTGACCACCACTTCTACCAGAGTGAGGGGCTAATTTCTCCACTTGGACCCTCTTTTTATACTCTAATGAAAGATTTATGGGTAGCCATGCCCACTAAATGACTCATGAATACACAGCTAGTTCTTTATCTTGTTAAAAAAATGAATAGAATTTTCTCTCAGCCATGCGCCATCTGCAGATTTTCAAAATATTGACTTCAGGATTGCAAAAAGGGGAGTTTACTGTACAGCTGCTGGATGCATGTCCAGTATACTTGCAGGTTGTTTTGGTGTGTGTGTGTGTGTGTGTGTGTGTGTGTGTGTGTGTGTGTGTGTGTGTGTGTGTGTGTGTGTGTGTGTGTGTGTGTGTGTGTGTGTGTGTGTGTGTGTGTGTGTGTGTGTGTGTGTTTCACTCCGGAATTCTGCTCCGAGAAAATAAAAGGGGGGAAAGAGAAATGTGCTTCACTTGCAAGTTTACTCCGATTACAAAGTGTATGAATCCCTTGTACCGAACTTTCTGCTGTTTCAGCTTGCTGCAGTTAAGTAGAGCTCTTTGTAGTAACAAGAGTGCGAGCATGAGTGGGAGAATCCACATGAATGTGTGTGTGTGTGTGTGTGTGTGTGTGTGTGTGTGTGTGTGTGTGTGTGTGTGTGTGTGTGTGTGTGTGTGTGTGTGTGTGTGTGTGTGTGTGTGTGTGTGTGTGTGTGTGTGTGTGTGTGTGTGTGTGTGTGTGTAATCGCCAAGATGTGTCTGGCACTAATCCAGACCAGTCAGTCAGCGTAGCCAGGCAGTGGGGGAAGACTTTGTAATTATGTGTTTGTTTGAGCTTTGTTAAACAACTCGTGACAGCTTTTTAACTACCTTATTCTAATGAAGCAGAAACTCAAGATTTTGTAATAGATTACTAAACACAGTAAAACACTGCATAGCGTTTAAATGAATAGCTTCCCAAACTATTTGTTTTTCTGCCCCAGAATTTATCTACCTGACACATTTTTAGCTCCAGAATAATCCCATGAAGTTGAGTGTTTTATCGTTAGCAGTTTTAGAACATGGGGGGGGGGGGGTACCTCTGACTCCCTGAAAAACTAAAGTCTCCTTCTCTCTCTAGACTTTCTTTTTTCTGTGTCCCTCTTGACTTTCCTCTGCCGCAGAAATTAACTTGTCTGGTTTCAATTAGGCTCTCAGGGATGTGTGAGGATTCTTTCCTGCATGCTCTCCACAGCACATGTCTGTTTCTGTCACTTTTTCATCCTCAGGCTTTGTGATTAGACTTGTTTTTCCTCCTCTCCTCTGTCACAGTCTGCACTCTCATTCTTTCCCTGTATCCCTCCCCGTTTCTTTGCTATAGCTTGATGGCAGGTCTGTCAGCCACAGTCCTTTGGACAGACACACACACACACACACACACACACACACACACACACACACACACACACACACACACACACACACACACACACACACACACACACACACACACACACACACACACACACACACACGGGAAACTTAGCCCAAAGGAAACAGAGTCAGGTCAGCTTACCGGGAGGCTTTCTGGCATATGAAATGAAAAAAGCTCACCTATAAGCTCACTCCTTGTTCCTGCTCTCCAATTTTCTCTCACTTTTTCTTGCAATTAACTGGCCGATTGACCGACTTACGGCTTCTCTGTTCATGCAACTTGGATAGAAGCTGAATTTTTTTCATTTTTCCTTGAAACCTAGAGGGGAAAAAAGTTCAGTCTTGTTTTTACAGCCTTCCCTTCTTGTTCTCGCTTTCTCTGGGTAACACAGTGACCCTTGTGTTTCTGAGCTGTTTCCTCTGGATGTCTGAGCTCTTTCCATCCCCAGTGGCCAGTGTTACTGGAGCATGAAGATCCTTTGTGGGAAACCGGTGCAGGTAGCGACTCTGCATTTTCAAGGCTGTGCTGATTAGAGACTGTGATATGAATTAGTATGGATAAGACTTTTATGAGTAGGTCTTGGTTATTCTTCAGTCTACAAGTCGTGTTTGCACTGCCTGGTTTGCACTTCATTTTGATATTGTATGTTAAGCCAGGATCACGTACCTTCATCATGTAATGTCCCTGCAGTGATGGGGAAAAATACAGAAGGTCATGAGCAGTTTAGGACTAAAGCCTCGACACCCGATTGGGTGCCAGAGCAGTGGGAGCCAAAACCTTTGTCAAACATGTTTTCAACATTTTTGACTGGAGTCTGAATGAAAGTCACAAATTAAATCAGATGAGGTCTACCACGCTGCTGTTGCCTCTTTCTCCAGTTTGTTAGAAATGAAAATTATTTTTCTTGTCTGTTTCTGGGTTAACGGAACAAAACAAGTCTCCCCTCTCTGCCAGTGGAATCTCCCTTTAGGTGACATCATGATACTTTCTGTAAATCTTGTCCTTACGACTTTCCCAGGGCTTTTCACTTTCTCCCAGTAGTTTCTTTTCAGTCTGAAACACTGTTTGCAAATGGTTCCCAAGCCTGTGACCATCTGTATTTCTCCTGATCGCAGTCAGTGTCGCCTTCTTCTCTCACCCACTCTTCCTGATGTAGGTGGTTTGTGATGGTGTTAGAGGCCAACCTGTCTGTGTTTCCTATGGTCTGGTGAAGCCAAATGACCCATTTCAGCCCACACAGACAACTCAGAAAACATACACAGGCACACAAAGACAGACCATGTGTTCTTCTTCCAGTCTCTGCATGGATGACTGCAGTATGCATGTCTCTCTTTATGTCTATATACGTAAATATATTGTTATAATAGACAGTTTTTTTCTACTGTGTCTGCGTGTGTCCGCTGCTTAATTCACACATTTGCACTTTTACCTCCACCTCTTTGTGTTTCAATTTTCTCTTGTCTTGGCTAATGTCACCCCAAAATTCTGGTCAAAACACATTATGCAACACTCGCAACACTGCATTATACAGAATGTACATAATGTACAGTAGGTAGTGTGCTACTGTACATGTCACACTTTGAGTTGATGCTCTCATCAATTAATAACACTAAATATGAGTTGCAACTAATTTTGGACCATATACCTGCCTGAGTAGGGTGCAGTAGTTGGAGGATTATCTGTGCACAGTTGGTAAGCTAGCATCTACCCATAGCACGTGAGTTGTTTGGTAACATTGCGTTTGGTGTTAGTTTCGATGTGAGACGTTTAAGGGACATCATTTAATTGTAGCTACTCAAAACAGCCTTGCTTACACTCTCCCCCTCTAAAATGCATGAAACATAAAGATTTGTACCTTAACATGTAATGTCATTTTCTTTTTCTTAAAATGGATTTCATAAAATTCTCATCGAAAAAAAGGATTGTTCAGGAACCAGTATCAGAGTCAAGGTATCGATACCGGTATCAGTACCAATAGATATTCAGCTCTATCTATAAGTCTACACTCCCTGTGCACTGTTCCCCAAAACAAATTCCACCCAGAGAAACACAGCAGACATATAACTATTTATTCAGTGGTTTGTTTTGATTGAGAGTACATTTGTGCCGAGGACTTGCTGTCTTTTACTAATCAGACTTGGTAAATTGCTATGGCTTAATGAAACATTTTTTTTTTAGAAAGTATTAATGCAAATGATCAAATAATGATTTTTCCATTTGCTCAGCAGTTGGATACACAAGGATACGCTCAATCTTTATCACAACTGATGACATCATCATACTCTCAGTGTTACAAGTACAAATCTTTGAATGGCTCTCAGGCTGTTCTGCCTGATTATGGTCTGCTTGAAAAATCCACCCGATGTGGTTGTGCCAGGAATGTTATAAATAAAATGTCAAATAATTAGCACCCAATATAAAAACCAAACAACATCACCGTTAACAGAGTGACCCCAAGGCTTTTAAACTACACTCTCGTAAGCATGGAGGTCCTTTGCTAAACTGAGGAAACTGATAAAACTGTCATCCAAATATGGCACTACTCTACATAAAGTATGAAACATACAAAAGCAACTTTTTATTTTTCAAGCCTCAGACTCTTTCCACAAGTCTATTTTTACATAATCAAAACTGAGAGATATGTTACTATTATATTTTATATGTAGACCAAACTTTATGTTGGTACAGGACAGATGACAGGGGCAGCAAAAACAGTCTGCACATTTAGAGCAGGGTCCCTGAGGAAAAAAACCCAGAGGTCTTTCTGCTGGATGGGAGACAGATATTTTTAAGACTGCTTTGGGTTGGCACAGACTGACCAGTGGGATGTAGGGTGGGGAATGACACAAGATTAAAAGGGCTAATTTGGGCTGGTATGCCCATGAGTTGAACCGCATGGATGGGTTTGGCCCTGAGTGGGTTTGTTATGGTCACAGCCGTAATGTGTGCTGGATGTTGCAGGCTGACCGTGGCTATATTCTAAGAAGGGCTGGACTTTTCCTGCTGAACAGCTGAGATGTGGAAAAGATCTGACTAGTACCAGCAGTGGTTCAAATGACTTTGTGATGGTTCAATGGTTACAGAGGAAGTGGAGAAAAAATGTCTCTTTTGCAAAGAAAGTGAATGGTTATATTAGCCTGTTTCAAACGTGACATTTGCTTGTTATTCCAAGTGTCATCCAAAAGTAATTGAACTTTTCTGACTTTCTTGAATAGATATTTCGCCCTTCATCCAAAAGGCTTCTTCAATTCTAACATAGTGGAAAGGAGTTCCAGGTTTTACCCTCTTGTGGTGTCATTAACATCCTCAGAGTCAATGAGTGCACATGTGAGATATTTATGCTAAGCTAACCAGCTGCTGACTTTTGCTTCATATTTATTTACAGAAATGAGAGTGATATCATTTTCCCATCTAACTAAAATGTCAATGAAACCCTTAGGCAGTCAATACTAACGCCAAGTTTCCCCCCTTGAACAACTGACTTAACCTGAAAGCAGTGTCTGGGTCTACTCAAGACTTCTCTCCATGCTTTCCACCTCAGTCTTGTCTAGTCTGGAGTTTGTAGCACGAGTCTCTCCTTGTGTTGAAACATGTCTCTCATCAGCTGCACAGCACATGTTCTTGTGTCATGTAGCACAGACACAAGAACATGTGCTGTGCAGTTGATATAGGGTGTCCAAGCATATGGCAGACACAAACACAACAATCTACAGCAAGGGCACACTTGTACATAAATACAGTGAAGGAAGAAAGACAGACACAAACATATACACACTGATAGCTGGTGCCTGAAAAGACCACTTCACGAAGTTTTTGTTGAGATTGGAGAAACAGCTCACTCGTGCATTGTTGGATGTGACAGTTTCTGCAAAAGAAATTGAACTTTCATGTTTGCTTCATTTGAAGTGATTGATAGTTGGACAGTTGCAGAATGATCAGCGAGCTGGAAAGTGTGTCCCCAGATACATTCTCAGCTGTTTCTGTCTGTAGCTAGCATACATGCCCAGTCTGCTATTCACAATGGAACGACACCATCTGCATTGACAGGTTTGTTCCACTCTGTGAGACTGGAAGACGGTAAGAGGGCTGCGGTTTGGTACAGTTGGATTGAGTGAGCGTGTGTGTGTGTGTGTGTGTGTGTGTGTGTGTGTGTGTGTGTGTGTGTGTGTGTGTGTGTGTGTGTGTGTGTGTGTGTGTGTGTGTGTGTGTGCGTGCGTGCGTGCGTGCGTGCGTGTGTGTGTGTGTGCGCGCGCAGTGTTTCTTGGCAGAATCTTGGGCCCTGCCATTTTGACTCTGATCACACAGGGGACCCATGACTCACTTATTTTGCCATATAACCAATACACACACACACACATAGACACACAGTCATTGTCATAGGCAGCGAGCTCAGAACAAGTGTCTGTGTAGCAGAAAAATGACCGTTACCATCATTATTGAGCTATAAATTCTGATATTTCCATTCTTGGAATGTTCATTTTTGTGGCTGATGATAGTTTCAGTTTGGCAGTACAAATGACAAGACATCAAGGCTGCAAGGAAGAGCAAGACACACAGTCACTAAGGTGCTGTCAGATAGGTGCTTTAAGGCATGGTCAAATTTTGGGAAAAATTCCTTTTCTCTGAGGTACAGTAAAAAATTAAGCTACGTTCAGCTTAGTTAGCTTCACATAAAGCCTTTAAACAGGGAGATGTTCAAAGGATACCACATCTACTTATTATTCTTTCTAATCAGCACCAATTATGATATTATATGTCATTAAATCCATACAAAAACAAAAGTGTAAAAACGTTGACTTATGGTTTTACAGCGGCAATTGTGTGCAGTATTGTGACTTGGCCAGGTGCTGTAACTTCATGGGAATCTCCGTTGGTTTCCGGACAACCTAACAGAGATGATACCTCTACTGTCAAACTGTTTAACCAGGCAGGACATTATTTCTAACTAAGCAAATCTTTTAGTTACTTAAGCATAACCAAATCCGATAACAGCAGAGAGGTCTTGCTTAAATTCAGATATATGTACAAGTTGACTTTCACAAATGAAAACATAAATTTCAGATGTATTTTTTTGCGAGGGATTTGTTAAAACGCAATGATTCCAACATTCAATACACACAAATGCTCCCCAACAAAAAAAGAGTAAGACTATTTGAGAATTTGTCATCAAAATGAGGAGACTAAGTCTGTTTAAAATGATGTCAGCAAGAGAAATCATTTGAGTTTGTTCAATTGGAGGTAGACAACAGAGAAAACCGCTCTATATTTTAACCACGTTTTTAACCTTTGATATGTTAACATGTACCAAATGTCTTTCTTTTCCTCCAAAGCCTTTTTCCTGTTTTCTCTTCCTCACTCCCTCTCGACTCCCACTCTACCTTTCCTCTATTCTTTCCACGTGCGGTTTTACCACTTTAGTTGTCATCATCTCTCAACCAGCACAAACTCCTTAACATTTTACCATACAGATTCAAACTCTCTTCACTTGTAAACTTTTACTTTTCTTTTTTTAAAACATTCTTCTCACAAGTGTTGTAAATGTATTGCTTTCATTGAAGACCTTTTGAAAACTTAATTTTCCCTCTCTTCCTGTTTTTCTCTTCGTACACACAGCTGTGACCGGCCTCCTGTGTCCCGCCACACAAATCTTCCGACAACAATCTTCCAAGGTTGACCTGATTAACAAGGGGCAGAACTGCCTCTCTTCTATCGCCATGCATCTCCTCGCTACCTTCCTCCTCTTGCTGCTCCTCCGGTCAGCCGAGCCCCGGAGAGGCCCTCGGTCAAAGGCTGTGGAGAAGGGCGACTGGGGACGAGTACGGGGCAGAGGCAGGGCTGGGGTCTCGAGGCGCCAAACTCAGGAGTGTAAGGAATACATGGAGGCAGGAGAGAAGTACCTGGACTGCCAGAACAGGCAGCTGACCACTGTGATGCAGGACTGGCCCAAAGATATTCACCACCTACTGCTGGCAAGGAATAAGATTCAGGTATTTACAGCCAGATTTCCTCTGTTATTACGGAAAAGTTACTCGACACACCTACTCCAGGGAAGCTATATAACAAAATTAATAACACTTAACAAACTCTGTGAATGTTTCCTACAAGTTTGTGTTAAAAGTGAGGTTCTTTACATTAATTATCTCAGAGTTAAGTGTCTCGCGTGCCTTACACTGAATATAAACCTGGCAAGCTTGTTGATACCATGAGCATCTGCTCGCCATTTATTTGGGGCAGAGATCAAAGACTATTCCTCTACATTTGAGTGCATGCAGGTTTTTGCGTGTCTGAGCGAGCACACAGGATGTGTGTGTCACAGGTGTTGAAAGAAGCAAAACAAAATCCGATGCAGCGAGGTAATAAACAAAGACAAAGGAATTACAGACACCGATCAAAGCAGTAAAAAGTTAGTATAATTAGTGAAGGAAAGATGACCAAAGTGTTTTTTTGTTGGGTTTTTTTGCTTGCTGTGTCTGGTCCTGATGGATTTTGCATAATTATAGCATAAAGCTATAATCTGAGTTATAAAGCCATAACCTGAAGTTTGCACTACAAGCTGTAACGTATCTATTTTGTACTTTATATTTAAAACGTGTAATGTGACAGGTGTTGTTTGTGGTTGTAATTATGCATTTTATAAAGCTCATTATTGGAGTTTTACAGGCTGCAATTTTCCTATTTTGTTTTACTCTCATCGCTCACAAAAATCCTGCTTTCAGAGAATTTAGGAATTTGTGTCCACTAAAAAGCTTAGAAAAACTACTCTGTTCTTCCTACCCATGAGTCCACACAGTATACATCTGGTTGTTTAATTAAGACTTTTTTCACAGAGTAAACTGAATTTAGAAAGTGTTATCTGATTATGTAAAGGATCCATAGCCTGGATATAAAAATGGATGTAGTCTATTGGTCTTAAAGTGCAATACCACTGAGGGCCACTAGGGATTGGCCCCCAAAAAACTCTGCCTCCAATAGACTCTCATCCAAGAAATGTTAACTTCACTCATGAAATACAATGTTAACGATTTTTTTTTTCCACCAGTCATTAAGGCGTCATTAGTTAAATTGACTCTGTCTGATCAGTGTTCCGGTGGTTCTTCTAAAAATATTTCCATCATTAATTAGATATTAGGCCACAAAGAGGTATATAAGGGGACGTGTCTGGTTTGATTGACATGTCTGGGGTACAGTCAGGTTTCCCGTATAGATCGGTGGGCAGAGTGTCCTCTGGTTCTGAGTCAGATTAACCTGTCACTCCTATCCAGCTTTTCCAAACATGATCACTTCTGGCTCCAAAAAACACAAGATTGTGAAAATGCCAGACTTGAGGCTATGAAACCAATGTTTGATGTCACGGCTGCTACTTGGAGGCATCTTGCTTGTGGCTTTACTGGGCAAACTGGAAAAAAAAAATTTAAGATTGGAAACCATTTGATTTGCTCAGAGCTAATTTAGCTTCCCAGCTAGCATGGTGATTGCACTGCAGTGTCAACCTGTCAGGGTTTTCCAGATATAAAGGCCTGTCTAAATGACTGGGATGACAAGCCTTGGTGTGTGATGAATGAAAGAATTGAATCAATTCTTGGCAGCTGGTAAATGTCACAATACAGGCCTAGATCCACGAAAAACATTTGCTGACGGTTCACATCTCCCCCTTTAGGTTTTGAGAGACAACATGTTCGCTCAGTTTACCCAGCTGAAGAGCTTGGACCTCCAGCAGAACGACATCTCCATGGTGGAGGATGGTGCGTTCAGTGGCCTCTCCCAGCTCACCACCCTGCTCCTGCAGCACAACCAACTGAAATCTGCCGCTGAGGAGTTCCTGCTCCCTCTGCCACGCCTCACCTACCTCCGTGTCTATGACAACCCCTGGAGCTGCCTCTGCCCACTAGACAGCCTGATCAGAACCCTGCAGGTGCCGAGCAACCGCAACCTGGGCAACTACGCCAAGTGTGCAGAGCCTCATTCGATGATGGGCCAGAAGCTGAAAAAGCTGGATGTGGACTCATTGTGTGCGGGCAGGAAGCCGGTGGATGGAGAGGGATCGCGACCGAGGCCTCCACTGATAAAACTGAAGCCAGAGGCCACTGCTTTGTGCCGCACCTACATGTTTCCCAAACCTCTGCTGGACTGCAGCAACAAAGGTGAGAGAATGTCTAGCTCTGTATCGCTGTGACTATCCTGTGTTGTTTCACGTTAAATATTGTGAAATTACACAATAACACACAACACGTCTGACACACGATGCAGTTATGGCAGCACTGGGTACCTTTTTGCCTGTCAGCAGCATTGCTCTGTGAATGGTGGTCTGTCCAGATTGAAGCATCTCACCAACTATAAGATGGATTGCCATTAAATTTTCTGCAGACATTCATGGGACTCAACAAATAAATCTGGACTGAATGAATCAAATTGATAATACTAAAAGGAGTCATTTTGCAGAGCTTGTGAACATTTTAACCACCATTTTACCAACGCTCTTTTTCCAATTAATGTGTGGTGGGGGGAAATCAAAAATTGCCTCACTTCTTAATTTTGTTGCTTGGGACTTAGTGAATACAAGGAAGTGTTAGCATGTTAAGATGGTGAATATGGTAAATATTACACCTGTTAGCATGCTGAAGTTAGCTTTTAGCTCAAAATGCTGCTGGGCCTAAGTACAGCCTCAGAGCCTGCAGACATGAACTGTAATCATCAATCAGTCAATCACAAATGCACTAGAAAAACCCAATAGCTGCCAGTCCACAGATATGAGTCAGCTTGGAACAAACCAAATATGACTAGTGACATAAACTCACATAAAGTATCATTGCGTTTTTTTCTGCACCTGAAACTGTTCATTTGCAGCCAAACACCAGTGAAATCAATCAGTGTTAATTGTTGAGCTGCATCTTGGCCGCCTCTTGGACAGCTGTCATGTGGAACAAAAAATAATTTCTCTGTCCAAAACATCCAGACAAATGGGCTGCCCTGGCAGAGGAGTGGGTTACCTTACATAAAAGGTACATTTGTTAGGTTTGCTCAGCACTCTCACGCTTACTTGTCCAGCAAAATTGGGCCCGAGAGTTACTTTTGCTGTTTTGGTTTCAACCAGACTGCAAGCAGACATGTTTGTTTTATTAAGTTGGTGCATGAACTGTCTGAGCCTCACAGGGTGGAAAGGACCTCTGAGACTGGTTGTGGCTTTTTTTTTTTTTTCAAACTCACAGCAGCTTCTGGTGGAAAGGTTAGAGTGAAAGTCTGGCCTTTCATGCATATCATACATGCACAGATTTGTATTAAAAAGCAACTTCTTTCACTTCATTTTATAATATTTCTGGCATCCTGTTGTGATTCCTTCGTGTCATGTTGTATGAATAAGATGTATCTCAATTTGTGTTCTCGGTTTTAACAAGTAGTTAGCATGACACCTAAGTGAATCGAGGTTCACATTTTACATTTTTACATTACATTGTTCATCCGGTTAGTTTTTGTGGCACACAAAGCATCACTTTGCATGACACACCTTCGTCCTGTCATCATAACCCACGTGGGCTGCGTCTCCCTCTAGTTGACATTGTTTGATTTGTCGACGGGTGTATGGCTGACATTGGCATTTCCATTTCAATGGAGAAAAGATTAAATTTGTTGCCGCTATATTTATAATAGTCAGCCCAAATTACAATTAAATGCTTTGTCTCCTCTTCTCCTTATGTGCTGCTACTGAGGCTCTTTTTCACATCTCTACTTGTCTTTTTCTTCTTCTATTAGTGGGTGACAATAGCCTGGCTAAACTTCCTGTAATTGGTCTGAAAGTCTGAAACATCCAAAAATGTTTTTCCTTCTGCAAACAAACCGAACCATGGGTCAGTTCATTCCTGGATTGGTTCCAGGTCTGAGGCATCTTTCACACTTGGACTTTTAAGTTTGGTTTGAACCAAACTTAAAAGTCCAAAGAAGATAGGTGTAAAAGCACCTTCAGTCAAAATAAAAACATGAGACAAGGGAAAGTGAGTTTTTCTCCTGCTTTCTTTCTGTTTTCATGTGGTCCTCTCCCTGTGCAAAACTGCCGCTATGAGTCTGCTATCATAGTCGCAGTGACTGCTCCAAAATGTCTTTTCAAAGAGGCAGACATGACCATTTCTGAATTTGAGCAGATGGATCGCTCTTAGTTACTTTTATGTGGGCTCTTTATATTTAGCTGCTCTCTCATCTTCTCTGCTTTGTTGTTTTCTTGCTTTCCACAGAACTCAACACACTGTTCAACACACTAAGATGAAAGATTGTCTGTGTCCACGATTCAGACCAAGAGAAGTCCCACATTAAAATGAGCAACTGAATGCATCTATAAATGGCGAGTTTATGTCCCTCAGAGAAAGCGATCTTTCACAGAGCATCGACAGGCCACAACCACACAATGCAGCGTCTGTATTGTGTAAATGCCCAAGGAAGCTTTTTGCATATTTTCCGAATTCTTTTTTTTTTTACAGAATGAATTTTTAATCAATTCTTTATCTGAACCACCAGAAGGTTTCTCTTATTTTTCTCAAAGGCTGATTATTCCATTTATCTCTTTTTTTTATGCCCAGTTTTAATTCTCTCCATCCTGCCTCCTTCAAAACCATACCACACCATTAAAGCTATGTGATGTGTCAATTTTTGATTAATATACTGCAGCTGCAGTGCGTGACATTATGTACATGCTTTCTGTGCTTTTCATTTGAAAGGATGCTCCTACTGGTGTTCTGGGAGTTGATACCAGCCTTTTCATTTTGTTATTTTGTCTTCACTGGATCCCAGCACGATTGCTTTCATCAGTCAAAATTGTTGTATTAGCTGTGTGAAATCTAATCTCATGTAGTTATATCATTATACTTCCATGCTCCCCTTCCTTTTGTCTGTCTTTCCATCTAAACACTTACAGATGTGGACCAGAGTTTGGTATGCTGTAATATTACATAGCCTTGAACACCTTGAGTTATAATGTAATATGATATACAAATTCATAACCTATCAATTTGCATTCACTTAACCTCAACTCCCCGTGTCTCTCTCGGATTATATGGAGCTGCTTGATTTTACCTGGAGAGAGAAATGCGCCAAAAATGAAAAATTGAAGTGTAACTAAAGTGAAACCAGGCTGCACAGAGGGTGAACATGAGTGTTGGACTTTACATGTGAACAAGCAGGGAGTCAGAAATAGCTGGAAAACTCAGATCAGAGTGGAAATATACTCTGATCTGTGTGTCGTTAAAAATATTTTTTCTTCTTGTCTATCTCATACTGTGTTTTTCTCCCCAGTCTTCATGTCTTCCCTTCTTCTGATTTGAAGGCTGTTACTCTGAGGTGAACCACAACATATTTCAGTCTCCAAGTGGTTGGAGTTTTTCAGGCTGTGTCCCAAGATGGGACTTGGACTTTAAGAGTTACTCTGTGTTAACATCAACATCTCCCATCTAATTCCTTCCCTTTTATATAATGGACACATTATTGAGCTCCTTCCAAATTCCATATGTCCTGGATTTGTTGTCCTCTCAGAAGTCAGGCTTGTTATGCAAGTTTAAGGAATAGAAATCCTCAATTTTTGTGCACAATCATTTACAACCGCTGGAACAGGGGGGTAGAAAACTGTTTCCCACAAAGTCATTAGTCATTTTGTTAATATTTAGAATTACAGCAACCAGTTAAATAATTGTTTAGAGGTAAATTTGTATGTGGATTTTTTGCTACATAACATATGTTTAAGCATACCACATGCAGTTCAGCTGGGTTCAATGGTAACAGTCAAACAAAGTTAGCTGCACAGGTAGTTAGGAACGCCCTGTGTATATTGCAAACCATCAACGTGCAGTTTAAAGCAGAGGTCTCCCTCACAGCAACACTAGCGCAAAAAAGGAACGTTATCTTAAAGAAGTAGCAATGAATTATACTGTATTGTACTGAGTAAACCATCCCTCATTCTGAACATTGTAAAACACCAGACGTGCACATGCCAGATGTGTCACATTAGAGCAAAACCAGCTAGTTCGTTTTTCTCCCCCAGATTTTATGGTGTTGCTCAGAAACCCAACCACACCGTGTTGATTGTTTGGTTCCTAGACTTTGCCTTCCTGACTGTACCATAAATCGTAGGTTTCAGATGTATCATAAATCCTGTGTGAAACCTTCAGGCCAGCTGGGTAGGCAGCCGAAAAGTGAGTCATATACAGTATGGTGAGTCGACTGCACACACACACACTCACACGCACGTTATTATGTCATGCTCTCCCTGGACTTCCTGGATCAGAGAGAGAGAGAGAGAGAGAGAGAGAGAGAGAGAGAGAGAGAGAGAGAGAGAGAGGCAGATAGTCAGGAGAAAACAAAAACAAAAATCTTCCATTGTGTCATCATAGGAAGAGGTAGAGAGCATGAATGAGAGAGGACAGTATCAGACATCACTCTGTACTAATAGCAGGGTATAACTGCAGACTTTTGCATGCCAAAAAGGTTTTCTGCAGAAGTCTCAGTGTCCTGTCCACACGGGAACTGTGCTACTGAGGTGTAAAACGATGTGAAAACAGAACAGATCAGATCAATTTACCATGACCTAAATCCACGAGACCATCACTGTGTAAGGGAGGACTTGGCTACTATCACCATTATATATAATTGTAATAGATATAATATTCAGTCAGCGGAGTTGTCAGCACATTTAGAAAAAGCTTCACTTCTGCCATCAGGGCTTTGTGCAATAAATTCTCTGTCATTATTCAGGCAAAAGAAACAAGCATACCTTGTATGCAAAATCCACATGCACAATTGGAACGTATAGAAATAATATGTTATGTCATCTTGCTTGTTTAACTTTAATGATGAGAAAACACCAACGTTGTTCAGTGTTTTGTTTCGGCCTGAGTTTGACGATAATAAACAGAATAATCTTACTTCTTTTCCTATTATGTGATTACTGCATATACAACACAATCATGTTAAACTGTATTTCCTTTGATGCCATTAAACCACTCGTCTTGCTTCATAATTGTGACATGCATCTCGCTATGACCAGTGGGTTCTTTCCAGCAACAACAACAGTCAGCCGATGTAAGGTTTCCAAGGTGTTTATTCCACCCAATACAAACGAACCATGAATACTCCACAATTTCTGTCTTTTCTCTCAAGCAGCCACCCTGCTACTTCGTCCTCCCTCGCTCATCTGGTGACCTGCGTGGGTTTTATCTGGGTTCGGGAGGGACAATCAGGGATGTGATTCAGCTGGGGCTAATTATGCCCCTTCCAGGCACAGTGCCCTGAACCACTCTCCCAATCAGTCCCTCCTGCAGCTGAGCCAAACCACACCCCACCACCACAATAACTCAACTGTAAACAGCTTAGCAGCGAAGGTTGAAGTATCATCAGGCACATGCTAAATGTGGACTAATTCACTGCTACCTAATGTTACCTGTTCTGCACATAATCTGCATAAAACTGAAGAAAACATGGAAATCAATCTTTCCCCCTGTCAAGGCTGAGGCGTGGGTCCCAACTGCATGAATTCACTGTACTACGCACAGTTGACCCCTGGGTAATCATGTCAGCACTGTAAAAAATGAACTGCTTCCTCTTCTGCTGTCTAAACAGTATGAAATCGCAAGGCCTGCTCCAAATAGACTTGGTAGTCATGCGCAAAGTAAATATAAAAGCTCTGGAGTAGATGTATATTTCACGTTCTGCAGAAGTGACAATGGTAGCAATGCTGCAATATATATATTACAGAATATGAGGTGAAGAAAAGACTCAGGCTACAGACTTATACTTAACTTTACATGTCCATGTAAATCATCAGCAGTGCTAACCTATACCCACTCTGTCCAGATTAATGGGCTGCACTCGTACTAAATCATGGAAATAGCTTTGTTCTATCTATTGAAGCTATGCAAATACTGCTGTACATTTACTGCAATGCATACTCCAGGTGTTTTAACAAATGTTTGACCTCCGTGTGTCATTACTTATAGCTGGACCTCCATGTTTTGGCAACCGGTTGACTAAATTACTGCAAAAGTAATTTAATCCTTGCACGTTGACAAAAAGCAGGCAATAAAATTGACAGTTTATATATAAGAAATGATAAAATAACTGAGAAATGTAACAAACAAGCAGAATTTATTGTAGAGTTTTATATATATATATATATATATATATATATATATATATATAAAAAAGAAAGACTTGGAAGAGATTTTTGCAGGTAGTAACAGTGCAGAAAGCTCTTTTTTTTGACAAAAATGTCCAAGGGGAACAGATGTTCACAGATGTATAATGACTCCAGCAGATTCAGAAAAAGCTCAGTCCAAACCCGGTATTGAATGACAGACTCTCTCTTTCTCCCTCTCTCTGTCAGCAGTCTGGTTAATGGAGGTGTGCATTAACAGATGTTAAAGATATAGTTACGCTGTTAAAAATCACAAGATAACCCAAAGACTCCTGATAAAACGTCTGACTTCCTGAAAACACATTTAGCTTCAGGAAGCAATGCTAAAAGATTACAACAAAAGATAGTATCTCTATATCAATGTTACTGTTTTTTAAACGGTCTTACCCAGAGGAAAATAAGGCCTTCTGGTCACAGACACCACTTATCGTGTTTTAAACTACTGTTACTGCTGAATACACAGTGTGTGGGAGATTATTCTTGTCCACTGTAAAACACAGAAGACCACAGATGCATGTCTCTTGGACAGAGACCATTTGTTTTTGTTCCAAAGGGATGAAGTTTGATTTCTCAAAAGAGCCTGGGAATTTGAGTCTGATGTTAGAGTGATCGTGTTTTTCCATCCTTTTTTTTTGTTTCCCCATCTGAATGTGTTGTAGACACATGTACACCTAAAGCAGACAGGGATTCCCTTTGGACTATTCAGAGGAGCAGTTCTCACTGGAGGACTGACAGCTCACAACATGGAACTGAAGAGTCTCCAAAGTCTGGTCCTGCCTTTGTAAAAGTCTCTGCTTGTTTCACATTCATCAGCCATCACATCACAGAACAATAATAATTACACTTCCTCAGTATATTTGGCTATATCTGAGTATGTGTGTGTGTGTGTGTGTGTGTGTGTGTGTGTGTGTGTGTGTGTGTGTGTGTGTGTGTGTGTGTGTGTGTGTGTGTGTGTGTGTGTGTGTGTGTGTGTGTGTGTGTGTGTGTGTGTGTGTGTGTGTGTGTGTGTGTGTGTGTAATTGTGTTTTCATAGAGTCACTGATGATTTATGGCACCATGCCTTTGTGATAATGGGCCGCAACATCTGTGGCAGTAAAATGTGTGCATAAATACTGCAACATCTGCACAATAACACTGTCTATAAGCATTCTTCTGGTAAAATGGTGCAGATGGTGTAAACAAATACAGGCAGGAAACTAGTATGAATGCTTTACCACATGCATATCATACACAATATTTTTATTTTTTATTTACAAAGACAGCAGTTATTTTAGATCAAAATAAACAGTTTGATTGTATCTTAGGCAATACTAGCTGCCTAAACACACTCAGGTTTCCCCTCATCAGCAACCATTTTTCTTTAAAAACAAACACCCATGTTCATCGTGATGCAGCGTGCACAGGCCACCTACTGTGCTTTAAACAAAGTGATTGGGACATGAGATGTGGCCTCTAGTTTCAGGGATCTTCATGTTGTTGCACACACAGACAGGTGAAGTAATGACTGAGGGAACAACAAAATAAAATTCATTACCTGTTAAAATACCTTCAAAAGGCTTTGATCCATAAGTAGAGCTTGCGCAATCTCTTAACACAAACTCTGATCTGTTCATCGTTGGTGTGCATTTAAGTTTCAGCTCTTTTTTCTTTTTGTAGTTTTGGATTAAACGTATCAAATCTATGTTTCAACTGGCCTAACATTGCGGAGATGATATGACATTTATAATATGTGCCTGTGCGTGGGATTTAAAACTCCAGAGATGCTCTGCTATCGAGATCAGAATATGTAGGACTCACTGTTTGATGAATTAAAGTCTTCAAAGACAAATGTGTGTGTTTGGAAGAAAAATAAATATCCTGCTTGGCACATAAGTGAAATAGTGTTACATATGATGTCACCCTTGAGTCCATCTTGAAAATGTCAAATGTCCTGCACAACCCACAAAACATCTTGAAAACATTTAAAGATGCAGACAGATTGGATTTCCGGCTCTTCTGATTCCGGGTCTGTTCGATCTTTGTTCAGATCTCATTTGTTCTGCACATCTGTCTCAGACCTGTAAATCTATCAGCAAGTATACATGGATGCACCAAATGTTAAGTTGAACCTTTTACACACTATTGTTTATTCAAATGTTTGTATTGATTTCAACTGTGTTGCACAAATTTAAAAAACAAAGTGATAGATGAATGAATCTAACAATTATACATACTATCACATATTTATATACACTTATACTAATTGTGCTCACCAATGATAGAAATTAAATAAATCAAAATACCAAAAGAAAGAAAGGGAAAGGTTTAGGCTTGTTTGTTACACCAGCAGATACTAGCAGAGGGAGATTTGTGTGTAGAAGTTTTAAGACTAGCCTTGTATGGTAAATTTAACACTGCTCAAGTTTTAGATTTGCCATCACCTCCACTCAGCGTATGTGGGATGGTAACGCTGCCTGTTTCCAACAAAGATTCAGTTGTCGAGCTGATAATGTAGAAGAAGCTACTGCCTCTACCTGATTCACCAATAACTGCGGCTCGTTCGATGTCAAAGTCAAAGGGTTAGAATCAATATCTTACACATGCCTCAAACAGCTGCCTGAGGTTGACTGACTCTTGGTTACATTTTGGTTAAGAGACGAGGAAACAGTTCTTTGAATGTTCTGGTATAGGATGGATACCATTTGCTTTTAAAGGACAGTAAACATTCTCTCCTGCTGTCAGCTCCTTTCAGAGATAAAGACTGAAAGTTTCTCCATTTTTCTCCCTCTGCAGATTTGAATCACATCCCATCTGACCTACCGTCTGACATCGTGAAGATGGATCTGTCCAGCAACAGCATCAAACATCTCAGGCCCAAACAGTTCCTGCTGTCCAAAGACCTCAAGCTGCTCAACCTGAGCAACAACAGCCTGCACCGTATAGACACAGGTAACACAACGATCCCACCTTCAGAACGCACACACCAGAATGTACGTCTGGTTACACAAATAACTTTTACTGTCACGGCTCAGGGAATGAAGCCAAATCCACAGCTCAGACATTTTGCCTGATGAGCTTTATCAGGAACAGCATCAAACATCTCAGGCCCAAACGGTTCCTGCTGTTTGGAACAAACCAAATGGTGGCGGTGAACTGGTGGTATATGGCTTGTACTGAGGAAATGAATGGGTCAAGTGGATGCATTTGAGCAGAAGTGGGAAAGCACGGCAGGTGAAAGGTGCTTGTCTGAAACAAGTAAAATTGTATCATTATACTATGGCCACTGAGGTATTTGCTTCTGGCTGTCGGGCAGATGTTTGGTGAAGATGACAACATAGTCAAAAGTTCACTTTTGTTTCTGCTTCAGTGCCAGAGTGACTTCACTGACACAACAGGATTGGCTAAAGTGATAAGTTCAACATACGTGACACTTTGAACATGGCTTTTATATGCGAGATCAGATTTTGCAAAGTATCCACATGTAGAAAATTATATTTCTATAGATGTAGTCAGGACACATCATTGGGATTTATTTGTTACAAGAGCAGTGCACACGTCTTGCAGTGAGCTACATTAACAGCCACATATTAACACAGGCAATACACACACCAAAACATACAGAATACACATATAGGTGAAAAAACAGGTGCCATTGACATGTTTATTTCTAAATAATGAATCAGGATTAGGTTAAGGTTGAGCCTTTTTGAAATGTGGCAACACATCTCAGATTAAAGTGAAGGTTGTGAAATGTTTAGGTAGTTTCTTGTGGAAAAACTAGAACATTCAGTCCTCCAGAGATCAATCGTATTGAAGCAGTAGCTACTCTGAACACCAAGTCTGCCTCAGCAACAGAGCAGAGCCATTAAAAAAGTGCAGATTCATTACTCTCACCAAGCTAATGATGATAATAATGTCTGGGCTCATGTCTTCCTGCCCAGAAGGGAACTCCTCTACAAATGCTTGCAGTCCAGTTCACTACCCTGCAACACATGTAAACAATCTACTGCAGCTTGCTCTGGTGTCTCTAAAACTATTGGGAAACCAAAACAATAAATTCGGAGAGCATTTGATAGCTGCTGACATGTGGTCTTAATCCTCGCCCCCTCCTCTAATCAAGCTCATTTTCAGAGTCAAATAAAAAAGGTGGGTTATTTATGCTTTTCATGCAGGGGATGACCAGAGAAGGAAAAAGAAACATGAATGAAAATAGAGCACAAACGTCTCTGGTGCACAATGCAGATGCACAATTATTTGTAATCTTCTTTCAGTGTTGGTTTTGACCAATTCTTACGCCAGATCACTGTTTTTTCTTGGCCAGGCAAACCCCAAAATAGACGAAACAGTTGTTTACACAGTCACAGGAAAGTCCAGTACATTTAGAAGGTAATTTTCCGCACTTTCCTCCGACTGATAACTTGATATTTTAGGATTTGTCACAATATGTAGGGAGCCACCCATCTGGAACTCCAAACTCAGTGCAGACTGCAGACTATCCAACTTGTATTGTTTTTATTGCTTCTGTAAGTGAGACTCTGACAAGACGGTGAGATCAGGAGGGCTCGAAACAAAGGACAGATGGAAAGAACAGACATTTCACAGCAGCTAGGTAAGGGGGGGGTTGCTTTTTTTAAAAGATGCTTTTAGGTCTCTGGCAGAGAATGAGATGAAAAGATTTGCTGATTTCAGTTCCTGGGAAAATACCATGAAAAGTAAAGCAGAGTGGGGCTTCCTGTGGTCATAGTGGCTCCGAAAAGTAATGAACAGTAGCCAATTTGGGAGAGCCGTTCTCATGAGTGGAGAGATGAACCAGGAGCGTCCCTGACCCTGACATTACTCCTCCTCCCTCTGCTATAGTTCCCTCTATCTGTTCTATCCTCTGAGCTGAATGATTATATTATCTGTTACTATGGACACTGAAAAGATCTCAGTACCTAGCTTCAGTTTAAAAAAAAATAGCATTTGTTCTCACCATATTTGTCTCCTTCTATATGCTCCACACACTCTTGCTCCTCCTCCCATTGTCCTCCCCTCTTCCCTTCTGCTCTGTAAACATCAAAGCTGGGCCAAAGGCTAGTGGACAGCATGAAATCGTCTCCATAAATGTAATACTCCAAACACACACACAAACATGAATGCATGTGTACACATTAGAAACCAGACTGCTCACAATATCTGGAACAATTCAAGGACCTCAGCAGTCACCTTTTTAACTCAAATTAGTTGGGTTTTGGTGATGATGAAGCCCAACTCAAAGTCACTGTCCATTTATCTATTCAGGTTTTGGGTTTAGCTGTTAAATTCACTTGAATTATTTACATGCAGTTAATTAAGAAAGTGCAACTGCCTTTTAATCTGTAACAAAGTGTCATTTTCAGCATAGTTCAGATAACACTTGCCACACTATGAATTGCAATAGTTACCTAAAAACAAACTTGTAACTGCAATTTTGACGAGTACAATGTTTTTACTTTATTGGACAGATTAGGTGCAATAGAAGCATTCTAATATTTTATAATATTTCAGAATCAACCAGCTCAAGGTATACCGTTACTCACTCCTGAAAGACTTGCATTTTGGGCATATGGATTTGTCATCGGACAGCAACAATGTTGTGTTTGACTATTCTGTGTGTTTTCTTTAAAAGCAACGGACTATAAGGGTGCGATTCATTAAAACAACATTGTTAAACAGCTTTGTTTTAGGCCATTTGGGGGCAGAAGAAATCCACAACACAATGAAAAAGACTTTTGCTTTGCAAGATTTTTTTGCTGGCATTTAAGGAATGCTTATATAAGACAGGGAACAATGTATTCAACTGAAGCACCTAATCCAATGTTGACTTAAGTTTTAGCTTTGATTTTGTTCAACACTCTTGACAATATATCTTCCTATAGTTCCTGACTCCCATCAGTGTTTTGTCTGGTGATGGGCCGGTAGTGTACAGAAATATATACAAACTTTCTCTTTGAAAACAACCAGCTTCAGCTGAAATGGGGTTGATAAAAAAAACAAAAAACAGAAGCAACCAAAACAACAAGCTGAAAGAGGCTAATAATCGTAAGTACTAATAAGAACTGCAGTTGTGTGGTAATTCAATGTGGCGTCTTTCACATTACATAGTCATGTGATTATTTGTTGATAACTAAAATACTTCTTGGCTCTTGCTTTATGAAAACGTGAAGAAATAAGACACACAGGTAAAAAAAAAATCATCAGTCCTCTGACAGGAGGACAAAGGACAACGTTTTTTTGATATTCAAACAGCAACATGAGATGGCATCTAACTTGGCTTGTTTTTTTTTTCCCCTCCTAGCTGCGTTTGCAGGCCTGCTGTACCTGCGTGAGCTTGATCTGTCCAACAACAGCCTCCATCACTTCCAGTACGGCGTGCTGGAGGACCTCTACTTCCTACGGAAGCTCTCACTGGAGAACAACCCGTGGATCTGCGACTACAACATCCACTACTTGATCTATTGGCTCAAGCACCACCCCGGCGTCTATTACACCGGACTGACCTGCTCAGAGCCGCAGGAGTTCAGGGGCTGGCGTGTCGAAGATTACGTCAAGACCTACAACGGGGAATGTCCCAAGGATAAACAAACAGACACGGGACAGGGAGTACAAGGAGGGTCAGAAAACGAGGCTCAGGAAGTGGTGGGGGAGACGGGTGAGGGAGAGGGTGAACGTCTGCCTCAGCCTCTAAAAGAGAAGGTGCCCAACAGGTTTGAGATCATCAGGCTGAGTTAGGATGGAGGTGGATCAGCGGACTGGTTTGGTCTAGTGCGGAGAGAATTTTACACAAGAGGATTGAAATGGAGGTCTGAGGAGCTGAACGATGGATTAATAAAGGTAGACTCAGTGATTTGTTGTTTTTAAAAAAAAGTGATGTGGATCAAACTCATGAATTGGGCTAAATATGTCCTTTTAGGAGTCAACCTTCTTCATCTTGTTTGGGTTACAGAAGCTGCAGTGACATATTGCTGAGTTTACCTTTAAACTAAAGAGTAGGAGATGCATTTTATCTTTTCTTTTATCTTTTTTTTTTTTAAACATTCCCAATTCAGTCTGTTTCAGATTTAATTAACCCTCAATATCCCCAGCTTGTAAAATGTCCTGAATTAAATTCCCCACACAGTGAACTTCAGGTGCTCTTTTTTCCTACATTACAGTAATTTTAATATTGCCTTCAGGAAATACTTTTTTCTTTTCTTTTTTTTCCAAAGTGTTTTTGGTCTTTTTGTATTAATGTATGGTAATTTCTACCTGTTTTCTGAAAATAAAATTGGGTTTATTTTTTTCTTTGATTTTTTTTTTAAAATGATGGACATACGTGATTGAAACCCAAATTTGGGTAGATGTACTGAATTTGTACCCACAGTGCAACCACTCAGCCATGAAAAATAACAGGAAGTTGCGTCACACAGTAACTCATGGGTAAATAATTTCTTGCTCATCAGATGGAGCACAATTTTATGAGAAAAAGCCCAGACCACACCTGGATAGTTCCTTTAAATTACATCCAGACTGTCGCACTTAAATCAATAAACACTGATGCAGATTAACAGTAACAATCAGAGTGGATTTAGCTACATGACTTCAAGGTTGGTGTTTCAAAACGGTGTGTCAGCTTGGCACCAGACACAAAGACAGATGAGGTCCTGGATGTGAGCCCAGTCAGCTCAGCTCAGAGGAAGTAATCTTGGCAAAGTTCAGCCTGAAGGCTGACTTGACTTTTTCCGTCTCCTGGCTTGCATGTAAACTGAGTTAATTGTTTCTTAGTGCAACCCCATATGTTTTAAATCACCTCGGTCTTTACTGTGTAAGCAGTTATAGATTGTGTGTAACAGCACAGTGCCATCTAATGTTCACATGGAAGTAGTTGTGTCACAGGATGATATAAGGAAGCTTTTCTTCCAGTGCTCACATGAATGAGTGGAAAAAAAATCAACATCCATATGGTCCACAGAACACTGAAAGGTTTTAATTATATGTTTATTGTGTAAATCGTGTTATGACATTAATTCACAGTCAGCCTCTCTCTACCAGGGAGCTGTGGGGGATGTTGGACTGACAGCACTCTCCCACCATCACCCCAACCAATTAGGAAATATATGTAAGAAGCGTGCTTCCACTACACTTCAAGGTACTAGTAGAAATAAGCCACAGTGCATTAACATTTTAACATTTTAAAGACACTTAATTCGTCCCATATCTGTTCGTGACACCTTCATCCAATGCTTCTAGAGAGCCCTTGTTTTTTACAGCAAGTCAGATTTTATCTTCATCCTGTGAACCGATAAGAAAATGACAGAAACCAGTTAGAGAGGACATCCAAAGCCATTTATGACAACATACGACATCATGAAGCATGGAACTGTCACAGGTGAAAGGCAAATAGAAAAGTAAAATTCACAGTGTTTTGGCTTGTAGCAGGTTCTCCGGCACATTTTCATCCAGAGTGCAGCAGCAGAGGTTTAAGGCTCGTCACAGAGGCACCACAAGAGGTCACTTGGGTGAAATACTCAGAGTCTTATATTTAAAATCTAATAAACTTTTCCTAGTTTTTCAAAAGTTTTATTGACAGAGGGAAATAAGACACTATCTTTGTCTTATTTACTGCATTTGTTGTATTAGGGATAGCAGAGTTGAGGCCAATATACATGTTGAGAATGATTAGATTACAAACAATTCTTTAAAAATCAGAATTAGATTAGCTTTGTTCGTGCAAACGTAAAAACCAAGAAGAGCAACACCTCTACAGCATCTTTAGAAAATAGGACATTGACTGGGGGATTAAAACACACCTACTATAGTTAATTTATGTGACGTTAGTTTACTATAACTTTTCCAAAACACTGATCACACCCATCATCAGTGTCTCTGATTCCCTTACAGGTCAGCTCTGCTCTCAGGTCAGGTGAAGTCACACAAAAGTACACTGAATTGATTTTTCAATACTTTAAATAATTTCATAAACTTAAATAAAAGATTCTGAGTTCTTGAGGTCTTTTTCTGGCCCCAATCCACATTCATGCATTTCTTTTCTAGCATTCATGATAATAAAAGTGTCCTTCATCCTCTTCCTCTTCCACAGTCAGCTCTTAATTTCCAACCGCCTTTCGCCATCCCTGTACTATCAGCAACACGTCTTCTTCTCCTCTGGTGGTGTGTAGGCGACTGCGGTGCCGTTGACTGGTCGAGAGTTGTTTCGGAGGAGAACTCGAGGTGTGCTGCTGCTCTCCAAGTCCCCCTGCGGGACGTTGAGGCCGTTACGAGCCAGCAGCTCTTTGGCCATCATCATGAAGGCTTCCTCCACATTCTGACTCTCCTGGACAGATAAGAAGCTTTAGATAACAGATTTAACTCATTTCCTCTGTGTGTTTTTTTCATGTGCGAGTACCCTCATTACCTTTGCAGATGTTTCTAGAGCAGCTAGTATTCCTCTCTCCTTTGCCAGAGTGCAGGCTTCCTCAAACTGAACCTGACGTTCCTCCTCCAGGTCACATTTGTTACCTAGAAGGAGACAATCTGGGAGCTTTGAGGTGTTTGCACAATACCTTAAGTTATGTTAACACTGTTGTTAATGCGCCCAATTTAGATTCTAAGGCCAAAATGCTCAAGTGTACCTAGACCTACAGTATTACAAATAGTGCTGCAAGCATACGTTTTAAAGTGTAATGTGTTGTGTTGCAAAGAAATTAATCCAGTGAGGTGAAAGTTTATATTTCAAACTTGTTGACATTGAAAATATATCCATTTATTTTCAATGTCATTATAACCAAGTCCAAAACATTTGCCACCCAACCACTGCAGCAATTAGTGTTTTATTGCTTTGTTGAGTTGGGTGCAATGCCCTACATTTTCCAAACAGTACCTTTGAAGAAAGTACCATAGTTGAGTATTGTTACCATACCAGGGGTAAAACAGTATTATTGCCAAACCAAGTGGGAAAAGAGCTTTGCTGAGCTGGTTAAAAATCTAGACTTGTTGGGAGTTTCCTACGCAGGTACCATTCCTGCTTTCAATGCCCTGTGTGATTCTAGGTTTATTTAATTTGCAGATAGCAGAAAGATCTTAACTTTTAAAGGAGATGCTAAATCACTTAGCAGGTGTTGTTATTGCAGGACATTTCACAATGTTCTCAAATGTTTCTGTTATTTTGTCCACCCCATACACACTATACAGCAATCAGTATGTTAACAGTCCCATTCACACTCACCTATGAGAACCAGCACCACATTGGCTGCTCCGTACAGCTCCACCTCCTTGATCCAGTGGGTCACTGAGTCAAAGGTCGAGCGCCGTGTGATGTCATAGGTAATCATGGCGCCGTGAGCGCTGCGGTAGTAGCTCTGGGTGATCGTACGAAACCTCTCCTGACCTGCCGTGTCCCACACCTGCATCTGCTCCACACAGACGGACAATAAATCAGCTCTAACATACATTAATTAGAAACCCCTGTGGCTGTATGAGGCTACCAGGATAAAGTATTAGATCTGAAATTAAATTGTGTTTTCCTGCACAGGATCAAATCCTGCTCACAATGCTCTGTATGATGCCTCAAAAATAGGCATTCGGGCTCTAACATGCACATTAACTCCTATAAAAAGGCAACATATGGCTGATGTGCAAATAAACAACAAATAGGCATTGAAACACACATATACACTCACACACTCACATACACACACAGTTGAAATAGTGTTTCAGAACAGATCCCTTTGGTCTCCTTCAGCATGATTCTCCCTGAAGATCGAACAGACCACGCTCGCGTAGTAACAGCTGTCATAGCAACCAACTAAGACTCACCAGCCCAATCTATTTGTTTTCAGAGCTTTTGTTAACGGTTTGAACCATGTCTAATTTTGCTGTATGGGTAACCTTAAAAAACAGATCAGAAAAATGTTTCAACATCTGAGTAATGAAATTAGAGGTCACGTCTTTACATTTCTGAATATAAACCTGTAAACACATAATGATGATGGGACTACAGCCTTTTAAAAAGACTGACATTGCTTTTTCCTGCCTAATGAATACTGTATGTACAAAATTAATAAGGCAGTAAATTTAGTGCTCTTTTATTAAGTCATTTTTTTCCTTACAGTAGTTTCCAAATGCATGCCTGCTGCCTTGATTCATAAAGCTGTTATTTAACTTGTAGGCTATACAGTTTATGAAACCTTCTGCATTGATAGTTCACATGTTGCAGTATCAGCAGTGATTTTAACAGCAGAAGAGGAACTGATTAATTCATTTTAAATAGTGACCAAAGCTGAAAAGACTTTCCCCTTCTACGCAGTTTTAGGGAAAACAGAAAAACTGTTTTTGATAATTATTTTGATGTCACAGTGAAGTTGACCTTTGACCTTTTGGTTATAAAATACTATTACTGCATAATTTTATCATATTAAAAATTGACATAAAATGTTGTCTTAACTAGCATATAAATTCTTGAGTTATGGCCACAAATGTGTTTGTGACAACAGTGCTGTACTGCAGTGTCTGTGTCTACCCACTGAACAAAATAAAAGCCAATATTTTTCTGAGTAAAGAGGTATTATTTAATCCAAAACTGTTTTCAGAGCTATAGTATGCAGAACCTCTCACAAACCACGAAAACAATTATATCCTTTTCTTGCTTAATGGTAGCACAGAGAAGTCAATACAAGATTATTTTTGCCCTCACAAAAGCTCGAACAGAGAAACCTGAACAGCAGGTTCTGCATGTGAGCCGCTGGTCCAACTTGTTTTGAACTGACACTGTGACCAAAGGACACCTCACTGGAGTCTTATTTACTCCCAAACCGAGAAAAACCGTCACATCCGAGTGTCTAGAAAAGAAACCCAGGAATTGTTCCATTTAGTCAAACAATAACTTTGAATTTCCATTTTTTCCTTCTACTTTTCATTTAGTGTTTTAGCAGAAGTCCTGCAAACATTCTGTTGTTGTCAGCACAAGCTGACTCTACAATATTATTATTATTTAGCACGGATGTCTGCAGAGTTCAAGACCGTTTTCATACCCCATCTGAAATAGCTATATCACAGTCATATAAGAAAATTATTTTTAGTAGTCTCTAACAATATTTCTAATGATATAATTAATGGAATATATTTGACCCATTTAATCAACATAAAATGGATGGATGGATAAATTAACCTGTTTAGAATTAGATTTAATCACAGAGTTTCATTTAATATTTTGCCACAAATCAACACATGCATCTCTATGAATGAAACTCAAAAAAGGGAAACACACAAAACCACCCGCAAAAAGGACAATCCACTGTCAGAAGAGTTCTTAATCTACTTTCCATTGTGATTTCTTACACAGAAAAGCCTGTTGATACTTCTCTTGATGGGGTTTTGATATTCTCTTCCTCATGCTCTACATCCATATAATATGTTCTTCAGCATCCCTGTTTTTATGACCACTGCACATATTCTCAAACACACCACATGCTGAACTAACCTTCACTTTCCTCCCCTCGATATCCACAGTTCTTACAGTGAAATCCACCCCGATGGTGTTCTGCTGTTTCTCAGAGAAGAACCCTGACTTGAAATTCTGAACCACACAGGTTTTCCCCACGTTAGAGTCTCCGATGAGGATGATCTTGAACAGGAAATCAAAGGAGTCGTCATGTGCAGGTCCTGGTGTCTGCATGGTGGACAGTGTGTGTGTGTCTCTTTCTTTGGACGTGTGTGAATGGAGGAAACGATCTCTCCAGATCACCTGGAATGTTTGGCCTTTGAGGGCCGAGAGATGGTGGAGATCTTAATGGTTGAATAAAGGCTGAGTAATAAGACAGGAAAAAGTTGCTCCAGATGCTTCTTCCAGTGAAATCCACAGTTGGTCAGTAGGGTAGATTTCCAGCAACAGAGTAGATTTTGTTAAATTAGAGCATGTGCAGCCTGTAAAACTAGTTTAGGGCTGCAAGAAAATTCGTCAAGATGTCAAATGGAGCTTTTTGGAGGTTAGAAAGCACAAGAGAATCTATTTGCCTCTAAAATTTCAACTATTTACAGTGGACACATTCAATAGCACAAGGTATCAACTGATTCTGTTTTCAGCTGCTAAAAACTGAAAGTATTTTCTTAGTATTTATGTTTTCCCCCCGTCTTGAGTCCCCAGAAAGTTCAGTCTTTCCCTCCCCTCTTGTGCTCTTTCAGTGTGGACAAAACTGTTTCAGTTTTGCTTCTCCTTTCAGCTCCTTCTCAGGTGTTGACCCACTTTATGGCCCGCAGCAAAAGACAGCATGAATACACATCCCATCCTTTTTTCGTCCCCTTCCAGGTCAGGCTCTGTTTATGGAAAGAAAGAAAAAAAGGAACCTTGTCCAAAAAAGATGTTTGTCAGTGATCCCAGCTGCTGTCTAATCCACCTGCTGCTCTTTCACACACATGGCAGTATGTTTCGTCTACCTGACTTGCTCCTTCCCTTTATTTCTGTGTCCTTCCCCCATCAGTTTTTCCTGCTTTACAGGCTGATACTCTCCTGCTTCTCTCTCTCTCTTCACTGCACCTGTGGTAACAAAAGAAACCCGCCCTACCTGCTCTGGGTAAGTAGCCCAGCCCCATTACAGCTATTGGATCCTGGGAAATGCAGTCAGTTTGTCAGGAACTCACTGTCTTTAACCTCCACAAACACAATGCTACATTATTTTAACTGATTATATGTATTCAAGTACTGCTCTTATGTAGAAAGGTAATATATACATGTTTGACTTTTTAGTAGTTTCTTGTGGTGGCATTAAATGAATACCTGTATGTTCATGTAGACGATGAGTTATGGTTATAATTAGAACCTGTTTTTACACCCTAGAGTATTTTAAATTATGTATTTGTTCCGCTCTATCTGCATACTCAACACTTTATTCAAGCTATAGTAAACCGTTGTGGCTGCACCACAATTGTAACTAATTATTTCAGATGTTTGTGCCACAGTGTGCAGACACGTTTAGGATCTTTTAAAGCTTTAGGATCTCAGCTAGAATCTAAAATCAAGTTCTGTCAATTTGAGTAATGCTTACAAACATAGCAGCAGAGAGAAGTTATGTAATGGCATGCACACAATAGCAAATGTGGATTATGACTCATCTGTAAGCAAATAACTGTGAAAACAAAGAGGGTGTCAGAGATTTTAAAAGGTGAAAGGCTCTGCTATAACTGTCACACAGGTAGAAACTAATAGCTTGGCAGTGTCCCAGTTTACCTATGAGCTGTTTGAAATGAGGAAGTCATTCACAATGGTTTCATATTATTGGCTGTATGAAAGCAATGAGGTCACATCCTCTAGATTTTTATGCATATGTATTTTTTCAAACCTGAAAGAAAGTCATATTCTACTCTGAACAGGTTTACAGCTACAAAACCGCATAACCCATCATATAATTATGGTTTAAAGCCTCTGAGAATGGTGAGGAATGTGCACAACCACTGCACCAGCCACTCTCGGGTAAATACTTGACATCACTGCCGTGCGTTAAATCCCTTAATTCCTACATTTTTGAATGCACCTGAAGGCAGCACCGTCCACTCATCCAGCTCATCAGTGACGTCCTGTGCGGATACAGTAGATAGATGCCCTTACTGCTACGGTCTCCAGATCCTCATCCCTCCTAGTTTCTCTATGTAAAAGGGCGTTTTAAAGCCTGGGAGAGCAGCAGCAGCAGCAGCAGCATGCAGCGGAGCGCAGTGGTCGTGGTGGCGGACAAAACGAGCCTGAAAAGGCCGTTTATTTTTGCAAATGCTGTGCATATGGTAGGTACTTTTCCATGGGTTTGAATGCAATTAAAGCTGTGAGGCCTGTTTGATTTCTCTGTCATGCGATGAGAGGTTTTATTTGCTGCTGTTATTCGCACTCAGATCATCAATCAACCCAAACAAGATAATAGATTTATGTGTGTGCACGCTGCAGCGCCGCCCCTCCATTGAAATCACGTAGGTAGGCTACAATGTCTGCAGTATTTTATTTTTTGCCAGTATTATTTTAAGACAATGCACAAATGAGAAAGAAAATCTCTGCTGGCTTATTTAAAAGACGTCATTGGAATGGTTAAGTGTGCATTTATTAAGGATAACCATCATTTTTCTATCCCTCCTTATGCCTCCTCATCCACAGAAATATCTGTAATATTCTTATGATGCTGTTTACAGTGTGCTGTGTCTCTCTGCTGTGAGTCACATGCAGCACGGGCCTTTGTGTATTGGCTGTGATATCACTCTGTACTGTTCAGTAATCCTGCAAAGCGTGTCACTTTAATGAACCACAGCTCCTTTAAGTAGTGACATCTTTGAGTTCACATATTCAAAACATTTGATACATTTCCATCTGCAAAATAAAATTTACAGAGACACTGATATTATGAACCTAAAATATTTGTGTCATTTAACGTCTGTAGCCTTAAACACTTCATCCTTGTGTCGTTTTAACAAATGTTTATGTTCCTCTCTCCAAAAGGCGCTGTGTTTCTTCATGTTGACAATGACAGTAGCTTGGCACAGGGAGCTCTTACAAACCGGCAAAGTAAGATCGACTTGTGATGTTTGTTTCACTGGATGAAAATAGTTGCAGACGCAGATCATATTTAGTGGAGGCAGAAATAACTCCTGTCTTTGTCAGTCTTCAAAGGAGTCAACTGTTAATGCATGAGTTGACTTTGTCCTCCGTCAGTTTTGCCTTTCTTTTTTAATATTGTATATATTGTGTATCTCTGTTAGAGCTGTTTTCAATCGCTGATATGTAGGGAAGCTTGTTGAAGTATCCTCTGGCAAGAGTGAATTATCTTCACATGCTAGGCCTACCGTCCTGTAGCCGGCCCTGACCTTTGACCTTTTGTAGCTCGGCAGCACATCCTTGACAACAAAATCAAATTAATGTGAAGCATAAGTGAACAATTCAGGTCAGGTGAATTGTACTTCTTCCGCACATCAAATGAGCTTTTTTATTACATACATCAAAAACAAGTAATTGACAGAGCGTATCCTTCTAACAGCAGTGCGATTTTTCTCTTCAGATGGTGTCCAGTGTTTCTGTAGTGATCATGTACGTCATAGAGATTGGCTGCCTGCTGCTCTCGGTGCTCGGCGTGTTCGGAGCCTGCACAGGAAAGAGATGGTGTTTGATTCTGGTAAAAACAACAACAAAAAATACCTCCCCCATGTGCTTGAGTTACTACTGTGTGTGTATTATTGTATCTCTGCAGGTATCATAAGAACATACTTTCTTTTGTGTGTGTGTGTGTGTGTGTGTGTGTGTGTGTGTGTGTGTGTGTGTGTGTGTGTGTGTGTGTGTGTGTGCAGTATGCAGCTGGGATGGCGGCAGCCAGTCAAACAATAATCGTCAGAACGGCACTAAGTTACCAAGATGTTTATGAGGTATGCTACTTTCACAAGTGAATTTGTTTTTGTTTTTAACAATATTTATTTTAATCCTTTCTTTAGCCTACAACATCAGCAAACACTATTAAAAAGCTTTTACCTCAGTATGTCTGGATATATAAATGAACAGACTTTAATGGGATCTCTCTCCCCAGAAGCGTGTGGTCCGTGAGGAGTCGAAGTTGTTGTCCATGATGCCACTCAGTGGAACAAACAAAGCCAACAAGACACTGCTTTATAGTATTCAAAAAGAAGTAAGCAGCTGATTTTTTTTTTTTTCAGCTTGTTGTTCATTGCTTTCTAGTTTGATAATAATACATCCCCGTTTTCTTTAAAGGCCAGTGCACATAGATGTAAAATTAATAAATTATTATTTCATAATAATTTGACTTTTAGAAAATTACTCAAGGCCAGATTACAACACCATTGACATCTGTTTATATTCATCTTGGATCTTTTAGTTAAGACATCATTACCTAGCACAAACTATAGTGCGTGCTGATAGTCAAACAGATTTCGAATGTCTGACATTGTGAAAGCAAAAGTATGACATGAAAAAAACTTCATATGAAATGAATTTGTGTTCCGTTATATTTCAATTTGGGGGTTTAGCATGCCCCTTGTTGTGGAACTACAGTTCCCATAATGCTTTGGACATACAAGCAGGAAGTGTATTGTAACATTCAAGAGTGTTCCCACTCAGTATTAACTTCCCACTTCTTGTTTGTCACCAGCATTGGGTGATAAACATCTTCACACAAGCAAGCCACTAACATCCACTCTATTAACTTGTTCTGTGTTCACCACACAGTGAAGAATTCCCACCACACTGCTTCTAACCAAGGGGGATATTTGGGCTTTTTTTTTTGGCAACCTCAATCAGTAACATGTTGGCTCCCATACTTTGCTGTATTCTGGGAGTTTGCAGTCTAACCCCAAAGAAAAAAAGAATAAAAGGAAACCCAAAGCTGGTGCCAGAAGAAACAGGCGCTCAGTCTGCTCAACACATTCGACAGGATGAAAGCTAAAACCCCAAAAGAACACACACTCACACACACTCGGTTGGTAATCAAACCTGAGTAAAGGCACACCTGCAGTATATGTAGTCTTTGAGGCGTGGCTAGACGAGCAGGTGTGTCTTATCTTAAAGAAGTATTCCTTTGCTGTGGAGGAGTCGTTTTCACATTCAGCCATCAGCCTGAAAGATCAGGAGTTTTAAGTCAAATGTGAGGAATGATGCAAGAAATAAGTGCTCCAGCTTGTGTTGATGAAACTTGAAAGGATATTACAGCTTTCATGAAATGATCTAAATAAATGTTGCTTGCTGTGTGATATATTGTATAATGGACTTACTTTTTACTTGTGTTTGTCATCTCCAGTTTGAATGCTGTGGTCTCATTGAAGGCTACAAAGACTGGGGCTCCACCATCCCTACATCCTGTAACTGTCAGTATCCAGGAAAATGCGTGAGTGTCTCCCCTCATTAAAAACACATTGTCTATCAGCATTCAAAACACTTTAGATTTCTATTTAATTTACCTCGATTTTATTTTCATTGTTTCAGCCATTTTTGCTTTAAATTATTAATATTTTAATCAGACAAGTTTATTTTGTATTTTATTGCCATAGCAGCTGTTGATCATCCTGGGGTCCACAATTTGGTGAAATGCCCACATTAAAAATAATACAAGGTCCAAATACAAAATGTGAAAATGATTAACAAACTGATCTTAGTCAAACAGAATCAATACTAGAAGGCCAACAATATCAATAGATGGTTCAAATTACAGCATATGATATACACAAAATAAAAGAGAGAGTGTACACAGACAAGCGATAACTAATTATTACAACAACGCAACTTCATTTAAATACACAACTACTGTAAAGACTAAATGAAAACATGTATGTTTAGTTTGAATCTAATACTGTCTACAAAAGCCCTGCTAGTCTTAGTTTGAGGGATAACCAGTTGCACCGTACTGAGGAAGAAATGTGTGTTTGACTAGAGTACTGCAACACAGATGAAAAACGTGCAGCTACTCTGAAAAATACAGTTTTTCACATGAAAACAGGTAGATTGAAATGTAATCTGGCTTCACCTGAGAGCCTTGAAGGTCTGTTACACCTTTCAACACTTCTGGTACCATTTTAAAACAAAGAAGAAGCAACACGAAGCTGAGCTGCGAGGTAACTCTGCAGTGTTTAGCGTTCTTTCTGCAGATCACGACAACAACGTTGTAGTCATATGTTATGTGTTTGGTGATGGCCAAAACAATGAAAATATGTAAAGTGAGCCCATACTTTATGATTTATTTGAGGTTGTCATTTTGTCATATTACGAAAAGGTATTTCGTTCTCTTCAACAGATTCGACTACGGGGCAGCGCCACGCTTGGAGCTCCGAAGAACCAGTATGTTTATCAAGAGGTAAACGAATTCTAATAGTGTTTCTCATTGGATTATTTCACATAGTGAAGCAGTGCTGCTCGCTGGAGTTTAAAAAAAAAAAAAAAAACTGTTTTACAATACAATATAGAAAGAGGAAGTCTAAATGAACTGTAACCTGATCAGTTCCTTCTGTCGTACTTCTTTAAACCTTTATGGACCTGCACTTTTATTCACAGCCTTGCCTACCAATTTATGTTTCCGAACTGAAGCTTGCATTCTCGCTGGCGATGGCTATACAGTTTGGAAGTGGAGTGTTTTGGGTATGTGGTTTTCTTTTTATGCATTTAAATGTTTGGTAAGACTTTACCCAGCTATTCATTTTAAATAGCTTTATTATGCTTGACAAATTCAAAGCAGCATTAATATCTGGTGCTTTAGCAGTAAGTATGTTGAATTATCTGTCTTGATCTAACCTCTGCTTCCCTCTGCAGGTTGTTTTACTTGTTATGAGCATCAAGCTGATGGGCCAGATAAAAAGGAAACAGGAGTTCATGGCTCTTCTCCAGTCTAACAGATATGTACCTGGTGCTTTCTAGTCACCCTAGTATGTTTTAATACACATTACGACATACTATTAAGCATACCTGGTTTGCATTTGCACATAATGCTGTATACCATAACCTGGCTACTTTGTGCTAGAGCAATATATGTTATGATTTTTCTACATGTTTATGCATGTAAGTGATGTTTAAAAGTAATCGACATGCATAGATCAATTTCTGATTACTCTTTTTTGCCTTATTGCTATAAAAAAAAACAAAAAAAACAAAAACGAAGAAGCAATTTAATGAATTTAACCAATCTTTAATAATCATCACATTTTCATTTGTTTTCTTTGAGTAGCTGGAGCCACAATTTATTATTTAGATAAAGCGTTTTATTGTTTGGCTTATATTCTAAACGGAATTATTTCCATTGCCATCACACCTGGAGACATCAATGAGCCCTTGTAGTGATAGATATTAATACAGTTGCATCTATTTTACTTAAAACGTGCACACACACACATATAAATCCTGATTTTTTTTATTTTTTTTTTTAGTAGGGGGCAAATGAACATTTAATTTCAAAATAGAACAAAAATAAAGGTTCTTTAATTTTTTTTATTTTTTTTTTACGTACCATGTATTTAACTCTATGTCCTAAGCACACATTGCATTTTCAGCATTAGAGAAACCAATAATCTTTGAAAGAATTATAATATTAATAACCTTTATGTAGCACCTTTCTTAAACAGTGTTTACAAAGAAATATAATCATTTATTTATCAATGTATTTTCTTGGGTAAATAATCAGGTTAGACAAAGGAATGAGTCACATCTCTCATTGGGACACAGGAATGTCTTGATGTCTTGATGCCTTGCTGCACACACTGTACATTTGAAATGTCATCACCTGTTTTTCTTCAAGCACATTGAAACAATCTGTGCTCGCATCCACCAGGAGGAGAGGGGATTCTGTTTCGTTGCGCACTCCGTAGACATGCAGTAAAATAAAATATTGATTTCAAGGTGTGGGGAAGTTTAGGCGAGGCCACTGCAGACAGGTTTGAGAGGCTCTTCTTATTTCTGCAGAGACTGTAATGTTCCAACTAATGCCACTCCCACTGGAGAAGCCTTCCTGCCACGTCACTTCTAGTCTGACTTGCTGCATGAGCTGCCTGCAGTGGAAAAGTCTCTTTGACTAATGCATTGTCAAATGAATTTCATCTGAAACAGCATATCCAGTGTCTACCTGTGCACTTTAACCATTAATGCCTAATATACAGTATGTTCTTCCAAAGTGTTGTGTTTTTATTTCTGTCGTACACTGTTTTTATTTATTTATTTATGGGATATGTAATATTTTGTAAATAGCAGGAATAAAAATGTGATTCTTGTTTCTTGTCTGATTTTAATTTGAAGTTGCTTCTTAGAGCGTAGAAACTTTACATTCACTAAGTTGTGTCCCTGTGATGTCGTTCACAAGTCATGGTGGAATATAAAGGTAATATTAAGCCTTGCCGTGCCAGTACAACTTATGCATTATGAAAGCATAACCCATGACCATTTTTAAAGGTGGCCATGCACAACACAATCAATGAGGCTGCTCTACATTTGTATGATAAAAATGGATGTTGCACCTGCTGTGCTTAATTTCTGTTGCATCAAATTTGTTGGAGTTGCGGTTGAGAATTTTTAGAACAGGTTCAATAACATTTGTGTTTTCTGACTCAATATTATACAACTTGTATTTGCTTTCTTTTAGTACTACTTCAGTAAATGTCCACAGTTTATCTTTACCACAGGAGGTACATTGCTTAAATTCTAGTGTTAAAGTGAACTGTACATGTACGAGTTTCTTCCATAGCTGCTCAGACTCTAAAGGCTACGTGGTCTGAGAAAATACCTTGACATGACAGAAGTAAGCTTGTAACCTAAAGGCTGGATGTTGTTTTCCCCGTATGATACAGATCATTTACATTTGATCAGTGAGACTGATGACAAGTAGCTCATTACTGTTTATTAGTCATTTTAATTAACATGTCCTCCTGATAATGTTACATGTAGACAAGTTTTGGCCCTGGTGTTAAAGTTTTGTGCATTTTAAACAACGTGTCATACCAATAAAGACAAAAAAAAAATGTTTTAATACACAAAATATCAACAGTAATTCTCAAAAACCCAGGAAACACACACACAATATAAACACAAAGTTGTTTTTCTTTCTTTTCTTAAACATATGAGGCCAGTTGAGTTACACAGTGGCTCAACCTTCATGTACAGTCTCCTTTCACTTATGCAGTAGAAAAGGAGTGACAGCAAGGCTAACGAACAGATGCAGCTCGATTTCAATAGTTGCATCCCTATCGCTAATGATACAGTGCCATGAACAGAAATACCAGATCCTGAACACTAATGTTAGAAAGCATTACAAATGTAAAACAATTAACTGCAAATCTGGACAAAATGTAAAAAACTCAAAGTTTGCAAATAAATTGATTGAATAGAAAATGTAAAATGTAAAAGCTGCAAAACCACAGAATACAGAAGTTCTCATTAAAACTGCAGAATACCCCAAACCTAAATTATTGCTTTTTTTGGAAACCACATTATCTTTAACAATCCCTTTTTAATTATTCACTCTATTTGCATATCTAACCACAATTTTCTGCATGCTGACATCATGCAGGTGCTTCTGGGGAGAAAACACCACAAGAGAGTTCAATTTACACACATCATCACTTATTTGATCCCCATTGAAGTGAGTGGTTGGAAATATGTGTGGTTATCACAAAGTAAGGGGATTAACTCTTTCACAGTATGTGCCATCTCTGGCAGTAAAATAAATGTTCTTTCAAGGGTGTTAAAGAAAACCTACCCAAGATTCATGATACTGGATGTTCAAGCATCATAAATTCATGTCGGTGCTATTCCCATTGTTCCCAAAGTTATTCTGCTAAATATGCAAACAGTATGACCTTCGCCACAGTGAGCAGGAGCCCCCCCCCCCCAAAAAAAAAAAGTAATCAGGTGTCCTCTGGAGCTTCTGTGAGAGTGGTGTAGTTGCCTGCTTTTGCCTCTGAACTGTAAACCACTGCAGGGGTTTCCTGCTTCTGGTTCAGCTGGCACAAGACGACCACAGCCAACACGACTGACAACACCTGAAGGATAGTGAAACAGAGACGCTTCTTTACTTCCTAGTCTTCCTTTGTTGTTTTAATCTTGTGTGAAAACACTGTTTCAAACAAAGCTGTAATTTTACAAAGAGCCATAGGGGGGCAGGAAAGACAAAGCAAAAGAAGAGACAAGTATTAGCCTGAGAAACACAGAAGAGTAGCTCTTGGTTCCGAAGGTGACTGGCTGCAAAGTCTGGAATACAATAAGAGCCTGTTTACCACAATTTATATGATTAAATTTAGTCAATTTTGTGTAAATTACCATTTACGTTTACATATTGATTTCAAATTAGTAATTTGAACACCCATTTTTAAGCTTCAGGTGCTCAGAAACAAATTGAAAATTGCCCACTTCCTGTGTTGTGATTACTTGGGAGGAAACTTTCAAATAAAACCAAAACTCTGGAAACTCTACTTCAGATGAGATTTTGTCAACAGCTGTGAATTACAGTCCATATAAGTCAAGTGACCTCATTAAAAGGAAAAAAAGAGCAAAAATAAAAATGACAATCATGGGGACCATTGGTGCATGTTGTGAAGGTTAGCATCAGAGTTGGAAATTTACAAGTGAAGTAGATTCAAGCTGGTGGGAAAAATCGCACAGATAGTACATACCCACAATAATGTGACTCCTAGCATCGTGCCCAAAAGGGTATCTACTAAAATCATATCATTCGCGATGACGGATGGAAGACATGGCTGAAACAGGAGAACAGATCAATCAATGAAAAACAAATCAATGAAAAATTTCTTTGTAGTTCCAACTATAAGAAAAGTTCAGGGAGACGGTGATAATGTTTTAAAAGCCGAAATGAAGACGAGAGTAGTTGAACTAGTGACTGAACTGATAATGAGTAACTGAATGATGCTTCATTTTATGCGATCAGAAACCAAATAGGTCAGAAAACCACCATTTGAAACGATTCAGTTCTCACTTGGTTTGCTGTTTAGGTCAGAATAAAATATTAAGAAGGAAATAGAAAAATGGCATGAAAAATGACTTAAAATCATTTTTATTTATTTATTTTTTTAATCATGATGAATGTAAAGTCTGATATGCTCCATTCTCTTCGGGAACTATATTTGACAAGACAAACTCAGTATAATTAGTTCCACACTTTACAATAAATTCCTGATTTTATTTTGATATTCTTAATAGGTGTTCCTTAAAATTCAACAGGTGTACTGTTGTTTTATGTGCACACACTCAGTAGTGTATGTTTAAATGGAGACAAGCTCTTTCTTGCATCAATGAACACAGCAACAGTTTACCCATGTACCTGTACATGTATAAATTAGCATATTGATTAGAATGACTTTACCTTGCCATAAATCATGATGGGCTCGTCACCCACCCTGTCCTTAAACAGGCTGCTGTGTCTGGGAGCAGCCACCTACAATACACAGACATGAATTATTTACTGAGTGACTAATGCAGTGTAACATGTGCTAATAGAGTAGATAAGAATAAGATCAAAAGTTTTTAGGGTATTTTTTTTTTTAACCTAAGAATTGAGACCAATCAGAAATTTTAACCCAATTCCCTTATAGTGCCACACGAAAGCCATAGGGATCTTAAAAAATTCTCAATTAAGGGTAATGTGAATGAATGTCCAACATTTTAAGGCTATTAAGCAGAGTTTTTTTTAGACATTCCCTTTTAAATCTGAAATATAATCCTTGTAGTGGCTCTGGATGAAAATCAGCGGATCCCCATCGTCAAGAGCAGGGGTCTAGTGCTACTTGTTCTTAATTTAAAATAGATACAGGAAGTGTTGAGTTTGTATCAATGCAATTCAGGCTTCAAGTTGACCTGAATCAATCAATACACCTTAAATGTCAAATGACAACTCTGACCATTGCATTTGTTGTCATTGGCTCGCTTGTGTTACATATGCTTTACAGATGATTGCATCCTAAAGCATGTACAAAATATAAATAAATTTAAAACGGACCAAGACAACTGTGAAGTCTTTAGTCTGGACTAAACCACAAAACTATAACCCTGGCAGAAATGAATTCTAAAGGGGGATGAATTTTGATCTACATTGTTAAAAATGATCTGATCCACAATGATACACAGAATTCATGAATTCTAACAATAATACAAGACATAACTGAGTCCTGGTATCCAAGAGTTTAGTACAGAAATGGAGTAGCTTCCACACTCACACATAGATTAGTGGACTCTTCAGTACACAGGCAGGATTCTGGGATGTCGTAGTTCCACTCCACGTAGCCTTGATCCAGTCCACAACACTCCCACTGAGAAGCAGGTCATTAGACTACAAAGTCAGAATTTGTAACTAAAAAACAAATCCAGATCCCACCTCCTAACGATCAATCTGCCTTCTCTTCTGAGCAGCATTTGATTGGTGCTACTTGCTTCTTGGCTTGGCTTGTGTTTTCAGGAAGATACAGCCCTGTCAAACTCTAGTCCATGTCTCCGTCATCAGCAGACTACATTCCTGAAATGCACTAGAATTTGAGTGTTTCCTCTGCTCTAAATTCAGCTGTCCTCCAAAAACATCAACGGTAAGGTGTTCATTTTATTAGTAGAGCGAGTGCTTCTGTATTTTGTGTTTCCTGTGTCTCAAAAATCAAGTTGACTTAAGTGTCTTTGTTTAGTTTTGCCTTTAGCCTGAAATGTTGTGTGTTGTTTTTTTTCATTATTATTATTGATTCATCACTCTCCAAAGCGCTTGGTAGCTCATCTTTCTGAGATTTCCCTGTTTAAAAATACACTTGAACTTGAGCATGACTTCCAGCACGCACACACACACACCCACACAAGGTTACCTACTTCTCTCTGGAAATAATTGAGGCCATCTATAAAAGTCTCACTGGCATTCGCCAGTGGCAACAGATCCAGGTATTGCTTCTTCACTTCTTTAGCCAACTACAAAAAAAAAGATATATAGGTAATTTTTTTAAGGCTTAATTGTGACTCAATGTGCACATACACAAAAAAAAAAACATTTCACTGTCGACTTGGAGATACCTGTGGTCGCGAAGCATATCCTTGAATTTCACTCGCAAGCATGAACAGTGAGCTGAGAATCATTCCAACTACAAACTGGGACACAAACACACATACACAGATACAGGAATCAGATTTGTATCCATTATATTTTATTAAAAATGAATATTAGTATACGAAAACAAAAATGTGCTTCTTCTTTTCCTACCACTATTAAAGCCCACTTCTTGTGTTTGCAGGCACCGAACGCACCAGTGATGGTCAAGAGCAGAATTATGATGGCAATACCGTACAAGACATGTAGGGTTGCGAGCATTTCCTGCGTCTGTGGGGCAAGCAAACAGAAGGTCAGTAGGCTGGGCGAACAGAGCGCAACCCGAGTTCAGCGCGCCATGTGAGAATGCATGCACACTGCGGAGACTTTTAACAGTCGCCGAGTTATTAGTTAAAGGAACATGTCAGTGTTTTTGCACGTTTAAACTCCCAAATAAACAATGCGCAGTCTAGTTTGTATTTTTCTGATCTCTTTTAAATGCATGCTAAACAGTTTTTTTTTTTTTAATTTGAATGTATTTTGAAGGCAGCCACTGGTTCCTCTACCGTGCCAAAAACATTCAACAGACACGGGAAACTTGTTTACTCGTTTTGCCACAAACATGCTAACGGTTGCCTGGTAACATGGCTTACAAAATGGTTAAATGCTTAAGTGTGATGTACAAAATACTGGTAAAACACACACACACACACACACACACGCACGCACGCACGCACGCACACACACACACACACACACACACACACACACACACACACACACACACACACACACACACACACCATTGGCAGAAGACTGCAAATCTACCCCTCCTGATAAGATTGCTGTAACTGCATGCGTTACCTGGTCCTCTCTGTGTAAGTATCCATGGCTAAACAGAGCGAATCCCAGCAGCAGGAAGCTGATGATCTGCAACAGCAGCAACACACTTAATTATTCATTACCATCAGGTCAGCAAACAGCAAGTATTTTAATGATTTATCATGTAGACCAAAAAATGACTTGTGAGATATAAATCTATTCATAACAAAAATGTGTAATCTTTATAAGTTGCAGGTTTTCTTTGTAATCAAGTTTTTTTAATGACCTATCGGCAACCAAATTGTTGCATATTGCAGTTAAGCTTTTAGTAACTCTTTAGGGACAGTGAATTAAACACTGAAACACATTCTGCCTCTGTAGCTTTTCAAGCTGAGGAGCAAATAAGGTCACAATTCCCGTCTAAAGCGTGTTGTCTGTTATTTTTGCAACTCTGCTTCCAACGACTCTCCCATCCACCCACCAGATGTCCTCAAACTTCTCCCCAGTGTTTCTGTCACCCGAGTCTCCACATCCACGTGACCCCTCCCCCCCCCCCGTGTCTCATTCCCCAATCCCCTCACTTGTTTCTTCCATAGACCTTTTTCGATGGCAGACATTTTGACAGTACAGGTGGGCTAATAACAGCTGCTTTACATTTAGGGGAGGTCCTCAATGGAACTGAGACATATCTAATTCCACCTGTGCTTTCACTGACGAGTTTAAATATCAGCCATATAAAAGGTCTATTCCCAATCAGCACACAGTAGCTATGCTGTATATACCGGCCATCTTTCCCAGGTCTTTTTCCAGATCGTCTCATCATTCATGTTCTGCATGTCGTTGCATTCTTGCCATCTCGAATGCTGTTTTGTTCCACTACCAGCGTAGCGCCTTCCTCTAAGCTTTTACTCAAACTACAACTACAGAGCTGTTGCTGCCTGTCTGGTGGTCTGCGTTTGGGTTCTCCTTCCTGCCGCCTCATACAAACTGGGACAGGAAAGATTAAAGAGCTGTCCCATTTGGATAGGCCTGAAAGCCTGGGCGCTGTAACTGTTTGGGCCCATGCATCAGCAGTTTATCTGGCGTAAGAAGGGCAAGGTATATATGACAAAAGCATCCCAACAGTCAGGTATGGAGGGGGGTCTTTTATGTGATGTGGCTGTTTTTTCTGCAGATCCTTTGGCATATCAAGCCACATTGAAGAGGAAAAACGTGTTAATCACTGGACTTTCTGGCAAGACAAATGATCCTGCAAGTATACATCCAAATCAACCAAAGCTTGGTGCAGGAGTACTTCCTGTATTAAACTTGAGTGCCATCTCAGTCCCAGATTTGAATCTCACAGAAAACCTGTGCTCTGGTTTAAAAAAAAGCTGAGGCAGCACAGAAACTCAAGAATATTAGTTAACTGGAACGTTTGCACCTCATGAACAGGCTTAAAATTCCTAAAGAGATGTGAGAAACTGTACCGGAAATGTCTGGCATCGCTCAAATGTTGGATATCACCGCTGCAACTTCCTGAGAAATCAATTCACTCATCTACATAGTCCACTGACAGATATACAAAGTTGTTGTTAATTCAATTTGTTTGTTCTCACTTCAACAGCTGACAATTATGTGTTTGTTCATTTAAATGACACTTTCTAATTTGTGTTTACGGTTGAACCTAGTTACTTATTTGGCTATATTATAAACTGGCAGCAGAACATACATTGAGTCAACATCAAATATTTTTCTTAATCGATTATTTAATATGTTTTTAATTGATCCAGCGTTTTATTCTTTTTCAGTGTACTGGTAATCTAACAGATGGTTTCTGCTGACTTTGATAGTCAATTTATTCTGTTTGACCCTCCCCATGAGCTGTTACAGGCCAGTACCAGTGTCACAAAGTCTGTTCTGTTGTGAGCCTCGGGGCCAAATCAAGAGGAAGGCTATGTTGGTACACAGCCTCCATGGAGAGTCAAGTGCCATTTTGAATCCATAAATACTTAACAAGAGAGAGGCAACAGTCAGACTATCAGAAAACAAGTGGCAGTTAAAGCACACCAGGGGGGACACTGCTTGAACATGACAAACCACATTGCACAATAAACCACATGTTGCACAATCCAGTTCCCATAAATGAGAGAAGAGGGATGAGGGTAAACAGAAACTTCCCAGGTTTGATAAACCTGATAATTAAACTGAATTACATTGAATAATTGATCTTTGGTCGTGTTGTCTGTGCTAATGTGGCTTGCTTGAACCACATTCTCGAGGACACATTTGAACCACATGTTAGTCTGAAATGTCGACATTTAAATGGCTCAGGAGAAGTTCCAAAGATCACAAATAGTGCATCAGCACTGTTTTATTTTTTATTTTTACCAGAACATTTTCACCTTTCTGTCTTTTTACACAGCCATTCTCTCTTGATGAACAAATCTCCATTTTCTTAGTTTTTCTTTTATTCCAAGAAAAGAATCAATTTGGGGACATCACCTTTTTTTTTTTTTTCATTTTCACAACAAACAATGAATCAATCAAGACAACAAACATTTATTTAGTGTTACAATTACACTGACTCATAATGCTGACTAATCACCCAACACATTGTGTAACATCGTATTAGCATGTACTATAGTGTTAAATGTTAGAAGGGAGTTGTATTAGTTATTTTAAGGGCCTTTTGCTGCTCAACTATTATTGTTTTTTTGTTATGTAAAACAAAACAAAACAACAACAAAATTGGCTTATTTTTCCTGGTGAGATTACCACCACATCCATCACCTGTCCTCTACGAAGTTCACTTCTTTTTTTTTCTCCGATGTGTTTATTCCAACACATTTAGAATTTCAAAGTTACTCTCAGAAGTTCCAATAGCAGTGCAACTGGAATACCTCAAAATATTGTATCACATCTATTGAACAAGTCCCACTGAAAAGGATTGAAATGGGCTATATTAAATATCCAGCTGCATGAAGCTTTCATTCTTATGGTGTATAATAGAGTAATAAGTCAGGGATTCTTCGTGATAAAAGTTCAGGCATTAAGAATATCTCTGTTCCCTGTGATCGCGTACACCACACAAGTCCAAATTCTGCTTTTTATTTTTCTGTGGAAAAATGGCAATAACAATTACGCATACTGCCCCCCACAAAAGGCTTTTAAAATAACACCCAACCCACGTCACTGGTGGTGCCAAATACGAAACATTCACACGTTAACTCAGGGCACTCTGGGAAAACCCCGTTACTTATCTCAACACAATAAAATACGAACAATAATCTTCACATCTGCTCACTCACGTCGTTCAGCGGAATCGTTTGTAAAGGGCAGCAGAGACAGGAAACCCACTTACCGCGATCAAACTTATCACAACGATGTAGCTCCGCTTCAACCACACGTTCACTTTGCCCATGTTGTAAACAACTTTCTGTCAAAATAAATCCAAGTGCTGTTGACACACCGAGAACTGTGAGTTTAATGAAGAGAAGCTTGGTTGGGCTCGATGGGTGTAGACTAGACCGGATAAACCCCGCTTGTCGTGTTGTGAAAGTCCCTCCCCAATCTGGAAAGAGGGGGGTAGACGTGTGGCGTTGGAAAGGCATTTATAAAGAAGTACACATTGTTGTTCTTTTTCTTCTTCTTCTTTTTTTTTTTTACTTTAATGGTCCTTTTTCTGGTTTTGGGGTGTCTTGTTTGGAATCAACTGCTCAGTGAGGTGTTTACACTTTTCTTTGTGACAGACTTTACAGTTTAAAGTCTGTCACAAAGATAAGTATTGTTACGTTGTACAACGTATTTATTGACAGATTTACAGTATGACCCTGTTAACCAGTAGTTGAAAAAGTATTCAGATCCTTTGCTTAAGTAAAATTACCATGCTGCAACGTAAAAATACTAGAGGTAAAAGTCACCCATTAAAATCCTACTTAAGTTAAAGTACAGAAGAATAAGGAACAAAATTCCATGAAATAATGAAGTGAAAGTTCTCATTTTGGTTCCCCTGACTGATAACCTATATGAATATCTACGACATTAGTAGATTACTAATCCTGCAGTATCAGTGTGTTAACAGGATATTACTGTTGTATCTGCTGCAGGTGGAACTGGTTTGAACTACTTTACAGTTTGGAGAGAAAAAAAAAAAATCACAAAGTGGCGGAGCTGTTAACAACTCAGACATCTGAAACATGACCCTGACCACACACTGCTGGTTGTAAGACGTCAGAAGACAAACAAGTTGGAAACCATTAGTTTCAACTTGGTTGAAGCCTGTTTTATTATCCATTGTGTCAAATCTTAATCTGAAAAAAAAAGTTAAATGAATAATTTATTTTATTTTTTTGATTTGATTTTATACATTTTATTAATATATATATATATAAAATATAGTGTCGCAGAAAGTAAAATGTTTTCCTCTGAAATGAAAAACTAAAGCAGTAAATACTTCGATAAATGTACAGAGTTACTTCCCACCACTGCTGTGCTGTGTGGGAGATTTGATCACAGGTGAGCTGCCATGAAAGGTGTCCACTTGGAGGAACCAGGGGTTAAGCCACCATTATACAATTAGTGGGCATCCCGCTCCACCATCTGGGACACCGCCACCCTCAAATAAACGTAGTAAAGAAAACATCATATCAGGTTGTCAGTAGTGCACGTGACTACATCACTGTAGTTATGACCATTTGACAGATTCATCGTTCGCTGGAGAGGAAATATTTGTGTGCACAACAAGACAAAAGAACAGCTCCTCATAAATCCACAGTATAATGTAAAATCTGATTGTTATTTTTGTACTGACAAAATTAGTATTTAGCATAAAGCGAGAGGAGCAAATTGTGGTCTAAAAACTTGACTTGATTCAGCTTTATAGATGTTTTTAGTGAGACAGATTTGAAAATGCTTACGACACAGTGAAGTGGGCCCATGTGACCGCATGTGGCTCTGAGGGGGTGTTTATGTTACTACATGCAACACATTTTTTCTGGAGGGCAAAGCACACGTCCATAAAGACACGTATATGGCGCTTTCTTCGTGTCCCGCGCTTCCTTATGCTTCACTCAACTTCACCAATGCAAATCGGGAAAATCTTTGGCATGCACTCACACATCTGTTTGACATGAAGACACAGAAGGATTCTGTGCCGCAGAGGATGTTGGTGGGCGGACTGACATAAAGGGTCAAAACACCCCAAAGACTTTACTGTTGCCCCTCTTGTTGTTCCCCATAGTCTAGATTGTGAAAAACAATCTGCTTGCATTATGCTGAATGCATAATCATCCTCATTTATACATGTTTTGCATGGCTTTTTGCCTCATTTTCCCTTTGTTGAAGTACTTATTAAAGCTCCCTGAAAGTACTTATTTATGCACACAAACCCTGTTGATCTTTTCACATGTCTAAGGGGTATCTGTACAGTGCTTCTTGCATATTGAGCTTTACATTTCTGGGAAAGACACGGGGATAGGCTTGTTATATCCCCAGCTCCCATTGTTTTTGAATTCTTTGTTTCCTGCGGGGCACACAAACACTCCATCCTAATCTTAAACACTGTGAGGGACTCTTCAACAGTCGTGTGAATCTTAATCGGAGCGTACACTTACATCATTATCATTGAAGCATGGCGTTTTGGGGTCTTATTTGGGGAAAGCCAACAAAAACATTACACGTTTGTGAAGGTATTCTCTGCTCTAAACTTGTTCGCCAGATGTAAGTCCTTCCTCACTCCCAGGAAAACACTTTCAGAGCTTTCTGCCAAAGCAGCTGAAAGCAGCATCACAAGTACTGGAAATACAAAATCACTGTAAATATGATTACTGTGCAATCTGTAGTCAGTGCTTCCAAGATTTGCAGGAAGCTGTGTAACTAACATGGATCTACAACCTTGAACTAAAGCCTAAATTTCAACTGTCAGGAAAAGGACTTTCACTCCGGAGAATCTGCTTTCATTCTATTTCTTTCCCGTCAACACTCTGGCTGTTGTTTTTTTTTTGTAAAGGCTGCAGATGACCTATTGCTTTGGTCACAGGACATCTCTCAAATGTTGCTAAAAGAGTCCCTTTTCCTCTCCTTTCTCAGCACTCTGGTGGAAGAAATGATTGTCAAACAAAATGCTAGGTTTTTTTGTGCACAATTATGCATACATTCATGATGAGAGAGTGGTAGTGTTTACGTAGTTATCAAATAGGTAATTTCCTGTCTCCAATCTCCATAATTTATAATGTGTGCGCATATTTTGAAGTGCATATCCGAGAACTGCTCAAGTTGCTTTCAGTTAATGAGTGCTATAAATTAAAAACGTAATTCTTATTATGAGTGGTGTCTGACCACAATTAGTGGGAGTTAGTGCCAGGAAACTACATACCCACTGGTGAGGAACCTGCCAGTTCTTAAGAATCAATCATATTACATTTATAAAATCAGTAATAGATGAAGAACATATGTTTTGTTTGTTTCTAATGTAATATAGAATGTATACTACTACTACAAGTACTATTATTGCTACTAATTGACCATATTGATTACTACTACTACTACTAATTAATACAAATGATAATAATAACATAGATATTAAAATAATTGTTAATGTTAGACAGTAAAAAATACAATAGATAGGCTACTCAATAAATTTAAAAAAAATATGATGAAATGTATTGCTGAAACATTACAGTGCATAAAGAAAAGTGCTATTGTAACAGTCACTTCAAGATCCACTTTGTAGCCTTTCATTGGCTCATAATCACATTATCAAGTTATTGCAGGTTTAACTTTTAATTTATGTAGGCTTGATTTGCTGTAAAACGATGTCCAAAATGATATATTCTGGGGAAAGTAGTGTGCTGCTGCAGAATTGTATATCACCATGATCATCATCATCCTGTTGGTATACTTCCATATGATTTACAACGCTATGAATATATTATGTTGAACATTCAAGATTCTTCTTTGTCACGTCCCTGAATTGGGCTTGAAGTTCAGGTTAAGTCCTCCCACCACGGATCCGTCGCTCCTCCCCGCCGTCATTTTTTTTTTTTTTTTTCTTTCCGCTCCCTTTAAGAAAAGTCACATGACCGTCACGTGACGCGGAAGTAGACGGAAGCCTTTCAGCGTGGTTGTGTTTACAAGCGTCTCCTTTACACACGGCATGCAGGCCCGTTTCGTAAACAAACAGTTAAGTTATTATTACTAATTCGTAACACACTTATATTCCCATTCAAAGGCATCAATTTGATTCGCTTTTCTTTGTCGTAGAAGGCACGGCTCTCTGTCACCAATGTCGAGGTAGGTCTGTGCGCTGGATAACACATATTACTTCTAAATAGACGGGATATTACGCGTGTATAATTCAATGTTTACGCGGATATAAAGCGCCCCGTCAGTTTCCTAAGAAACCTGGTGTCATTTTTTTTTTTAAATTTTAAATTTTTTTTTTTTAAAGCGTGTCTCATCTGCAGCAGGCTACAGATCCGGCCGCGAGTAGTGTCTCTGTGCGTGTGTTAGCATATTCGGGTCAATATAAGATGTTTGACAGGTGTTGCGCCAAAAAAAAAATACGGCTTTCTATCCGCGGGAGCGCGCGTCTCCTGCGAAAGCTGCGCTGTATTTCCCCCCCCCAAGTTGGTAAATGTGGGAAGCTGCTTTCGTCGATATCAAAACAGTCACAACGTGAACATACACCTCACTGAAATGTGAAATAGAAATAGAAAAAAAAAAAAAAAAAAGGACGAAGGAGTAAAATGTACAAGATTAGAAGATGTACAACATTTGTACTTTTACAAAAGTAGAAGTATAAAGTTGCGCGCAATGGAAATACTCAAGTAAAGTAGAAATAGCTCACATTTGTACTTAAGTACGGTACTTGATTAAATGTGCTTCGCTTTCATTCCGTCAGTGTGTGTTTACAGGCAATACTGTTATTGGATTGATATGTCCTCCCTTTATATTTGGAAACTTGTTGTTAAACATGATTCACAGGTGGGTTATATTGAATTATTATCCTTATGACTCTATTTGTTATTTTACCTTTTCTAAGCCTCAGATTATAACCCACCCTGTCCTCTTTTTTTTTTTTGTAACCAGTTTGAATATCTTCAAAAGAGAAATATGCCTACAACCTATTCAATATGTTTTGCATTTGCTAAACAGGGATTGCAGCGTCCACGTTGCCACTGAAAGATTCTTTTTGCCTCGCTTGATTTCATTTGTGAGGGTTATATATCTTTAAGATTTTAGCTTTCAGTCCTTTTTACCAGTTTAAAATAGCTTTAAAGGACTCCGATTTTGGCGGACAATCATTTTACCACAGATGTTTGGAAAATCCCACAAGTTAGTTGAAAATTAAATTTGTTCAGACAATATTTTTCATTTAGTCGCATTCCACATAATTGTATTTGACACAGCCTGAAATTGCTTTTTGCGCAGGAATTGTTCTAACTGTCATTAAAGTAATTTGACTTGTTTTGTCTACAGCAACATTACAATCATTGCAGATTTCACATTTTATTTCTTTCCTTTTCACCAGCAGGAATTAGTAAAAACTCTGTTGTATTTGGATAGAGTGACCATGAAGCAGGGCAGTCAGGCTGCGAACGTCCCTGCATGCTTCATATCCAACCATGAGGGTTTTCTTGGAACCATCAAAAACTTTATCGAAGACTTTGTGGTGACCGAGATTGACATTGACGGACAGCGTGTTAAAACAGCCGCACAGACACCAGGCTGTGCCTCCTCCGATGGAAACAACAAAACCAGTGCAGACTGTCAGGAGAACAGTCATTCCTCAGGCTCACGGGACACTGATGTTTCACTGGAGTGGGGGGTGGATGTCCCCCTGACCAGTCTGGGGAGTTTTGATTTAGGTGTGATTTTAGGTCAGTCGGTCAGTGAAGAGCTCGAGCATTTTGTGTTGACTCTTCGAGATAAAAAGCCCACCGAGCTGGAGCTTTCTTTGGGATCTTTTACTGACAAACACCAGAGAGCCAACGTCCACCGGGCCGTCAGGCACCGCTTCCCCTTCCTCATGACTGTCACCATCCAGCCCGAGATCAGGGTGAGGGAAGACCCGGACTACAGAGAGCTCTCGCAGCTGGTCAAAGAGGACGAAGCAGAGGACTTTTTCAGGTTTATAGATGCTAAAGTGCGAGGCTCGTCTTATACATTTGGGCCTGATGACAATAAGGACCACAGGACGGCAGTCCACCACTTCCTGAACCGAAAGTTTGGGAAACTGGTGGAGACAAAAAGCTTCAACGAACAGGGGAGGACGTCAATCTCGGTGAGGCTGAGAGAGCGAGGGAGGCCGAAGAAGAGAACCGCCGACGAACGGAAAGAAGAGGAAGTTTACACAGGTAAGGTGCAGGAGTGTAATTTTGAATCAATTGATTATTCCCTCAATTAAAACATGAAATATCATGGAGATATTCAATAGCGATAAAAAGCTTCCCAAGGCCCAAGGTGACATCTTTAGATTGAGTATTTTTGTCCAACCAACACTTTAAAACATGTTTATAGCAGAAAACAATGAAAGTTTGTTTTTCTTGTTAAAAAATAAAAGACTATTTCGGTGAAACAGCTTTCAAAATTGTTGTCTACTTAATTACCTGCATATGACAAAAATCCTAAAACGCAAGCAGAGAAACTCTCAGCATACATCATCACAATCACACGCACCAACTGATACATTTCAACGAGACTGATTTTTTATTTTTTTATTTCAAGATGTAGGAGAAATAAGAGGATTTCAAATCAGATTTGCCATAAACACTGAGGATCAGATTAAAAACACAGCTGTGTCGTGTGCGTCTTTCAGCGTTCACTCTGTGTAAGGAGAACCTGGAGACTCTGGAGGCCATCAGCTACATGGCAGCAGCTCTCGGGGTCCTGCCGTCAGATTTCACCTACGCTGGCATCAAGGATAAGAGAGCCATCACCTACCAGTCCATGGTGGTCAAGAAGGTCTCCCCTCAACGGTAGTGCTTTGTTTCTTTCATCGATTGGTTTTTTTTTTTTTTTTTTTTTTTTTCCTGATTCACAAACTGGTGAGACATGAACAGTCTTTGGATGTTGTGGTTCTACGGCTGCGTATGTATGTATCTTTAGGTTGAAAGAGAAGACGGCAGAGTTCGACAGGAGAGGGATGCGTCTGTCTCAGGTCCGCTCTGTCAGCGAGCCTCTCAGGCTCGGACGACTCCAGGGGAATCACTTTGACCTGGTGGTCCGTGACCTGAGGCCACACGGGGCCAGTGATACACACTCCTCTGGCACAGATGTACACTCTCGCCTGGCAGCACTGGTAAAGGAAGCGGTGGAGAACGTCAAGGTACGATTCGCTTTGTTTGCCAATGTCAGGTAACGTTAGTTTTAGTTTGTCGACAACACATTTTTCAGCACAATGTGTGTTTACATTTGGACAGAAAAGTAGATCTTTTCACGCCCAGGTATTTCTTTATTTTTTTTTTTTAACACGTGCGCCATCACAAATGATCTACTTTTAAGTTATGTTATCACTTCATATAGACATTACAAACATTATACGAACAGAGTTTTACTCCAAATTGTATTTTACATGCTTCTTTGTTATAAAAGCGTAGTCTTGCTTAATGTCTTGAAGGAGTGATGAGCCCGTTTGGTAAAATGATACATTAACAGGGCACCATTTACACGTTAACATTATATTGCAATATGTTGGATTAATGACACTAAAGTCTTTTGAATTTTTTGTTATTTAATGAAAAGACCAAAATCATCATAACGTGAACCTACTGACACTCATTTCCTGCTTAAACAAAGCCTGATATTTCTTCTTCCTCTGTGCTGTAAAGCTGAACCCAGTATTCATGTCACTGGGTGAAATGTTCCTTTGTTTTCATGACCATGAGCTGCTGCTATAAATACTCACTACTAGGGCATCACGTGTATTAATCCGCAGCTGACAATAGTCCCCAATGAGTGCAGTGTTTTCTGTTTAATGTTTTGCTGAAAACTGCGGTGGCCAGCTGTTGTTAATTATTTGAATCAAAGAAAAATACAAAACGATACCTACGTAAAACTAAAACAGAAGGATAGTCTGTTGTTTCTGTTGCACTGCTGCTTCAAACTGTAGCTGCAGTATCCACTGCCACGTGTACCTTTGTTGTTTGTGTTTGCAGACCAGAGGTTTTGTGAACTACTACGGACCGCAGAGGTTTGGGAGCGGACAGAGTGTTCAGTCTGATCGAGTAGGACTCGCTCTACTGAAAGAGGACATGGTAGGTGTTGGAGACATTTACTACGTGCGGAACTGCGTAACACTGCCTCTAATACTGGCACATTGGGATGAGCTGCACCCAAAAGCTCGTCAGAATATACAGCGCTGTGTTGATATATATTGTTGTGTGTGCTAGGTGAGTGGTGTGCGTCTCTTCTTCACTCCAGAGGAAGGCGATGATCCTCAGAGTCACGCCAAGAGACACTTCCTCCAAACAGGTTAGAGCCGAGACTGCACGCGAACGTCATTTAATGTGTCCTGTTTTTGAATCAAATGTTGAATACGAATAAAATGACAAGTCTGCGGTGTGTTTATGGGACCCCGTCATGTTTTTATGGTGGAAAGAGCAAGTTTCATAAACCGAGTTTTGGTGTATTAAAATGGCTTTATCGTAAATCTTTTTCAGCATCTGGGAATTCAACCTGCTCCGAGTGTTTTATTTTCTTGTTTCGCTCTCTGTTTTTGACTCTCGTCTCTCTTGCTGCTTCATACCAGATAACGCCAAAGAGTCTTTGGCGTTGATGCCGTTGTCCAAAGCCAGGGAGCGGCTGATGCTTCGGGCCCTGAACCGCTACGGTACAGGTCCAGATGGGTGCGCCCAGGCCTGGCTCAGTCTGCCGCACAGCATGAGAGTTTTCTACCCTCATGCCTACTGTAGCCGGTCAGTGTAAATCCACACCAACATTTTATGGGTTTTCGAGATCAGCTCAAACACAAACATCTTGACTCTTTTGAACAGTTACTGCAGCACCTACGAAATTAGTACATTGTTTCTAGGCGTAACACAGGGCTCGTTCGTGTCGTCTGTAAATGATCGTTGCATTTGAGTCACAAAGCTAACATCTGATTTTTACAGTCTTTTAACAATACTTAATAAGTAATTGTTTATGTCTTTGAGAATATCTTTAGGACAGCGCTGAATGTCCTGAAGTGTTGTGTGTGAAATGAGTGTCCAAAATGATAGTTATGGATTTTTTTTTTTTTAATGGATTTGGGCATCACCTTTCACCTTTCAGTCATTAACAGATTCTTATTGATAAGGGATTCACTTTCTTTTGATGAAATAAAACATAATAATAAATGACAATAACATAAAATTGATACTAAGTCATTGGAAATTAAAGCCAGCTCTCTTTAATTCTTCATTCATGGTAATTGTGTTTGTGGTTGTGGTTGTCAGAGTGTGGAACGAGGCGGTGGCACACAGACTGGCTACAATGGGTCACAGTGTGAGACAAGGAGACCTGGTGTGGAGGCGGGAAGGACACGGCAAAACGGAGGACAGTGGAGAAACGAGTGCTGCTCAGGTGAGAAGGGATAGAAAATACAAAAGGACATTAACTTCATGTCGTAATATTGTTATGATGTGATTTCATCAGGATGTGCAAGGGAGAGGCCACATGAAGCCTGCTGGAAGACTACAAGCTGATATAGATATTGCAATCCATATAAACACTATTTCATAAATTACATTGTTGTAAAAACTAATATTAAAGTAATCCACACTAAAATGTTTAAAACGGCTAAAAGATTCCTTAGAAGATACACGGAGCCGTAGAATATTATTTAATATGTTGTATGTAATGCAGCTGCCTTTTTGCTATGATCAGAGCAAACCCATTTGCTGCTTCAACTCAAACCAGTTTCAATGTAGATTTTAAACCCAAATCCAGCTAGTGTTCCTCCGCATTGACCTCAAGTCTGAGAGGGTAAAGTTTGGCCTCATATTCCAACTGTAGACTGTGGACGGGCCAAACACAAACGAGGAGGAGGTTTTAATCTCAGTATTGGCCGGATTCCAAGGTTGAGAGATGAAAACCGAATCTTGGTCTTTCACTGCAAAACGAAAACAGTTATCGTTGTTTTTTGTTTGATTGCCGGAGAAGGGGTGTCAACATCAGGAAGTGAAACAGCTCATTCAGCACATCTAATCGTTGTGGTTATTGTGTGTTAATATCTGTTTCCTTCAGTGAGATTAATTACTCCTCCAGATCACGGCAAATGGCAGATTAGAGGTGAATAATCTGGTTGTTGTTTTACACACGCTTGATACTGCGACTCTGCAGTTTAACACACTGTAGCGTAATGATATCTTTGTTAGAGTTTCATTTAGTGTGATTTTGCTGCATTTTTCTTGTAACCCAGAGATGTCTCACGGTCATTTCAGCAGTAAACAAAGTTAATCAAGGACACAGTTTTGTGATCTCCTGGTCTTTGGACAGACTCTCAGTGTGAGGACAGTCACATTTTCAGTGTCAGTGACATCTCTTTGCTTTTCCAGATCCATGTGGTGACAGACGAAGAGGAGCAAGGGGCAGTGTACACACTAGAACAAGTATGGAATTTAGGGAGCTACGTGTACTTCTACTAAATCTTTTTATTTGTACTTAAAACACTATCGTGTCCTTCATTATCCCGTCAGGTGTTATTACCGATGCCAGGAAACACTGTGAAGTACCCAGAAAATGCCATGGGGACTTGGTACGAGGAGAGACTGGCAAGAGACGGACTGGACGACTGTCGGTTCAGAGTCAGCAGCCTCAAACTGAACCTGCCGGGCTGTTACCGCCCCCTGCTGGCCGTTCCACACAACCTAAACTACCAGCTGCAGAGAGCAGCCAAAGCAGAGGTTGGAGGAGCGATGACGGGAGGAAGGAAGCAGGACTCACTCGCTCTCACCTTAAACTTTGACCTGGACTCCTCCTGCTACGCTACCATCTGCCTCAGAGAGATCATGAAGTGTGACCCCTAAAGCTCAAGGGGAGATTGTTTTTCTGTTTGTGTCAACTTTCAATGAGAAATTATTATTATTGTTATTTTTTTTTTTTTTTTTTTTAAATTCTTTGGAGAAAAGATGCATCTTTTTGTAACAAACACTTGGTTTTTTTACCTCCATTGACAGTGACTGTGATACATTGTCAATGGCCTTTTGGTTTGTTGTTGAAGTACAGAGTAGCAAAGTGTTGTCATACGTAGAAAAACCCTAATGTGCAGTTGATAAAATATCAAATATCAGTATAATGAAAAAAGGGGCCACTGCCAAATGTTAGCAACTTTAAATGTAAAACCATGTAAACAGTTTGTGTTTTGTGTCATGAATAAAACCTTTATAATAATTAGAAATCAGTGCATTTTTTGCAAGTTTTTTTTCAATTGTCTGCACATTTATTTTGAAATTTCAAGTTTTCCCAATCAGTGTTTTGAGCTTTAGCTTCTTCATTGACTGTAGTGTTATACTAGTTACAAAGTAACTATACAATCTTAACTGTGTCCGTCTTATGCATTACTGTATACCATAAAGATGCGAAAATAAGATTGTATGTATCTGACCAACATTTCTGCAACAATTTCATTCTCTCTTTATCCTTTTCAAATAATAAAAAATAAATTAGTGACAATAAACAACAATTTTAAGAATATAAGGAAACATACCTATTGAATTTATGAAAAAAAAACATTTTCCAAATATGAAAAGACAAATTCTCTAGTTTTGCCTCTGAAGAGTTAAATTCTTTCACTGTCAAAATGGAGACAACTGGTCAAGAAACAACCTGAATTACTTTGAAGTGTTTTTATTCCAACATAACATTTCTTTGCAAAATAAGTCATAGTTATTATTCTAGATTTTTCTGTTATCAAAAGAAAAGCAGGGCGTTGTGTCTAAAAGATGCAGACACAAATGTTTCTGCTTAGAAACCAAAAGTCAATCTGTTGGCACTTTCAAAAGTTCATTGGATCTTTGTGTGCATTGAAACAGTTTCCAGTACACTTAATTTGATCACATTTCCATTAGGAACACACTACAAACTGAACAGTGAAGTAAAAACTGTGATATGGATTTGGGATGCTGCATACATTTAGGTTATTGTACTTCCCACTAACCACCACAAGATGTAGACGACAGACCAGACTTGTCAGGCACATGTCAGAGGAGCTCCCACTGCTGCCATGTCACAGAGGGAAAGCAGTTGCAACTAATTTGTTAAATATGAACATTTAGCTGCTTAAATGTGGATCGATTTACACTTGACCTCATTTGGATGATACTGACTTCCTTATCTGAGAAAAAACAGCACCTGCGCCTCGTGGCTAAAAAGGTTAATGAGAACGTTTGTGAGTATATTTCCCTCTTAATCTGTGACTTAATCCACCACACCAGTTCATATGATCCACTCTCATATAAAAAATAGAGTTGTGGGACAGTCAGAAAGCCATTTTAGGAACCAATAAAAAAAAAATAAAGAACCGTAAAACTCAGGTGTAATGACACCGCTAAAGGGCAGCTCTCGATCTGTATTCAAATCCAGCCAGCTCTGCCTCCTGTGACTAATTTGTAGAATTTTGATGAGAGCAGCATATAAAATATTTCATAAATAACTCATAATGGATATATACCTGTGAGCTAATACCTATCACTGTAAGCAAAGCCACTGACTGGATGGGTGTTTTAGTTGGAGGTGGGTTCTGACATGCAGCCTGTCATAAAACCATAGCACCATTTGATAAAGTACCTGCCTGAGAGCTAAACTGTCTGCCAAAGAGACACATTAGCAGTAATGAGTTTCTTCACTTGTTGGAGAGTTTTGTTCCAAAATGACATCCATCCAAACACAGAGAGGAGAGTTCAAATCCTCGTAGCTTCTTACAGAGTAAATCGGTGTTATTAAATGTTTCTTGCCTCAGGGGTTAATCAAAAATCCTGACAGATGACATCAAACTCTTCTTTGTTTCTAGTAACATGATTTTTTGTTTTGAGCAGAAGTCACATTGATATGAGATGAGTTTAAATTGGAGTCATGTGTTGGGTGAATTCCTAGTCCCTCCATATTGCATTAGATGGTGCACAGAACTTAAGTGTGACTATTATCACAGAAAGAAAGAGTTAAAGAAATAGTTCAACATTGTGGGAATGTGCTTGTTCACTGTTCTACTGAGTTAGTGAGAAGATTATCACCATGCTCTGTACGCTGAGGCCTTGCAGTTTAAACGCGGTTATAACTGGTCTGATTCTACATTACAGGCAAAACGAAGAGGAGTGCACTGTAAAGTCCTCAGCAGTGATTCCTCATCTCATCCTCGGGCTGATTCCAGCAGGCTGCAGATAAATGTTGACCCACTTCGGCAGCAAAGATGACAAATTTATTACACGTCTCTCTGTGGTTAAAGGAAGCGCAGAGGCCTGAGAATGGGAGGGAAGTAAGGACTTCTGAAAAGATACCATTTAATTTTTCAGCCCTTTAAAAGCCCCTGAAAACAGTTTTTTTTTTTTTTTTTAATAATCTTTGATGGAACTTTAATTGTTGGCTATTTTTGTCACAAATATTAAAAGTTTGCAGAATAAGTGTGACAGCCATATATTTGGCCTTGGAAATTCCTGTAGTTATTGAGGATAAGGGAAATGATGAAGGAGAGAACATTAGATGGTGTGGATCAATCTAAAGAGTCACAAAACAAGGTCTAAATTAAGTGTAAATATGTGATTAAAATAGTAACGGAGGAATAAGAGAAACACTTTTGTCGTGCACACTGCTGTTTCTGGCTTGATGAAAACAGAGTGAAAAGTTCACACACACACACACATATATATATATATATATATATATATATATATACGTGCAGGCACACACTTTCATGATTAGCCATATAAACATTCTAGCGACCTTTGACCCGTCTGAGCTGCCTGTCTTGCAGTCAGTTGATTGGCAGGTGTTTTTACAAGACCAGACACTGATATGCACGTGTACCTGTGTGTGTTTTTGAGTTTGTCTGTGCCTGCGAAAGTGTGTGTGTGTGTGTGTGTGTGTGTGTGTGTGTGTGTGTGTGTGTGTGTGTGTGTGTGTGTGTGTGTGTGTGTGTGTGTGTGTGTGTGTGTGTGTTGTTGTTGTTGTTGTTTCTAGGCCCTGTCGACCATGGAGGAGCCACCGCTGAGTGTTGTCCAGACGTGACAGTCTGTGTCTATACAAGGTGGCTGAGTGCAGTCATGAAAGGTGGGATAGGAGCGAGCAACACTGTTGTAGTTACAGCGTCAGAATGCCTTTTGAATAGTGTCAGTAAAAGAAAACAATCCCAGTTCCGCTGTCAGTTTATTTGTACAGTTTGCGGCGTTTTCCTTTGAAGCTGCCACATGAATGTGAAATTCAGTTTAGTCTTCATGTCCAGTGTTTTTAAGAACACCTACACTTAACAAGTGTTCGTAATTTATTAAAAAAAATTATGCATTAAGTTCTGAGTCGGCACACTGAGGGTCTTAGACTGGATTCTGGTACTTTGGATACAAAGAATGGAGCTAATGAGGGGGAAATATTTAGTTAATGATTTTACCACATGAAATTTACATTGATTAAGCTTCTTTGAAGAAAAATGTATTTCCATGCCAATAAGCTTTTGATAAGGGCACAAGTCAGCTTCTGGTACAGCAGTTTTACGTGGATACGAGGAACCGTGAAATATGGTGTCCCACTGAAAAGAGAATGTCATAATTTGGGTTTTACAGATATATTTCCTGGCCTGGGCTTCATCAGCTGATGTGTCGTGTGTTGTCTTGTTACCACACATGGGCTGGCCATTTGACAGTAAAACCACCAGCCCTCTTTGCTGCCCAGAGGCTGCTCTGTCACCCATTTAGTGAACTCCAGTCCGTGTCTCACGTGTGAGACGCCTGCATGTGGAAAATACACTGACCTGATAATGGCAGCTGAGCTATTGACAAGTGGAAAGGAGGGAAAAGGATGTCCATGTGAAATGAGATTGATCAATGGATACATTAATGCTGCGCCATTTTGGATGCATCACTGGTTGCTGCACATGTGGAACAGTTAGATCCATAGGACAAAAAGATGGTGATCAAAGATAATGTCTTTAAAAAGAAAAAAAAAGAAAATGAAGGTTGAGAATGAGCTTAAGGTTCCATGTTTTTTGGTTTAAAAAGACGTGACGCAGGTGTGTTGAGTTGCACTGATTGACAGCTTAAATGCTTGAGTGTGAAGCCGACCCTGGTGAAAAACTTCACGCTCCATTAGCTTTCCCTAAAAAAAAAAGTCATGATCAAGGATTTGAAACCATAACATGACAAGTTTATGTCATGTGCCACTTAAAGTTTTGGGATATCCCACTTTTTTTTTTTATTCCCCAACACTAACCGCGGCACACTGTGGTTTCAGCAAGTCTGGAAAAATGTATGTTATAACCATGAGCCAAATTCAATTTCTGGCTGCAAATGAAGCACAGATCCAGCAAAGCTCCATTTTTATTGCGAAAAAAAAGTCATAAAATATCTGGCTGCAAAAATATAAGAAGTGGCTGTTGACTTCTGGATGCGACCAGTCACCATGTCCAGTCAGTGGAAAAAGTTAATTTCCTGCCCTATTTGTGACCCAAAAAAACAGCCTAACTTTTTACACACTCCGGCACAACACCAGCAGGATCGCGGTAAACTGCCTGCACATGAGCCATTAATGGGTTACACGCTACAACTGGGAATTTTTCTCACACTGTAAAAGTTAAGGGGAAAAAAAACTGTTAAATCTCTGCCTGGGTACACTGAGCTCTCTGTGCCAGAGTAAAATAATCTGGTGACCGGCTGCAAAGCACAGGGAAGTGAAGGAAAGCTCATTATTTTTAATGGCATCCCTCCATCGGTGGATAGAGAAAGAGAGCTCGGAACCAGACTTCAACACTGAGACCTTGTTGACCAGAAATTCTAAGTGGACTTTAAGATATACAAAGCGTACTGTATACACACCAATGCTGTTAAACAAAAGCAGAAACCATGTGTTCGTTTTCAGAATTTGAACTATGCACATGAATTATTTTGGGAAAGCATTCTTATATGAAACTGGAGCCAGGAGACACTTAGCTTAGTTCAGCATCAAGCTTTTTGGAAACAGGAAAAAAGTTGCTGTGCTGGGTCAAAAAGATCAATCTCCACATCAACATTTTTCACGTTAAAACGTATCTGTTTAATTTGTACACCAATAGTAATGTAATCAACAAGTTGTGGTTTTATGGTCTGCCTCTCATTGTCACACTTTATACTCTATCACCTACCATCTTCAGGTTACAATAAAACTATGAGTTTAGTTATCCTTCCACAATTAACCACTTTTGTCATTTGTAGTATGAAGATGGGCTGCACAAGACTCCAGGAAGTTACTGTCCTGTCTTTAGTCGTTACGCAAAGCTGTCTCCTAATGTGTATACAGTAATGCAGACATGAGAGTTGCATCAAGAAAATTTAAATAAGTGTATCTCGAAATGTTAAACTATTTCTTTGAGGAATACCATTATAGTGTTGCATTATAGCAACATAATAATTTTGTAATTAATAGTCTTTTAGTATTACAATTTTCAGACACATTATTTATTCAAGATAACCTTTATGTAACTGTTATACGTATAAAAGGGGGCTTGTTTTCTTTTCTATAATGTGTCTTGTATGTCAAAGGGATTTAAAAAAAAAAAAGAAGTTTTTTCACTCACACAAACACACTCACACAAATGAAGATCCTGAGAGGCCAATCGCTGAGGTTTGGCGTCCTGTGTCCTCTCATTGCCATCAACCTCTCTCTTTCACATCAATCAGTGTCTCGGTGGTGAAGCTGGTTTGGAGCCTGACTGTAGTCCTGTAATTACCTTGTTGACTAAATTCCAGCTGTGTGTGTGTGTGTGTGCGTGCGCATTGGCAAAATGTGTGTGTTCACAGAGAGATAGGAATGAAAATAGGAGTCAGGTCGCTTCGAAGCAGCTGCACCGGTGCTTCTGGCGGTTTCAGCGCCCGAGGAGGAAAGTAAGAGCGAGAGAGGTTGCTGTCCTCGTGGTGATTGATGGAGCAGCTTCCTGTCTTGATAGAGGTTATTGAGGAGCTCTGAGGGACCATCGTTATTTCCTGATGCTCTTAAATATTGTCCTCCTTCATCTTTACTTTCTCGCTGCTTCACCCTCCTCTCTGTGAAGCCCCATGCTCCATTTCCCCCCCCTCTCCCTCTTGTTTTACAAAGGAATGACATATTGTTTACATATGACCTGCTGATATCTCCATACACCAAAATATCTACACAATATCTCACATCGAGCCATGCTTAGACTATTAGATAATATGTTGAGGAAAGTAAAAGCATCATTAGTCATAGATTTAGGCTAACAGACACATTATAGCCTGCTAAAATTGGATATGGCATATACAGTACGCTGTTATTCTCTCGCTGTCTACACAAACAGTCAGGCATCAGGCCTATGGCGCATATATCTTGCCCATGTTTGTCTACTCCCACTGTTTTTACTCCAGTTTTACTCTCGTTCATTCTTTGTTTCTCACCCTACTTTTCTTTTGGCCTCATGCCTTCACTGTGATGCAACGAAAACATGAAGGCATGATGGAAAATGTGCTTATTCACTGTGTCGTCCAGAGTTAGACAAGATTAATTCCAATAGTCAGCACTCTAAACATCAAGCTAGAATGAGGACAGAATTAGCTTAGCATAGCATTGGCTTAAGTAAAACTGTTTGCTTGGCTGCCATAGGTAAAACCTGTCATATTCATTTTTCCATTGTTAAACAAATAAATGTAACCAGGCTATATCTTGGCCTGGCACAGTGAGGAGAACGGATTAAACAAACAAGCTATTGCATGCTAATTGTAAATTCAGGTTGTTTTTAAAACTTTGGTCAGTTTTGCCTTCTGTCTTTTGGCTAAGATAATCTCCTGCCTCCAGCTTTATACGTAAAGGCATAGATGTGAAAGTGATATCAATCGTTTCACCAAACAATTTCCCAAACCGTCGTGCGCTTTCTTTTGCAAGAAGTTTAAATCAGTAAGTCAGACTGTGTACGAGGAAAATGTCACTTATTTCCCCTGAAAATTGAACCATCATCTGCAAAACTAGCTGACTGACTGTCAGGATTCCTGTCTGCTCCTCTGTTTTGTCCCCAATCACCTCGCCTCATGTTTTCTGTCTTTCCCCTGTCTGTTTGTTATTGTTTTCCCATGTATTCTGTGTCCTCCTCTCCCCGCCTCCTGTCACCTCCCATGGCCACACCCCTCACCGGTACCGGTACCCCGTTTCTGCTTCTAGTCTGTGCGATCAGTCAGTGCTCCCAATCTCAGCTGATCGCTGAAACTAAGGAGGGTCGGGCCTGGTTAGTACTTGGCTGGGAGACCACCTGGGAGTACCAGGTGCTGCAGAGCTACCAGTCGGAGCTGCCAGTCAGAGCTGCCCGGTCACTCCAGTACCAGAGTCTGTTGCTGCTGGCTGTGGAGGACCTTGGGATTCCCCCAGGCAGGATTTATTTAAAAACATCCATGTCACTCGTGGAAAAGAAACAACCTCTGACACGCAATGTTTTTCATATGACCTCCATCACCTTGATTGTCATGTCACACGTGTCTATTTTTATGAACTCCTGTAGATCAGTGGAATAATGTGAAACCATTGGTAGTATTTTACTTCTTTAATTGGACACCGCTTCCCAGTCAGACATATTGTAACACAATATAGAGACGCTACACCAGACTCTAGCCACAAAGTGTAAAACGCCATTCACAACATTTGAGCATCACTCTACTAGACTGTAAACCCAAATGACATGAAGTGACGGTGAAGAGAGCAGAGACACACAAAACAAAAGGGTTGAGAAGCAAGAGCAGTTCAATGTCTAATTAAATTTAGTGTGAGGGGAATTTTCCAAGAATGGAGCCTTTGTTCTGCAGCATCTGGAAAACCCTGACACACATTTGTGTGTGTGGTTCTTCAAGATCCATTGTTCTGCAGAGGAAATTGATTCGGTTCAGTGAGGAGGAGAAAAAAAAAGAATGAGAAAAATCATTCATTGTCACAGATGAACATGAGAACACTGAACTGGTGGTGTTCTGTTGAGGAGAAACAACTGAGCAGATCATATAGAGTTAGCTTTGGGGAGAAAAAAAACTGTTTGGGCCACACAGGGAGAAAAGAACATAAAAACTGCTTTTTGGAGATGTTTGAATTGATAAAACAAAACCACTCTGCAGCTACAAAATACAAAACCATGCCATGACTGGTCCCAAACACCCCAGCCATCATTTCTGTATTGTTAAACTCTCTTATCAGTCTCATGATTTGAGCAAATACACAGGATAAGTGGACCACCATGACCTCCTTTTTATTCACTGACATGGTTCTTTGGAGGAGCACAAAGCCTGCTCGTCTCCATGATCTCCTATGGGAGTTTAACTCATTCAGATAGAGACATGAGAACATCCGTCGCAGTCAATTTATCCTGAATGGATTCATCTCCAAAGACAACATAGTCAGCCTGTCAAAATAAGTCTCATCGGAGGGCAAGTACAGGGCGCTAGGTCGTCTTTTGACTGAATGTTTGCGTTAGAGTTGCCACATCAAAGTGAATCTGAGAGAAATGCAGTTGTAAATTTTCACTGCTCTGGTCTGAGAAATGTTCATGAAAGCAGGTCACAAGATGCTTCTCAAAGTGCTTGTTAAAAAGCCTAATAAACATAAAATGCAAGGATGACTAAGCCTCTCAGCTGGAAGATTTTGCTCAGTGTTGTTCAGGGAGCACTAACACATTCAGTGTTTCCAATGTTAATACAAACTGAAGAGACTTAAATCCAGTTATCTTGGATTGGTTCAAAAAGTCCTCAGATTGAAAAAGTTTGTACTACATGAAAAAGCTTGGTAAGATTTCATGAATGCATTTTGATTTTGAAAAGTTAAAGGAATATGTCACATTGGTGAGGGTTGGTCTACTGATTGGGTCCAGACTGAAATACATACAGTATATATATATATATATATATATAAATGCAGTTGTAAATGCATATATATATATATATATATATAGAGCAATATTTGACTTTTTGTGCAGGTCTTTGACACACTGGCACCAGACCAGGGTGTGAAATTTGTCAGCTTAACACTGTTCAATTTTGTGACTTTGTAGTCATATATATAAAATTGGAAAAAGCTGCTCATGTGGTGGTGGCCTCAGCCAGGACTTCAGGAAGGATTCTGTGCTGAAAGTCTTGACTCTGACGTGCAGCTTTGTTGTGACGTCTGTTTGATTTATCAAGATAAGGGTTGAGTGGCTGCAGAAAGAGTGCAGCTGATTTCCTACAAGTGTCACCGCTTACATCTAAGGATTTACAGTATGGCATAAATTCTGTCAGAGAAGATCAAAAAACATTCTTGTATGGGAATATTCAGCATTCGAGGAACACTCAAGACAGATTGTAGCATGAATACGTCTGAACATCTGTTGGCTTTTATACTGTATAATAAAAGGATTTCTTCACTTCTGTCACATCGAGGTTATTACATCAACATTTCTCATGTTTTCTTGGAGCTCCACAGCGGACGAAAAGCAAAGGGGAGAAAGGGAAATTACTGTACTTCGGTATATTTAGACTAACCTGGTTAAAAAAAACATTATCTAAACGATATGGCTGATCAGAGTTACAAAAACAAAATAGTGTGCTTATGAAGAATCACGTAACTCGTCTCTTTAATTCCCTTTCATTCCTGCGCTCTCCTGTGAACAGCTCATTGGGATTAGTGCCACTGTCAGCCTCAAAGGGAGCAAAGGATCAGAAATAGGTGAATACCCATTATTCCCATCACACTCCCTCTGATTATCCCCGATTTGACTTCATAAACACACACCAAAAAAAATTCGCAGTATCCCACTTTGTTGTCTTTGTAATTTCTAGCTTGCAGTTTTACTCTTGATTTGTCTTTTGTCTCACAGGGTTTTCCTCTCTCTCTGTTGTCTTTCTTTATCTTTCTAAGTGACACTCCTCTAACACATCCAGCTGGAAGTGTTTGACTTTATCGTGAGGCCACAGAGGAGATAAATGAGTAATGACCAAATATGAACAAATGTATTCCTTTTAATGTTGATACAGAGTACGAATTGACTGGGCCATTATTTCTGTATAAATTGGATTTGGATAAGTAACTTTCTCATTAGTTTTCCATTTGCACTGTTTTGACAAACCATGTATATCTATTCAATACTTAAAGCTGCTATAGTCAATATTTTTATATTGATAGTGAATGACTAAGTGTAATGTGATAGGGTTCCCTCATAGTGACAACCCTGTAGATCAGGGGTGTCAAACTCATTTTAGTTAAGGGGCCACATACTGCCCACTTTGATCTCAAGTGGGCCAGACCAGTAAAATCATAGCATAATAACGCATACATAACGACAATATTTCTCTTTGTTTAAATCATTGGTGAAGGTTTTTGGATGATAAACCCTATTTTAAGGTCTTTCTACAATAAACTAGAAACATAAAGAGCAAAAACTCAGACATCAGCCCACTGTTTATCTGCCCGGGCTCTCCTCTACAGATTCCCTCGCTTTGTGACGCGTTTGACGTCAAACGCGTCACAAAGCGAGCAGCGAGCACTGCTGCCTCCGGAGCAGACATCACATTTACGCTGTTTTTGAAGCAATTACTGGATCGATTAAAAAAAAAAATTACAAAACATTTGTACTCATAAACCTCCATATTCTCATAGAAATGCAATTTATGTCTTTCTGTAATTTTCACACTTAGCAAAGTCATCCGGCGGGCCGGATCCGGCCCGTGGGCCGTATGTTTGACACCCCTGCTGTAGATAATGATCACGCAACTCATCAGTTCCCCTCAGCTCTACGAAGTATTGAGCATCTTTCAGCACAGTGCTTTGGTTTTAGGTCCCACAACTTTTCACTTCTGACGGCGAAAAGATACGTGGCAGTGAAGGGTTGACAAAGTTTGCATCTAGGGGAGCATTTAATAGCTGAAGAACCTTCGGGAGTTGGAGTGAATATTGTACATCAGGTTTCCTGAAATATAACTCCAGATAAATGCTGATGTTGGCCCACATCTGCTAGATGTGTCACCCAGTCTTGTTGTTGGCACAAAGATGGGATAAGACTGGAATGCAAGGATGATCTGAAAAAGAAAGCAATGCTTTAATAAAGTTAGCTTTTATTGTGAAAGACATCTGTTCTCGCAGTGGAAAACGTAAGTTTTTCTCACTTCATTTTCCTTGTTACGCTTTGACCAGGATGGACGTCTGTAACAACAAACACACTCTAAATGAGACTCAGTAAAACACACTTACACACTGGAAAAACTGTAATGATGATTTAAACTATAGGAACTCCATATATTAAAGAAAACACCTACATCCGTGTCTTAATGGAGTGCTGGGCCACGACAAACTGCCAAAACAGTGTCAGTAGAACTTGGCCTTGATTCAGCATAAAGCGTGTGACGCTGATTTAAATTTTCTCTGTGGCGTTCATTGGGGATGAGGTCCTGGACAGCCATGAGGTTGTTTCCACTGTAGCACCTAAGCAGCTGTTACCTCTCCTTAAAGAATTTCAATTGACTCGTAGTCCAAGTTCCTACATCTGCCAGGCATCCTTTTTGTTTCAGCTTGCTGAAACAAGACCCAACTCCACTTTAAAGTTGTGAACCATGTGATGCAGAATACTTGTGCCCTATAAAATATCTCTCCTTTAGCGTTCCACCTATCTGTGTCGCCGTGTCGATCGGATCAGGACACGCCCCTCTCCTGCTGGATTACCTTCCCTGTCCTCACAGGTGCCACTGGAGGTATGATATCGGATGACACATTCCCACACTCCCAGTCAGGCGTGGGAGAGTCGAGTGGGTGGGCAAGATGGCACGATGTGGCCCCACACGTGCCTCGCTGCCTCTGACAGAACTGGCCCACACGGATCCCGACACCTACGCAGATAATCCACAGCAATGTCCTTGTGCGTGTACAAACTGTAAGAGTATACGCCATGTAAAGTACCTAAGAAATGAGAAAGCAAGCACACATTTGTACACTGAACTAAGAAAGGAGACAAGCTCAGGCCGCTGACCAGATTAAGATGATTATCTGATCCTTGCGAGACAAAGGGCTACAAGATTTCTAGACAGAAGGAAAGAAAACTGGGATGAGCGAGAGAGCAGTAATGAGGAACCTAAAGAGAAGACGGTTGTAAAGAGGAAGAGTTTCTTGCTTTCTCGCTGAGAGTTACACAAGAAAATTGGTACCGTTCTTAAAGCTAAAAGTATTTCCAGCAGCCAGGTTAGCTCAGCATAAAGACTTGATTCAGAAGAAACAGAACTCGTTTAACTCTTAGCAAGAGAGAGAATAAATATTTACCAAAATGTCTTTTAAAAGGAAATAACTCTTAGACTTTTAGGCAGGGTAAGCAGTCCCGGTGATGGACTACATGTCTGATCACACTACTGTGAGGTCCTTGAGTTTTGTGAAGTGTCTTGTTCATGCTCCCACTGCGACCCTTTGTTATAAGAAAAACCCTCCGTGTACCTTTTACAACACCCCCACGGGACTAGTTTTCCACAGGTCAGCGGAGTAAACGGTGAGAATCAAGTGTCAGAGTTCAGCACCGTCACGTGAATGGACTGACAACATCCATTTTACAGTCGGAAAAGAACCGCTTCACACATGACTTTGATGGCGGGTTTCATTGGTCATTTGGTCACTGCGTGTGTGAGGGAAGGGAAAAAAAAAAGAAGGAAATCTGAAACTAATCCATTTCCCACAAGCATCAGGCTCTCTTCATCTCAGTATCACCGATTCACAACACCGCATCCACATGCTCGAGTGCTGGCTGGCGAGTAAATAAACCATGTGTTTGTGATGTTTATCGTTTCTGGCTTGGGGTTTTACCATTGAGCATACAATTTCATCACGAGACGTACTGTTGAACCGCCCCTTGGCGCACAATGCTGATTAAGGACAGATTTCTATGTAACAATAGACAAGATGCAAGACAAAAAAAGACAGTCTACTGGTTGATAAAAGGCACAAAGGCCTCGTTTTTTGTTGGGAACTGAGTAAAGGAGTCAGTTATGCTGTATGTTACTGATATGCCACTAATTGTATGGTATAGTCCCTGAGGCGTTGAATCCGTCTTACAATTCAGCTTATAAGCACTTCCCATATTAACAGGAACTTAAGGGATATATGTGATGGAAACTATCATTTTTATATTTGCGGCCACCATACCCTTGTCAACCCCCAAAGGGATCACTACACTGATTGCACACCTCCACCCATGGCTCCATTTCAGATCAGTTAGATGGTGGTCTTTTGTTTGCTAATAGCATCATGTCCACCGAGTAGAATCACTGTTAAAAATCAATTTGTAGTGGAAAACAAATTAAATGATCTCATCTATTGGCTAAAATGTTGCTGGCAGGATGTTCAGTGTGAATTTTAGAACAACTGAAAGGACTTTTTTTTTCTAGAGTGGTGGTCCGTGTCACTGGGTGGCTAGTTATTAGTGTCACAGGCCATCACCGTCAGCCTGGATTAAATATCTTTAAAAGAGCCTGAGCAATGTCCCAGACTAAACTCCATACTGCAGGATTTTGTGAAATGCGTCCAAATTAGCGTGTGATAGTGCCTTAATGTCCCAGAGTTATTTTTTTTTTCTTTTCCTCTTTGCTTGGCCCTGTGAACGGTGCAGCCAGCCAATACAAACTACATCAGGTTAATAATTTCGTCACTCATGGATGTTATGTTATGTTGTAATATGAGAATTCCCAGCTAGGCTCCGTCATGTGTTGGAATCGGGATTGGTTTTAAAAATCTCTCTCTCTCCCCACTTTTATCGACTGCATCTCCAGCCTGCAGCTGTTAACAGTAAACAAACTCGGATGAACCAAATAGACATGACCTCACATCAAACAACAGACAGACAAAGTTTGAGGTGAAGTGGGGAACATAGTCGAGCATTTAGCAGCTAAGGAGACCAAAACAAAGCTGAACAATGATTTGTCAGGTGGAAATGAACAAAGTCCAAATAAATGCTAAAGTTGGTCTGTGGATGTATAAATAGTAACTGATGTTACCTGAACAGCTTTATAGAGTCATAATATGTCAGCAGTGTGTTTATAGCTTGATGTGCTGTCCTCAAGTGAACACCAACATTTTTTTTTTAAAGTTTAAATATAAACATTTATATAAAAAGAGTTTTTCCTTGATCACTTTCACCCAGAATTGGATTTCTTAACGAAACATCCCAAGACATCAAATACTACAGTCACAGCCCACTGGTATCTCAAGGGATACGGACAAGGAGCCTTAGGTTTAGGCTCCAAACACCACTTAGTTAGGGTTAGGAAAAGATCATGGTTTGGGTTAAAGTAAGTAAATGCCAGTGTCTGACGAAGCCGTTGGAAAAAAGAACAGCAGCTGGTCCCCGGGCACTGCCAACTGCTCCAACTTTGTGTTTATAGGATGGGTCAAGTACTGAGGATCAGTTTCTACATGGAAAATGGTTTCTATTTTCAGAAGCGCAAAGGATGGGAATCTTCAATATGGTTAGAACAAACTATATAATTTGCTTGAGTTAGATACAAAGCAGAGTTTTTGAGATCAGAGAACATCTCAAGGAACTGTTCTCAACATCTCATCAATTGACTGAATTCTTTGACAGAACAAGTTGAGGATTAAATGGGCCTATTTGTGTTCATTTCAAAAGAAACTCTTAAGAGTCCAAGACCAGTGGAAAAGGCACACCAATAATTGGGTGGCTAGCGCTGATATATACTGCCTGCGATGTTGATGAGAATCCCAGGCCTGGTCTAGACCAGAGACAGAATACTGAGGCCCAATAGATTTGATTTCTTTCTTTTAGTACAAACGTTTTTAGTTTCATTGGTTTAAATTGGTAAATACATTGAAAGGTTCTTTATCAACTGCATGTTTTTCACATTATGTTTACTTTTTCACTCAGTTTCCATTAATCACCATTATTAATGGCAGTAACAGGTTTCTATGATAGTGTTTGGATTTGTTCTCACAAATGTGTAATGGCAACGTTGTGGTGTATTTGATGGCTTTTGTGTGATGTCTGAAGCTACAGCTCGGTTTGGATGTAAGATTACATTTCAGTCTTGAGTGGAGAGTTTGGTTTTGACATTGAAGTCTGTGAAAATTAATGTACAGTTACGCAACATTTTTTTTTAGTTCTTTGGGATATGGAGCATAATTTCAAGAAATGGAGGCCGTGCTTTCATATTTTTTTACAGTGTATTCTGACTGCAGGCGTTTCAGGTTGTGGCCAAAACAAGTCTTTATCTTGAGATCCAACTCCTGGCTCAGAGTTTCTCAGCCGGTCTAGTTTAAACAAAATGCAGGTTCATGCCAACATAAAATATATTCCATCTGACAAATGACACCTACACTTGAAAATACTTTGAGGCACTACAGCACTTGCTATAACAGAATGAGTCAGCAGTGTATTTGAAGACACTTGACACAAAAGATAAAGATTACCAAAAAAAAATTTCATCCGCAGTTTTTAAATAACAAGGTAATATTCCTTATGTTCTCAAGGATTGAAAACACCTGGGTACATTTACATTCATTGGTTTGTCAAATGAAGAAACTTCAGTGTGCTTTCATTTTGTGCTTTAGTGTAAATCATTCTGCAAGCGCAGCTGTCTTTTTTTCAGATTCTTTTAGTTCATTTTGGAACAAAATCAGCAGTAATACATTCCATACGCTTCATCCTGCACACCTGGTGGGTGGAGTTTAAGGAGACCTACAGGCATCATCATTCTCTGATAAACATATTTTGTAATCCAAATACATGCATGTATACCCTTTAATTTAATTTGACCAAGTGTAACATATATATAAACATGTGGGTTGATCTTATGAGGATAAAAGTCTCAAACTAAAAGGCACATCTTTTTAGAAAGGAAAAAACTAAGCCCCACTGAAAAATGTTATGTTGCCAAGTGCGCAGCTGTAATTTTTTTTGAAAAAAAACTAAAGCCTATTGAAATCAACCCTGCTTAAATGCCTACTTAACAAATCTCACTGACAACAGTTTGTGGCTTGCTGAGCCGAGCCGACAGAGGCCTATCTTTGCATCGGCGCTGTCACAGATCCACCAGGGAAAGGAAGAGCATGTCACAACAGATCAGCCGTTTGTTAAAAGGCAGAGTCACACGCTAATGGCAACAATGTGTTTTCTCTCCCAACAGACGCCTCAGCGGAGCCCGTAGCCATGTGCTGTCCCGGCTAGCTCCGCTCGTACCCTGCAATTTTCCAAGGATAACCGAGGTGGTTATTTCCACTCAGGGGTCAAACACAAACGCAGGGGCATCATTTGATGGCAGGTTCAAGGGCAGTTCAAGGCAAGCAGGGCATCATTTGCACAATTAGCCTCGCTGTAAGTACCAGGGCACTTTGCAGCCTCACATGCTTTTGGTTTTTAATTTCAGTGTTTATTAGGTCCATTACGGCAGACTAAGATCTGGTTTGGCTCGTTCTTTCATCGTACTGGACCAAACTACGCTTCAGGTGCAGGTGTGTTTGTATGTCAGTATGTGTTTATTTGTATCAGAGAAGATTAGAGGGTTTGAAGACAGAGGTTATGTCATTTTTAGTTAAAGCGTGGTACTTTTACCATATTTTTGCCATGCTGCTCGCAGCTGTGGGGCCTCTAGTGTCTACATCTCCTGGATGGTTTGACAGAGGTCCATCACTTTGGTCTAGACTAAAATATCTGAACTACAGTATATAATGGGCTGATGGACATTTTGTGACAGATCACGGTCCCCAGAGGTTAAACCTTAAAATTTTAGTGCCACCCCCCTGACTTTTCCTCCAACACCAGTTTCCATTGATGCTAGACTTTCCATTTACCGAGTAAAATATGTCAACATCATTTGGCACAGAAATTGGTACAAATATTCATGGTTTCCAGATGATAAGTCCTATGGACTTTGATGATCCTCTGACGCATCCTTTGGTTCCACTGTGAGGTTGTCATATATGGTTTTTAGTGACACGTCTTGATAATTTGATGGATTGCTATGAAACTAATTTGGCAACCTTTGGCAACCTTCAGGTCTGAAATTTGAACTGGTCCAATATTTTTGGTCGTGACCAACAACCTGTTAAACAAATCACTGGATCTCCTCCGCGTTTAGTGTGAATTACCATCCCTAAGCTACATGCCAATCCAGTGTAAATATTACCTGCCAAACACCAGCATGTTAACATTGTCATTGTGAGCTTGCCAACATGCTAGTGTTAGCTTAATGGGCTGCTGTGCAAAAGAACAGCCTCAGAGTTTCGAGCATGTTGTTTACCTCATAGATTTAGTTGCTACTGTGACCGAATGTATTGCCCAAAGATGCTCTCGGGTCTTCTTTATTTCTTAATTGGTGGAAGGGTGAAAAGGACAAGAAAAGGAGGAAAGGTGCCTCTCTGTCTGTCAGATGTTTTATTCATTGTCTATCCTCAAGCCAGATGGAAGAGGTTTGTTACACAGCCTGTCATAAATTCTTGAGACACAGGTTCGGCTTGGGCACGGAGAGAACAAAATCAAGCATTATGAAAGTCACTGGCCATGGAAAGAGTGTCATATTTTTCCTCTTTGAGATGTTGGAACAGACTGAGCAAATGTTGAAGACAGAGAGAGGTTCATTAACTTCTTTTGGGCATGTGAACTGTCTGGTAACATAGAAACATGTTTGCACTTTTAAAAAGGTGTGTGTGTTCAAATGAAGACAACAAATCATTAGGAAGGCAGGAAAAGTGCTAAAAGGGAGGGCAGAAGGTTTCAAGGCCCTCAGACAGGATGGGGAGGTTACGGCAACTGGGAGAGCAAAGGGCAGGAAAGGTAGACAAGGGTGAGAAAGAGGAGACAGAGCGGAGAGGAGTATGATGAGGATTGGGCACAAGGGGGCACAAGGGGGGGGGGCCTTAAAGTGTCTGGGACAGATTATCCTTGGAAGGCAATCAATCTTCCCCAGGATTTAGACAGCCACAGGGGGCCCGATGCATGCACACAGACATCCACATGCAAACAAACACATTGAGAGCTCAACCCCTCTTAACCCCGTCTGTCTCTCTCTTTTTTTTTTTTTTAATCTTCATCTCTCCCTCTCGTTATATACTCAAAGTCTAAAGGCAATTGTAGATAATAGTGTTGTTCCTCAAGGTGTGCGTTTGAACCTGGGGTTCCCCTCGAACATATGGCTGCAATTTCTGAAATATAAAAGGGAGCGAGGAACACAGAAAAGGAGAAAGACAGACAGAGAGGTTGGTTCTGTTTTAGAGGAACATGAGGGTGCATTTATCTGTGCCAAGGATCCACGTGAGCGCCAGAAAATAAAAACAATCTGATATGCAGATGGTCGAATCACGGTCCTGCATTGTGTCATCAGCTCAGACCTCAACAAACTGTGTCATATTGGCTAGAATTCTCCCAACATTTGTAACTCGGCACATTTGTTTTTTTTCAGAGTAATATTTTCCTTTCCTTTAAGGTGGATTCGTGTGATTATTTCATTCCTCCTGCTGCTCGTCTCCATAATAAACCACATATCAGAGGCCATCTGTGAATACTTTAAGTCCATCTAGTTCATGTGGATGTCATGTTGATAGGGAAGGCAGCAAAAATCAATCAGGGAGAAGCAGCAGTAGGTGTGACATGGTCAGACCTACTGCTAAAATATACCCAGATGGAAAATAAGGAATTAGCTTGACGTGTCAAATGCTGCAACAAATCATCTCGAGGTGATTGACGTTGATGTAAAATTGTATTTGATGACCGGGCTTCACTGCCACATTAAATGAATGCCTGATATCACCCATTGATTTACAGATGGGGGTTGAAACTTCTCTTTTAATTTGAATTTAAATACAAAGTGAAGTTTCATGTTCCATGTCTTTAACAACACAGGAAGGTTCTTGAATTTAGGTCATCTAGAACAGGTATAAGGTTTGTAGGTTAAAAAAAAAAAAAAAAAAAAAAGGCCCAGGGTTTGGTTTTTTTGTGATAAATGTTTAAAGAGGAATACCCACCAAACTCCCAGCCCAATTTAGATCCCCGAGAGCTTTGCAGCCTTAAGTAGGCTCTCACACAGTCCGCAGCAGCCAATCAGGAGGAAGGAGGTAAGAGGCCCGAGGTGTCGTCAATGAACTCGTTAGTGTGATGAGACTGTTCATACAAACAGCTGTTTTGCATTATGTCGACAATGTGCTGCATGTGGAAAAGCTACAAAAGCTACGTTCATTTAAATGCACATGCAAAATGTAAAAAAAAAGTATCAATGAAAAAATACGCTTCAACTAAATTATGTTTCTTTTGATAAACGTGAAAATATCTCAATATTTAGCAGAAATTACGAGTTGATTATTGGATTAGTCAATGGAAAGAAAACTATTCAGCAACCGTTTAATCATTTCTGCATTTTAACAAAAAAAGTTAGTTGCTCTTAAATATGAATATTTATTGGGTTTTTTTTTTCCAGCAGCTATGTTACAAAATTTTAGATTTTTGTGTTTTTAACTGTTATTAGAACAACAAAAGCACTTTAAAATGATACTGTGGTCATTTTATAAACAAAGTGGAAAACTCAGAAGATAATCGGCAGATTAATTACAAATTTTGTAATTAATTTGTTGTCGGCCTAATAATATCCAATGGCTTTAGTTTTCGATCCTTTTTTCCAGGGGATTTAATTGTTTAAATAACAGCAGAAAAAGTGTCAATTTTTGATTTAATAACACCTTAATCTTCCGCCTAGATCTTTATTCAAAGCATACTATTCAGGAGAAAAGCTTTCATGCGCTGCATTTTCAGTCATTCGCTCTTAAAATATTCCCCTCGGTGAAGAATGGACTCCTTGTTGAAAGGCTGGCCATGTGTGGCTTCACACTGCGATAAATCGAAGCCATGGATTTTGAGTTAAAACCCAAATCCCTGGATTAAATATCTCTCTTTTTGCTGCGTCAGAGTGATTGATTCCCGGAGTGGTGAGAGAGCATTTGGCAGGATCTGGTGGATGACAAATTCTTTCTGTGCTCTCACCTCCGAGTGCTGTGTGTTAGTTTGTCGTAGATACGGAGGCGGACGACACGTTTAGTGCAAGAAGTTACAGAAACTTTTGCAGTGAAAAAGAAAGCAGGCCTGTCCTTGGCTTCATGCATATTTCTAGCTGAGATCATTATGAGCATCTTTTTTTTTTTTCTCTCCCCTCATCACCTCTTCCTGTTCTGAAGAGTGTCTTCATCAAGAATGCTCACATGCACATATGTGGACACACACACAGATGCAATCACGCTGTCTGTTCAGCTGCCAAGGCTAAGTGCCCTGAATCTGTAAGATCTCTATCAAATTTGCAGACCTACAGAGAGCAGTTTGTCAACGTGATTGCTCGTGCACGTACGTCTCTGCGAATGTTTTTCTCCTTGCGTGTGTGTGTGTGTGTGTGTGTGTGTGTGTGTGTGTGTGTGTGTGTGTGTGTGTGTGTTTAGCCTTTGTACACTCAGCTTGGCCCTACGCCACAGCATTTGTTAGCATGTCTTTGTACTCAGTCTTAAGACAAACATCTCCTGGCAGATCACATCACATCTTGCTGTCTTTGACGCACACGCGCACACACGCACACACACACACACACACACACACACACACACACACACACACACACACACACACACACACACACACACACACACACTGCGGTCTCCTGTCCTTGATTGATAAGATGTCTGTTGAGAAGTCTATCTGATCATTTCAGCATGGCCATGTTGACTGTGGCTTTGCCTGGCTTAACTCAATCTTCTCTTTCCCCTCTCGTGTTTCCTTCTTTTGTTCTGCGTCACTTTCACTCTCCTAGTTTAACTTTGCTTCCATTTTTGGTGTCTGTCAGCGGTGGAGTTGTTGTGGAGATTGTTTCTTGGTCGTGATCAACAGTATTTCAATTATTCCACTGTGATCTATCCTGTTACTCTCCTGGCTATTCCAGGGAAACAGAGTTATTATTGGAAACAGAGTAGGTGATCTGAGAAATGAAGCTCACTCTATTATTGCTGTCTGTAAGTCTGGATAAAAGTATCCGGTAGATGCTTAAGATGTAAATGTTTATACAAAGAATACAAAGTTGCAGTAGATTGCATGAGATGTTGGGCCAAAGGACAAAACTGGCAAAAGTTCACAACAATTTTTTTGCAAATAGACAATGTTCACATCTAGATTGAGACATCAGTTGGGACTCATTTCTAATTGGCTCCTCACTGCCAGTACAGGTTATTCACATTCTGTTTGAAAACTTTTATATTTATCAAGTTTTATGTAGACAGAATGTAAAACGATATTAGTGGTGGCAGGACTGCCACTCTGTCCAGTGCTGGAAAGATTATATAGCTCATCTGGCCTGGCAACACCGTGGGATCCCCGAGGAGGAGCTGGAAACGTTAGCCTGGCGTTACCAGACCTAAATTAATTACGTGAATATACAAGTCTGGGTATGCTCCATAGGGAATCATTTGCAGTTGCTGCATCGTACTGGGCATAGATCTCAGGCTACGTTTGAAACAATTAGAGCAGTCAGGATGTGTCAAAACTGGTCGAAACTCAAGTGTTTTCCAAAATGTTTCCTTCCGAATAAATTGTAAGATCCTTAAATCACAAACTTCTGCATGACGCACTCTATTTGTCTGACCTTTCTGTCCCTCCATTTGTCAGTAGAGTTGTTAACCTCTCCTACTTATCAGTTTTTTTCTTCAACCCTGATCCGCTCTCCCATCAGGGAGACTGCTGCTGCCTCATCCGCCTGTCAGTGTCTTTCCTGGGCGGCTGCTGGGTTTTTTGTTTTAAGTGGGAAAGATTCTTGGCGATGCTGTGAATCATATGTTGCTGTCTTGATAGATGTTTGAGGAACGCCCAAAGGCTATTTCAGTCCCCCCCCCCCCTCCTCAGACCCTCTACTGTTTCTCCTCTTCCTCTGTGACTCCTGTAGTAATACAATGACGTTCCCTCTAATGTGACTTTCTCTTCCTCGTTCATCAATCTAAACTCATTTCATTATGACAGACAGACTGGAGATCTCCATGAATGAAGCCCAAATTTGTTCATATTAATACCAGTGTGAACAAACCTGCAGAAAAAGGACAAAGCAGCTTTCCACTCACTTTCATGTCTGAGTGAACCAGGACGTTATTTGTGTCCTGAGATGCTAAATATTACTTCACTGGATGATGCAATAACTTAATAGATATTTTAATGATAGTTTTCATTGATGACTGATATCGTTGTTGATATGGTTAATTGCCAAATGAAAATGTTTTTCTTCCTCATCTATCTGTTTGTTGTTTCTGTTTGTTTCTGCAGATTACACTCAGCTTTCCAACATGAAAACATTCCGAGCAATAGATCAGTAAATAACTGTCTCTTTTACACATTTTTGTGTGTTTCCAATACTATTTACTTGTTTCAAGTCTGATTTGTTTTAATTCTGTCTGATGCAGCACTTTGGTCAACTTGAGTTGGGTGTAAATGTCCTGGATAAATAAACTGACTTGACCTTCACTGGCTATGCATGTGTGGTGTTTTAGTGTTTTAGTTTTTACATTATTATTATTATTAGAACGAATGGTCTATCAAATTCCATGTCAATCTATTTCGTTGTTGTTCGCATATTTCACTCAAAACAACACATGTGCACCCCAAGGCAGAGAATAAAATATGGGGATCATAGGATTGTTTCTCCGGGGACCATGAATAACCATTCCTAATTTCAGACCTGTGTATTAATAGTTAACATTTTTTCAGTCTGGACCATGTTGTCATCAAAAACAGTTTAAAGTAAAGTGACTGCCCTTGATGATCTGTCTTCATCTTACGTAACTATAATAATTATAATCTGAAGAATGATTCAGCTGTACAGACTGCCTTCATCCAAGCACTCTCCCTTTTCTTTTTTTTTTATTCGATACAGCAACAATGGAAACAGTGTATCACACATGATGCTCCCATGGCTTAGAAGAAGGCAGCTGATGTGAAAAACTGAAGTCATTTGTCTGCTGTGGAAAAAAGAGACTGGCAATTAGGACATATGCTATAGACAAAGTCATAAAGGCAGCGTTGAATGAGAAAAACATTTTCATGGTCTCATCTAAATGTCACATTGTGGCTTCAGACACAGTTTGTCATCCTCCTGGAGTTTGGGAACGTCTCTCTGAAATCCTCTCATGTGACTTAAGTCTTTTTCCACTTCCTTTGTCCTTTGTTTTCTTTCCTTCCCACATGATCTCTTCCCTTCTTCTTGTAATTTAGCTCTCTCTATGTACACATCTGTATTTGTGATCTTTCCTCCTCCTCTGTGAAGCAGACACAACCCTTCTGTCCACTCCTATATTATTAAAGTGGCTCTTAAAATCACAGTAACCCAATGCAAAGAGGCTACACAATGTGCACCTCATCAGATGGGAGCTGAACTGTTAAGTAAGCATCATGACATTTCCTCCGGCTGATTCCAAGATCAACATATCTCCATGACTGGATGGTGATCTGCTCCATGATCTGTCTTGTACTGACTGCACTTTAGTTCTTATTGGGTGGCCGTTTTCACCATCAAAATAAAAGCATCTGCAAATACTTAATGAGATTTTAAATATTCCAACAAATAAATATGATCAATATTAAAAGGGTTAGAGTTAAATCAAACAGTTACCTTTTTTTTTTTTCCTTGAAACTTTTTTCTTTGTATCTGTCATAAAGATACAGATTGTCTCACGCCGGTGTTGTAACTCCATCAGTCTTCATCTATCATAGTATATAGACTGACCTTTGACCCCTGTCTGCTGACCTGCTCCAAGGGATGTGTGGAGTGTAACACTGAGCCAACAAGCACACTGGAAGTGAGATAGTTATCATGTGAAGTGTCTGGAAGAGGGAATGGCTTGCCTTTGGTTTTGTGTGTAGGGGATACTGGGAAAACTTCATATCAATCAAACTACTGAAACTAATGTTATAATTATAATTTAAAATAAATTCATTTGCTTTTCCAGTTATTTCAATTTTTTCTTATGTTTCTTAATCATATTCCAAACAGATAGTTGAATGCCTGTGCCTGGTGTCCTTGTACCTCAAGGTCTGATAATCCACTTGTCAAGTGACCATAAACTCTAGAGTGTGTGGTCGCCGTGATGGCTGCTGAGTCTGCGTGTGTGATGTGTGACATTCCTGCCATACCAGACGATCACGCAGACCGACACACACACACACACACACACACACACACACACACACACACACACACACACACACACACACACACACACACACACACACACACACACACACACACACACACACACACACACACTCTTACTCTCTGCGAGAGAGAGAAAGAGGTAAGAGGAAAAACAAGGAGGGAGGGAAGGATCTGCTCTTAACTTGAAAGTCACAAGTTTGATCCCTGAAACAGCCAGCCTGTCCATGCTGTCATGTTTCTGGCAGTATGAATGTAAAAATATGCAAATGTGAAAGGTTAAATTCATTGATCTCAAGTCCACAAAGGGAGAACTCAGAAGAAGTGTGAGGGAACAGGAGTTACAGATAAAGATAGACAGGTAAAAGGAAGACGTGAGTACATAAAGCACTTCAAAAACAAGGATTTAGGGAGCTGTCCTTACAGTAGTGCAATATATGTTTACATTTCACGGCACCAATTAATCTGTTTTTTTAGCACTTTACTTAGACGCTCCCTAATTTCCAACTAAATTCCACCATTCTCGTTCTCTAAATCCCTATTTTCTCCTTAAAGCTCTCTGGCTTTTTGTTGTTAAGCCTCTCAAGATGGTAGAAAGCACAAGAGCATCTTTAAACAATTATGGGCTTCAGTGTCATTAAAACAAAGCTGTGTTTGAATGAACAAATGAGCATAATCCTGTTTTTTCAAGGTGCCGCTACACAACCAATTGATAGGACTTAATGAAACTGGAGAAAACAGGATCCCAAAACATTTAGTCATATCATGTCTGTTTTGTAACTTCAACCAGAGATACAAACACACATGCATGCGAGCGCATACACACACACACACACACACACACACACACACACACACACACACACACACACACACACACACACACACACACACACACACACACACACACACACACACACACACACACACACACACTTCTCAGTGGTCAGATTTATGACATCCTCCATCCTAACAGAGACAAATGGTAGTGCATAGTTGTGTGAATGGGAAGATGAACGGTGAAGCTATAAAACAACACGCACAAGGCACAGCTGACATTGTATGTCTTATCCAGGCTGGCTACATGCCTACTGCCGTGCTTTTTTTTGCTGTACCATGATCACTCAGGGTTTATGGTTTGGTGTTCATTCAAAGGTTTTGATCGGGTATCATTTGAAAGTAGTGCAGATAAAAATACATTTTAATTATTACATGGGAGAGGCTGTTAACTGATCTGATATCAGTCGAACTCGTCTTCATCATCCAGCAGGACCTCAGTAGTTTCATTCTCTGTGCTCTGTACCAAACATCCTATTATTGATTTAAAATGCTTTCAGATATCCAACTAACTTTTACAGCCCCATCTTATAAAAACGGACAGATTGGATGGATAACCACCTCTTAAATCAAAGCAATAAAAAGCTCTGTCTTCTTTTTTGCATTTTCCACTCAAATCTTTCCTCCTTCTGCCCATTCAGTTTATTTTCCTTCGGTCATGCTCTAAATTATCTTGTCTTGATCCACCTCGCTTTTAATTCAATTTGCATACAAGCTTAGAGTTTCTGGGAAGAAATGTAATGTTCACAGCTGACTGAGAGGAAGAATTACTGCTCTCCAAAGTGTTTTGCAATGAGCCTTTCCACACGTACTCAGAAAACCAGCAGGAGGTCCGGGCCAATGTGAAAAGCATTTTCACAACTCTCCCCTGCAAGTCATGACTCTTGTAAAAAAACAAAAAAACAACACATACATGTTGGTCCTTATTCACTTATGTGTTACAATGAGAACCAGTTTGGAGCCAGAGTCTTGTGGTGGGATGAACCCCCGGGAGACAGCATCAGGGATCTCTAGACAGTACAATCGTTTTTCCTCCGTTTCCCAACGAAAATGTCTGCTTTCGACAATCCAAACACTCATTGTATTGTGTATGTGAAATTAGGGCATACCAAGAAGCCTGCTATTCAAACAGATTTACAGTAGTCATATTGCAGCAATTAAACTTGCACTTCCCACAAGCATCTGTGTAACACTTCAGGCTAAAAAAAAAGAGGCGCCTGGTGGACGAAAGACTGAACTCAGTATTCACGCTGCAAGCAACACCATCATCGAGTCAGAGAAAGTCCATTCATGTCCCACTTTAACTCGTGGAGGATGAACAAACTCATCAGATGAAATGAAACTGTACAAATTCAACTTATCTTTTTATGATATTAATCTATCTGCAGCCAATCTATTATCCAGACTTCTTCTTTTCTAGAAGTTAATTTTGCTTTTGAAAAACAGATGCCAGGGTAATTTCCAACAATCAAGGCTACAGTTCTCTATATCTTTGATTTCAAAGATCATTGAAATCACATCTGAAATTCAACAAGATCTGACTGAACTTGCTCAGTAATATCTTTAAATCTTTTAATCATCGACTGCATTGAAAAATGAACGTAATATCCAGGTCTGAAGAGTAAAGTCAATGTAAAAGTGCCTTTGATTGTATTACCACTGAGGGCCACCAGGAGCTGGCTCCCAAAAATGTTTGTCTCCAATAGCCTCCCATTCAAAGTGTCAACTTCTCTCATGAAATACAAAGTCAATTAATTTGTTCCAAAGATCATTTTTGGTGTCATTTGCCAAATTCCTCCTTCTGATCAGTGTTCTGGTGGCGTTTCTGAAAATAATTATTGAATTGATTGGTTTAAGGTCTCGAATAGAGGTATATTTGGGGGCGTGTCTGGTTTGATTGACATGCCTGGGGTGCAGTCAGGTTGCTGGTATAGGTCGGCAGGTCAGATCTTCCCCTCGCTCCATTCAGGTCATACAAATGTGAAAAAAATAAGATAAAAAATGATGACAGTGACCAAATTGCCAGACTCAAGGCTTCAAAATGGCAGTTCACAAAGTAATGGGTGACATCACGTAGGGGTGTGACTTTGTTTCTGCATGTTTAAAAATTAAACAAATATGATAGAACATTATTTAGTTAGTTTTAGAGTTGTACTTGGAACTTAGAGCAAATCCTGCCGTTTCCTCCTGATTCTTGTCTTTAAGTCAAAGTTTTAAACAGTAACACTTCAAGTGTAGACTTCATTTGAAACTGAAATGCTGTCAAGTGTGCACACTGATTTCTCAAACAGTACATGTTCTTTGCTGTTCACAGCTTGCTGTAATGCCCTTCTCAGTGTATTAGTCCATTATCTCTCATTCTTTCTTTGTCTTCCTCTTTCACAATAACCAACAGTTTTATATGATAGATAATTTGTTTTCCTGCCCCTGTCTGACTCTCTCTTTTGTCTCCTTCTTTCTGCAGCCCAAGTAACAAACCAGATATTTCTCACTCTCACAATTATTCAGATGACTGCGGGGTCAAGCTGGTCCTCCTGCCCACGGCTACATTTCACCTCCTGCTGATGAATGACGAGCTCGTGAATGTGTTTGCAATCCTGCACAGAGGTAATGTGTCTCACTTAGCTCCTCTTCTTGGTTGTTTCAAAAGTTTTCAGAAGGTACATCTGACCTTTCTTTGGCAAAGAGTTTGGCAATGCCTCCACTGACTCATACAAAGTCCGACCAATAATTCACATTAAGGGGGTTGATAGCTGTTAGTGGTTGTCATGTGAAAACTGCAATGCCTGGGTTTTGCTTGTTTTTTTTCTATCTTGAACTGAAGATTTATTTGTCAATTTGTGGGTTTCAATTTTTTTGTTTTTTTGTTTCATGACTCTTGTGCCCTTAAGACAGCCCAATTAGTACAACTCCTGAAATATGTGACAATCAATAACAAAGGAAACAACTTTTTTTTGTCATTCCCGGCTAACTTATTTTCTTTAAAAAACTGTTTTGACAGGACAGCTGAGTCACACAGACCCGGCTGAGCTTGGCTAAACTGTAATTAACTTTGAGAGAGAGTTGCTGGACATCCCCTATCACCAAATCACACAGATAATGGCTGCATTTTGCAGCACCTCAGACGTAGATAGGAGACACACTGCTGGATCTGTCTGGAATGTGGCACCGACCCAGATAAGGAGATGGTTTGGAGAAGTTACAAAGAGAACCAGGCCTGAACACTAATCATATCTGGTTCTTTTTCCCCCTTTCTTTCCCACAACACACTCCTTATTCCTCCATCCCATTTTTCACATCCTACGCTCTGGGTCCAGTCTTCTGCCCTCTCCTCCACTTTTACCCTTTTTACCTCTTTGATGTGTTGTGTGTCTTCTCCCAGTCCATGAGAGAGAGCTATAATGCCCTATAATACCCCAATTGACAGTATGAATACAGCGGTTTAACGCAGCCCTTCATATATGCATTATATCTCTGTGTCTGGCCACACACTGCTGGCTGACCTCACCATGACCACACTGTAATGTAAAGGTACAGCAACTAATAGCTGCCTGTACATGCATATCCACTCACACTGATAAACACACATTCACAGATAAATAATAATATACTGATATATACAATTACCAGTGATAAGACTATGTAGGTCAGAACATGGTGGCACATACTATATACTCTCTCTCTCTCTTTCTATCTTCTGTTTTTACCTTTGTTTAATTGTCTGTTTTATAGCGTGTAACCTCCTCTCCACAGGTAAGTCTGAGGTCACTGTTTGGCATGCGCTGCCTGATCGGTTGCCTCTGACTAATCGTTTGTGCACGTACATCTTACATGAACTTGTGTGTGTGTCTGTGCTCACAGCTGGAGCCTGCACACTGTGTTGGGAGGAAAACATGAGTAAATACTTGCTAAGCACACCACATCCTCTTCACCCTAAAGCCTTGCAAGGTAAGGGGGTGGTGTGTGTGTGTGTGTGTGTGTGTGTGTGTGTGTGTGTGTGTGTGTGTGTGTGTGTGTGTGTGTGTGTGTGTGTGTGTGTGTGTGTGTGTGTGTGTGTGTGGCATGACTTTGGATATACAACCATGGGAAGCTGTTGATTAATTAATGTCATCTGAATACAATTAGCATCATAGTGGACAATACTTAAACATGAATTTGCATTTGAGTAAGCCCCCACATGACCGTGCAGCCACCAGCTGTAATATGTCTGCACGGTTAGAGAGGCATCTCAGCATCTAACTAGTGTCATGCGAAAATGGGCGACCGCACTCAACTCAAAGTCATATGAGATGTGTTGACTTTCATCTCGGTTTTATCTCTCTGTCCCAAACAAACCTTGGTTGATACTAGCATAAACATTAAACCTTCAGTTACATCTGCACAAACTTGGAAAGATATGAAACATATGGAAATGTGACAATCAATTGTAGCAAAGGTAAAGAGAAACTAGGCTAACTCTACAGCAACGCAAAGTAGCTCTGTGAGTCTGTATTAAGTCCTAAAGTCAGCAGCCAACATGTTCCCCATGACAATGCTATCATGCTAAATGTTTGACAGCTATGTTGTTCACCATGCTCACCATCTCAGCTTAAAATGGTGACTTTATTTGCTATTTGCTAATTAGCACTAAATACAAAGTACAGCTCAGGCTGATGGGAATGTCATTCATTTTATATGTGGTCGGTCATAACAACAGTATTGGGCAATACAACTTGTGAAATGAAGTTAAAGCGTTAGTTCAATGAGGAAGATCTGTTCCCTCATGTTTTATTTCATTCCTCCGCAGGTGTGCTTTTCTCACGCTGTCAGAATCACTCTTTCATAATCTTATCGTCAGCGTACTTTCCCAACGATATTCCTGTCCGCATTTTTTTTTATAAACCAATCAGTTTCTTGCCTTTGTTAAATACCTTCGTAATTCTGTCCTTCTATTTTTTTTTTAATTTCCTGATGAGCAACCCTCCTCTGCCCCATCGCCACCTGATCCATCTGTTTTTCCTGAGGGCCTCAACTGAAGTTTCCATCAGTCATTTCTGTTCTCCCTTCTCCCCAACCTGTTGAGGCAGATGATCGCTCTCTTCTGAGCCTGGTTCTGTCCGAGATTTCCTCCTGTTAAAAGAAAGTTTTTCCTTCGAGCTATCACTCGTGGGCATTGTTAAATTGTTGGGTTCTTGTCTTAAGGGCCCTAAAATGTGTCATGTTGTGATTTGGCGCAGCATAAATACTTTTTCTTTTTTTCTTTTAAATTCACACACTCCACTTCACCTCCAGCGTTTTTCGCTCCGGGAGGTTCTGTCCTATCTCATACATCCATTTCAGACATTGTCTATTAAGTGGCCTCTCATCGTCTGAGTCAAACTGTCAAGAATTACAAGTCAAACTTTCATGACTTCAATAAATCATTATACCCTCCTTATGATCTTTCCTTTATTGGACTGATGATGGTGTCAAATGAAAAGTGTAGAGGATTGCTGAAGCAATTAATAATCACCCAGAGGAGAACATAAGCATCTGTACCAAATTTGAAGAATATCCATCCAATAGTTATTGAGATTTTTCATTCAAAACCACAAATATCAACCTGAAGGAGACGCCAGAGGAAAAGTCTGTGGTTAGGCAAATTCAGTAGGATTTATCTTGGTAATGCAAATGTTGGTATATTTGGTAGATATTGAGATATTTAACTGGATATGTTGCAGTTTCGACCTGCAGGGGATCACCAGAGTCAATAGAAGTCATCGTTTTGGGACCATGTTGGTACAAGTTTTATGGGCCATCCAGTATTTGTGACATATTTCAGTCTAAACCCAAGTGGTGGGTAAACAATCACCAGACTGACTTTCGATGTGGTACACATTTTCAACACAGTTATTCAAATTCAAACCGAGACAACAGACATGTGTGCTGGCAAGTAAAACAAATGTGCATTGTCCCAAACAAAAGCATCCTTCTCCAGAGTGTATGTTGCAGACGTCAGTCCAATACATCAATTGCTATCTTGCATGGAATGAAATGATTTTATTTCAGAGAGAGGATGTTGGGACCACATCCTCTCTCGTCAGTAAAGCCTTGTGTTTGATTTCACTCTTCATCGCTGTTTGTCTTTAGCTTGGTGGTGTAACACTGTGTCCACATCCTGTCTTTTGAAGTTGGGGGAGGCGCGGGGGGAGAGGGGGGAGAGAATATGCTGTCCAATTCACGAGCATATATGTTGGAGTCATAGCTGTCTATTTTAACATCTCTTGGGTCTGATCCAGTGAGCTGTCAAAGCTTTAGGCTTCAAGCACATCATCAAGGTATGCAACGCCTCATCCAGTGCCAAGTACGTCTTATGGAAAAACACTCATGAGCCAGCATCCCGGTTCTGATTAATGCTGTTTATGGCACAGCACGATGCAGGTATCCCATCGTGACTGACATTTTACATAAGTACACCACATGTAGAATTAAAAAGGGCTTTAAAACGGCTTTAAAACGTCTGAATTCAGCTGCAGAGAAAATTAACTTTAGAAGTCTGCTGGTGAACATTTTCACTTATAGCAGTCAAAACATTGCTGTAAGTCTGAATGCTGGGATGAAATACTTGTTGAGACGAGTACTTTTTGTGGTGGAAGAGATGCCAACTGAGGACAAGGCAGCGGGAAGGAGAGCTGGCTGTTAGCGGACATAATGGGAACCAGACCTGCTGTTGGAGAGGTAATTAAACTGCACAGCACAATGGCGTCACCCCTCATAAAGTCTTCAAGAGACGTTTTTTTTTTTACCTCCTAACTCTTTTCCTTTCGACTTCCATGTATCCAAGATCCGTAAAAAGAGATTCAACTGAATTTGGTGACTGGATTCAGTTTAATATCATCAACGGTGGAAAAAGATTAAAGAAGAAGAAAGAAGATTAATCCCTCAGGAATTTGTGGCACTATTGTTGTTTCTCTGTTTTATTTCCTAGTTTCATTTTACTTATTTTTATTACACACAATATCATGCAATGTTTATCTGCAAATTATAGCACATAACTTAACTGCTACACGAAAACCCTCAAACTTAACACAGTAAAATCCACTGAATCCTTTCCGTTTTCATTTGTAAACATTTTTTCTGACAACAAAGTCTCATAGGAATGGAAGAGGTTTTTTGTTAATGTTACTGTTTTTCCTATTTTCCTGTTTTTCCTATTTACCAGTCAGACATCTAGTAGATGCTGTTTTTGTTTTTTAATATCTCTGCTTGCAATTTAGTTTCTGGAAACAGATTGTTAAGGCTAAGATTGGACTGATTTAGTACAATTACTGGATGTCGAGGAAAGTTATGTAGCATTTCAAGTGGCAGCTGTGCTCTTCCTGAGCCACTCAGCAGCAGTACAATACTTAATTTGACATGTTTACATGTAAATAATCCTACTTTCTATATCTGATGTCCATCCATAATCTATACCTGCTCCCATTGGGGGACTGGAGCCGATTCCAGCTGACTTTTGGTGGAGGCAGGGTACATCATGGACACATCACACCTGATGTCATGCCATTATTTGTAATAATTTAGATAATATTGAATCTGGATGGGTATTGTAAATACACATATTTGCGGTGGCTGGTGATCTGTGTACATAAGGAGTGGATTGAATCAGTGTGATGTCCAATTTGCTATCAGTGTAATTAGTGACTTTATAGCCAAGTAAATTGTAGTGGATGTTGCACAAGCCATCTTTTGACATGTAAATGTGTTTCCAGTTTCCCTGATCTTCTTTAGAAATGATCAAATTCCCACCAAACTTTCCCTTTAGGTTCAAGTATATATTTGATTTTCGAAATGATGAGCACCACTTGCACTTCTCTCCTCCTCGCTCCATCGGCACAGACGAACGGAGAGCCCACCGTCGCAATCCCAGGCTCCTGTATGTGTGTGTGTGGAAGCCAGTCACCCCCGAGGAGGGTGTCAGGGTTCAGGGGGCAGCACGGGGGTGCAGGTCACGACCTGTCATGTCACGCTCTAATTGTGATTGTCATGTTGGTGGAGAGGAAAGAGACTGGAAAATTAGCAAGCTAACATAAATCTGAAGGATAGATACTGGGCCGTGAATGTCTGAGTGTTTGTGTGGGAGTATGTGCGCATGTTTGAGTGTTTCTGCTCCGTGTGTGTGTGTGTGTGTGTGTGTGTGTGTGTGTGTGTGTGTGTGTGTGTGTGTGTGTGTGTGTGTGTGTGTGTGTGTGTGTGTGTGTGTGTGTGAGAGAGAGAGAGAGAGAGAGAGAGAGAGAGAGAGAGAGAGAGAGAGAGAGTGCAAGAGAACGGGTTTGTGTGTGTGTCGGGGTGGAGGAGATTGAGTTATTTTGTCCCGGGGCAAACGGAAACCATTGTTTAAGCCACAGCTCTTCTCTCATGATTATTTGCTGTTGTGGGAGACGCTGTGGTTTCAGAGTCACAGAACAAGAACGCAGTGTGGCACTAAGAGAAACAGAAACAAAGTAAGGAGGGGGAGGAGGAAATGAGGGAAGAGGACAGTAAGAGAGGGAAAGACAGAGCTACGGAAACAGTATGAGAAAAGAATTGGCATGAAAACCAGAAAAGGAACGATGAAACTACTAAGAAAGAAGAAAATCAGAGAGGTTAGAGGACTACATACAATAAAAAAAAAAAAAAGTTAGAGAACACCTAAGAAATAGTAATGAAAAGAAAAGTCAAAGTTAATAGAGAAGAATTGTCGAGGGGAGACGTGCAAAGGGAAAATGGAGAGAGGACAAGAGAGAGGTGATTCCTCCCATGCCTGTCATTTCTTTTTTTTTTCTTTTTTGCTGTGATCCTTCTCAACCTCAGGCTGTACATATCCTCAGGCCAGCCCGTCGCTGGAATTTACAGTCCGACAGGCCTGCCTGCTAATAAAACACATGTGGGCTTGTAGAGGAATGAGGAGGGACAGGGGGCTGAGAACAGCCTCTCTCTTGTATCTGTGCACTTACAGCACATGCACAGGAACAAACACACTCAAATATACATATACCTGATCATGCATATAATCATGTTGTCTGGACAGTCATTGCTGGGAAGGATTCTGGTTCTGTTCCTCCTTGCATGTGGATATGCAGATGGAGATATTTCATGAAAACACACGAGGTATAATCTCTTGCCAGCTGATATACAGTAGATCCTATTTCATTTACTTTTACATCATCTCTTCAAGTGCTTCCGTACTTGTGGTGGTCAAAAAAATAGACATGCCATAGATACATGTTCTATATGCTTATGTAAACTGTTGAATTTTCCATCAATGATTCAAAATTGTACTCGCCCTATATTGCCTTAGGAATCCTCAATGATCCGTTCACAAATCATTGTTTCTAAAGACATTAAAAAAAAAAAAAGCTATCCTGGGATGAATTATCTTCCAAATTTGTAAAGTGGATCACTTGGGGATTAAGCTATAAATGTTCCACACATGTAATCGATTTCCAGGCGATGCAGAGCATGAGATTTGGCCAAAGCGAAGTGGCCTTGAGTCCCACTGAAATCAGTCTTTCCTGTGCTGCTAACAAATAACAACTGACATGAAGAACACATGCAGCTCACAAAACCGGCTTTGGCCATTTACCCTCCTATAAATGTAAAAGATCTCTGTTTCTCTTGTTCTCTCGTGTCTCCTCTCTTTGTCTTATCCTATTATTTCTCCCTCTCCGTGATTCATCCCCCAGCTGTCCACAAAACATGTCCCCGCTGTACAGAAACACTCAAGTATTATCCCCTGCGTAGAAAAGCTTGCAATTAAATGGTTTTATGTACTTGCCGCAAGAAGAGTGTGTGTGTGTGTGTGTGTGTGTGTGTGTGTGTGTGTGTGTGTGTGTGTGTGTGTGTGTGTGTGTGTGTGTGTGTGTGTGTGTGTGTGTGTGTGTGTGTGTGTGTGTGTGTGTGTGTGTGTGTGTCCGACAGAGGGAAAGGAGAGTGTGTGCATGCCTGTCATGTGTGCGGTGTGGCTTCAAGCAGAGATCCTGCCTCCAACCGGGGCCCTTACTGAGTTTTGTGAGACTCCAGGGGGCCCAGAAGAGAGAGAGACAGAGATAGAGAGCCCTGTCAACAAAACCTCTCCAGCTCAGCCTCTCTCCTCGTTAATCTCCGACTCTCTCTCAGGGCGTCTGCAGGGATGCATGTCGACGTCGAAGAAATATGCTCATGTTGGCCCATCGGTCAGCATTTCCACTAAACAATGGGGCACCGAAGTCATCTATACGTCCGATATAGTGAGCGTTCACTCAGACTTGATAAGAGTATTATGTGAAAATGAACTTGCTGCTTCTGCTATGAAATCTTAATGGTACTTTATCAGTCCATGTTTGACAGTTTTCTGCAGAGGTTAAAAATAAAGCATACATGATTAATTTTCCTGGGACCTTTAGGCTAAAGCCATTGCAAAGCAGACAAATGCATTGTATAGGGTTGTTTGAGTTAATAGCATTTATTAAAATGCCAGATATACTTGCAAGTCAAAATTCACAAAACAGTTTTTAAAGTTAATGGTTCATGTCTTAACTAACAGTTGCTAATTTACAGATTCAACCATGTAGCAGTCATAGCATTGTGTTTGTGCCTGTAAGTCCAATATTTACTCTTTTATTAAATGCATTATTATTACTCCTAACAGTCTTGTATGTTTACCAGCCTGGCTGTCTTTTTGCCATTTGGTGCAAGTAGCATTCTGTTTTTAGAGTTTGCTGCAAACAGCGGCATGCTTCATTCAGAAGTGAGGCTGGTGATAGTAAAACCAAAACAATGAGCTGAAAAAAACTACAAAGGAATTCATTCTTCCTGTAGTAAAAAAAAAAAAAACAAATCTGAGTAATAGCTGTAGTATAAAGTTTTGTGTATTAAAGTGTTACAGACTGGAGTGTTATGGTGTGGGTTAGACAATTTTTCCTTTAAAGTAACATCCATTTGAGGGACAATAAAATTTAAAACACTTTGTAATAACATTAGTTTTAACTTCTGCATTTGCTGCAGTGACATAAATCTACTTATAGCTTCTTCGCACCGTCTTTATTTGGACTTCATTTACTTTAATTGAATGTTTATGTGATCACTTGTGGTTACTGTTATGAGTCATGATTTTTGAGACTTGTCAAAACTCCTGTCCTGCGTCGGTCCTCGGCGATCACCTGCCTGATACCGTTGCAGTACCACCCGAACCCACGCTGCCCTGGTGTGGAGCGCCCACAGGCCAGCTTGGACTCGCCTGTCTCGGCCCCGGTGAGAATTATGGGGACACCCTCACCTGCCTGCACGGGTCTCGCTGACTTTCTCCCTTTCCTGACAAGCCCGAGTGCCAGCCATCCTGGACTATTCCTGTGTTCATGCACGTTTCAGTTTATTTTCCCCCTGCTCAATTGGAAAATAAAGCTCCCTGTTTTCAAGTTACCTGCTGTGTGTTTGCATTTGGGTCCGTTTACTAACACCACCTCATAACAACTCTGACAGCAGCCGTGGAACGTCATTTGTTTTGACCACCAGATATGATCGAGCACGTGTTATGCTTGGAGGATATAAATGATGAGACAGCACAGGCTTCAAAAATGTCTCCATTGTTTCTCGAGCTGTCCCCCATCATCTGGAAATACAGACAGGGGTGGGGGATGGGATGTATCTGGGGTCAAATTAAGGCTGAGGCTCAGTCTGTATATTATTAGGATGAAGGCAGATAGTCAGGAAGGGACGATGAAGGGTTGTCTTGTGATTAGATAGACTTTCCTAATGTATAGGAAAAATTGGTAGGATTTCCAAACAGTCAAAAATAAAACATGGAGGGAAATAAACAAAAAAGTACCAAAGTAGGACACATCATCATACACCCACACGGAGCTATGAGTGAGCGGGTCGGGTGGGGGTGTGGGAACTGTTGAGTCCTGGGGCTTTGGACGTCACGAGAAATTGTATCGGGGTGTCATATCAGTGGTAGGAGAGGTTTGGATGGTTGTTTGTTTGCTGCTGAGTATTTTCTTTGCACATAATCTGTGATAATGAGGTGGAAAACATAGACAAGGCTGCAGTTTATATAGGACATGGAGAAGGCTCATTATATTCATTCATCTTCATAGCAGGAAATGAATGAACTACAGTCACTCATGGCAAAACTCTCCCTCATAAAGACATACAGACTTTAAGTTTCTTTCCTTAATTGACCAGACATATTTGGATGATTTGCTCATTATTTGTTTGCCATTTTGTAAAAGGCTGATTTGACATTTTTGTCCTTGGATGTCTCATTATGAGATGAAGCAGCAGACGCAGGCTTGAGAATTGACATTTGACCCAGTATTTTTTCAGCTGTGTCTGACAGCAAACCTCCAGGGACTCATAGGGAATCTTCTCTTTGCATGTAAAAAGGAAATGGGTATAAAGTTCAGGAAACGTCCCCCCTTGTATAAGTTATATTCCGTGCGCCCTTTACTTTAACTGTTTATCCCTTTGAACAGTTACAGTTCTCACCAAAAGAAGACACTATATCAGTGGGTGTTTTTTTTTTTTACCACAGCCACATAAAAACACTCACTGAACCCTGGAATTATATTTCATCTTTATTACTTTTTTTTCTTCTTTTTTTAAAAATTTAATTTATGTTTTTTGTAAATTAATTCTGAAATAAAAGTGTAGAGGTTTCAGATTGGGACCATGAGGTGGAGGAACCAGATGAGGAGGCAAGAAAAATCTTTACCTGTTCTTAGGATTGTTTATTCTGTTCAGTCAAACAAGACAGTTCAGGCTGGGTTTGGTGATCCTGAGAGAAGGAAAAAAATAAACCAAAATGTAAAAAAAAAGAACTGATGAAAACAATTATCAAAAGGAAATAGCAAATTTTGAAATCAATGCAAATGTTAATGTCTGTTTTGCAGAAAACTAAAAGCAACACAATGTCATTTTGGAGAAGATCAATTGTTTAATGATATTTAATATGTAACACTGTGAGATCTAGCACAAAAAAGTCATATTTTGAAGGCAGAATTCAAATTTTTAGTGTGTGCAGGTTCTTCCGTGTTTTCTGTATTCATGTGCGTTGTGTGAACGTTGGGGTTTCACACCAGCGTGAGTGTGAGCAGTGTTGTAAATGTGGTTTACATAAACCTACAACTGCCTTCACATCTCCAATCCTTGCCGCGGGCATTTCTCTCCCGTGTCATGTTCCTGCAGTGTCAATAGCATGCCAACGTACACTATGACATACATAATTGATCAGTCTCCGTGGTGACGTGGAACCGGAGGAGTCATTACCATGGCGATCTCGATTGGATGCTCAGGTCTGTGGGATGATGTCATGACTGCGTAATTCTTGCTTTAATTAAAACTGTTTTTAAATGTGATTTGATGATTCTGTCACTTCTAAACCCGATTAGGGGCTCTGATTCGACATGGCGTTTGTCATTTCCAGTAAGCAGGACTTAGTTATTTTTGCCTGGATTCCACACATTTGGAAAAATACCAAACAGGACATGGTAATAAAATGTGTAATCCATGAGGGTGAGGCTGGGGAAGCCGTCAGAACTGATTTGTATGAAGACCACTGTGGTCTGAGGAGGCAGTGCATTACCCTAATGCAGGATGTCTATTCAAAGAAAAGAGGTCATGCTCAATACATTTAGAATTTAGAATTTCATTATGAATAAAATGCTGTGAGTCCTGGGGCACATCTATTTATGCCTTTCCCAGCATCAATGCTTTTATCTGACAATAAACCTGAGTGAAAGTGGAAAACATCTATCTGAACTATTTTCTGTGCATGAATTAATCAGAATAATAACAAATGATGTGTTTTAGAAATAAACCACATTAAATCTCTAAAATATGATAATGTGTGATTAAATCTGTACAAATTGCCTGAGGTTAGGGGGGTAAAGCTGTGCCACAGTTTGAAATATGCCAAAAATAAACTATCAGAGCAACAGGTGCACATGACAAGCTGCAGTTTCACAGTTAAAAGCTGAGAGTGATGGGCTTTTGTTCCAGGATAAATAAAAAGTCACCCGGAGTTCAGGCGCACATGTCTCCGTGTCTGTCTTTCTGGCTGATTATCACTGTGAATTGTCTTTCTGTATAACGTGAAATGGTGAGCATGGTCAGCCAGAAAGGGCACGGCTGAAAGTGAACAACATGGTTTAGACTATAAGTTCAGCGTGTCCCATTAGATAGAGCACGGTACTAAAACTGTTGGGGGTTTTGCATTTGACTGCCATTAGAGTCATCCAAATATAAAAGTTTGGAGGGAAAACTGGAATGTTAAGTGGATGCCTTTCATTGTAAGATTTGCCTAAGGAATTACAAAACCATTAAAAGGTCTTAAAAACTAAATCTTTATTTTAAAATTTGCATTAAATATGTAGCTCTGCTTTTGTTTTTGAGCTGTTTTCGAAACAAATTACTTAAAAGAATAAATTACATTGGAGGAGTCTCAGATAAAGACATTTTTATAGATGCATCTTGTTTTGAAATGTAATAATTTATACAATATTTCTCTTGATTGTCTCCCTCGTGTTCAGACAAACGGCTCACGCAGGAAATAAATAAATGTCAACACACCCAGCGTGACTCCAGAGTTGTTGAATTGCAAATGCAAAGAACATGATGTGGTACTGAAATTCAACCAAACTAAGATGCGATAGTCTGACAATTATAATAGCAGCTGTAAGCCGCGGGAAGGCTATGTTAGCCATTAGCTTGCAGAGACCCATTAATACTTTCTAATAACTTATTTTTGCAAGGAAGCAAACCAGAAGGATAGAGTTAATGTGCTGTGTGAGACATTTCGTTAGGGTGTGTGTGTGTGTGTGTGTGTGTGTGTGTGTGTGTGTGTGTGTGTGTGTGTGTGTGTGTGTGTGTGTGTGTGTGTGTGTGTGTGTGTGTGTGTGTGGGAGAGAATGTGTCATCCTGCTGCTTTGATTCTGAGTTAACATTGCTGAGCTGATTGATTTCCCTTATAGGTTTCATGGTGATGCTATGGCCTTGTTTGATTTGTTCAAACATGTGTGACTGCATGGATTCATCTGATGTCGAAATGCAGTGTAAAAAGAATTCAACAGTACATTCCACGTCAGATATTTCAGTCCAACGTGTAAAGGCTTTCCTGCAAGTGGAACCCTGTTGGAAAAAAAACACAGCAATATCCCAAACTAAACAACAAAATACTCAAAGCCCATTCTTTTAAAATCTCATCTCTGCCTTTTCTGATCTGGTGTCCCTGTTAGCAGGATCACAGAGCTTTCACAACGTATTCTAAAAATTAATATGTCCCATACACAAACAAATGTTTTAGGAAAAATGTTTTAGGAAATTACTGCACCACGGTTGTTTGCTGCCACCAACCATCAAGTGGACGTTTACATTCATACAGGTCAAGATATGTAAAGAGTTATTTAAATGTCATTTCTTGACCACTTTATGAATGAGTTATGTCCACACATTTGTTTTGTGATGTCACGGTGGCCTTTGACCTTTGGCCGCCAAAACAAAATGTTTATCCTGAAGTCAAAGTGAACGTTTGTGCCAACGTTGACAAAAATCCTCCATGATGTTCTTCAGATATTGCGTTCACGAGAAATTGGTCAATGTGAGGTCACAGTGAGCTTGACCTTTGACCCCCAAAATCGTATTAGTTCATCCTTGGCACCAACTCAACGTTTGTGCCAAGTTTTAAGAAATTTACAAAATCAGGTCGTGATCCGCTTACCTAACTACGTGTAAAGAGGAAACAGAGGATATCTTATTTTCAAAGAAAACTGTGCATATTTCTATTTCACTCGTAAAGTTTGCAATGCACATGGTGGTGATGCAACCATTTGTGTTTACAATATAAAAAACAACATCGTAACAATTTAAGCCATTGTTTTTTCTTGCTTTCCAAATATTCACCCTATTGGCAGTAAATCCACATAATGAACATGCGGCACCATTAATCCTGAATGCAGATTATAAAACAAAGGGTTGGCTAATCCCCGGGTACTGCTGAATACGGAGCATCACTTGTTCATGTACAACAAGTCCTTGTATTAATGAGCCTACTGTACACCCAGTCACTGCTTTCTCACCACTCTGCCAAACTCTAGGAGAGCTTTTGTGCATAGTGAGACCAAAGTGGTTGATGTTGGCTGACACGGTTCCCCCAGGCGATGGAGTGATGTCGTCTGTTGCTCAGCGCACCACCTTGTAATTAACCTGTTTATTTAAAAAATGATTTATAATTAAAGTTGACGTTGCTTGATGTGATGGATGTGAGGTTAGCTTCATGCATTGCAGCCCAGCTGACTTCTGAGGAGCTTCAGGATCTGATTGTAAAACAGCCCTGTTAGCCACCGCCTCTTATATTTACTTAGATTAGGCTTTGAGCTGCAGGGGGACCACGCCACTGGTACAGTTGTAATGAATGCCGCTGTAACAGCCAGCAGTTGCACACACACACACACACACACACACACACACACACACACACACACACACACACACACACACACACACACACACACACACACACACACACACACACACACACACAAAGGATGCGCACAAAGAGAAAACACATGCACAAATGTATGTACATGCACACATTCGTGGTTCCTCAAGCGAGCATGATTCAGCCCCCATTCAGCTGCTGTAATTGTTGTGAGAGCCTCTTCTGCATTCTGCAGTGCTGCTTGATATCATCTCTAAAAGTTTGTTTAGGTTTTGTAGTTCCTTCTTATTTTCTCAAGATCACACATCATTTGTGATTCATGTAGAAGAGCAGGTTTATAAGTGTGATAAGAAGAAAGCTTAGACTGTTATTTCATCCTGACAATTAAATAATTCTTTATTTAAATAGTGCCAAATAACAGTTAAAATTGTCTTTTGGTGTTTTACAAGACCCAGAGCCTCAACCCCCCTTGAGCAAGCATTAATTCAAGAGTCGCAAGAAAAAACTCTCTTTTAACAAGAAGAAAAAATGAGCAGAACCCAATCGGTAATCATAATGTTGGTTAACCATTTAGCACACATAACAGAAGTTAAATTTAACATGCACAAATAGTATCCAGGAGCAGTTTCCACAGAGTGATGTATGGTTATTGCCGTGAACCATAGGCTATATAAAAATGGATGTAACTTTGGGGTCTAATGCGGAAGTGCCATGAAGTGCAATTCCACCAAGGGCAACTAGGGGCTATCTCCAAAAGCCTCTGTCTCCATAGACATAAATTCTATTTTTTATTTTACATATGTCTTTATGGTGTCATTCGCTAAATCCACTCCTTCTGAGCAGTGTTCTAATGGGCCTTCTGAAAATAATCTCATAATTAATTAGATATTAGGCCTCAAAAAGCTGTATATTTGGGGGTGTGGCTGGTTTGATTGACATGTCTGGGATATGCAGTCCGGTTTTCGCCATAAGCAGGCGGGCAAAGCGTCCTCAGGTTCCCAATCAGTTAGAGTCAGATCAACTCCTAACTCCTCCCAAGCTCATCTAAATATGGTCACTTCTGGGTCCTGAAAACCAAGATAGCAATGGCTGAAATGCCAAACTTGGAGCTTCAAAATGTCAGTTCACAAACTAATTGGTTATGTCACGGTAGGTTGATGCTTGTCATGGATGTAGCTTTTTTTTTTTAAATATATTTTTCTTTTTAACAAAACTTATGGCCTCACAAAACACCACTGACTTATTTCTGCTGTGTTGTATGTCTGCTGCTAGTTTACTACACATGCTAAAAGTTTGATAAAAGCAGCTCATGAGGTTTTGGAGAGGATTAAAACCCCCATCTCGACTCTTTGTCTGTAGTGTATTGTACACAGATTATCGCTCCTTCTACAACCCCAAACACAACACTTCAACATGCAGATAAATCAGGTGACAGTGAATGGATAGTCATTGATTTTTTTTTTTTCCTATTTTGTTGTTTTGGTTATAAGGATGAAAGATGATTATTCTTCAATATCAGTTAGTGTTGTCAAATCATCACCAGCGATTTAACAGAAGAAGGCGAGTCATTATATTGCGCTTACTTTTCGATTATGGGTCCTGTTATGTGACCTTCTCTGCCTCTCCTCTATTCTGAAATTATCTCCAGCATTCACTCTACATGGCCTGGCAGAACAGCTAGGCTTCATTGTGACTCAATGAGGTGTAAATAATAAGCATGGGCTTTCTGCAAAGACACGTTTGGGCATTAAGTGATGAGCTGCAGCACACAAAGGCTCAGAGGGTGTCAGGGACAAACTGTGCCAGCCTGGAGAGGTTTACACACACCTAAAGATCACACAATACAGTGGAGTATCAAAGAAGAGGTGGATAAAAACATTCATCATTATGTCTTTACTGGAATAGAGAATGCTGTTTTGTGCTTTTGTCTGTTAAACATAAAAATGGTGTTCTTTCGAGTTGGCTTTCTCACATTTAAATTCTGTCAGGCAGGGCTGGAGATTGTGACTAAATCAACATATGTTTTCTCCCACCTCTCCATAAGTCAACAGTCATTGAGTCAGTAAGTCAATGAATGGTGTCTTTATTCCACTTGGATGGCTGCAGCACCAAGCAACTCAAAAATATCTCAGAGGTGGTCTTGGTTCAAGTGCAGACTGGAGCCGAAGTGAATCACTGACTGAATTAGTGATGAAACGATGGATTTTCTTATTCAAAATGACAAGATTAGTTATTCAGAAAACAGAAAAGAAAATTGCCCTGAAAACTAGATTTGGAAGGAGAACAGTAACAACATTAAAAGAGGATGTGATGTAATTACCAGACAGTTGCTCTACACGTAAACGTGACTTTAAAAGCTGTGGAAGCTTCGATTGGGATGCTTCTTGGTGGCAATCAGTTTAACTAGTGGAAGTGTCAGAGCTGTAGGATGCACGCAGCGAGACATAATCAAGAATGATGTATGGTTTCATGTTAGACTGGGAGCTAGTTGGCAGGAAACACACATCCATCAAACCAACAGCCAACCTATTTAGTCTCCGACTAAATGCTTTAAATTGAACTTAATTTGATTGACTTTTGCAAAAGGACGTTCCCAAACCGAATTTGTAAGGGACGCCTACTAAATAGCCTTGTTTTGTGTTTCTGCATCTTGACAGTTGAAGGTCATTCAAAATGAAAGGCGATTGTATCACAACCGGAAATTCTCACTGTTTGTGATTACATACAAAGGACTGCTGGTAGGAATTTACATTATAGCTCAGCTAGAGCTGATGGGAAAGTTTTTATTTTTCAGGTGTTGGGTCGCAAACTTAAATACTGGGGAAATGAAATGATGGTGGGGCTACACCATGGACTGTGTATAAAAATGGACGAAGCTGAAAAAATAGGTCTGAAAAATGAGGTCAGTGCGGAAGTGCCTTCTCCAAAGAGGTCCTGGCTCCATAGACACCTATTCAACTTCTCTCATGAAATACAAAGTCAATACATTTTTTCCACGAGTCATTGTGGTGTCATTTGCCAAAGTCACACCTTTTTTCTCAAAATTATCAAATTGACTACTCTTCATCATCTGAGGACAAAGACAAGGACAAGTAAGGGAGTTACCAACATCAGTAGTATTCATCCTTTGAAGGTCTACATGAAATCCATGAAATAGTTGTTGACATTTTGCAGTGTGAACCAAAGTGGTTGACACTAGTGTGCCATTAATTAGCTATTTCAGGACTTTCTGTACTTTTAAGATGTAGAGCGGTAAGAAAAATTTTCCAAAAGCTGATATACAAGTTCTGTGAAGAAACCTTTAAATGTATTATTCTTCTGAGAGCTGATGGCAGGAAAACATATTCATGCAGAAAATCCTGAGGTAGCAGTTTCCTGTCGGCTCCAAAACATTTCAGAAGCGTTTAACGTGACACACGCGACCTTGTGAATGTTTTTGTTTTGGTTGTGGTGAGCTGAGGTCACTCTGTGTTGTGTCCTCGGGCTGAGAGCAGGCTCAATGATCCTGGTGAGATTCACAGAGAGCACAAGGCTTTCTGAAGGGTCTCCGAGCTGATTGTTCAGCAGACCCGGTCCTACGTGATGCAATTAATGAAACTGTTGGGATGAATGAGATTTTCTCTCTTGAACAATGCTCCCGTAAAGTTTGGGCTGTCAAGTTCGTCGCTACACTCTGTCTGTTGCCTCGAGCCTGGAGGTCCTGGGTGTCGCTGCTGGCTCCCTCAAGAATGGATGACCTTTAACCCCCTGGTAGTCTGGGGGTCATCACGCTTTGACCTCGGCTGTTACAAGGGTACATTCCCACTGAGAGGCCTGAAGGCCCCCAAGGCCACAAGCGCACACGTTAAACATTTAGCACACACGTATTCACGAGCATAGACACACTCAAAAATGCCCACTGAGCTCTGCCGTTGAGTCAGCAAAAACAAACTCCTAGGCTTCTTTGTTATAATAATCGAGTTTGACTTTGAAGGTTTTTCTGTGAACATTATTAAATTTCCCCCAGAGTCACAAAGTCTGGCACGGCTTTATTAATTAGTGCAATGTGTAGCGAGTGATTTACAGCCAGAGTCTTTGGTGTCAGAGTTTAGAGTGGTGGAAATGGGTATCATTAGTCTGCAAGAAGCTCTAAGTAGTGGCCATATACACATAATGAAAGCTTTCATTAGGAATCTGGGAGGATTGGTTGAGCAAGGTGAGTAAGCATGTCTGTGTGTTTCCAGGGAGTGAAAGCAGCCCACAGTACCTGTCTCCCCTACTAGCGTCTCATTTTTTTTCCTCTCTTTTAAACGCTTTTATTTACTTGTATTTTTTATGTATTCAAGACATTGCCCAGTTACAGGCTTTTCTGATGATCCTACCATTCATACAGTACAGCCCTTTCCAGAGTACCATGCACAGCAAGTTGAAGATTTCCCAAGGCTTTACAGGAAGCCTGGGAAAGTACAATGCACCACTGTGCACTGATGTGATGCAATAGTGTTTTACATGTTGGATCTATACACTGTAAATAAAAGTGGACTTAGCCTCCAGGTCTGAAAAATGGGGCCAATGCAGAAGTGCAATACCCCTAAGGGTCACTGGGGGTTGGCTCCAAAAAGGCTCCTGCTCCATAGACTCACATTTAACTTTGCTCATGAAATACAAAGTCAGTAGGTTTTTTTTCTCTGGTCATTATTGTATCATTTGCTTAAGTCACTCCTGCTTATTAGTTTTCTGTTGGTCCATCTGAAATCCGACATTAATTCGATATTAGGCCTCAAAAAGCGGTAAGTTTGGGGGGGTGTCTGTTTGATTGACAGACCTGTGGTCTAGTCAGGTTTCCACTGTAGGTGGGTGGGTCACTGTGTCCTCAAGTTACCAATCAGATCGAGTCAGATCTACCGCTTGCTCCTTCCCAGCACGTCCAAATATGGTCACTTCTGGCTCCAAAATAGCAAGATGGCAACAGCCAAAGTTTGAACTCGAGGCTTCACAAGGGCAGTTCATAAACCAATGGGTGACATTACGGCCTGTTGCCGCTCCGTTCGATCCGATTCATTTGAGAAGTAAACTGGGGCAAACTGAATGACAAATGTAAGCCAAAGAAATCAGGATGTGAATGTTGGAGGGTTGCCCACTTTTAAATCAGTTGTGTTGCTGTGAATGCGACCTTCAAATAGCACAGCTTATCCACTTGTCAGTTTGAGGCCACCTGCATATAAAATACATTGACTACTTTAGGAAACCTCCTCTGTAAAATGAGAATTTATGCCGCTCAATCACACTGAAATGTTAACAGGATGCTTTCTGCCCACATGTAAGCTGCTTTGCTGCCAGTGGATGAAACTACTGCGAGTCTGCCTTCAGCAAGCACTCTCTCCGTCACATGCACACTCAGTGTGACTATGAAACAGAAAAATAAATGCAGGCGACACCGGTTCATCATTAACACTGTGAGCAGACAGAGGGATCTCTAGCCTTATGTAATCGGTGTATTTCCTGTAGGCTTGTCATCTGCCGGTAAATTAATCATTAAGTCCTGCTGCTGCACTGGACCATCTCTGCCCTCTGTTTTTTTTTTCAAGCTGTGCTTCAAGCTGTTCTTTTATATAATCATAAAAGCAGGGTTTCCGGTTAAATTGAGACATGGAAAATTTGCGCACAAAAAAATATAGGGGGTGTTGGGAGGTGGTGGTGGTGGTGGATAAAACATTGATTAGATGATATGAAAGCAATGGCACATCTCGTGTTGCATAAAAATCACTGCCTTAAATGACTTATAAATTAAATTACTATTAATACCTTGTTGCTCTGTCACTTGCACGCCTTCTCTCTGTTTGTGTTTTGTTCTCATTTTAATAAATTTTGCACCAACTGTGAGTCAAATTACTTTTAAACAGCTTTCCAGGAAATTAACCAAAATTAGACATAAACCAAAGGGTGCAGCAGCATTTGGGGTAAAATTAGGAGCTTATCCACAGGGGCATCTTCTGATGGCTTCGTGTCCTCTGGGACTCATTGTTCTCGGCAGCAGATTTAATCTCAATTCCTGTCTTCCCCGCTGCTGCACGCAGATGGTTGTGCTCCTTCAAACAGCTTAAAAGGTCCCGTAAAAGGGACCTTAGTGAAAGTGGAAGATGTGAGGTTTAGCAAAAACATATATTTTCATTCGTTCTTGTCCTTTCCCTATCCGTGTAAATTATTTTCCTTCCCTCCTCCTTTCACTCTTCCTCCCTCACGACATGCACAGAAACACACACACACACACACACACACACACACACACACACACACACACACACACACACACACACACACACACACTCTGTGGGAGTTGGCTGCCGTGGTGGCTGAGCGTGTGCGATGCCAAGGCAGCAGCCTGGTGCGGCAGTGACGTTGAGTCAGAGCTAGCAAGAACACAGCCAGAACCCATGGCATATTCATCACAACACATGCACATCCACATCCACACACACACACACACACACACACACACACACACACACACACACACACACACACACATTGTACAGGGGTCCAGAAGTGGAAGAAAACCAGGTGCGGTGCAGATGCAGAAGTTTAACTGATTCAAGTTAGAATCAGTGTGTTCATCGTCTTTTCTTCTCCAACTCTCCATCTTTGTCTATTTGTATATTTCTCTCTCTTCTATGTATTTATTTGTTCTTCATCTGTGCTCACTTCAATGTTACATAAATTCTAACCCACTCAACGCAGTCTTCCAGGAAACTCAGGAGCACAATGAAGTAAACAAATAACCTCAGCAGAAGATGGGATTACGCCCTCTGGTCCTCACTTTGTTTACATATTTTGGGAGACGGTGATGGCGCGCTTGGTTGCAGAAATATATGGTGGTGCAGCACATGCGATAAATGTGTGCGAACGTGTTCTTGTCTATGTGCCCGCATGCGTGCGTCAGCATTCATGGATTGCATTGAAAGCCCCCATTAATGATGCAGAGATGTGGGATCGATGGCTGTGCCCTCCTCTGTCGTGTTGTAGCAACCTGTGAATATCAGCTGATGGCGGCACAGCTGGGCGGCAGAGCACAGCATGGCACCACTCTGGTGACTTTCTGCTTCATTGGACTCTAATGTAGCATGCAGAGCAGCAACACAGATCAGGTAGAAGGTGTGGACTTATCGCAAAGGAAGGACATCTGTACAAAATCAGATCATTTGAAAACTGTGAGGCCTGCTTTGATTATTCGGTTAAAAAAAGACCCATACACAAAATATCCCTTTTGGTCATTTAATCATGATTATATAATGAATCGAAACATGTCCTGACCTCAAATAACAACTGGTAGATTGCGATTTATGTACATTAACCAGCAGACAGTGAGAGTAAATGATCAGACAGACCCTCCTGTAGCTGCTGTAAATTAACATAATGAATGGTAGAATGAGTACAAGTCATTTTAGACCCAGACTGAGAAGATTAAATTAGCTGGTTTTCATTTATAAATGGAGCACCATTTCAAACATAATCTCCATCCATACTAATTCAATGCTCTTTGTGGGGCTGATAACGCAGCTGGACATGAGAATTGTGTCAAATAGCTTGAATATAGCTTGCTCCCTGCAAATGTAGGCAGAAGTAGCATTATAAAATGCAAAAATTAACTGCACAGCAATGGTTATCCATGTTGAAATAACCACTTTTAGTCAAGGAGGTTTTTTTCTTTTGGAAAAAAGTCATGTAGAGGCAGGCCGCATCAGGGAAGGACACACCATAACCAATAAGACTGATTAAGGAAGTTAACATGTGTGTCTACGTCAGAGTTTTCAAAAATCTTCATTTTTCATGTCCAAACTAAAATGCAAATAGTTTTCAAATGAAAATGGGGTCAAGTTTTACTTTTAGATTACCAGAGAAGTGCAGATATGGCCACACAAAAGATTACACCCTCGGGAACCCATGTTGTTCACAACCTTTTGCAGCACAAGGCGCACAAAATACTTGCTATACGACCTTATGGTTTCCGAGGCTGTAATCTTTACTTACAAATAGTTTGTTTGTCGGGTGATGCAGTGTGGCATTGTGGGTAAAAAAAAAAAACAGTATTCCTAACAGTTCTCTCTCGCGCTGTCACTCTTTTTCTTCACTGCACACACACACACACACACACACACACACACACACACACACACACACACACACACACACACACACACACACACACACACACACACACCTGAGCCCACCTGTGAGCATGTTATTCTACACCCGGCGGCATCCCCAGGAGAGCTCCGGCAGGTGTAACGTTACACCGCTGACACACTTTAGCATTAGCCACAGCTCATTAGGATATACTGGCACCTCTTCGCTCACTAACCACTGTTTGGGACGTTGTACGCTTACTCTGCTAAGTTGCTATTATCTCACTGAAAGATCAACTGTGTATGTCATTGACTTATTAAACTGTGGTGAGACAATGTGGAAGATTTCCTGCAAGTCCATGAAAGAATAGATGTTATTAAATCTGCATTTTTTTTTATTTTTTTTTATTTTTTTTTTGAATAGCATTAGAATAAATTCATTCTTCACTGAACTTAAAATAAATTGTTGTAATGAATTTTTTTTTTCCAGGTATTGGAATTTTCCCTGATTATATAAAACAATAGAAAAGGGTCCATAATAAGCAACCTATGTAGTGAGCGTAGTAAGTGTTGCTGCTCACTCACCATCCTCTCTATAGTTGCAGAATGACTAATTCAAGAAAAACGATCTATACCAAAACATACCAAAACAAATTCTTGTCTATTTATTGCACTTGGCGAATAAAATGATTCGGGTTCAGACTCGACTTGGTATCGCATTCAATACTTCCGCGAGATGGATGAGAGACGAAGCAGCAGCTGGGAGGGGAGGGGGGGGGGGTGCTAGAGACAGAATGATAGATGGAGCAGCCACATAGGAGGCATGTTCGGTGGATACAAGCCAAAATTTCTGTCAAAGGCGCTCAACCCAACAGGGAGCGCTTTCTCAGATCCTCCCCTGGAGAGTTTCAGCCCCCCCACCCCCCTCAACGCTGTACGTCCCACCCGTACTTTCCCCTCATATTCTCCCCTCTTCTCTTTTTATAGCTCTCTTTCTCTCTCTCTCTCTCTCTCTCTCCTGATATTCCTCCATCTGTCTCCGCTCATCCCTTCCTCCTCACCGCTCTTCTCTCTCTCCTCCGCTCCTCGCAGAGGTGATGACAGAACTTCCCTGGCACATGTTGCACAGATGAACCTCCACAGCCTCTGGATACACACCAACACACATCCACACCCATACACACAACACATGCCGAATGGATTAATTCAACCCTTCGCCGTACCACCTCAGTGATGGAACATATACGTGAGGTCTAGATGCCTGACGTTGCGAGATCCCTCTTTACCCCCGGGTAGCATGTCAAGCAATGAGCAACACTTTAGCTGGTGTAGTTACAGGCCAGAACAGCACCCTGCTGCACATAGGGGTATCAGTGCCATGGAAACGAACTGGAGGACGTCCAGACAAGTCGGATGACGAGTTAACATCTGACAGGAATGTGTCAAAAGGAATATCAAGAGACAACTCCACCTGTTTATGTGTTGTCCTGCAGCATTGTGGGAAATGCTGTGCAAACTCAAATCTCAGGAAATCCTCAGATAAATAAAAACAGATGCATGTCAAATCAGTGGGGAGATTGTGTATTTGGCTACTTCGAAAAGTGGAGTGTGGTCAATCTTTGCAAACATTTTTGTGTGCAGTGGTATGTGCACATTTGAATATGGACCTGGAATTTTAGTAGAGAGCGCACATCAAATTTGTTTTCACATTTTGGGGGAACAGAAAGAAGTCGTCAAATCTGTTGGTAGGGGCGGTGGGGAGTGACGATTGTGTTGTTGCGGGTGAGAAAAGTGGGTGTGTTGTCATGTTGAACAACCCACGTAAGATTAATGAATCTCAGAGAGTGGATGTGCCCTTTTGTTAGTATGATAGTGCTGATGAAAGAATTAGTGCACGTTGAATATTTTTTCCTCTGTATCTGGATTATATCTTTTAACTGCACCTTCGCCGGCAGTGGAAACAAACCAACTCTGAACATTGCAGGTTCAAATCATTGAGCTCGAAACACAGCGTGATGTCATCAAGCAGCTGATATCTAATATGCAGATATGTTTGAAAAGATTTGGAACAGATGACAATGGAGTAATTCTGCTGTAATTGTAAACTGGTGCACTACAGAAATAATGCAGAAAAAGATGCATCAAACTAATTCCATGAAGTCATATATTAAATCAATATGATTTGGTGCAGGGCTCCATGAAATTGCCAGACACATTTTTTGTTGCCAGAAAGTGTTTTGTTTCTTCTCAGAAAATAATGACGGCATTATCTGGCCAAAATCTGCACTTGTTTTCTCTCCTGAGCCTGTGGGAGACTGGTTTCCTGTTGCACAAGGCTGAGAGTATTAGTTAGGGCCAGGCACATTTCACTGGGTGTAGTTTGACAAAGCATGAAACACAGCATCGCATCATATTTATCACAACCTATATGTTATGAGGGCCAGATTGCTGATAATGTTCTGTGTATATACATTCTGTGAATATATCATCTGAAACATAACACTGCTGTTAGTTTCTGAGCGTGTGTGTAGGTGAGAGCACTCATTTGTACATCAGAGACTGTTCATGTGTGTAACATGTGGTTCTCATTGGGTTTCATTGAGTTTCATTTGCCTATCTGAGCCAGTTTCTCACCTCTTAAGCCTTCAGGTTTATGTGCAAAGGCTGATATAAGTTAGAAAAATAGATTGTTCTTTTGTTATAGATGGGGTCTACCTCTGACTGAGTCAGACAAGACTGACAGTATCCCTATCTTAATGCCACTTTTCCACCACACAGTACAGCTCAACTCGACTGGCCCCGTTTGCTTTCCATTGGGAAAAAGTTGTGGATAGTTCCTGGTACTTTGTAAGTTTTCACCTTTAGGTTCCAAGCGAGCTGAGTCAATAATAAAAAAGGCGATGTTTAAACTGCAGACCACTGATTAGTCAGAGATTCATCCCTTGCATCACTGCGTCATCATTACGCCACATGGAACCTCTTTCGTGTAATGGCCAAGTTATTTTTTTTAATTCACCGGACGACTCGACAAAATGGCACCCTGCAAAATTCACCGTGGCCAAATGAGGAGGTGCATACATGTTTGGTTGCCAACAAAAGGATCCAGCTGGATGGAGCAACGCGCAACGAGAAGATCGACCAAGAAGTCTGTTAACTGTTGGCCACACACAGCTACCGCAGGACACTCCAACAGTGCAGGGAAAGGTTAAAGAAACTTAAATGTGAATACAGTTCGATGAAGGGCCAGCTGGAGTAGTTTGAGCAAAGAGAGTTGGCAACAGACTGGCGGGCAATTGAATAGTGGGGGGCCTCGACTTGTGGCTTTGTTGGAGTCCCTGATGGTGGGATTTATAGGCAGTTTAAGAGACAAACTTGTTGATTGCATATAAATTGAGCATTTAAAAAAGTTCCGAGACTCATCAAGGCAGTTCCCCTTGTACGTCTTTATCGGACATGGTGATATTACTGTTACAGAGTGGATATCAAATTGTTTGGTTTTGAAAAACTTCATCCACATGTGAAAGACACCGAGTCCCCTGGGACACCTCAGTTTCTTCAAAGAGTTTTCGAATGAAGTATTTTCCAAATATTTTATCTCTCTCTGACGTGCTGTGGTCTGGGGACTGGAGGGAGTGTTTCACGTATTTGGCTGCACTTGTAACAACGACAGGAAAATTAATTTCTGGACTGTCAAAGACATTTGTTCTCCTTGGCCTCCCAAGTCGAGAGAGCAACCCGAGGTCTCTTTTCTCCTCTCCTTTCCTCTCCGTGATCCCCCTTCCTCCTCTTCCTTGCTTTCACCCTCCTCCTGATCTACAGTCTTGCCCTTGGCTGACATATCCCTTGGATTTTGCGTGCGTGTGTGTGTGTGTGTGTGTGTGTGTGTGTGTGTGTGTGTGTGTGTGTGTGTGTGTGTGTGTGTGTGTGTGTGTGTGTGTGTGTGTGTGTGTGTGTGTGTGTGTGTGTGTGTGTGTGTGTGTGTGTGTGTGTGTGTGCGCGAAATTCCTCAGTATGGCCCAGGAGCTACGTGCTGTCACACACTTCCTCCCTAAGGCCGGAGCCTTGAGGAGGGGGAGGAGGAAGAGGAGGCAGGCTGGCTCACTACTTGGAATAGTTTCAGAAACATTCACATAAGGTGCACATGGAGGTAAAAGCTTTTGTTGGTGCACACATAACAGGCATAAAATCCAACCTCTGGTGAGCATGTGCAGCTGATGAATGTTAAAGACTGCTGAGGTTGTATCATGCTCACTTGATAGGCTACAGTACTTCCTTTATTAGACCGAGACATACCAGTGAGGCCCCCTCTTGTCATTCAATCTGCAAGGTGTGCACATATGTGTGTATAGCCCTGTGCTTAAATATCATTAATCTACTTAAAGTTATATATTTATGGAGAAGTATAGAAAATTTTAAAGGTATTACAAACTTTCAAGCACCATTAAACGAGACAGAAACTCGTGCATGCCTTAGAATAAACTACTGCTTTTCTCTCAGGTGTTCTGAAGTTTCTAGACAAAGCTGTATAAATCTATTGTTGTTATTTGGGTAAATAGCATAAATCACCTTGAAATTATGGAGTTGTTTAATGGCATTTTCACTCATAAAACCAATAAGGAGGATCATCAACTCAACCCAGCAGTTTGACATTTACGGCTTTCAGCTTTAAAATACACACAATGTTACTCCCATTAAAAGTTCCCCAGTCTGTTTTCTTGCTCTGGGTAGGTGATCGTGTACGGTGGTCTTTAGGCCACCGAAGGCTTAAAGATTAGACAATGTCGTATAGGAGAGGTTTAGTATTAACTCAAAGAGTGAAGTAATCACTTTAAGATCCAAAGACTGGAGACTAGATGGAGCAGTTAGATCATCCTATTTATGGTCACAGACCTGATCCAGGCAACACAAATGCAGTAATGGTATTGGGACAGTGACGACAACGCTGACAAAGCCGTTTGGATGATGATGTCTCCATGGTGTAATCTGAAATAGTTGATGCTATTAATAATGGGTAGCCAAGTGTTGATTCCATGTGTAATTGTTTGCATCTCTGGTGTAATAAAGTTAACACTTTTGGAACTTAGTCTAATAATAAGTGTAATTTCTGGAACTCATGTTCAAAGCTAAGTCCACCTATTTGGATTTAGACATTGTGTCTTCACTCTTAGTATATCTGCTTGGTCTTGAGTTTACTGACACTGCTGATGAAGGTAAACCTCATTAACTGGAAATTGGTGCCCCGATGGCCGGCCATGGAGATCTTGAATCTTGAGTTGCAGAACGACCAGTGGTATTTCATTGTCTGACAGTACAGCTGAGGGGTAAGCTCCACTTCAGAGATTCAGTCAGGTGTTACATTGCCTCACTCTGCAACACAAGCATTAATTTAAGAGTTAACTCTATTAGCATTCCCCTAACTGTCAAGGTAAGGGTCTAGATTCTGAGATGTAATGGAAACCAGTCGATGCAGTGGGCAGGAATTTGGATTATTCTGGGACTGACGGCTCTGATGGAAAAATTGGATCCCTGCTATTGAACTTTAAGTTTTGGTCAAAAAGCTTTTACGTTTCCCCCCAAAAAATACAAAACCCGGTGAACACGGGTCGCTATGTGGGAAACTTACAAGAAGCACTGCATGTTTGCAAAGCAACAAAACAATAAACTAGGGTCCTTTTGGGAAGTGGAAAGGAGCTGGCCCACACTCACTACCAAAATGATAGAAAAACAATACAATCGAACCCAAACAAACAAAGTTATTGAGTCATTGGGAAGAGCAACAAAATATAAATTTGAGGCTGGCTGCAGGTAGCAACTTTCCACACTGTTTGTAATAAAAACAAACTTTCACACTTCACAAACACAGTCCGCCCTCCCCCACAAAACACAGCAAACCAGCGAGCCAACTGAAGGTGTTGACCCTCTGGATGAAGACGGGGAGACGGAGACGGGGAGATGGGGAGACGAAGAGAGAGACACACACACACGCACACGCACGCACGCACACACACAACTATAACCTCCCAATCGGGCCAATTACCACCAGATGAGGGAGAACAGAACATCACAGGTGCAGCAAGTTGCTCGTGATGAGCAAAGGTGACTAAGTCTGTATCCGAGATCTCTGGATCCCTCTGATCAGAACATAACCCAGAACCACCTTCCCCAGTGGCTGAGCGAACCTCAAAGTGAACAGGGTTTCCAAAGTATAATTGCATCAAAGACTCAAGCTGCGAGTTATAGTTGGGTGGAGACAAGCCAGGACATTTTAGCTAATCAATAATAATATTATCTACCAGTTTGTTTTATTTTGCACCGGGTGATTTTCCCAAAAACCAACGGAGGTTTAAAAGCAAACACACTTACTTAAAGTAAAATGCTGTAGACTTTGACACAGACATATTTGACATTTGCGCTTCATTCCCGACCTTTCTCAAGAGTTGGCATTAAATGCTTTACGCAAGTCAAGCGTGGGTCTCTTGGCCAGGCAATGTGTGTCATGTCCAGTCATTGTGTTCAGGAGAGGGGACGCTGCAGGAAGCCGCAGGCAGTGATGAGGTGACTTCCATCCACTCGACTTGAGCCTAACGGCCACCCGACCTAATATGGTCACAGACTCGAGAGTCAAACAGTCAGACTCTCTGGGATTCAAGTGCCTGACAAAGTGCTAAGGTATGCCAGCTATGGTAGCTTAACTGCTGGAGGTCCTGCACAGGTTGGAGGTAGCATGCCGGATGTGATGTGTGCTCCTAGCCTAATTAGGACTGTGTGTGTGTGTGTGTGTGTGTGTGTGTGTGTGTGTGTGTGTGTGTGTGTGTGTGTGTGTGTGTGTGTGTGTGTGTGTGTGTGTGTGTGTGTGTGGAGGGACTAGATGTGCCCTGAGCAATGAACAACACATCCACTTAATGAGATTAACATTTAACCAGTGCACTCACTCGCTGTCACACACCTGTATTAAACACACACACACACACACACCACACACACTAGTGGTTCAGGAAACTGTGTGTATCTGTATGTGTCCCTGTAGGGGGGCACCGACTGTTGATTTACTTCATTCAACAATTACCCCTCAGAGGTGGCAGGAATTCCAGAAATGAGGAAAAGTCGTGTTCCACTTCATTCACTCGGAGCCTTTCCTCTCATAAAAATACCTGAATTAGTTGAATTAGTTGGCTAAACTTCTCTCGTGTCAGACCACATCTCACCGCTGAAGGTCCACTTGTCATTTTCAGTTACGTATTGCTCCTTAAAATCAGTTGTGTTGAACATGGAGACAGGGGCGAGGCATTAGAGTTAGCGTGATTGTCGGAGCGGCGTTGGCTGAATGAATGTGATTGGATTTTACTTGCTACACAGATGTGAATAAACCAATCATTTTAGAGCACACTACCAACACAAGCCCAACTTCAGGTGTCTGCCTAAAGTAACACCATGCCTTTTTTTTTTTTGGTTTAACGATAAAGTTTGTCTGATGAGAAGCTGGCCATATGATTGTGAACTGGACATGCTCTGTGGGCACAGCATGGGTACCTAAGACTGAGCCAGCTAACCTCTGTTTTAGCGCGACAAAAATTCCTCACTGCAGGTTTAAATGGTGACAAAACAAGATTTGCTACATTTATTCAAAATTAGGAGTGAAGGCTGAAAATGCAAAATTCCTTTCTTCCTCCCCCCCCAAAAACGTTTTTCCAAACAGAAACATTTCCACCCGTACCTACACAACGTATTTTGTTATTGGATGACGGAGTCGTGCAAGTGCTGTAGTTCCTTTCTGTAACCAAATATTTCCCCGACTTGAGTGAACTGAGGCAGCTGATGACAGCACTGTGATAACAGTGCACCCCCCCACCCTCAAAAAAAAAAATTCTGCCTGTGGTAATGACAGAGATGACACGGGCAGATAGACAAATAACAGGGGAGAAAGACAACGTAGACTGCAGGTAGATATGAAAGACAGTGAGTGACCAAACATGCATGTGGCCATTGTGAAGTCTGTTGTGTACATTTATTAAAAACTATTCTTTTGCGGCAGAGAGTAAAAAAAAAAAAAAGCTCTGCTCTGGGGTATTTTTTTGTCATCGAACGGAGAAGATGATTCAGATGACATTCCTGCTCACCGGCCCCACCAGATGATGTTTTGGGGACGGCCGGGGCATTACAAGAAAATGCAGCACAGATTCCCACAGCTTGATTGACAGTTTTCCTTTAGGCCAAATCTGGAACCATTTACCTCTTTCTCACAAAGGGGGCTGGCTGGAGGTTTTGGAGCTGGGTTATACAGGGTCACAGAGAAAAGGGGCCAGTGGTTTCACAATAACCAAGAAAGGAAACAAGTTTTCGTGAATATTGATAAATGATCCCATACTATCTCAGCAGCTAGTTAAAATTGAGCTAATATTCAAACCTTTTAGAGCAAATATCTGGATTTACATCAGGGCTTGTGGGTATTTGAAGGTTTCCCTGCTGGTCCAAACCCAGCCATGAGCTACCTCATCTTTCTGACATAGTTTCACAGGGTTAAATGTCACTAACATGCAAAAACGTATTAGTCACGTTAACGACATGGTGTGTGGTTTTCCAGTGTTTTTAATGACCGGATATCACTTTTCAGACCAGCCGTGAAATCCCACGTCCCATTTTTTTGTTTTATTTGGGCTGCAGTCGGATGTAATAGCGAACCCACTTCACGTTCCTCCATTCAAATTCATCAACAAACGTGAGCAGTGGAGCAAAAAAAAAAAAAAATCATAATATTTTCCCAATCCCACTAATACGGCAAATATCTGGGATGACTATGCAGGCCGCTGCATGACAGATGAGCCCGGTGTAGTTCAGATAAGACGCCTTTTACTGTCACTGAAAACCAGATCTGCTGATTGGAAGATAACCTCTCCATGCAGCAGTTTGCCATTCATTACTCATGACATCCAAGCTGCCATCACACAGTGCGCAGCCCCATATCAATCTGGATTGTTTTCAAAGCACTGCTCCATAAAGAAAAGAGAAGAGGAGAAGAATGGAGCGAGAGAAAAGACAGGATCAGAGATGTACAACGTGCTGCGCTGGGCTCTGACACTTTCATCAACCATGCTGTGTTTCCACGCACCAGAAGGTGACAGGGGCAGGATTTACTGACCCCGGAGGCCCCTTTTGTGCTCTCCACACTGCACTGATCCTCTCTTCCTCTCTGGCCGCATGTGTAGGCCTATAGGCTTACCTTTTATACCCTGCTGCCTGTCTCTCTGTCTGCTGTAAATAGGCTTAATGTTACAGATGTCTGTGTGGGAGCACAAAGAGCTGATGCAAAGCACAGAGGCCGGCTCTATTCTGCATTGAGAAGAGGAGAACAGTTGGAAAGAGAGCAATCAGGACACAGAAGATGATCCGATTTCTCCATAAGAAGTTCAGGAGCTGCATGTGTAGGTGTGTAGGTGTAGGTGTAGCTGCAATCATATGTGTGAACGATGTGACACACTACAGGTGAATTTAGAGTAAAACAAGCAAAAATATTTAAAAAGTTTTTTTTTTTTTCAATAGCTATATTCAATGTTAAATCTGAATTATGAAAAGTAAGTTTTAAATCAAGCTGTCAGAATGTTAGAGCAGCAGCCAGCAGGGTGAACGAGGGCGTCCGTGGGTCCCTCGCTGTGTGGGCTGCCCCACCGGCTGGCAGGGACAATAAGCCATACTGTTTGACCTGCTCTGCCTGTCCCGCTGCCAGGGGTCCAGCGATCCTCCCTCCCCTGACTCCACGTTCAGCTCCACAAATCAGGATCTGCTGCTTTTTAAACCTCAACCTGCTTCTGATCGGTGTGCCCCATTGTCATGGTCAAAACTTTTCATGACAACACAATTGATTACGTTTTAGGGACAGTATCTAGTCACATGCTACATCAAGTTCAAGGTCAAGTTAACCAATGCTCATCTTTTGGAAAGACTAATGCCAACTGCTTCTCAAAAACAATCACATTTTTATAAGCCTTTAACAAAACTGGACATAAGCAACAAAAAAAAAGTCAAGCTGAGAGCAAGGTAGACTGTCATATTATCTTGAACTCGGTACCGTGACATCACCCATCGGTTTGTTAACTGCTGTTTTGAAGTCTCATGTCTGGCATTTTGTCCGTCGCCACCTTGGTTTGATGGAGCCAGGAGGGACAAGCTGGGGAAGAGCGAGGAGGGGAACTGACTGACAATAGGAGGACATTATGCCCCACCCGCCAATGTAGGCAACCCCAGGCATGTCAATCAGATGAGGAAGGCCTCCTAACATACTTCTCTTTGAGGCTAAATATCTAATTATTTATGGCCCTATTTTTCAGAAGTACCATTTGGCTCTATAATGACTTGTAGAAAAATATTATTGACTTTTCATTTAATAAGTATTTTGAGCTAGAGGGTTTTTGGAGCCAGAGCCTCAGTGGTATTGCACTTTAAGACACTTCCACACTGACTTCACTTTTCAGACCTGGAGACGATGTCCATTTTTATGTACAGTCTATGGTTTTGACAAACATGCTTGCAGAAACTTCAATTTGTTCCCCATGGTTTTATCCTGCACTGTCTGTATGTTCCACAAGTGAGCAGCTTCAGTGATGTTAAAAGATGGGAATGTGACAGAACAAGTTTTAAGCTTTGAAAATAAAACTGGGTCCCAGAGTAAAACATTAAATTACTGCCATAGGCACTGATGGAAAAGTTAACCTTTTTCAACAGGGACAGTGGAACCATTTTATAACCTCAATGTGTGCAGGGAAGGATATGTAGGACATTTACAGCTACCTTGCTTTAGTATTGTGCATCTCCACCTGCGCAAAACCACATGAATTGACCACTGATGTTATACATTTGGGGTGTAAACATCAGTTGCTGTTAAGGCAGGCATCTTTTGTCATTCACTTTCCATAAAGCAGCAGGTGTTCTTGAATATTGATTAATAGCCTATTGAATAACATACCATTCAGAACATGACAAACTCAAACCTGACGGTTCGCTATGATGTGTGTTTCAGGGGGCTAGAGTGTGGTGTATGCATGGAGCATAAAGTATGTCATACATGCCACAGGCAGGAAGGGAAACCTTCACCGCCTTCATAAATCAATGGCCATAAATGTAATGGTCAATGTGGGAGTCTTTCGGATTTTGTCCACCCAATCAAAAATCCCTTGTAAAAGTCTTTGTGCATAATTTATGAAGAAGAAGAAAACCCAAGGACATTTTATGACACAATTGCTGCTGTATTGCACTAATGAGTGTATGTGACAAGTGTGCTATATATTTTTACCGTGGTATTTTTTTAGGGCCATATCACCGACACTGATCTTCTCATACTTTGGTATTGTCAACTCCCACATTCAAAATAGGAACCTTGTTTTTCGAAATATAGACCATATACATGCACTTATACTTCCAAAAAATATAAACTCATGCCTTGGATAAAGTATGCTTTCTGCCTGCAAGTAAGAAGGAGGGTGAGGCGAGTGTGTGTGTGTGTGTGTGTGTGTGTGTGTGTGTGTGTGTGTGTGTGTGTGTGTGTGTGTGTGTGTGTGTGTGTGTGTGTGTGTGTGTGTGTGTGTGTGTGTGTGTGTGGAGGAGGAGGGGGCGCTCTACGTTTAAGCCAATAGGCGCAGTGCAGCGTTAATGTCATTTCTGGCCGCTTTAACGTGGTGCCAGAGCTGCGCAGCGCTCAGCCCTGGTGAGCGTCCTTCACTCTCTCTCACTCTCTCTCCCTCTCTCTCTCTCTCTCTCTCTCTCTCTCTATCTATCTCTCTTTCTCTCTTACCAAGATCATGCACCCAAAGACTCCATCACTGAGCTGATTCAGGACTCCGAGTTGTGTTTGTCGTTTGCAGTCGGCCCGGATGCCTCCTCAGTCGTGATTATATCTTGATAAAGGGAATATTGAAGGCGCCCCTTGACCGAGTAGTTTCGTCTTAGAGGTAAGTTATTTGACTCATATGATAAGATAATTATTATTAAAGTAAAAGAGCAATATTAATAGTTTTTAAGAGTTGCAAACTTTGGTGCATGAGGTTTTTAATAGATCATGAAAAAGTGCTCAGTGAAGCCTCATGTTTGCTTTCATATTTTGGAAATCATCATGCATCAAGAAGATCAAGAGAAGGAAATGATTTGTCTCTCCATAACTTCATGGCCAGACACACCAAAAACAAGAAGAAAAGAGTTAGCTGAGGCTCTGTGATATATTTTCCCTGAAGGAGAAGAGAGAGAAAAAGTGACTCTTTGGCTGAGTCGAGGGGGATTTTAACTTAAAACGTGTGTGTGCGTAAAGACACATTTAATGGAGGGGTGCGTTTTGGTTTCCAGATGTGTGGACTCAGCTGTTGCTTGTCACTCAGGTGGGCTCTCTCGCTTTCTCTCCCGGTCTGTCTGCTCTTTTTCCTCTCTTTACGAGTTCCGTCCATGTCTCTTGAACTCCTCAGAGTCACAACTGCGTTTAGAGACCAGAGCCCCAAAATCCATAGAAACATGACAACGTGTAGCCACATCAGTTCCACCACACAGAACAATTGACTGAAGTGAAGCATTTTTAAAAAATATTCAATCACACTTTAGACTTAAATCGAATTTTTTTTTTTTAGATAAATGTAAAATCTTTGGAGAAATAAATACTCTTTCATTAAAATTAAATTCTGACTGTAATTTTTAATTTTAACTTTAATTACATGAAATGTAGTTAAGGAGCAGAAAATAAAATGCTTAAACTCTGAATATGGGTCTTATAGTGACGTGTTAAGGTGGACTTTCAGTGCTGTGTGATCTGTAATGAAGCCAGTGGTGGCACCTAGTGGTGGGAGAGATTTGTAATGATGCTGCATTGAGAGCTTTTGGATGTTCCATTATTTCTGCATGTTATATTTTTGCATTTAATTTTTGCAAATGAATTTACATTTATCTGCTTGTTTAAAGTCTTTAGTTTGTTATTTTGAAGCTTACTTTCTCCATCAGTGCTCTCAGTCCCATAAAGGCTGCCTGTAAACGGCCTTGTTGATCCAGGATCAGAGCAGCCGAGGATCAGGTGACTGAGGTGTATTCCCCCTCTGTGGGAGGCCAGTCAGCCACACTATGCTACACTTTGCTGGGGGTATACACTCTGCAATGCTAAGCCTTTGTTAATGAGTATGTGTGTGTGTGTGTGTGTGTGTGTGTGTGTGTGTGTGTGTGTGTGTGTGTGTGTGTGTGTGTGTGTGTGTGTGTGTGTGTGTGTGTGTGTGTGTGTGTCCTTGTCTGTGTGTGGTACTGGGTTTTAAGTGCTGGGTGTCCATTACGTTGTATGCTTGTGTGTTTTTCTGTGCGTCTGCATGTCTGTCCCCACTTATGTGTTCATGCATGTGTGTGTGTGTGTGTGAGATAGAGAGAGATAGGTGTTTGGACTCAGGAGTTAAGCTGCTGTTAATTGGTCAGCCATTTGGACCACATGGTAGAGTCAAGTCAGGCAGTAGCTGAAATGATCTGCATGCTTGGTTTGACTACTGCCTGCTTTGGGATGCAACACTGATTGCTTCTATTAAATGCTTAACAGGTTCTTTTGTCTACTCACACACACACACACACACACACACACACACACACACACACACACACACACACACACACACACACACACACACACACACATCACTGTGGATCATCAAGTATGTTTCAATTAATAGACCTAGTTTTTTGGAAAACACTTTTCATCATTACTCTTTTAAATATGCAGCAGCTGGTTATCTTGGCTTAAATACTAGAAACAGCTATCCAGGCTCTGTTCAACAGTTACAAAGCTCCCTAATATCCCATAATGTGTTCATTTGATCTAAACAAGTGTGTAGTCTAGCTGTCACTACGACCGCTGCCTTTGGCAGGGACCCAGCAAAGAAATGTGTGTGAAACATAACAAACCATTAAACCAAGAATTGTCATTTTTCCACTTTTTTCAACAATTTAAATGAGACACAACTTGTTTTCAACTAATTTTGTCAGCTTTGGACAGAACCAGGCTCACTGATTCCCCCCGTTTCTGATTGTTGTACTAAGCTCAGCTAGGCTTCATTTTCACCAATACAGACACAAGAGTTAGTCTTATCTCGACGAGAAAGCTAATACGAATATTTTCACAAAATTAAGATAATTAGAGGCCTTTACGTTCCTAATGGAGCCGTTTGCAGGATTTAGTTGCATCTAGCGGTCAGATTGCGAATTGCAAATGCCAACAGATGCCCCTAAATCTGACACACTGGTCCTTTAATGGTGAGGATTGATAAAGGGTCTTTGCTAACTTAATGAACAAAAAGGTTGATTTTGATTAAACATGTCCAGTGACAAAGGGAGGAAAATGTTCCAGCTGAAGAGGATATGAAGCGGATTTGAAAGAGATGACTTCAAGTTTCAACAAACGATAGAATGACTGGATGTCATACAACGATGGGTCTAGCTTGAACAGGAGAAGTAAATAGATCATGAGTACATTCTTGACTCTTTGTTTCATCGCTTTCATGAATGCTGTGCTGACTTTTTGTTTGTGGACAAATTTCTAAATTGACAGATTCATTTTTCAAACAGCGTCTCTCCATTAGAAGCACGAAACTTCATCCTGCAGTGCTTCATTTTTCTCATATGCAACCCAGATTCTCAATCTCCAGTGGGGTTTGAGTGCCAGAGAGGAAATCCAGCCTGGAGATTGTTTTGATATTGTTGGACACTTTCCTGGAAAACCTTTTTGCTCAGCGACCGAGGGTGTTCTGGATTTAGAGCCATTGGCTCCTCGGCTAAAACACCTCATCTGATCACAGCAGTAAAGCTGTTTGAAGAGCTCAAGATGTGCTGCGTTTAAATTTTTGGGTGTTTGAAATAGAAGAATTCTGCTACTTATTAAATGGACAGTGGAGCATGTCCTCACATTTACACAGAGTAATGGCGTTTACCTCGAGGGTGGTTTGCTGCTGGCTTCAGGGGGGTCGTGCAGCATTCACACACTTCCTGTGTCCCGATGTTTGACTTGGAGCGCAGTTTGGCATGAGATTAAATAAATGTAACTAATAAGAAACACAAGCACAAATGTGAAGGGTGTGTGTGTGTGTGTGTTTGTGTGTGTGTCTGCAAGAAAAAAAATCCCTCCATCTATTAGTAAGTCAACACTGTTCTGCCTGTACGCCTCAGTCAGCCTAATACCTCAGACCAACATGTGTACACACAGGCAAGTTTGTTCTGTCATACTAGAATAAATCAAGTGTGGGGTTGTGCAAATCATTCCAAACCTCAGAAAACACACCCTCTCACACACACACAACACACACAAATATACAGTACACACACACACACACACATGCTTGCCAAGCTACTATCCGCTGTAGTTGTGTGTCAGGGGCCAAACAGTGAGAGGCCAATTACTGAACTGGAGAAACAGACCAGTGTTCAATGAAGAACAGACTTTTCTTGGAAGAATATAAGATGATAATAATATGAATTTTACATGGGAACCACCCAGTTTTAACAGTTACCAGCAGTGTTAGCACTTGTGCTTCGGGAAGTTGCAGGCAAAGTGCTTAAAAACTTGAAGGTCATTTATCATATTGGTATTGTTATATATTGATTTTTGTTGTTGTTGAGTAGATCAGATAAAAGAAGAACACTGGGGTTGCCATAAAGGGTTGTGAGACACTATCTTTTTACCATCTCCCAACATTTTACAGACTAAATGGCTGACCAAGAGATCAATTACTATTCCTTTTTTCTTTCTTTTTCACTCCATGTGATGGAAATGCCCATCAGGCATCTGTTTTGGTCTGGTCATCCCATGTGTGTGTGTGGGGACTGGAACGGTAGTCCTTGATCCACAAACACTAATCGTGAGCCTTTTGCTCATTGAGTGGTTTCAGACCAAACCCTGCAGGCCACATTGGCTCCACAAGCCTGGTATTATGGTCAGCTTGTGGGGAAGAAAAGTAATCCAGGGCTTAGAAGAATATCAGACACTAAGTAATGGACTCCGAGAGGGAGTTGCACTCAACTCTGTCAAAACTTGCAGCCCCGCTGAAATAAAGTTGCCCGCAGCGCTTGATAAGCGATGCAAAGCTGCAGCGTTGTTGAGAGTTCCCACCTCGTGCCTGCGAGTGAGAGTCGATTTGGCACCAACTTAATTACCTATACACACAGCTCTATTTGATGATGATTAAAGCCACTGACACACACACACACACACACACACACACACACACACACACACACACACACACACACACACACACACACACACACACACACACACACCTGCCCAGACAGTGCCAGTCGCCAGTCGCAGTAGTTTAGGAGACATTAAAGATGATGATTATTAGATGATAATAATTAAAAGGCTTTAAAGCTCAAGTAAACAGTATAGATAGAAGCAGAGTCACATATAGGGAGACAAGATCGCTCTGCAACAACCACGTAATTATTCCCAGTCAAATGACCACCCTGAGGCAGGAGACAAATGATAGCTTTTCGTTCTGTTTTTGATTGAGAAAACACACATAAAAAAGTCTCCATAACAGATACTGGGTTGTTGGGAGTTACATCAGTCAGACAGTATTGCTGCTGTGTGATGTGAAAACCTCAGAGCTCCAATTTTGGTGATCTTCTTTCACAGTTTGATGTATGATGGTTTGAGGTTTTCACTTCAGCCGAAGGACAAACCTTTCGAAATCCACAGAAAATTTGGCAGAAGGGCTTTGTCACAGTGGCAGAAATAATCTGTTGTTGTTAAAAAGATGACACTTTTGGGTGTTTATTGCAACATACAAAAGTGACTTTGTTAGCCAAGTGAACGTGCAGCAACACCTACTCTTTTTGTGCTTGAAAAAAAATGGAATTTATAAAAACAACATAATCATAATGTTTTCCAAAATCAGTATATAGGAAAAACATTTTTATTTGTGATTCTGAGATCTGTGTTTGTGTGCATCAGGAAACATGAGTTAGCTTCTGCCTCCCCTCCTTAAATTGGTGTCACGTATTAGACATTGTGTTCCTGAGGCTGAGACGAGCTCCTGGACTGAATATCTCAACTCGACATCGAGGACAGTCTGTTCTTCTCCTTCCTTTTACTGCATTTTCATCCGTCTTTCCTCTTTCTCGCTCACCTCTGTATTATTTGAACATTTCGCCTCTAAAGCCTTAGGTGATACGGAAAGTTCTCGTGAATCCAACTAGTCCATGAACGATTTATTGACAATCTGCTTCAGTAAGCAGGAGCAGATGCAGTAGAGAAGACATGTGAAGCTTTGTAAAAAAAAAAAAAATGCAAGTAGGACAATTTCAGGGAGTCATCCCGATGATGAAACTCTCAGTTAACGCTGCGTTGGGTGGTCGCCTGTCTCTGTAGGGGTCTCTGGGGACCTGCCCTATCTGTCACTGCATCTCCATGTTGCCTCACATCGTCTCAAAGGAATACCAGCCTCTTTAATTCATTCTGAGGGGAAATGGCTCCGTCCAATCTGATGCCACTCGGAGTCCGGAAATGGCATGTTGTGATAAACAGCGTGGGCGGGAAAGATTACAGGATTTTCACCAAATTCACCAAAAGCTGCACATTCGCTGGAGTACTTACAGGAGTCCAGCTCTAAGTATTAAATGGTGTGTAAAGCTGCTGTGTAACATGAAAGGGGTCAATCTCATTGCCAAATTTACAGAGAAATATCTCCCCAATCTGAAGATTATTTTAGCTCTACAAAGAGTTTTTAGCATTATTCATGTTCTTAGGCCCACCCTCGATGTTTGGGTTCACTCATCAGTCTCATAGACCACAGCAGATGTTACCATTCTCTAAAAATCCGCTGTATGCTTCATGGACAGCACCAAACAGCAATGTCGGGACAACATAGTGGATCGTTTAGCAGCTAATGAGCTAAATTTGATATATTTTCCCATCAGGAGTTGGTGGGGATGCAAAATGAGAGATACATGGAGAGTGAATAATTAAAGCTAATAATTCTTTGTATCTACTGAATGTGTACAAAATGTCACATCCAGATCTTATTTCTGCAGCCCCCTCCTGGCCAAACATAATGCTTTTTTTTCGCAGGTTTCAATTAAAATTTACTTCTGCACAAACAATGCCAGTCAGCTCTAGATAGGACCTGCTCCTCAAAGGGAAGTCTTTTTCATAAGAGGCATAACTTGATCATATATATGACACCCTTTTTAAACAGGTCACTAACTGCCTTTATCTTTCAGCTCGGACAATTTCACCTTCAAGAGATGGAGAATTTAACAGATATTAACCCGTAGAGGTTAGCTGATAAAGTCTTGGGTGTTTTCCAAATGCTCTTTGCAAAACCCATACAAACAGTGATTTGACTATCTGGGTTGTGACGCTGTGGTTTTGTTTCGTGCCTGTGAAAAGGAGCTTAAATTGGCACTTGTATTAATGAAGTGGTAAATAAATGTCTTTTGTGTTTGCACAAATGACCTCAAAAACCAGACAGTAAACTGGGGGGCAAGGCGTTCATTATCTTGAACCAGCCAACCGTGAAATCCAACATGTGGGGCCCTGCTTAAGTGTTTGGGCATGTATGTATCCTGTGTGCATTTGTGTATGTTTTTATTACATTATATATTATACTTTACATGCGTCTGTAAGAGTGTGTGAACGGCTGCGTTTGCATGTTTCCTTATGAGAAGGACTTCCCTGCAGGGCCTTTTTCAGACATCTGTTCGGGGATGGACAGCTTATATCTCCAAGTAATATGTGCTGTTAAGCCCCTGGGAGCCGCTGCCGTGCACATCATTACAACCCTCCTCAGGCTTTGCTTGGAACTTCGCTGAAACCCTATCGTTTGGTTCAGAGGGATACAAATATGCTGTATATCCTTTTATACTACTTCCTCCCCAGATCGTCTCCCATCTGTTGCAGATTAGTCTTCAGTGTGTGTTTAGAGAGCAAAGCCCGTCGCCGAGCGGGACTGATAGTAAACCCAGAAGGTTTTAGTCAGAACTGTCAGGTAGGTCTGAATTAACAGAGAGGCCAACTGAGGATATGGCTGGCTGAGAGGAGAGGCGAGCAGGAGGTGGGAGTTTGGAGGGGAGAGCGAGCGAGAGAGAGCGAGAGGCACACAGGGAGAGGGTGAGACCGGCTCCAAGATTACACAGTGAGCCCACCAAACGGTTCGTCTGTTTACCCATGAACCTCAGGCCCGCTACTCGAGGGTCAGTGTGGAATGCCAACAGCGGCTGCCTGGCCAAATTCAACCACAGTCCCTGGGAGAGGAGGGAGACAAACATCCCGCAAAATGGCCAGTCACGCCACTTTCCCTGTGATAGTGAGTTTATTTAAGCACACAGCTCAAAGCAACTTTCATGTAACACATAGCCTCGATATGTGTCGCCCACGTGGCGTCCAAACCCGCCACCAAAATGTAAGCGTTACCGTGCTGAGCTCAGCTGATATCGCTCAGCTGTTTTGTTATGTGTCCCCTTTCAAAAAGTAACCCACATCAAGCTAAACAACAACAAAAAAGCACTTTGGGAGTGCATCATGGAACCACAGGCTATATGGTTTCTCACACACACCCTTTTCGGACACTGTGCTGCTGCTTTGAGAACTATGCCAGCCCATTTAGGCCAAACTGCAGCCTGAGTGTAACAAAGTGCCTGAGGCTGCGAACTTGGTCGGACCCGTCTTTCCCACCTCTTGTTGTGTTTCCAAATGCTAAATTATGGGAGAGTGAGGGTGCGGGTTGTGTAATGCACAGCCGGTTCATGCACGTGTGCGTGTGTGTGTGTGTGTGTGTGTGTGTGTGTGTGTGTGTGTGTGTGTGTGTGTGTGTGTCCGCTTGACTGATGTGCCATTCCTCCAGGGTCTTGTCATTAAGCCTCTGTGTACACAACCCCAATCCCTGGCCTACATCTATCTCTTGTACAAAATTCATGGGGGATTCACATACACACTCACACAAATAACAGCTTTCCCATACTAACTGTGATGCAACGCCGCTGCTTTTCTTGCATGATATGTCATCAGATGGAGCTGGTTTCACATTTATGTCTCTCTGTTTTTGTTATTTTTAAATGGATTTTGTTTTTCATGGGGAATCTAGTTTGAGTGGCAGTGCTCATTAAAAGCGCCATCTTATCTGTTTCTTTTGGCTGAAACATGTGACACATTGTAAATTCATCAAATGGATACTTCAAGCGGTAGTCAGACTTCGTGAATAGGAATAACTATGCTGCGTAACTTATCGTGCAGTCAGGTAGAAATAAAAGTTGATTTCTACAAGGTGCAGCTGGAGGGTGTCACTTAAAATTTTCTGTCAACAAGCAGGAGATGAACTGCTTTCTGTCAGCCTTTAAATATTGCTGCTAATATATATATATATGTGTGTGACTTTTTCTTGAAAGCAGCTAGAATCTATATCACTATTTCTGTTACTATTCGTTGTTTTTTACAGTTTGTAGGCTCGACATCAGGTGTTCAATACAAGTATGTGCTTTATTTCCCATTTCAAAAATACAAATTAGCAGCAGATTTTTCCTGTCAACAATAATAACTTTCGACATCTTGCATTTTTTTTATCATCGGCCGCTCCCTCACCTCCGTCCTGGGGTGAAATATCTGCTCCTTCTCTTCTGTGGAGCTTCACTTTGAGACTCAAGTTTGTACGCGAGGCAATGTGATCGCATGCAGCGGCCTGGGATTTTATTAAAGACGCTTCGAAACCACACACACACACACACACACACACACACACTCCTTTCAAAGTGGTGGTTAAAACGTCCTCTGGCTTTTATTAAAGAAGGAATGCATCACTTAACAATATCAAATTAGAGCTGGATGGGATGCACAAGACTCTCCCCTCTCTGCCACACACACATATATACAAACACACACTATTTCTTTAGTTGTTTTTTTTTAGGTTTTACAGTTTTATAACAGCATTTGTCATTTAAATTCTAGTTCTTCATTGAAGTGGTTTTAACGTTTATAAAAGTACTCTTATATCATGCAAATTTGCCACGCTGTGGCGCTTTCAAAGTGTTTAAGCTTCACTCATTATTTGATAGCTGAATAGTAGAGGCTCACCTGCGACTGGCTAAAGAAAAGTGAATGTTTCATCAGATCTGGCCAGAAAAATGTGTGCTTGCACATTTGAAAAGTGCTGTGCAAAAATATAAACAAGAACGCTGCGTAAGCTGCGTACTATTCCCAAGGTGTGCGGTTTATGCTAACAACCACATATGGTCTGAAGAAGAGTGTCTGACTCGAAACATCACGTGTATGCGGTGTTACAAAAAAAAAGAAAAAAAGAACTGCACTATAGAAGCACTGCAGACCAAATTCCTAACAGGATTTGTTTTGGCGACAATGAGCCAGGATAATCCTCAGAAATTGCAGGTTTTAGAAGATGTCTTTTTGTTTTCAGTACAGCAGATATAATGTAGTGATGTAAAGTACTGTATGTACAGTGCAGCTCTAGAGTGATTGCTCAGTGTAATATGCATGGGTGCATACTGAAACTTTGAAAAACATTACAAAGACCTTTAAATCATTATTTTGAAATACAGTAATTCATTTCATTTAATCATCCATTGTCAGTTGTCTCTCTATAACCCCTCAACAGAGTTTTAATCCAAGAGGATACTTTGGCTTGGCAAGGCATTTTAGCCTGTAGGGACATTGAGGACTTGTATGCAGTGGGATTCAGGTAATGGCACGTAGTAGGCAGTTTAAATGAGGTTGACTCTGCCAAATAATGAAAAATAGTGGTAATAATGTCGAGGAGAAGCCTCTGTGCTGTTTTTGACAAGCCCTGAAATAGCATCAGTTCTCAACATACTCTAATCAGCTCCTGAGCAGCGACGGGATTTACAGAAAATCCACTTGAATGTTACAATAATTGGCTACATGTGCAGGGATATAGGCAGAGCCGAGTGCACAATAAAGATTGACAGATACAAATGTAAGGCCGAACAGTAGCTGTATTGAAGCGGCAATTATTTTCATTTTGCAATGATTTATCCAAAGTGAGATGCCGACTCTTTGGAAAAGGAATGAATGGTACATTTAAAAAAGCATCTGGTGCATGAAGTCAGCTCTGGTTTCCAAACTCAAATAGCTTTATTGATCCTGTGAGCAACAAAGCGAAAACACTGAGTGCAGAGACAAGCTCCGTGTGCAAAGGTTTTCTGTCTAGTCAAGGAGCTAAATTCCACTGAATTAAGTAGAGATGGTGTTTTGGTACAGTTAGTCAAAATTTCAGGAATGTTTTACTGTCCTAAGATCCTCACTGTCAATTAAAAATAACACAAGGCCAAGAGTCAAGCTTTGTGAAGGTGTACTTGTGCTTTGAGCTGCATGCTACGATGTAACAAGCCAGTATGCTCCTAGTGGTAATGCTAACTTCATTCACTGTCATAGTTTAGCATGTTAGCCCTAAAATTTGAGACTGGCGTTACTTTTGCAGGCATTTGTTCATAAACCAAAATATTAGAGACATCTTAAAGTTAACCGGATAAAAGCACTCGATGAAAAGTCAGGCTAATCACCGAAGTCATAAGGCTGGGAACCCTGAATATCAATACTGTTTTTTGGGGGGTTTTTTTTGCCAAACTGTTCAGTAGATGTTAAGATAGTTCACTGGAAAAGTTTAGATTTTGACTGGTGACTAGATGAAAATTCTGATCTCAAAAGTTAGGATCTGTAAAAAGTTTCACGGCAACGCATCTAATAGTTGGCTAAATATGGAGAGATCAACATCACAAGTGGATTTTTTTTTCCCTCTGCATTTTCTTTGGTAAATGTAGGATTGTGAATAAGAAGATCCTAACCTGAAGCTTCCCAATCCAATCTCTACTAATGCTCCAATCAGAGATGACAATTTCCTGCATTTTATAGCACTTTTATTGCCACTTCTATTGTCCCAAAGGTGTGCCGGTGACACCCTGCAGTAGTTAACAAATCTCAGCAGAGGGACTTTATGACCACAAACTTAAATCACACTCGGCCGGTGAGTGTCAACGAATATTAACACCGATCTGTCGAGACCACTGAGCAGCAGGTCCACAGACCTGATATGCAGCAGCGAGTCAAACTGGTGGGCCTTGTCAGAGAGGGCTAAAGATCCATTTCCTGGTGTGAAAAGCTGCTGAGAGGAGTCGGCATGAATGGGGGTGGGGGGGAAACTCAATGGATGCGAATTGGGACGTGGACCCGAGGTCTTGATGTAAATCTGGTATTTGTGTCGGCTGGCTTGTTAATCATTGTGCGGATGTGTTAGGCTAATGTACTGGCTAGGTGGGAAACTAACAAAAAGGTACAGGGGGAGGAGGCAAAAAAGAAACTTGTGAAGGAGAGTCCATTTACGTACTGGAAACTAAGTTCATCAAAAATAATAGAAAACAAAGGAAATGGACCCGAAACAAAGTTGGCAGTCACTGGGAAAGGTGAACAGAAATTCAAATTTGGGGCTAGCTGGAGACAGCAACCTTCCAATTTCAATAAAGGAAAAAAACAAAAAAAACATTCTCTCTCTCACCCCCAAAATAAAAGCAAACACACACCAAACCCATCAGAGACCCAACCGAAGGTGTTGACCCTCTGAGACAGACAACTGTGCATCAAACCAACCTCATAATATAACCTCCAATCAGGCTGATTGCCACCAGGTGAGGGAGAACATCACAGGTGCAGGAAGTTACTCCTGATGAGGAGTGAGTGAGTGACAAATCCTGTATCATAGATCTTAGGATTCCACTAATACGAACACTGTATACACATGTGGCTTTATTTGTCAAGTCAAATTACGTGACAGGGATTTGTCTTGTAAGTGTAAGTAAGTGTTGGTGCCTCAGTATAAACAACACCTTATTATATTAAGCATTATGACCCAGAAGTGCATCATAAATCCCAGAGAACAGTTCTGCCCCCCATAAGCATGTTTCACTTTCAGATTTTGATTTATTTGCCCGGGCTTGTCTGTTTTACTTCTGTGGTGTTACTTGTTGTGTTGGGAACTTTCTCAGGACTTTTCTTGTCACAGTGAGTTAAAAAGTAGTGGAATGTTTTGCTCAAGACGTCAGTTTGACGATCTGAAAAGCACTTTTAGAAGCAAATTTTCCAACCCCCTTGCTCTCATCAGAATCGGGGGTCCACATCCAACAGTTTGACAATCGCATCCACTCCCAAAGCGTATTTCTTTGGTGTATTTTGGTCATCAAACAACTTGATTAAGTCTCCTGTAGGCTCTTCTTCATGACTTGCCTAGAACAGTTAAATGTTTCTGCCTTAAGATGTGGGCGATTCTTTGTCTTACCAGAATTAATTAATGTGGATGAACATTAAAAATAAAAAAGATTCCAAGAAATTGTTGCCTGAACAGCCAATGTTGGTTTTAATCCCATTCGCTATTTGCACAATCTTGTACATTTCATCATGTGTTTGCACTATACGCTACTTTAATATCAGGAATGGTCTCCATGCTCTGTTTGAGTTCATCTTTTATGACAAACTGTCCTGCTACGAGATGAGACATGTCCTTGTCGGTTTCTGTTGTAAATAACGTAAGGGACGTATCTCCTGATATCTGCGCTCTTAGGAATCAGTTAAACCGCTTCTTGCCTCCTGGGGATGAAATGCCGCTGGCTGATTCCAGGTGTGAATGACTGTTATAAATGAAAACAGAGCACCACACTGCTGGAGAAGAGTGTGTTTGCTTAGTAAACCCTCCCTCCAAAATAAAGGTTAAGAAAAGGCCAAATTACCAGTTGAGTTGTGTTCCAATAGATAGATAACATGTGCAGCCAGAACCAGTGAGTAAGTGTGCTGTGTGTGTGTGTGTGTGTGTGTGTGTGTGTGTGTGTGTGTGTGTGTGTGTGTGTGTGTGTGTGTGTGTGTGTGTGTGTGTGTGTGTGTGTGTGTGTGTGTGTGTGTGTGTGTGTGTGCTCAGTTAGTCTAGACTTGGTCTTGGGTTTCAAGTATAGAAAAGGCCACTAGATCTTGTCTGCACCCCGGTCCAAAGCTTTTGCCAAGGAAAGAAAACGCTGCTCAGAAACTCCTTTGAAGGACTTGATCAAAAGGTTTCTGTTCAAATCGTTTCTGACTTCTGACTGAATTTAGGGTCAGACTGATATTTGCGGCCAATAATGTCCTTTATTTCTTTGGGTATCAGCCAAAGAATTTGGAAACAGAAAAAAAAAAAGTCTTAAATAGTTACAAATTCGTGCTGTGGTCATTTCATTTTCATTTAAAATCAGAAAGTTTCCTTGCTTTGGGATTAAGTTCTGTCTTATGTAGCTGCTTGTAAAAGAAAAACAAAGAATGACACAGAATACTTTCCATTTTCTAACATTAAAAAAGGTCACATTTAAAGACATCCTAGCTATTTGCGATTTCTCTGCCAATTTCTGTGCTCTAAGTGCTGGGGTCAAAGGTCACTGCATAAACCCTCCATTAGTAAGTTGCTGCTCATCAGCCTCGGGCATGTGAATGAAACCGGTGCATCATCCATTCAGCACATGTCCAACGGTTCTGCAGAGGGCTGGTACATGACGTCTTTGCCTTAGAATGGCTAAGGCCCATTACAAAGGTATTGTGAAGGAAGGAAGCTGCAGGATAATCGTGTTTATGTCGACAACGACATTGTCACAAAAAGATAAAGAGGCATGAAGTTCTGGTTCTTAAGAGGTCTGCTGTAAAATCAAGATCCTACAAGTTTAAAATCTCATAGAAAACCTCCAAAAAAGGAAGAACAAAGCAAGTTGAGTGACTCTATCCATCATGATCTTTCACAGTAATCACAAACAAACCTACAACATTAACAATAAGACTCCTCTAAAAATCATTTCAGAAACTTTTTGTTCCACTGCACCCTCTTCTCTCTTCCAGAAGGAAGCAGAGGAGACTGCAAGGTCAACTGTCCTTTTGTGTTTTCTAAAGAACCATCGGTCTCTGGCCACAGGCCCGGGCCCAGTCTGAAAGACCGATATCTGCCTATTGTCTGGGCTAAAGCCACTCATCCTCGGACCTGTCCTCTATTCACGCGAAGAGCATTCCTCACCCACTTGTTGGCTGTTTTCATTATCTGAATTAAGTACTTGTCCGTGTGTGTGTGTGTGTGTGTGTGTGTGTGTGTGTGTGTGTGTGTGTGTGTGTGTGTGTGTGTGTGTGTGTGTGTGTGTGTGTGTGTGTGTGTGTGTGTGTGTGTGTGTGTGTGTGTGTGTGTGTGTGTGTGTGTGTGTGTGTGTGTGTGTGTGTGTGTGTGTGTGTGTGTGTGTGTGTGTGTGTGTGTGTGTGTGTGTGTGTGTGTGTGTGTGTGTGTGTGTGTGTGTCACAAAAATAGAGCTCTCGTCCATCCACCTGAAGTAAGATTTGCAGAGCTTTTGAAATGCATCTCCAGAGAAATATCTCGGGAAACTTAATGCACATCTTTCTTGGGGTTAAAGTCAAAGTGGCTTTTGCAGAGCGCTGCCAAGACCCCTGGAAAACTTAAGAGCTTTTCTGAAAGGTTTACCCGCTGACTGGACTGCCAAGCTCCTCCGTCTCCTCTCTCAATTTCAAATATGCGTCGGTATGCCAGGAAAGAAGGCCGTGTTGGCAGAGCACATAGACAGTCCCATCTCCGAGCACACAGAGGATCTCTTTCTCTATCTCACTCTCCTAAGCTAATTTGCTAACTGAGTCATTTCTCATTTGTAACAGGTAATCTGGCATGTGACAAACAGCTCTGTTGCCCTCCCCGCGAGTGACTTTGTGGGGTTGTCAGAGGAGAGGGCGTCTTTGTGTGCCAGACAATTGAGTAAACTCATTTGTCATTTTTGACTCTTTAAATGAAGCTTTTCAGCCTTTCACAATGACTGATGGTGCAGAACTTGTCCAAATAATAAAATCCAGCTTCTCCAGGCACATCCAGTGAATTTGTTTTGTACGCAGACGGCTAGGTGCAACTTTCTTTTTTTTTTACGTGTTATCATTTCTAAATCCAAGCTTAGCTTTTCACATATCTCATTTTGGAACAAAGCTCATCACTGCTCCTTCTGCCGGGAGTTTCCTGAGGTGAAGTGTTCTCTGACAATAACGTCATTGTGACTAGTTCAAGTGAGAGATGAGGACAGGGGACCCCTCTCCTCTCACTCATTCACATCTCCAAAATAGGAAGGGGGTGGCGATGTCAGCGACAGGTTGAGCGGCCAGATCCCCTGCGTGAGAATTTCCTCAGATGGATGAAGGTGATTTGAGAGGAAGCGTGGTCAATATTTAACCCGAGAAACACCAACAAGACATGAGGGCTTTTATTATGGATTAGCTGCTTTTAAAGGTTTTCATAGCCCTCAACACAAAGATGATACAGTTTGTCAAAGTGTCACCTTGTTGGCAAACAGAGTCCCTGTAATCAGTGTTTTTTAATATAAACAGTGGAGCACTTCAATATTTGTATCTGAAAGAGGTCACTCATAGCAATGACCTTTACAATTCCTGTCAGCTTTACTGTGCTTTATAGCATCTTTTAGCTTATTGTTTTGGTTTTCTGTCAGACGGACAAAGTCAGCAACTGGGAGCTAAAGAGCCAGATATATTTTTTTTAAGGGTATCGAGTTAAAAGGAGAGCAAATATTAAGGCATACACAAATATGACTAAATTAATGAATTTATTTCAGTGATGTGTTTAAAGCTTGCCCCTGCTCCACTTAGTGGCCAGAAAATAGTCATTACAGGTTTAAGTTAATGGAAGTCCTTTTAAAAGTATCATAATTTGTCTCAACTTGTAAAATATATGCTTCATTATCATCACAAAGCATTTATGATCAAAGCATAAGTTCTCTAATTTGGTCCAGGTTTGTGCACAAATTATTATCACAGCTGTATTTAACAAACTTTTGTTGTTGTTGTTGTTGTTGTTATTGAGATAATGGAGCAGCTGAACCAAGAGCACATTAACCACCCGTGATCAAATCAGCAGCTGAGTACAAATTCACGAGACATTATTAGAGCAAATGACATTAGATGCATCAGTCGGGATGACCCCGGGGCCCCTTTAATGGCAGCAAGCGCACAAGCACATCACTTGCATTATAAATAGAAGTTTCCTCTTGGAGGGAAGGAAAGAGGAGTGAAATGGATCATAATCACAGCAATATGTGCAAATAAGAGAAAAAAAAAATCCCACTTTTTTTTTTTCATTTTAGAAAGGTGTTTTAATAAAGAAGAGCTTTTTCTAAGTTAAAAGCAAATTAAATCTGTCAGGATAAAAGTGAAAAGTTGTCTTGGCAAAATTGTTTTAAAGAGACAGAGACAGACTGAAAGAGACAAAGAGAGCAGACATGTCATCTGGCTCAGGAATCCTGCAGCCAAGTTGGGGGGTGGGGGGGATTCACACTAGTGGAGGAAGGGGTGTAGAGATAGGGCTGGTTGGGGTGTTGACTCTGAAGTGTGTATGTGCCTGTGTGTGTGTGTGTGTGTGTGTGTGTGTGTGTGTGTGTGTGTGTGTGTGTGTGTGTGTGTGTGTGTGTGTGTGTGTGTGTGTGTGTGTGTGTGTGTGTGTGTGTGTGTGTGTGTGTGTGTGTGTGTGTGTGTGATTGAAGTGCAGTGGCAGGCGATTTGCTCTGGAGGGGAGGAATGAGGGAGGGGCTGACAAGGCTTGGCTGTCCCATGAGCACACACTCACAGCGGGATCAGAGACAGTCCAGAAAGAGACGTCACCTCGCTGCCCTCCCTCCTCGCTCTTTGGACCTTAAAATTTTTTCGGATTGCTAAACGAGTTGCTCCCAAGCTGCAAAGACTCGCTCTCTATGAAACTCTCCTCATAGCTGACGCTGACTTTCAAAGACTGAGACGTTGGGGTAGGGTGTGTGTGTGTGTGTGTGTGTGTGTGTGTGTGTGTGTGTGTGTGTGTGTGTGTGTGTGTGTGTGTGTGTGTGTGTGTGTGTGTGTGTGTGTGTGTGTGTTTGGTTTTTTTTTTTGATACTTCCTGACGGAGTGGGATCTGGATCTGATTAGAGCGTGGATCCGCTGGGCTTGATGCTGCAGACATGAAGCCAGAGCTGGGATTGTGGAAGTGAATGAGAGCTTTATGCGAAGGTGGAAAGAGAGATGCTTTTCCTGGAGGTAAGAGAAAAATAGATGAAACTCGCAAAAGCAGAAGGATTTTGTTGAGTGAAGAAGACTTTTAAAAGCTCTTCTTCACAAGTTCCACCGTTACTGAGATCTGTTGATGAGGATGGTCCTGCACGTGTGTATTTTTCTATTCATTAAGTGTGTGTGGGTGTTTGTCTAGGTCTTGTGTGTGCAGTCCTCATAGTGTCTGTGCAGGTGGTCTCACTCCAGCTGTGTGAAGTCTCCTGCACACCCTCTGACACCCATTTGGCCTTAAAATAACACTCTTCAGTAGTCAAAGAGCAATGACATCGGCCTTTGAACTCCACAATTTTAATGGTTTTCCAAAAGAAAATCTCATCAAATTTTGGAAAATTAGACTTCATTTTCTTCACTTCAAGTCTTGTCCTTTAAATTAACTGCAGGTCATTCAAGCTGTAACTGTTTTAATAAACATCAGAGAATATGATACTCTTTGGCACAATCTGTAAAAGTCACACATCTCACTAATTTAGGAAGTATTCCTTTACTTTGCCTGGGGTTGTGGTCAATTGAAAATAACAGGATTGGTTTACTAATTCCTCAGTGAAGGAGATCCCCTTTAAAAGTGTCAGGTAAGCGAGGGGGAGGCACACACGGTTAAGTTAAGCTGGCTACATCTGGCCCCTGTTTACACAGTCCCGATGTTGTGACTCTGTAAATGGCTTTTTCAAAGAGAAGTTTCCCTTTTTAACCCCTCTGAACCTCTTCCCATCACGTCTCCCCCGGCGTTTAGAGGAGGAATTGGTGGACATTTTGTTTTTGTTTTTGACAAAGACAGCCATTGTGCGATTGCCAAGAGGTGACATGGTGAAATGTGAGTTGCTGTGTATGTTGGCTCAGGAATCTGCAGTCACCTTTTTCCCCTGGAACTCGTGGGATGAGAGTCAGCGGAGCACATTTTGATATTTTAGGCGCGTTCCTTTATGCTCAAAGAAACCTGGTAATGCAATCAATTTAATGGCCCATTGGCCCCTTATTCCTAACGTCCACCAAACTCACAACCAGAGTTCCCTTAATACTTCATAGTGGCACAAAATAATGTTGAGAAAAAAAATTACTGCACTACTTACTGGTCTTAACTGGGATAGATGAGATAAAGTAGAACAGGTAAAGAAAAGCTTCTGAGTGATAACATTATCTGTCCCACCATAAAACCTGATAGATTAGTCACTGAAGAACAAAGCAACACTCCAATACCTTTATGTCCTGTGATAAGACCTGTGCTTTGACTTTTTAAACAGCATTTCTAATCTGTAAATTCAGTGTTTTGAAGTCCTGGCCTTCATGGAACTGTATGCTAATTATTATTAATTTTTTTATTATTAATTTTTTTTTTTTTGGGGGGGGGGGTTATGCTAATATATCCCCAGTCTTGTTACTGGGGTTTGACTACATGGTCTGGTGTAGGAAGACTGGAGGTTGAACTGACCAGACAGCAGTTGACATCTCGTGGAGGACGGAGCCGCCTCCTACAGAGTTTGCATTGTGAGTTCAGTTGCAGCTAACCTTTGACCTTGGAAGGGAAGACAAGGTAAACATCATTCCTTAGGGGATTCAACACAAATGAAAAATGTTTGAAGAAGATTTTAGAAAAAAAAAAAGCACAAAATGCCATTAATTTTGAGACTATGATGCCAAAGTATTAAAATAAAGTTAAATAAACCTAACAAGGATATATTTCCTCAGGTTATTTTAACAGGGCTCACCAATCTGGTATCTTTACACAATCTAAGTAGAAATGTGAATTTCCAAATGATAGTAATTTTAGCTTTGAAAAAAGTATTACTCCACCAGCCCAAGCTAAAACTCAGGGTTAAAAAGAGTAGAAAAACAAAAAACAAAATCATTCTAAACTCCGGGAATGGTATTATTTTATTAAAAGGTCATGCAGTTCTTCATAGTTCAGGCCCATCTCCATCTACTGAACTTTGTACGGTCCCTTAAAAAAACGGTCTATCACCTGGCACAAGCTTTTAAATGAACTCAACAGATTGCTCTACAGCTGTAACTAACAGACACAATTATCGGTCAGTAGAAGCTATCAAGACCCTAATGTCCCAGAGGGTGCTGTGGTGCTGCTCCTGTGTGAAAGATCAAACTTGCATAGTTTCAGGGCGGCAGTGTGAAGTTTCTGACTGTTTTCAACCAAACAAGGACCATTCTGGCCCAGATTTGCATGTCAAAGAAGCAGAGCAGAGCAGGGCCAATGAAAAGTGGCTTTTTCAACACCTTGAGACAAAAGCGGTTTTATCAGACTGAGAGGCCTCTGAAGAACACAGCCAGTGAGATAAGAGGGCTACTGCTGAAGGCGGGAGACGCACAGCGACTCGACTGATTCATCCCCATTCACGTATCAGTCCGACTGATATCGGCTTGTAAAGAGGAAGAACAAAAGTGCTGCTAAAAGTAGATTCCTGCTGCAGGTGTGAGTGGACGGATTGTGTATTATGCTGTGTGCAGTGGTGATTTCCCACACATAGCTGTAAATCCCTGTTGAGCGCAACATGTTAACCTGCTTAGTTTCATAGCTTTTAGCCCTTGATAGCAAAGAGCAACAGATGTTTGGTGGCTAACAGCTGGAAATATCTGTTGCATCATGCTATTTCAGATCCTGATTTAAAAGGAACCGACTGAAAGCACTTGATGTCCCGTTTGCTGACACAGATAACTGTCCTAACAAGGTCTTGATTATGTATGACTTTACAATGACGCACATCAAGCAAATGCACGAATGTGTATTCAACTCCACACTTAAAAGGGGAACGTACAGACGTTTTAACACCCTGCTATAAACAATGGTGCTGCTATATCCTCAGAGTCGTGGATGTTTGCCTGTTGATGACGTGTTGGAAAAAACCTGCTGTGATTTTCCATTATACATCTTATTAGTTTCTTTTGAAAGTGGACAAGGTCTATTTTGCATACTTTATCAAGCACGACTCTGTAATGGATTAAAAAAAAAAAAAGAAAAAAAAAAGGCACCAACGGGACGGAAAATAACATTAATTATTCTTAAGTGTGACGCAAGAGGTTTGAATGTGGCTGTGTCCCCTCGTCTCTGTTTGTTCTCTCCTTGTCTCATATTTTCTAGGCAGTATGTCTCTAAATAGTCTTTAAATTATGAGGAAGAATAATAAACACAGATTAAAGCCAGTTGACTGATTGCAGGCCTTTAAAAAATGTGGAAGCATTTACAGGAAGTGCAAAAATAAAATCATAAATCAGCATCTTCCCAGCCAATCAGTGTCAAAAATGTAAAAGCTGGAGATTTTTGTGTAAAAAAGGAAACTATGAAAAAAAAACAAAGTTTGGTAAATAGGATTCCTAAATCCGCCCTTTTTGTTTTTTCACAGCGCCCGTGTGTGATGAACCTGGAGCGCAGTGAGAGAGGGGAGCGCCCTTTACCTCGAGGCCCCGAGATGGAGGCTCGCACCGGGGGAAAGATGGGGAAGATGTCGGTGGGCTTCAAGAGGAGCTCCACCTCGGATGACGACTCCGGATGTGCGTTGGAAGAGTACGCTTGGGTGCCGCCAGGACTCAGGCCTGAGCAGGTTGGACAAAATGACTTAATCTGACCATTTAAAATGATACAATATGTCTTCCAGTGTATTCTTTCCATTTTGTATTTGTATGGTAACAGCTTAAACTGTAAATCACAGCTCAAAAAAACATATTGCACATATTCAAAGGTAGATGCTGACCACATGGAGTTCAGGTTCGAATAAGGTTATGTGTGCAGACATTCATGTCCATGTGCCACAATAGCAGATTAGTAGTTCTGCATGCTGTGGCCTAACATCTGTCTATGTTTTTTTGTCACATGCAGTGTGTATTTAAGATACACATGTTCCTCTCAGTCAGAAAACACTGCAGTCTCGCATATTTCCTGGTATGTTTTTCATGGAAGTGCACAATAAATTTCGTTCACGTCTCTCCTGTCAGGGGAAATTAACCAAGGCAAACATTACCATGTCCAGCCGCGTGCCGTCTCCTTGTGTGCGGAGAGATTTCACAGTCAGGCACCTGTGATCGGATAGAGATCGACATGTTTGACCCACAGAGTCACAAAATAAGGACACACGATGCTTCGTGTGTGCAGTCACTCTCCAATGATACCCAACTGCCCTTTTCCTCCTCTCCTCTCCTCTCCTCCTCTCCTCCTCCCTCCTCCCAAGATTTCACTTGTCTACTCTGCTAAATTTCATTCTCGTGTCCCCATCTCCAGATCCAGATGTATTTCTCCTGTCTGCCAGAGGACAAGGTGCCGTACGTCAACAGCCCGGGAGAGAAGCACAGGATCCGACAGCTCCTCTACCAGCTGCCGCCGCATGACAACGAGGTAGAGATAATGAGATAGAGCCAGTAACAGGCCCAGGGTGTGTGAGTGGGCGAGAGAGAGAGAGAGAGAGAGAGAGAGAGAGAGAGAGAGAGAGAGAGAGATTAAAAAAAAGAAAAAGATTAGCTGCAGGTTATTTATCAAGATGTAAAAAAAAAAACTTGAATTATTGCATACCTTTTTTTTTTTTTTAAAAGAAACCTCAACAGTACTGGTATTACAATATATCCACAACAGTTTCTCCTACAAGTAAGAAACATCACTTTATTTTGAGGCATAAAAACAACTGCAAAAGAAAAGATTTTCAATGGCACCCTACCCCAAATAAAGCCAGCAGCTGAGTAAAGTCTCCACAATCTTGCCAGTCTTTTCTCGTAAAGCTAAAACAATAGCTACATTCCCTTCAGAAAAAAAAAAAAAAACCCTCCTCCTGTGACAGTAAAGCACATGCCTGCCTCTTCTGTATAATAGCTTTATGGTGTGTAAACCAGCGCTCCTTTCACATCTGTGTTAATAGAGTTTACATTAGGAGATATGGTGGAGGGTTATCACCAGAGGGGGGAGGGCTACTGACGGAGGTGGTCTCTGTGCACACACATGGAAGATACACAATAGGTGCACTCAACACACACGAACACAGTGTTTGACTGAGCGGTTTTATGATGTTTGTTGGCTGACCCGGTGGTTGAGGTAGCAAACTGACAGAGGATTCCTTGCGTAACTGTGGTTAGGAGGGAGACGCACGCTGTGTGTATAAAAGGGAGAGACAGTGAATATGTGTGTGTGTGTGTGTGTGTGTGTGTGTGTGTGTGTGTGTGTGTGTGTGTGTGTGTGTGTGTGTGTGTGTGTGTGTGTGTGTGTGTGTGTGTGTGTGTGTGCGTGTGCGCGTGTGCGTGTGTGTGTGTGTGAGCTCGCACACCGACATTGTTTACTGCTGTTTAGAGAAAAACTGAGCTGATTGTTAGGACAGTCTTGGTCTTTTATCTGAACCTTCATGACCATCTCTAAACACAGAGGGAGGGTTTGTGTCTCGCTCACGCCATCCTTTCAATGCAGCTTTGATGCTTTCATTGAACCTTTCTCCTGTCATATATGGAGTTCTTGTGATGCTCTTTCCCAAAGTTGGATGCAAAGATGAAAGCTGGACCATCAGCAGTAATGGCTGGATGTTTTGAAGTCCGAGTTCCACTTTCTCCTCCGAATCAGCTTCTCCTTTTAGCCACAAATTGACCTTTCCGTACTTTTCTTTTGGCAACTCATCCCCCTCTTCTATTGCGTTTTTTTTTTAATTTTTAAATTTTTTTTCCGACAGGTGCGTTATTGCCACTCTTTAACCGAGGAGGAGAAGAGGGAGCTCCACATGTTCAGCACCCAGAGGAAGAGAGAGGCACTGGGGAGAGGAACACCTAAGATCCTCCCCCGAGCTCTGCAACACACCCGCTGTGAAAATGTAGGTGCCACAAGTGGACACCCATGAGCACACACACACACACACACACACACACACACACACACACACACACACACACACACACACACACACACACACACACACACACACACACACACACACACACACACACACATCCATATGCACAAATGAAGGCCACTGCATCATGCTCTCATACAGCTAGTTGACAATCTAACACTTACAAGGAAACCAACTGGTGAGTCTTAAGTTATTTATATCACATGCAGCTAACAGCCGCTATCCAATCCCAAAGCACGGCAAACCCGAGGCACAATCCTGATTAGCTAATACAGAGGTTTTAATCACGGACATAAACATCCTCATTAGGGCGAAGAGAGAGGAAACGGGGAGATTGGGAGTCTCATGTTTAAGTTGAGCAGAGGAATCCAACCGATTTCCTGCCACCCATCTAGAGCGCAGCATGACAGCCAGCAATTTAAAAAAAAAAAAAAAATGAAGAGGTTAATAAGTAGTTCTTGCAGAGTCGTAAACTCCAGATTCTTCCAAACAAATCACATTGTATGGCACATTTACGGGAATAATTACATGTAACTCGGCTCAGCATATATGCAGCTGGTTATACGACTGTTTCTGGGAAATTGGAAATGGACAGTGCAAAGTTTTTGTTTTAGATTGATGCTATTTTTAGAGATTTTTCTGGGAATTTAGACTTTTGGAAAAAGAGTCATTTGGCATTGATGTGTTGGCTGAACAAACATAAGAGTGGTTATAATCTGAAAACCGGGTTTGTGTCTTACCCTGTTGATTTGGTGATGCTCTTTTAAACATTGAAAAAGTCCTTGATCATATTTCTGAAAACGTTCCTTTCATTGCAACAAAAATAAATATTAGGGTTATGTGGCTTCCACCAAATTCAGCACTGACAAGGGAGCGAACCACATCATCCACCATGCATTCAGGAAGAGCAGATGAAGTGCAGCCATGTTAACTCTCCCGAACAGGCAGATGAAGTCTGTCACCACTCAAACGCAGATGCTAACACAGAGGATGCAAGGTCACGCACACTGAGCTGACTCACTGCATCACCAGTGGACACACACACACACACACACACACACACACACACACACACACACACACACACACACACACACACACACACACACACACACACACACACACACACATTGTCAGGCTCCAGTTTCCCGGTGCCTTAACTCCCAGGGACACACAACACCCCCCGTATCCAAGGCCCCGGTCTGTCCACCCTGGTAATAATGGTTAACAGCTGGGCACGCTATCCCATAGATGCCTACGGGTGTCTTATAACTCCGCTTAAGTTATATAAAGACTGCTTGTTCAGACATGCTCTGATGATCTCTGCAGAGTCATACGATCTTTGCCAAAAGTCGACCAAAGCCAGTGTTTGCAGTTTAAGATTACAGGGCAAAAATGCTGTTCAATTCTTCAGCAGCATCCAATGAATAATTGATGGTTCGATACCAAAGTCAAACAGACCCAAGAATTTTCGGTTTGAGCTCGTTGGCTCTGGGGTTTGAGTCATCGGGATAGAAATACTTGTTTTGTGTCTTCCCCATGTTATCATGTTACAAGTGCAATCAATCAATATTCAATTGCAATCTGCATTCATGTCATCCTTGAAAAGATGACAGTTCTGCAAGGATTGTCATCATTGTAGGATTCACTGATGTGTTTTGAATGGATCATAGTCCTTTGGCATTTACAGTGTGATCACCTGTTGTTCGGCCTTCTTCTGTTTTAGCATCAGTTCAAATGAAACAAATTATATATTCTGAATAGTTATCTGCACTATCTTTCTTTGTTGGGGTCATGGGTCAAGAGCATCCACTGTATCACGCGCCTACTTTGAAATGCCATTGAAATGCATCGGTGTCTGTATTTATCTCCATCTGTACTTTCTCAAGGTAGAACCAGATTTAGTAAGGATAGCATAAGCAATGTTATTGGCTTGACGATGAGCCACCAGTCTTCATTGTGAACTACTGAAATATTAATCTCATGGATTATCTGTTGTTTGTGTTTGTCAGTGTTGCGGAGGCATCAACGGTGGTGAAATGGCAATTTTTGCCTCCAGAGCCGGACCGAGCCCCTGCTGGCACCCAGCATGCTTCGTGTGCGCCACATGTCAAGAATTGTTGGTGGATCTGATCTATTTCTACCAAAATGACAAGATCCTCTGCGGAAGACACCACGCGGAGCTTCTCAAACCACGATGCTCTTCGTGTGATGAGGCAAGTGGCAGCAATAGTAGCACGAGCTTAAGTATTTTAAAATGACCCACGGCAATGTCGACTGCAATTCCTCGGAGATCCACAGAATTAACAAAAGTGTGGTTTTCCCTTTAGATCATCTTTGCAGATGAGTGCACTGAAGCAGAAGGTCGTCACTGGCACATGAAGCACTTCGCTTGCTTCGAGTGTGAGACGATGCTCGGGGGGCAGCGGTACATCATGAAAGATGGACGGCCCTACTGCTGCGGGTGCTTTGAGTCACTGTATGCAGAGTACTGTGAGGCCTGTGGTGAAAACATTGGTAAGTTGCTGTATACTTGCAAGGTGAAAAAAGTATTTCTAATTATCAACGTCTCAGGATCAGAATGACGCAATAGACGTTTTATACTTCACCCTAGATCTATGCAAGCATGTATTCGCGGGATCTTTTTTTTTTTTGAAGTACTGTACCCACATATATAATGTGATGCTCCTTTTTTTTTTTCTTTTCACTCAATCCATTAGGTGTTGATCATGCCCAGATGACCTACGAAGGTGTACACTGGCATGCCACTGACCAATGCTTCTGTTGTGCCCAGTGTAAGACATCCTTGCTGGGATGTCCCTTCCTACCCAAGCAAGGCCACATCTATTGCTCAAAGGCATGCAGCCAAGGGGAAGACATCCATGCTTCAGACTCGTCTGATTCTGCATTCCAGTCTGCTCGCTCGCGTGAATCGCGGCGCAGTGTCCGCATGGGGAAGAGCAGCAGGCCTGCCGAACAGTGGAGACAGTCGCAGCTCTTTAATCCTCCCGCTATCGTCCCCTCCTTTGAGCACAAGTTTGGGGATGGCGAGGGTGCTGGAGACGCTGACGGCGACATTGATATTGTAGGGCGTAAGCTGGCCCATCTCGGCCTGGAGGAGGAGAGGTTCTGGAGGGAGCGGGAGGAGCAGGATGCCGGGGGAGAGGAAGATCCAGAGGAGTGGGCCCAGCATGAGGACTATATGACTCAGCTCCTGCTCAAGTTTGGTGACCGCGGGATGCTACACCAACTTCAGCCACCATCCCTAAAATCTCCCAGCCCTACCAGTGACAGAAACAGGCTAATAAGTGTCTCTGATCCCTGGCTGAAGCCTGATACTACATCAATAGGGATTACCCCCTCCTCTCCCAACCCTGCCAGCCCTACCCAGAGCCAGACTTCCAATCAATCCCGAGCCAACAGCCTTAGCCCTGGATTGATGAACAAGAAGCACCTACCTGAAATGTACTGGACCCAGTCGCAGGATGGGCTGGGAGACTCGGCCTATGGGAGTCATCCAGGCCCTGCCAGTGCCAGAAAGATCCAAGAGCTGGAGTTGGACCAGGACCAGGACCAGTCTGGGGCAGGAAGACAGGCCTTCTGGCCAGACACCAGGCAGTGGTATGAGGACTCCCTCGAGTGTATTGCTGATGAGCTGAGGAAGGTTGAGAAGGGTGTTGGAGACTCCATGGACTCCCTGGCGCTCTCAAATATCACCGGTAAGGAAAGTGCTCGTTGCATGGATTCAAATACATTTTCTTTTAATAGGAAAAACCCACTCAAGACTGAATTTTCTTGTTCACCCTCCTTAGGTGCATCAGTGGATGGGGATGGCAGGGATAGACCTGTAGTCTACACGCTTCATCCCATGCAAGATCCCTTGATGGCAGAAGACTGCGAAAAGATGAGCAACATGGGAACGTTTAATTCGTCTCATCTTCACCACAGTAGCAACTCTCTCAACCTTAACATGGACAAGGGAGATGAGGAGGCAGAGGAGGTGGTAGCACTGGCAATGAGGGGAGGCACACCAGGAGGACTTCTCCCACTGTCCCCGGAAGGCCTCCCTTCCTCCTTTGTTCACGCCCCAGCTCTGAGGAGGAGCAAGTCCCAATCCAGGCCTCCTCAGATGGTCAAATTCTCCGAAGACACTGTGGACAATGGATATAATGATGGGTTTGAGGTCAACATTAGAAAGCATCCCATGAGTGAGAAGCCTCAGAGGAGGGCATATTGTCCAGATGAGATGGGCAGAGAAAGAACTCGCCCGACCAGCCACCATGGGCGTAGCAGGCAGCACCACCACCACCGGCAAGGCCGGCACCACAGAAGTCGCAAAACCCGCTCGGACAACGCCCTGCACGTGGTGCCTTTGGAGAAAGCACAGAGGCCGTTTGAGCCCCAGCAGCAGGGTCTGATAAACCCCCCTTGTGGTGCCATGCTCCTGCAGCATCCCACACACAGGCTGCCGCTAGTCTACTCCCAAACACGATCTGACTATATGCTTCGGAGCTCAACACAAAATGACCCACGGCTTGAGCATCTCATGGGTCTCCACAGAGATGAGGACGACTGGTGCTCTACATGCTCATCCTCATCATCGGACTCGGAGGAGGAAGGTTACTTCCTGGGCCAGCCGATCCCTCAGCCTCGAGCTGTTGGGCGCTACTATGCAGAGGACTACCCGACGAGGGTCACAGCTCTCTCTGCCCAGAGCCACGGCTCCCAGAATGGCCGCCGGAAGAGCCACCGCTCCAAAAATTGTATAATATCTTAACAGCGTAGAGTGCATTTACATTATAATCTGCACTAAACTAAGCAATACAGTCAAGATTTTCTGTTTGTACTGTATGATGGTTTACATGGATAAAATCTGGTTTAGATAGGCGACACGGCATGGCCAAACTTCAAGTTGCATATCGTATTTCGGGACAAAAAAAAATTTGAAAAGATTACTTCCTTTAGTAGATTAACTGTTAAGACAGCAAAGAAAAGGATCTGTGCAACATATAGTCAGAAAAAAAATCACATTTTGCGTGTGTGCAAAGTTGACCTAGATGCTAGGTTTTATGGAATTTTAGCACTAAAAAGATGCATGGACTGATAATGTTGGACGCTTTTCTATAGACAGTGCAGACCGAAATTATGTACAGTGGAGACATTAAACTCCTTTTGTTTCAGCTTGTCATTGTTTTTTTTTTTAAATGGGTTATGTTCAGTTAAAAGTTTTGCAGCAGTAATCTTTGTGTGCATTAAAAAGGCAACGCCATTGTACACAGAGGTTGATCATTAAAGTAGAAAATAGAAACTAACCAAATAATTATTTAATGCATAATACTACAAAATGAAAATGTATATACTAAGTTAAGATTTTAAAACTGGTATTTTTATATCCACGGTTTAAAGAATTGTTTTGCTTGAAGTGTATGATTGGAAAATAGCAATAGTAATAGGAAACAGACCTCGTTGATATTTTATGAGAAACAAAGAAGGTGCCGCTTCATTCACAGTAAAGTGCCATGTTATTCAAAAACAATGTCTGCCACAAAATATACTCCACAATACTCATTATTGGTGTACAAATTACAAAACGACTGGCAATCACACATGCATTTCCCATAGTTGGCCCAGCTGTTCACTATCGTTGCTCTGACATAACCAGCCAAATGCTTTGTGATGTAAAGATGTTTGTAATAAATATTTTTTTTCTGAAGCTACGAGAACAATTGTTGCGTTTTTAAGTTTGCACTTGTATGTTCCAAATTACATATTTTATAATCCTCGGATCATAATAGTGGTTTCACAGCGAGGAGCAGCGAATACCCAGTAGAATTTTGCGGTTCTTCAAATGATCTGTAACATATGCAGCATAATAGTGAAAGTTTTTTTGTTTTTTTTGCGTAACATTTAGTTTTTTGGATGATTCTTTTTTTTTTTTTATATACGCTTTTCTCATGGAGACATTAGTAAAGCGATCCTTAAAGTATCTTTAAGATCGGGGGGGATCTATCTTGCAGCCGGCAAAAAGCAGCACCGAGCGCAACACAAGTGTCTTTGCTAGTTTCAGACTGTCATTTTCCTGTCCAGCACATATTCTCTAAGTATTTGCGCCCATTAGTGTGTTGGTCTTAAAATAAGGTGTTTTCACGTGCACTGCTATGTTTAGGCAGGGGGAAATGATTGCGCAATTGACGATCGAAACCTGGTTTTAAATCAGTGGTGCGGTATATTAGTGATGTTAAGGCCACATGATTAAGAGAGTAATGTGCCCTTACAAAGGCTGGTGTGCAATCGGCATACACTCAGGCATGAGTGCCGTATCTGTAACAAGCAAAGGTTAAAAATAAAAAGATTACTGTTCCAGATTACCGGATCAAGAAAACAACAACCATCAGAGACGTCTCGCTTTACTGCAAAGCTTTGTCTCCATGGGGCCGGAATAAACAAGTTTTGTGCAGTTTTTTTGTGGGACAAATTTAGGACATGAAGTTTGAAAAGCAAAAGGACAAAAGACAAAGAAAAGAAATTCAGCTGGCGTTTCTAGACGGTACAAATTTATACAAGACTGTTGCAAATTTAGCCGCACCAAGTTATATATCTGAATGCTACAAAGAGAGAATTTACAGAGCCAAAAATACTACAAAAAGTATGATCACGCTGGAGAACAGACTGAACTGTCTGTTCTCGACAGCACAGCTTCATCAGGAAAAGTTAACTAATGAAACCACATTTTCACGATGATGTGAGACTCGTATCATTTTAAATAAAAAAAAAAGATGTTTGTTGACAACTTAAAAAAAAAAAAATGAACATTTTCCATTTTATTATTAACTTCCCACAGAGAACTCGACGGTAAAAATGCTCTGTTCAAAAATAACACTGTTCGTTGCCACATACAGCGAATCCTCTCTTCACGTTGAGCTGCTCTTCGGGTTGCTGTGCTGTTTAGCCCAGCAATCCATAATCCATAAAGTCATTAATCCTACCATGCTTAGTCTCACATTAGTGGAGCGGATCGGGCCGATGCGTCAGTATGATGTGCTGTGATTGACTCCTGTCTTTGAAAGTTTATGACCTGTCAGAGGGGCAGAGGGACTTGTCGAGTCACAGGTGGAGGGCTCTTGCTGCCGAACCACCACGTCCAGCTCGGTGATGAAGTGTCTGAGGTCGTCCAGGCAACGCTCGCGGATCTCCCCGAGGTTCTCCCGGAGAGGAACCTGCAGCTGTTTCTCCAAGTTGGGATCTTTAGACACCAGCATCTTCACCACCATTCCGAACGTCTCGCAGTCCTGACGGTACACCTGGAAGTGGACAGAGAATTTACTACTTAAAAAAACAGGAAAAGAAAGTCTGGAGGAAAACTTTCAAAACACTCTCGGGTGACATTTACACCCATTTGTATGTCAATTTTGGCCTGAAAGGTGTTGACAGGTCAGGAGCTTGAAGAGAAACACTCTTAACGGAAGGGACGGTGAGCCGTTTCCTTCCTGCTCTACCTGTCGCCTTGGTGTAAACACTCCAGCGTTACTGAACCTCAGGTGATCACTCCGGTGTTAACGCGCATCATGTAGTGTCAAAAGATAAACACTTCTCCTCTCAGGTTTAATAGAGGCACTTTCGACAGGACAGGGCAGCCAAAGAAGCAATAAACCAACACTTCATTGGTGGCTCAGAGGCTTGTTAACAGGTGTTAGAGGAACAATGAGGAAGAGGCGTTGGGATCTTGTTTGAAGCTGCCATTTCACACGTAGCCTCAAATGTCTCATAAAACAATGTGTGGAAGCGACGGGCTCCGTCCAGAGTGGTTTCATTTGCAAAACAGCATAGCAGAGATTTGTTTCCAGGTCCTGTTCCTCCACATGAGCTGACAGTGAAGTTTCAGACGGGGGGGGGGGAGGAATATCCATCAGCTCAACTGACAGTTTGTATTTTGTAAAAGAAGTAAAAGCGCCACATGCTGCAGATTTCCACAAACACACACAACATTTCGAAACACTTTTACCTATGATTAGGAGCAGGAGTTTAATGTGTCGTCCAGATTAAAAGCTTAATCTGATCAATGACAGTGTGTGTTAAAATAAACAATATGCACGTTAAAACATAAATGAACAGTTTGACGTCTCTGTATCTAACAAAGGAAGAGAGTATAGCATCCCTCAGAACTCAAGAGATACTTATACCTCTGTGTCAGTCTTGTTCTCTCTCCCTCCACTACGTAGCATATTTATTTCTTCACCGTCTCTCTAAGCCTCGACTGTCTCTTAGTTAACGGTCTTCACGACTGCGTGGAAGTAAATTCCCCCGCCGATATGGCTCCTTACGAAGCATCAAGTCTACGTGCTGCAGGCTGATCAGAAGACTGACAAGGGGTTGTGTAGAGATGTATGTGTTTACACATGTGCCTGTGTATGTTTAAAATTAGGCGAGGCAAGGGTGCGTTTCAGTCATTCACCGGATACCGACAGTGGCTTCTGTGCTGCAGGGCGTTTTCTAACTCACTGGCTTATTTATAGATTTTCACAATGTTCCTAGAACAGACGGCGATGCTTGGAGAAGAGGACCCAAATAAAGATCTGCTGTCAAACAGAGTTAATGTACTCGCACAGAACAGAGCAGATGGCAACTTTCCAAAATAAGCATAAAGCCGCCACCCCCCCCCCAAAAAAAAAAAAAAAAAAAAAAGTCATTTGTTGTGTACAAGCCACACACTGCTTCTGCAAACAGTGAGCTGAGCAGAGATTACAGACCGCTCTTAACATTTCCACTCTGCAATTTCATGGAATAAAAGTGTTAACCGAGTTGACATTTAAACATCACTAAAGTAAAACCAGCTGTATCACATAAACAAAAAATTATGTTGACTGACAGGAGGTTAGCTTGACCTGTTTTAGTCTGACACACTGGACGTAGACTGTTTGCATGAACCTGCCACTGACCTGAATGTTTAAGTTCACATTCTCCTCCTCTCTGCTATCTGGGTGGTTTAATAAGTCGAGTTTAAGCTTTCATTTCACCACCAAAAAAAAAAAAAAAAAAGTGTTTTTGTTTTTGGAAGTCATGCTAAAGTTAGTATGTAACAGTATAACATGATTGCTTGTTTTTGATTAGCTGGCATCACAGATATTTCCTACCAAACCACTTACATATTATTGAAGTCTTTACCAGCCAAGATGCTTTAGCTCGTCTCAAACTATGTATTTGTGTCGCACAAACAAAACTGTGGTCACTGCGAGGAATTTAGAGCCAACAATAAACCAAAACATACGGAGGGATTTCAAAATAGCTGGTGCTACTTAATCCAAGGGGCTAATGGTTTACAAAAACAGCCAGCAAGAGGTAATACAATATATAATTTTCCAGGAAGTTTGAGGTGAACACAAAGATACAAAGAGCTTCAGGAAATAGTGCTGACGCAAAACAAACGGGTCGACTCCTCTGGGCGTTTCAATACATTCCTCATGTAGAATCAATAGACCAACTAATCTGTACCCCCCAAAAAAACCCTGATAGCCACTCTTCTCCACTCTGCTGAATTTAGCAACAAAGCATTGTCTTTTGGGTGGTTTTTAAAAAAAATTTTTTTATCAGCGCTGAATAGTCTCATTCAACAGCTGATAACTGACTGAATATATTTATCAAATCTTCTGAGGAAGTATCCAATCAGTGCGCAGACAACCGTTACTATGAATACATGGAAAGCTGTTTCTAAACAACAATGTGCTGAGAATGTACTTCCCGTATTCAAACGCACTTCCTGAAATCGCGCTTGTTATCCAATCAGGAAGGAAAGTACTGAGCTCTTGACTTTGGGTGTGGTTTTTGGAGAATAGGAGCATTTGTAAGGGTCCTTCTGTGGCTGCTAAAACTGTGGTGGAATTTTTTTCATGGTGGAGGATGAGGAGTGAGTGGGTGAGACTGCCTGGCTTCAGAAATGAGAGAAACAGAACAAGGAACAAAAAGAGTTGAGGGGCCTCAGTCCATCTCTGCCATCTCTGTACCTAAAAAAAAAAAAAATACAACTCCTCAGAGGCTGGAACTGTGTGGCTTTCTCTTGCGGCCAAATATATTTCAATTCCTCAACAAATGAAATAAAACTCCCTTTGTATCACAGCCCGGGCTATGAGAAGTAAAACATAATACCCTTTATTGCCTCTCATGCCTTGTCACTCACTATAACCGGTTAGCCTGTACTGCAGCCAAAGTCAACTCTGACAACGAAAACGGCTTCAGGTTGAATTTCAGCAGAACAACTTCACTTAGCCGCACAAACACATGGTATAACGCAGCCCAGCACGACGTCTGCCTCATGGTGGAAAGTTTGTGGGCTGCGAGAAGTGTAGAGACGGTTAGTGAGGAGGGCCTACTGGATTCAGTGTGTTTGTGTGTGTGTGTGTGTGTGTGTGTGTGTGTGTGTGTGTGTGTGTGTGTGTGTGTGTGTGTGTGTGTGTGTGTGTGTGTGTGTGTGTGTGTGTGTGTGTTTGGAAGAGATGGCTAGACCAGATTGGGTGCAGAAAGCCAAACATCTGGCTGACACTTGCCAAGTGGCTAAACACGAGTGCCTCCTGCGACGGGAACAACGCTTGCGACTTTGCAGAGCACACGTGAAAGTGACTTCAGAGTGAACAAGAACGGGTAACCTACGAGCGTTCAGTTGTGTGTTCGCAGCATCATGGGAAATTAATACCAGCCCGACAAGGGCTTTTCAATTTTCCAGTGGCTGGTTGGTTTGTCTGATAACAAAAGTGAAAGCAGTTCTCGGGTTTAGATTTGTGGTCTAAAGGGTTAAAAAGGTCTGCTGACATTACGCAACACAAACGTTTACAAAAAAAAAAAAATCTTTCTATTTCATTCCATCATCTTTGTCAGAAAAAAAGACAAAATGTGATTCAATAACTTATTTTGCTGACTTCGGGGTCTTGACTAAGCCATTGAGCCTCTCATGAAAGACAGAGTGCAAGCTGCCAAATCACAAACAACCTTCACACACGAGCTGGGTATCAGAAAAGCCAGAGAGAAAGACAGGGGAAGGGGAAAGCTGCAATAGCCAGTAGAAATGGATGATTATCTAAGAATCACAAATCCCGTAAAGAAAGCCAGAAACTTTATATCTCGATAAAAAAGGAACATGTTGCAGCTTCTCCAGTTTCGTTTTAAACTGCTTTTTTCTTTCCAGACCTTAATTTCATAACTACATTCAAAGACAGCAGGGGAGAACGAGTTATACTGACCAAAGCACGGCGACATTAGTGGACGAGTTTGTATTAAAGTTCCTACAGGCTCCCGACAAAACACTACATGCATGCAGTGACAGCTCCCAAACTTTCCACAATACCTGCAAGTATAAAATAAAGCTCACTCAGTTCAAATGTTATAGAGTTTGGCTCGTGAAATGAATGAGAGGAGACAGATGGAGGAGAAAGAGACAGGCTATAAAACAGGCCAGAAGCTGCCGAGTCAGCAGCAGTGTTATAACAGCCTACAGGCTCTGTGGCGCAGCTCAATGTGAGAGCGCAGTGTGCGCTCGGGGGCAGAGCTAGCTCAGGTTTAATGGTCTCTGTAAAGCAGCGGTAGTGCTCGCTGGTGCAGGAATGGCCTTCATTAGATAACTGAGCAGAGCTGGAACCTCGTGCCTGCGGTGCTTTCAGCTCTGTTAAGCGCTTGACCTCTCAGTTTTATTGTATGCACACTGCCATACCCTGCTGCCTTCGTTTATATGTTCCTGTACCATCTACATCCTTCTAATGTTTCCAAAACCTTGTGTGAAGCCACTGTGTGCATCAGCATTAGGAAAGATGAGTCAAACACCGATGGAGGGTCGTGATGTTTGAGCCATGTGGGATTTGAAGCTGCTGTTGGGTTTAATGACCAGTCAGGGACTCCGGATGGAAGATTCACAAGAGCCACCGGGAAAATCATGGTTAATCATCAGCGAAGGAAGCGGGTTGCCAAATTTACCCCCATTTTAAACTGCTCTGGAGAGCGGTTAGTGAATCGTAGAGTGAACCCACCACTGTGACTGGAGGACAGAAAAGTTAATTTCCTGCCTTGTTAGGAACATATTAGGTGGCTGCTTCGCTGATGCCAATCCAGTGAAATGTGCGAGTCAGAGCAGCTAAAGCCACCATGTGTGTGGGAGCGTGTGCCAAGTGTACCGTATGTGCGTCACACGGCCAAATCTGACATTTATAGAAAAGTCTGACAAATTACCAATTTTTAATAAGAGGATTGTAAATGCGGGGATTCTTCTAAAGAGATTACTGACAGCCACTGCTGGTTTAAAATATGCTTATATTTCCCTTTAAATATCATGTGAATCCTACATATTATACGTTTCTAAAACAGTGATGCATCGTCTTTCATGCTTTGGCTGAAGAAAAAGAAAAACGGTACGTGTGCAAAATGCAGAAACACTGAAGCACATCAAGTCAAACAGTAATGTAAGAAAACTCAGATTTCAATGGCTCCTGTTTCATGTCAACACTGTACTGCCACTTGCTGCCTGATTTTCAACTCGCTCCACTTGAGAGGATCACTTCAATGTAAATACAAGATGTCAAGTGTTGGAAGAGTACCTTCTCTATTTCCTGGGCTTTGGCTGCGATGGCTGTGGCTCGTCGCTCCTCAAAATTGTCAGTGGACTTTTGGCTCTCTTTCACATCAGGAGCCGCCGCTGGCTCCTCTTTTTCTCCTTCGGGAGGAGGGTTCTCCTCCTAAAAGGTGGAGGAGAGGAAGAGTTGAGTCACGGCAAACTCAGACAAGTGAGCACGATGGGAGAAAAGAACAGCTTATAAATCAAGAAATGCGGAGTGCTTCTGCAGATGACCACGGAACTTACATTCATAAAAACATGAATAAGTATATACAAAAAGTATAGTTACTAATCTGACAGATGACACCCTCATGCTAACAATTACGTGCCAGAGAGAATGTGAGAGGATCTGAAAGGACGCAGTCACTAAAAGCCCACAGATCGGAAAGTCTGTGCAATGTCTTGACCTGACCTACTGACCGTTTAGCTTTACAGTAAAGATGTGGTTGATGAGGCTTAGTGAAGGCTGAAGCTTAGATATACAGTACTTTCTAGAGCTGAAAAGACACAGTGTCGTCTGTGGGAAATGAGCGCTGTGGACTTCCAGTTTCATTTACAGCACCTCAAAGACATAAGGATTGAAAGAATTTACAATACAGCAATCTACATCCAAGTAACAAGTGTGTCTGGCTGACCATAAAAGATGTCACTGCTTTTTATTAGTTGGAATATTACAACCCAAAACCAACCTTAACGTTCAGGATTTATTTTTAACCACCGCACCGTAATATCAGACTTTTGGTTTTGAATAATCTGTTACATGCAAAATTGTACACGTGACACAATCAAGAATAGAATTTAAAATTATCTTGATGACTTACAAAGCCCTACATGACCAGGCTCCATCATATCTTAGAGATCTTATATAACCATATAATTCTAGCAGAGCACTTCTCTATCAGTACGCTGGTCTGCTTGTGGTTCCTAGAGTTTCCAGAAGTAGAACGGGAGGCGGAGCCTTCAGTTTTCAGGCTCCTCCCCTGTTGAACCAACCAGCTCCCAGTTTGTGTTCGAGGAGCAGAAACCCTCTCTGGCTTTAAGATTAGACTCAAAACGTTCCTTTTTTGATAAAGCCCATAGTTAGGGCTGGCTCAGGTAGACCTGAACCAACCCTTAGTTATGCTGTTATAGGCCGAGGCTGCTGGGGGACCTCGTTACATGCTGAGCTTCTTTTCTTTCCTCCTACTCTTTAACTGACTCATACCTCACCATCTTTTTCTCTCCCATAGCTTTTTCTTATTGTCTGCTGTCTCCATTCAGTTCCCTCGCTCGCGTAGTTTCTCTTCTTTCTTTTGCAGATGTCCCGTCATGGAGCTGCATGTCTCTGCCCTGCGCTTGTCGTCTCCACCAACAGTTCTTCTCTTGTATCCTTACGCTGTCCTTTTCTCTCTCTGCTCTCCTCTCACCCCAACCGGTCGAGGCAGATGGCCGCCCACCCCTGAGCCTGGTTCTGTCGGAGGTTTCTTCCTGTTAAGAGGGAGTTTTTCCTTCCCTCTGTTGGAGGTTTTTCTCCCTTAAAGAGGAGGTGTTTTTTTTTTCCCCTCCTAGCTTATGTGGGAATTGTTGAATTGTTGGGTTTCTCTGTATAATATTGTAACGTCTTGCTGTAAGGACTTTAATGTGTTAAGTGCCATGTAATAACCTATGTTGTGATTTGGCGCTATAGAAATAAAGTTGAATTGAATTGAATTGAATTTCATGTGTTTTTAGACGTTATCTTCAGAGAATAGGAAGCCAAGCCAGACAAGCAAAGATTAGCCAGCTAATGGGGAGACTGGAAACTCCAGCACCCATAAGTATTACTGGGAAAGACAAAAGACAAAGGAAAGGGGAGAAATGAGGCCAACTTGGATCGCCACTTAATTTCTTTTGCTCATTTCCTGATACTATTGGGAGTTTGAAGGCCGAGGAGCAGAGCTGCCCGAGCATGACTAAACTCATACATTAAGGGAAACAGGCCACGGCCTAAGTCATATTTCATCACTAGATGACTGAGGAAAGACATTACGGGAGATGGTACGTCAGAGAGCCGAGTGTGGCCTAAAATAAAAAGGCACAACTCATAAAACATCATCCAATTATTCCTCCTTCCTTTTCCCTCCCCGCAGCTATGCTTGGAGAGGTCCTATGTATACGCTTGTGCACGTATGAACGATCGCGTTTGTCAGACTCCAGCCTTCTTCGCCTTAGTTGAAAATGAAATATCCTTGTCCGAGTCTTTCATTTTAACTTGCAGGGCACAGCCCGACCTGGAGGGGTTTTCTGCTCAAATGCAAAGCTTGGCAGATATATTTTTTGCAAACTGGAGTACTGGTAATCCCTTTTCAATGTACTGCTGCAGAGTGAATGATTAAAGGTTATTACACCTAATGAAATATATATATTTTTTTTAATGTATTTTTACTTAGTTCAGTTTGTCAGACCAAACAGGTTTTCTTCTAACCTTTAAAGTTAGAACTGTTGCAGATTCCTGCTTACTATGTTTTAACAAATGATTTTTGTTGTTATTTCTTAAACTCGCATACTGATAACCTGCTAAACACGTTTATGGAGGGAGATGTCTTTATCAGTACTCAACTTAAACTCAGGGTATCGAAATCATTCAAATGCATCATCTGGGAACCAGAAATGTTTGTACAAAATATTCTGCCGGTCTATCAAATAGATATTTCACAGGGCAAGTGAAGATGTTAACGGTAAAGTCAAAGGGTTTCAACCTGTGTAGGACACAAATGTCTGATATTTTTAGGAATTAGCAACCATCCAATGGATTATCCTGTCGTGTTGTATAATGAGTGGAAGAGCAACATTGGGTTTATAACCTGTGTGATCTTACTTTGTTCATCAAATCTCAGCTGTTATCTTGGTTGGTAAATTATTACGCTGTAACTGACAAAGACATTTGTTGCGCACAGAAGAAACCTTCCGGTGACCTTTTCTGTTCCCCGACATGTTCTCCCACCCACTAGGGCACCCTGGCTCGCAGCCAGAGTCGGAGCTGCTCTTTAGGTTCCCTCTTTGGTCTCTTCTGTCTGGGATGGCTCCAGAAAGCCTGCGTGTGTGTTTGTTGAATCCCCGCAGCAGGCAGTGACCGGGGCCATTAGTGCAAGCTTTACTGGGGGCACAGCGCAGGGCCTTTCATCTCGGCTAAGGTTATGGGCTTGTGCCCCGAGAACAGAGAACAACAATGCACCAAAGGCTAGATCAAACACAGCAGCAGCAGCAGCAGCAGCAGTGTGTATGTGTGTGCGTGGAGGGGTGGGGCACTTAGCAAAACTTTCATCACAGCAGTTGATTGGGTGGTGGTGGGTGGTTCTTACAAAAATGCACATTAGAAGGAGAGGGAAAAGAAGAAGAAGAAGAAAAAAAAAACGAGGTTTATATGTTGCATCTTGTAATTTCTTATGAATAAAGCCTGTGCGCGCCTCGCTTTTTTCATTTAATGCTCAGCTATTTGTGGCACTTTTCATGTTTGCAACCCGGTGCAACACAGTCATGGTCTCCATGGAGAGTTCGTCTGAAAACAAGCTGCATTCATTCCCCCCGTTCTTAAACAATATCGCACCTCCCCCCTCGCTTTGAAGGCCGGCTTTTTACTCCTCCGGTGCAACCATTCAGATCATGCATACGCAAACTTTCGATTTCCGATGTGGTCGGACGGCATGTTTTAAGGCCACGACAAGCCACAACACGGCCCTGAAACTACTCTGACATGAAAGCGACATTTAAAAGATACAGTTTTATGGGCTTTTTTGATCAAAGTGAATTTATGCCTCACTTGTAAAGATTTTTACAAGTCATGAATGTTAGTCTGTCGTGTGTCAGTGACTCTCAGTTTCACTTCAGGCATTTGGGGCCCGACTTAGTAAAGGTTTGCATGTGTAAAATCACGTGCAAACTTCCCGTCACCCGCACAAAAATGTCTAAGCTGATCTACTGTCGACGTGCAGTGGGGATTGCGTCTTTCAAACGTGCAATTTGACGCGCGTTGTCCATTTTGCGTGTTTGCCTGCGTGCGTATGTAATATTGGGCGTTTCTACTCGAACGTGCAAAATACCGGGAGGGGAAATGCAAATGCATACATTTAGCACCCACAACGATATTTACTAACGATAACATTTCTGAGACGTCAGAGGCAAAACATTATTCAGACATATCGTTTATCCACCGATGACATTTCTGAGTTATTGAATGCACTGAATGATGGTTGACGGCCAATAATAAAAGGAGGAGCCACATAATACCAGCTATTAAAAAAAAACTTCTTGCGACTCAGCACTTTCTTGCCTCTGGGTCATTCCAGTGTCCTGTGTCGCTGCTTGGATATCCCACCCAGTCCCGTTATTCAGGTGTGCTGTCCCAGGTACTGAATGTGTCCCGCAGAATTCACAGGTAGCTTCATAAGGTTCCCGAGCACTGAATGAGACGAATTCACCAGCCCATCACAGAAAAAGCTAGACCTGCTGCTCAGTGTTTGTCAGAAGCATCTTACCTTCCCTCCTGTTTTATCGCTGACGTTTTATCATTAAGAGGGTTTTTTTTGCCTTTTTGTTTTTCCGCAGGCATTGGCTTCCTTGCTGATAATCTCCTATATAGCGTTGTGTTCTTGTTATTTTTTATATTTCTTAATTTCAATGGGATCAGATTTCTTTTTACTTTTGCTTTTTTACGGTCGCTCTGTTTTTTCCATTGCTGGAGTCACTTTAACACACGCAAACCTTTTGGAAAAAACATGCAATTTAGTGTCCTTTATTTAAGATCTTAGTAAATCAGGCCCTTAGAGCAGTAACTACAAAAGCAGTGCAACCTACCACCAAAACTTTACCGCAGACGGTACATGACATCATGCCAGTACTGCATGCTGTTTCATGATAATCTCTGTTGAAAATGGAATATCGATAAAACTAAATGCTTTCTGCAAGGATTCTTGTCTATTTCATCTGGTTTAAGAATAAGCTTAAGATAAACTTTGATTACTTAAAATACACAGTAAGGGATTTCACGCATCTTTGATTTTTTTGCTTGATGCATGTTTCTCAACTATTATATATAGAGTATATAGTCATAATAACCAATTTTTTTTATGTGCAATGACAAACATATTGAAAAGATTTTAGTTCATGAAAATAGTTTTTTTTTTATTATAATAAAAAAAAATTAAAAAAAAATGGTTTTAGCTTTAGCTGAGGCTAGCCGTGGCCATGTCACCAGATTTCACAGGATATATTACGTCTCTTTTGCTATAGCTGATGATAAACTGTTACTTTATGACATAGAGGTCTTAACTCAGTTTTGACCAAAAATGCAGTTACTTTTGTTGGGCACAATGGGCTGATGCACTTGTTCAGGGGGAAACAGGAACCGAACACAAAGGGATTTAATCTTTTTGTTTTACTAAAAGACCCTTATATATCAGAGTTATTGTAATTACAAGTTTTTGACTTGTAAATAGCACTGATGTCAAGATCCAAGCCAGAACTTCAACTGAAAAAAAAAAAAAAAATTCTGAAAGCTCCACTATATCCAACTTGGCACATACAAATAAGAAAGTGTTGAAACATGAAGGAAACACTGCCGCCTTATGGAAGACAAAGTGTGTTGTTCAGTGTAATCAAACCCAAATTTCATGGATATAATCCAATCAGTTCAATTACCCCTCACACAGCCACCCCTGTACTTACACAACCTTCCTAAGTTGTCTGAGCATGTGAACGCTCACAAGTCATTAACATGGGAATCCAACATGCCTCCTGTATGACATGACACATAATACGCTGGCTCTTGATGGCTACGTCAACACTTAGCCCGTGAGCCCCGTGTTGCACATCGACTTCTCACAATCACAAGACCACTGCCGTGCGACATCTAGCAGACACTCACAGCTACCAGACATAGTCAGAGTCCTCAACAGTGAAAGGAAATGATTATTCGTTGAAAACAGGGTAAACACATCCCAATGAGCTCCTTCGGGAATTCTCCTGGCTTTGCGGTTAAGATCCTATGATAAAGTTATGACTTGGGCTACTGACTTAGCCTCTGCCCTTCTGGGTGGCCACAGCCAGATGCAATTTGTGCGCCTAATCACATCTGATTCCATTTACACTCCTCTGCATAGTTGGAGATGGACACAATCAGCAAAACAAACTACCATTTGCCATTTAGAGATATCTACAGTCAAAACTAAAAACTTTTTTTTAAATTTTTTTTTTAATTTTTTTAACATGACCAGTTAAAGGAGAAAAGTCTTGTACTTTGTTGACACTTGAGACCTTTACCCTTTACCATTAAGTTCTGGTGACTGAAGTCTGCTTACACCACAGGTAAACAAAGCACAGGCATGATGGCTTTTATGCGCTGCGTGAGGACCACTTTAAAATCCATTAACATACTTCAATGGGACGAAACACTTATTAGAAGTATGGAATTTAACAAGTTCCAGATGCATCCTGCTGTACAGTGACATCCATGGTATACTATATGCAGGACAACAGTGCATTTATGATAAAAGCAGCTTTTCATGTTGTGTACTATGTTCTTGTGCCTTTAAGTAAGCGGTAATCATAAATGAAGCACCAGTATTGTATTATGGTATTTAATATTCTGAATTCATTTAGTATTTTATTTGAGCTCACCTTGTTTGATGTTGCGCTGTGTGGGGAGCCTTCTCTGGACAGGCCAGGGATTTTATCTATACATTTTAGAAAAGGACAAGGACAAAATTGGCACAATGAGAGCATAGTTAAAAGTTAAATAATGTGACAAAAACAAATTGGAATAAGAAAATGGAACAAGAAAAACAGCAGGAAGCAGGTAGTCCATGGGAAAAGGACAATTAGTATGTGTGTGCTAACGTTAACCAGGGCTAAAAGGAGTTCATGTTTGGTTCCAGGATCCAGACAGGTACCCAACTAGAACAATCAAGAAACAGATGGAGTCATACTCCAATCTCCACCGGGTGAATTTACTGCAACACATCCCTTGCGGACCCTCAACTCCTCTCCAGTAGCCCACTTTCCATGTGTCTTTCTACCAGCTTTTCTCTAGCTGTCCTGTCACAGGCTCTACCAGCAAACTCATAGCACCTAAGAAATGAAACAACAACACTCCAGAGTGGAAGCTTTGGTTTCAGGAATATCCATCAGACATCCTATACCCTTTCCCTCGATTTGCACACACGACCTGGTGGCATCTTTATGAGGCCTGACAAAGTGGCAGACAGGACGGAGGGGAAGACTGGCTGCTGGACACATTAGAAACGCTCTCTGTCTCTCTCGGGTTACCCAGACTGGGAACAGGTTAAGTTTAACGATTACAACCTTTTTACATTTTTGAAACAAATCCTGTGCGTGGCATCTCATCGCATTTCAGTCATTTGGATAAAACAAAAAAACAGACAGCAGGAATGTTCCAGAGACTACAACATGCACAATATGATGAAGAAGCTGGATTAAACTGTCTGCGGCCCCAGTAAACAAGATTTAAATGTAGAAAACCACTGCCAGCCTCTGTTCGGTGAAGCTTTTCTATTCTGTCTATGACAACTACACTGAACTGTACTTACCAGCAATCTTGCTCTGAGAATAAGTCTCTTCATACCCTGTATAGGGAGACCAAACCGTAGGGTCACTGGCTATGTACACCCCAATAACTAGGGTGTCTTATCTAACAGAAATCTGCCAAGCACACTCACTTCACCGAGGAAACTTGACTTATAGTTAAAAGCATGCATTTCAAACTTGAGCATGATGGCCTCTTGTCATTCTGGTGGTCACTAAGCACTCGGTTCATGAGGGAAAAGCACCAATCAAAATGGAAATTCAAAAAAGGAGAGATGGTCAGTACTGAAGGTGGCAGGAGACCTCAACAAAAGCACTAGCAGAAACGGGAAAGCTTGAAGGTTAAGAGTTAAAAAGCAGACAAACAACATGCAGTAAAAAAGCAGGTACTTTAGCACAATTTCACAGTCCACTTAATTTAAGATTTCTTGTTGGCTTTCTGGCAAATTAATTAAGTGAACCTGTGTACAGTATGTGTCCTACCTTTTGATATGGACTGTAAAATGAACTGTTCCAACACACTGTTCATATTAGAGCTGGTATTTTCAGTTTTTAGTCAATGTCAGGTGTGATCATTTGATCTGGAAAGTTATTTTTAACACTTCATGTTTCTCCAGACCTAAAATAATCAATTGGATCAAATAGATTATTGTAGAAACCGTGGAAAGTGCTAACGTACCTCCACAACAGGAACAGGAAACCGAATAAGGCAAAGTCGCCACTAAGTTCTACTTAAAAAACAAAACTCATGGTACAACTTCCACCAGACCTGGGTGAAAAAATGGCAGTGCCAAATAGAACAACTAAGTTTAGTGAGGAGGCATTTGTTTTTAAATTGATTTCGATGAAAATTAGCTCCAATCTTGCATCTGTCCTCACATCCTTCTCAAGACAACAAATGTCTTTCAAACAGTTTTCTGACAAGGATGCAAGTAAAGACTGACAAATCAGTTTACTGTCACCCAAATCCAGGCTTGTTTCACATGGCTTCGTGTACAGACCCAAAGAGTCATGTCCACTCTGTTGAGGAAAGAGCGCCCCCCAGAGGTGTTCAGAAGCACCTGTGTGACCCTCGGGACCGTCCACACCTGAAAAACCAGTGAGCCAGATCATCAGTCAAGGAGAGACAGTCACGTAATAAACAGAGGAGGGAAAATAAAGGGTTCAGGTTTTGAACAATAAATACACATTTTTAGGGCCAAACTTATAACCTGTTCTGTTAAGTGAGGCCTGCAGGTACTTGAACTCTGAGATATATTTTTGTGCTTTAGATCATTTGTATGAAGTGCTGCTCTCAAACAACTGATTCACTCAGTGGGTGTATGCATGTCCTCTATATGAGTCACAGGAAACAAATGAGTCATGTCTAAAATCTGCAACTGGAGGCAGTGACCGCAAATGTTCTGCTTCAATTTGGCAGTTCTGTTATAGATATATATAGATATAGATATATATGAGGGCAAGATTCTGCGTAAACCAGAGCCGTGCTTCATCTGGACTACAGATTCAGTATAAACCTCCACCGAGCACAAAGCGTCCACCTCTGCAAAGTGGGCCAGCAGCCGAGCACTTCTGTTACGCAGAGGAGACCAAACTGGCATGGGAGCAAGGGATTTGCTTGTCTTTCGATTTATTAGGAAGTTCTGGACATTTGTTTTAGGGTTGTGACAGCTATTTCCAATATCAGGTCATTACGTTTTTAACCGAATGACCAACATGTTATTCATGTCATTTACAATCCTCACATCCGAGATTCAGCAAATGAGGATTAGAATGGCTAAGATGTGTAGTCATGTTTGGTGAATGATTTAAACATCAGTCCATCATCAAAATATTTGGCCATTAATTTTCTGTTAACTGACCAAATCCACAAAGTTTTTCGCACAAATGTATTACGTGATAAGTCTGTATAAAAATGTTGAGTGACAAGTGCATTTTAGGATGTTTTAACTTGGTTGAACTTTGACGAGCAGCCCACTGCACACCAGAGGGCGGGGATACTAAGACTTCTACATACTCTTGCCTTGCTGTGAGGGAAACGGCAGGCCCTTGGCTCTGTCTGGTGAGTATCCTCTGCTGCTGACGCTGGAGCCGGAGCGACTGTGGGGGGAGCGGGCCACCTCGCGGCGCACCGGAGAACGCTCTCTGAGGGGAGGGAACGGGGCAGCTTTTCTTCTGTAGTGGTCTCTGTCCTCCCTGGAAAAGAAGGGGTTGGAGGATGTGTGCGTCACATTATGTAAACAGCCATTTTGTGAATGTAGAAAGTCATCTCCAAATATCCACCACAACTGGTATTTCACAAAGCATATAGACAAGTCCTTTTCTCGTATCTATTTTAGATGCAAACACAGCACAATGCTGCCATCTAGTACTTTAAGGGCATTAACACATTCTGAAAAAACTACACAAGCTGCACTCCAACTCATATGTGTGCTTAAAACTAATGAGCGCCGAACATCAGAGGATTTTCCTTCTAACCAAAGAATACACTTGTTGTTTTTGCTAATCACATCTCTGTTTGACTGCAGCATTGTCTGTCTGTAATGAATACAGTGCATATACATAGACGGTTACGGCACATGGATAAACCTAAGCAGTGACAATGTTTGTATTCATTCGTACCCTCTGTCCAGGTTCAGGATGGCCTGCACGAGTGTGTCTTCCCCGCTCTCTGGGAGCGATCTGGGCGCTGGATAGATACCCTGGCCTCGGACATTATGAGGTGGCGGCGCTCGGGCACTGAGGGGATAAACACACAAACATGTGGCTGCAGATACAAACATCAAATTCAACAAAGTGTGCTTTTAACTCAACATGCAAAACATAAAGAATCGTGAAGTGGTAAACAACCCACGCATTTTCAAGAATAATGATGACTTCTATTATGATTATTGACACATGACCTCATTCAATAGCAAGATGATCCTGACCTGGTTTTACACATTTATCCAGGTTGAATGGACACAAGATAAATAACTTTTTTTTCAAAATATTTTTTATGTTAACATGACAACAAAAATAAACAAAAGGGAACACATCATGTCTTTCTCTAGTGCTAATGCATACAACATTACCAGATCATTCAGAGGGTCCACATACATATGAGAAGCAGAAGAATTGATAAATGTGCTGATGGTCACAGGTAATTGTGTGATATACAGTTTTACTCGCCTCACAACAACAAAACCTTCTAAAATGGAAAAATAAACATGCTTTATGTATTTTTTTTCCTCGACTTTAAGAGAACCTTTACCACTTCCTGCCTCCCTTGTAAGTAAAACCACACTCTCTCTGGGCCTCTTTTCTCAACTCCTTACGACCTCCTCACTGACCTCTGCCCTCGGCACACATCTAACCCACTAATCAACGGACCAGAACTGACCTCGTTGCCCTTCCACAGCTTGAAATGTTTGTTTGGGGTGAAAGCCTTAGTATCTCTGTCTGCCTGCTAAGTGGTCAATCTAGTCACTATAATCTATGTGCAACTTTCTCTCCTAAATTTTGCTACTGTATAAACAGAGCATTTTTATGTAATGGGGCCCAGGTGTGATAACATGATACCTATTGATCTCCAACTGTTGAAATTCAGTGGGGAGTTAAAAGTGATTAAGACTGAATTCCTTTAACTTTTTATGTTCAAGTTGTGTCACTTTATCTCAGCTCTTTGTTGTTTTAAAGTAAAGAGTCATCTATCAACCAACCCAGTAACATGGAGTTCTTTTATTTTGGCAGCAGCAAACAGCACAAGAGCGACTCGCAAATCTGATAACAAAGTATGCTCTGTACAAATGTTTGAATTAATACAAAAGTGTTTTACTACAGTCCAGAACATAGATGGACCCCATGCATGAAACTATTCAAAATTAGAGATTCCAAATTAAAGAATACCAAAAATGACTCTATTCTTCAAAATAAAATCTACAACGAGCTGCTGACTTTTTTTTATATATCATATTAAGCTGCAATATATAGATAAACATTACAGACAGGTAAACAATGACTTTGTTTTGCAAAAATAATCTATGGTCAGTCTGTGGTGGCTTTGCCCACTAAAAAAAAACCCAGTATATCATAATTTAATCAAATTACTTGAGTTGAACCAGAGCTAAGTATTTCAAGTGAATATTAAAAACCTGTCAACTAAAATCTTTAGCTTAGTTTTCTGCAACCCAATCTGCAGCCTAAATACTGGCACTGTTCAGACTAACAGTTGTCTAAACTAACAGTGTGGAGCCCAGCGAAGACGGCCAGAAATGTGAATAAGGTGAGACAGGCCAATATGGGCCAAACACGGAACATGATTTATGATTGCTGCAATGTAAACAAACATTACAGACACACACTGAAAAGGGAAACCTACTCCTGCAGAGACCTCCAGTGGGTCTAACGAGGGGAATTAAATACAGAGGGCTTGTTCATAACGTGAGTGCTTGGAAAAAGACTGTCCCCTGCTGTTCAAAATGAAAACATCAAGCGGTATCATGTTTGAAGTAGAACTTGGTGGACAGGAATTTTTTTTCTGGAAAAAGATGATTTGCTCCTTTGAGAAAAACAGAAGCAGTTTACCCAAAATCCATAGGCCGCCCTGTGTGTTGGTCCTCCCTGGGTCCTCTGTAAGGATATTCTTCCTACAAAAGAAATAAAACGACAAAAGATACAACCCTTGAATTTGGCCTTTGTTGGCACTTTTACCACATATGGTTTGTTATGTTCTAACAGTACCGACCATCTGGTATTCAGTGATAAATACTTCGTCTACAGATGCAAACAGCATCCTAAACTGCCACCCTACAGATTCTGCAATAGTGCATGATTGGTAAATGACCAATGTCTAACTAATTGAAAATAGACCATATGAATGTCAAGACACAGTTGCCTGAATTGTAGAACAAGTTGTAAGAATTCAATTGTAAAAACAGAGGTTAAAAGGCATAATATCTAAAAGTTTAAATATAAAGGAGCAACAAAATCCTTATTAATGAAATGTCAAAGTCCAACAAGCATTTGGTCTACGATAATGAACAGCTACAATCTAGCACACGCAGTGTAGCTGGAAAATATTTTAACTTGATCCTTCAACTATAGAGTTCTCAGATGGCCAATTATATATAAAAGCTACCAATATTACAACGTGCTGACGTGTCTGAACAGCAATGACCTTCAAAACTTGTTTTTTTTGGCCTGTAGTCAAGAGTAACTTTGCAGTGGTTGAAAATGAGTTTCTATTTTATTTCACTCAGATTCTTTTGAAGGCAGTCACTGGAATTTCTGATATTTTTGTTTGATCTTCAATAAACACATCTTATTTCATACATCCAAGTTTACTGATCTAATTACAGTCCACTATAGAGCAAAATGACTTGAAATGAAATGGTTGCCCTCACCCTCCTTGAAGGTGGCATGGCTCTGCGTTCACCAGGGAAATGAGGGCCGTCACCATGGTACCCCCTCTGATCTTCATGGTAACCTCGGGGACCGCCTCCATTGGGGTAAAAGCGGGGACCTCCCTCGTATTCGTACCCGCCTCGGCCATAGTCGTCCTCTGGCCTGCCGAAGGGGCCCCTCCTCTCCACACTCCCTGCACCTCGTGGGTACTGACCCTATGCAGACGGATACAGATTACCATTTATATCTAAAATGTAACTTGTTTTAAAATTAGTTTGTCATGGATTTATTCTCTGAATAGACTGTGCTACTTGATTATTCTCTTTTCAAATAATGTCTTTGCCAACTGATTTTTGTACGGTGTGAAACAAAGAAATCCGAGGGCTGCATGGAAGAAATATAATTTTGCTTCTGGTGTTTGTATTTGCACACTAGAGACTGCAATGAGGTCAAAAGTCATATCAGGAGGAGAAAATAAACTGCTGTTAAGTTGCAGACACACTCACCGGTCTCTCCGGTAAAAAACGTTCATCATACACTTCTCGTATAGTCCTGTCTCTCCTGTACGTCACTGCAAAAGGACAAAGAGTGCAAGACACCGTATGTAGTGTACAGGAACTCGTGCAAGCATCCTTCAACAATGCAAATCATTCAAATAAGTTATAGTCACTGGCAGCTAAGTTAAGCTCACGTCTTTTGTTACGTCCCAGTAAAACATGTGATCGCAGGACACAAATTTCAAGTCTACATTTAACTTGACGGCACCGGTAGTCAGACATTTGTTGTGTTTTCATGTTGCAGTATTTAACGTTGGCCTCACGCAGGTGCAGGCTGCAGCACAAAGACCTCTCTTGCAAATACACATTTAAAAAAAACATATAGGCGATTTGATTTGTGCATGTTCCACTCGAGATATTGCGTGATACGTGATCCAAATTGTTGTTCACGTCAGATGTCTCTAAACTAGTGTTCAACCGGTGTGTCGTAAGGAAGAGGTGGTGAAGAACTTACTTTTTGAGTCGAGGGCTTCTGACCAAATAAGAGATGCAAAACAATCTGCAAAGAGATTTTAATAAAAGTGTTAAGACTGCACACACACGTGTGTGTGTGTGTGGGGAGGGGGGGGGGGAACATGGCAATTCAGCTTATGCAAAGTAAAACATCTCCATTTCTTCCGCAGTGCAAACAAAAGTATGACACAACAAGACCCTGACAGGCTGCACAGCAAGCCGGGCTGATGTTACTTTCTGCAGACTCCTGCAGCGAAGTCCATTTGAGCAGCAACACCTCGTTCAAAAATCGCAGCACTTTTCGTAGCAACCCGGCCGCGATCAGTAACACATCATACTTCAGGACTTCGTGTGGTTACGAGTTGTGCCGCTAACTTCTGTAGGTGTTGTGCAGAAACATCGCTAATCAGCTAGCTTCCATATAAGCGACCAAAAAAAAAAAAACCAACAACAAAAAAAAAAAACATCCGCACGCTTTATTATTATTTCTTTGTTTTTTTTTCTTTGTTTTTTAACTGGGAGCACGCTAGCTTATCGCCGCTGCCATTACGCCAGTATTTACGGCCTCTCGTGAATAGAAGCGGATTCAATAAGTCAAGACGGGGTGTCGATTATGCCAAGAAAACACCTCACCTTGCTTCTATTGTACCGATAGCTTAGCCTCTCCCGGTCGCTACATGGAAAACGGCTGTTTACGGGAGAGCGCCGCGTCTGCGCGTCATCAGCACGCGACGCGCAGACGCGGCGTTTGTTGCCCTTTTTTTTTCTTTTTTTTTTTTTGTTGCTAAATGGCGGTTTACGTCCCCCGGTAGAGACACAGAGACAACAACAACAACAGCAGCAAATAATAATAATAATAATACTAATAATCTGTCGTTTTAAACCAGTCGAGGTCGTTTTTCTACCCCGGTGGACGTTGCGTCGGTAAGTCGTTTGTTCAATACGTTAGCTTTTGCTTGGAAGTCACGATGCAACTTGTGTAAAGGAAGTGGTTTGTGATTATTTGTTTTAATTTGGAGGGCTGAGGGGGGTGTCTTTTGTTTTTGTTTTGTTTTTTCAGCGTCCAGGATGAGCGGGGGTTTGGCACCGAGCAAAAGCACCGTGTACGTGTCGAACCTGCCGTTCTCTCTGACCAACAACGACCTGCACAAGGTGAGTTAGTCCCCATACGTCATGACAAGTGTTTGTCAGTGTTGTGAAACATGCAGCCTGTCTTGTTATATATATATATATATTTGTGTCCTTTCAGCTATTCACCAAATATGGAAAAGTTGTAAAGTAAGTGATGTCTGTTGTTGTTGTTGTTGTTATTATTATTCTATACATATTAAAGCCATATAAAAACTCAAAACAGGGTGGTCGGGTGAGCGTTGGGAAGGTCACATTTGAAAAGTAGTAGGTTACAGATTACTAGTTAAACATGTCACTATTTTAATTACTTCAGAGTAAGTTGTAACATTTGATGCCTTTTCTGACAAATATTCAAAACTGGGTCATACATTTGAAAAGCCCTGAAAGACAAATGTAAACTTGGCAGTATGAACAGCGCAACACAACAGAGCTCGACGCCGATTGCTGTCGAACTCTAGTCGCAAGTTCTTCAATATAACTTGAATTAAAACGGTAATGTTTTGGATTTAAAGCACGACCACCAAAACAAACCACGAGTATGTAGATCACAACTGACTGCAGTAAAGGATGCATTCAGGTTGACTCCATGCTCAGTGATGATACAACTATGAAAAGGGCTGACTACAGTTCATTAGGTTTTTCACACTGGTTTCTGAATGACTCCTTTCATTACTGCCTTGGTGTGTTTGTTTCAAGCAATGCCAGTGATTTAGCAGAAATTAAACAGGAACCAACCAAAATCTAGGTTTAAAACTTGAGCACACACTGCCACATGTATGGAGCTTTTCTACATGTGGAAATAATTCCTCTGAAAAGATGCAAAGTAACAGAATGAATATTAAATTCTACATGTGAGCTTTTTTTTTTTTTTTTTTTTTTTACAATAAATAGCATTTTCAGATGTCACCTCCTCGTCATCGCCAACATTTAGAATAGGAACTTTAATTGAATTACATATTTTTTTTCTCAGTAACGGATTGCAATTACATTTGTGTTGTAATTGAATTACATGTAAAGAGTTACTTCCCAACACTGTCGGTTAAAAACTGAATACTGGCCAGTAATGATGTTTTAGCGACCACTTAAGTTTTTTTCTTATAGGTCCTACTAATGGTCGTGTTTATCTCAGGGTTACAATCGTTAAGGATAAAGACACGCGCCAGAGTAAAGGGGTGGCGTTTGTTCTCTTCCTGGACAGAGAATCAGCTCATAACTGTGCAAGAGCAGTTAACAACAAACAGGTGAGGCTGAATTGTTCATGTTTTGTTACATCACTGTGCCTAAGGTCGAGTCTACTTGCTAGTGATGTTTCGTGAACGGGTGTCGACTCGTCTGAATGAAGTGTGTGTGTGTGTCTCCCAGTTGTTTGGCAGAACAGTAAAAGCCAGCATCGCTGTCGACAACGGGCGAGCAACTGAGTTTATAAGAAGACGGAATTACACAGACAAGTCCAAATGCTACGAATGTGGGGTCAGTGCATATTTAACCTTTCTTTTTCCTGTTAGATTAAATTAGGATTTTCGAGTGTCATCATTAGTCCGTCCTTTCCGAACGAAAACGCATGTCGAACAAGTTGTGTTTTTAAATGAAACATCTCAGGACACGGGACACCTGAGCTACGCCTGCCCCAAAAACATGCTGGGGGAGAGGGAACCTCCGAAAAAGAAAGAAAAGAAAAAGAAGAAAAAGACTCAACAACCTGAGCACGTGTAAGTATTTTATGGCAGATGGCTTGAGATATTTTGCAATGGGCTGTGTCACAGTACTTCTATTTATTTTCCCTTTTAGTGAAGAAGATGAAGAAAGTGAAGAAGACGGTGAAGACCCAGCCTTAGATAGTCTAAGTCAAGCCATAGCTTTTCAGGTAAGTGTGCAGTGGAAGACAACAAATAAAATCTGGTCATCTTTTGATTTGATTTAGGTTTTTGCATTATGAATCACAAAATGATGTTAAGGGCAGTCTGTGTCGTGTGTGTGTGTGTGTGTGTGATAAAAATCAGCTGCAAATCCAACACACTGAGTGAAAAAAGGGGAAGATAAAATGTTACTATACATGTATTAAATAAAATTTAGGCTGTTGAAACTAGAAGAGGTCTTCAAACATTTATATTATCTGTAAGCGGTGACATATTTTCCTCATCTTTTTTTTTACTCCCTCTCCAGCAAGCCTGTATTGAAGAAGAGGAGACAAAGCGCAAGAAGCAGCGAGTTGTTTCTCAAGAGGGCAACGCCTCAACATCCTCTGACTCGAAGAAACCAAGAATCAAAAAGAGTGCATACTTCAGTGACGAGGAGGAGCTCAGTGACTGATAATACACAAGGACTTCAGCAGCTAATTATTTGATAAATACTGTATATATTTCGTGTTTAAGTTGTTTTGAAGGGCTGTTGGGGCATGATTCCAGTGGGATTTTCTGTAAGGTTGTTCCGAAATGGATTTTTTTTTTTTTTTACATCAGTCAATAAAGTGTTTTTTTTAATGACAAACCAAATTTGCAGTTGAGTATTGACTGCAAAATCAGTTAAAGAATGCAGAAAGACGTTATTTATGACATGGCAGTTGTTAATAGAAAGATTATTTTTCATAAATGTTTCAATATGTCTTTCAATGTCAAAGGTGGTGATAAATATGTCAGTAAAGTATTAACTGCTGTAATCCTAATGACCAACAGCCAAAACAGTACAAAATAAAATACAAAATGTACAATTAATTTAAAATTTCACATGAAAAAAAAAAGAAAGCCCTTCATTACCATAAGGATTAAACTATCAGCAAAATGAGAACGAGTAACCATAAACCTCTTGTGCTAAACTAAACTGTACATATACATGGTTAGATGAAAATGCTGCAGTCGGGGTTCCCCTGCAGTAAAATCCCTTCGTCGGGAGATGACGGAGACATCCAGTTAGTTGTCCTTGATATGAAAAGGGTTGGGGACCCCTGACTGTCTCTGTTCGCTTCGAAATGTGGCTTTTGATTCCCGCTTGCGTCAGCACGCAAATTAAATAAAAAAAAAATAAAAAAACGGGATTTCCCTGATGTTTTATGCGTGTGTGATAGAAAAAAAAATAAAAAATGCGGTGGCTTTTCTGCAGGCTGCGAGGATGCAGGGATCTGAAAGGATTCGCGGTACAGTGATCTGATTTGAGCTGCATCCCACATTCATTGCTGTAGACGCAGAGCATTAGTTACTGTGGTTTTTGTTGCATTCAAGTACTGTCGGAACACTTTAAAATGTAGAGCTCATAACAACGAGGGTGGATAATTGCTGTACGTAAACAAACATATTTCTCTAAGATGTGACGACTATAAGTAGAAATATGGATTAACTGCATGCCACGCGGTCGTGTGTGTACGTTGTGTTTACTGCACGTTCATGTTGCTAAATTCAGTTTATTCTGTTATTTCTCAGTTTATGCGATTTTTTTTTTTTTTTTTTTAATAGCATACGCTGCTGTTTCTGTACCCGACGTGAATAAAGACGTTGGGCGTTTAAATCGAAACACGAGCTGATTTTTTTTTTCCCTCAGGTGTGCTAATATCTGAAATCACCTACGGTATTTGCTTCGAGAGAAAAACCTGTGTATAAAGGACTGTGTAATAGATCTAGGAAAAGACTGGTTACGATACTGTCCCCGTCTATCAATAATAATCAAATAAGGGTGCCAAACATATACGTTAATAAACAAGAGTTGGGAGTTTACATTGGGTCCGTGAAGGCGGCATTGATTCATCAAGAGGAATGTCAGCCTCGGGAAGTAACCCGGCCTCTGATTGGCCGCGGCGAGTCACGTGACCATTTCCCAAGCGGAGTTTCCACGACAGCTGGAAGCCGAGCGGCACGGGCGCATCGCTTCTTTGCTAAAAAAAATAATAATAATTTGAAATTACACGACTTCTGCTCGTCGCAGCACCTCCAGATAAACCCTGCTCTGGCATGGGCGACAAGAGGAGTCCCACAAGGTAACGACCGAGTCAGCGCGTCCTCAATATTCAAGGCTAAAGTAAAGGGAGGGGAGCGGACATCGGCGAGCGCACGGGGGTGAAAAAAAAAAAAAAAAAAAAAAAAATTGGTTTTTCTCTACGGTCTCTCTCCCTCTCCCTCTCTCACTGCGTGTGTGTGTGTGTGTGTGTGTGTGTGTGTGTGCGCGCGTGTGCTAATGGCGCGCGCGGGTGTTAAAACCTCATCGCCAATTACAGTGTCGGATCACAGCGCGCTTGCAGATGATTTCCTAAATCCTGTAGGCTTACCCAGATGTTTGCTAACGATAGCCTTCGCGGATGAGAGCTGAACTCACACTCGTGTCTATTCTCTCCTCTCCTCTCGCTTGCCTTCTCTTTTCGTTGTGTTCATTTTCTCTCTCTCTCTCTCTCTCTCTCTCTTTTTTTTTTTTATTTTTTTTTTCATTACACATTTATTGTCTCCAAAAAAGGCCGAAGCGTCAACCGAAGACCTCCCCCGAAGAGGGGTTCTGGGACTGCAGCGTGTGCACGTACAAGAACACGGCAGAGGCTTTTAAGTGCATGATGTGTGATGTGAGGAAGGGCACATCAACAAGGTAAGGCGATGGCTATACATTACCTTTTTGGTGTCTTGTGCGTTACCGGGTCCCAGTTGGGAAGGGGAGGGGAGGGGAGGGGAGGGGGGGGGCACTGTGTCCTCCCACCCCACCCCCCCCCTCCCCTCCTATCTCTAAGCCATATATGTGTGTATCTGTGCTATTGAGAGAATAAGAAGATTATGTTTGTCAGATATGTAACCCTAACCCGCTGTTAACCATCCTACCTACAAAGTCAGGTCGCAGACATAAACAAACGTGGTATGGGTAAACTACCTCTCCTCTGCGTGTTACCCGCGCGAAAGAAAAACCCCTCAAACTCGGTATGTTGATTTGTTAATTCCCCCCCCCCCCTTTTTTTTTTTTTTTTTTTACATCTCCTCTGAGCAGTTTGTTAGTCTCCCATGTTCTTGTGTTGACACTGACCTCCGTGAAATGAGGAAGAGAGGGACGGCTTGCTCTTAAACATCCATCTTGTTGCCCTGGAGACATTTGTAACAGGGTGGGGGGACTTAGATGCCTCTTATAGGCACGCACATGACCTCACACAACACGCACCAGGTAGTCGAGCATACACAGCATGAGGCGCGCACATACTGGTAGACGCGCACACACACACACACACACTCGGTGCCCCCTGCGCCTGTGGCAGATATTTCCCCAGACATCAGTGATTTGAAGCAGGAAATGACTGTTATTCCTGAGTGGCAGTCATTATCAGGGGGAGAACACAACAAAGAAGGGTGAAGGAGAGGAAGTGTAGCCGTTAGCTGTGGCTGAAGGAAACTGTGTGTGTTGTTACGTGATCTTTCTCTTTAATGCATCACTAATTATCCTCCTCTGCAGCAGCACAACTTTCCCCATGATTAAACTGCAACAGAAACAACAATGGATCAGTTGTCAGCTTTGATGCCTTTTTAGAATTTTGTGTGTGTGTGTGTGTGTGTTGGTGCATGCACTGAAATGCCTGCTTGTGTGTGTGTGTGTGTGTGTGTGTGTGTGTGTGTGTGTGTGTGTGTGTGTGTGTGTGTGTGTGTGTGTGTGCGCACTTATGTGTGTGTGTGTGTGTGTGTGGGTGGACTAGTTGTGAAAAGAGGTTGTCAGAGCAGCTGCCAGACAGACAGCCATAGCTCATTACTATGCAACAGCTTAATCAGCCTGCTGTCATCAGAGAGACACACACACACACACGCACGCACGCACGCGTGCGCGCACACACACTCACTCATGTACAGATGCACTTAACATGCAAATTTTCCACATGACTGCATACATATTTGTACGCAAACACGCACACGTTCTTAATGTGCACAGCCATGAACACACACCCAAGTAGCTTCACACAGAGAGATTGAGCAGCAGTCGTGCTGTTATCATTGAGTCCAGCTTATTGCAACTCAGTGGTGATTGTCGAGAGGACACATCCGTCGACTCCGGTGTGCTTCTGTTGAAACACGCAGCTCGCCGCTTTGCCAAGAACCTGTCTGAGTCCACATGTCACCAAAAAGCTGTGCCATCCTTTGTCTTCCCCATCAGGAAGTTGGCAAGAGCACAAGGGCGAGAATTCTTCACCACACCCCTGACACCCGGCGACAAATTAAGAAAATGTCCGTGCGAAGGTCTTCTTTAATGTTAATAACATCTTGTCCTCCAAGCTGCGGTGCTGCAGGACTGTAGTAGTAGTAGTAGTAGTAGTGGTGGTGGTGGTGTTGTCGAGCTCTTGCAGAAAGCCAAACAAACACGCATGGGCTCATACTGCAGCAAAACGGCCACACAGGTGGTCGCAGCTGTTAATGACCAAACACAACAGACAAGTGGATTTCTCGGCGAGCAAGCCGAGGGTGCTAAAGGGCAAACGACATGCAGAATATAAATGCGGGGCACGGCGAATTCCCCTTGCTGGTTGCTAAACAAGCATGACTGGGCTTTTGCTGCCAAGTAATGAATTAATGCTCGACACAGGCGTGAAGCGTCCAGTGGTTGGAGGAGGTGTCCCACAGCCTGAAGGTCGCAGCCACACACTTTAGGAGCGCTAACTTTGACACATGAAATACCACTTTGCCAACAAGGAGTAGAGGTGATGGATGCTAAAGGGAGGGGGGGGAGGAAGAGAGAACATTTCAGGAAGAGGTAGAGAAATAATTTAAGATGAAGAGTGTTTGCATGTGCAGTAGATATCCGTCAGGAGAGGACGATGAATGTTTTATGAGGGGGAGGTTTCGCCGTCCTCGCTGCCCAGATCCCCGTGATGTGGAGAGATGATCTACTGCAGGGGCCCAAAGCCGGCAGGCTGATTGAAAGCACGTCGTCGAGGCCGTTTGACTGCAGACAGGGACGCATCAGCAGAATTGGACTCGCTTATCGGAGGAGGTCGAGCAAATGGAAGCGCGAGACGGTTTGACAAAGTGGCAACGGGCTGATCTACTAATTCCGTCAGCAGCTCGGAAACCCGTCGCGCACAAACGGAAAGTTTAGTTTTCCGTACTCAATGTGCGCCTCCATTTTTTTTTAGAGAAACGACTCTGTTCTGCAGCCATTTGTGCAGATTAATACGGGAAAATATTATTGCTCTTCTACTGCAAGCTTACACTATTTAATTAAAGCAGTCTTAGAGGAGCTTTGGGATCACAACATGGCATGCAGTCTCATTACTTTAAGACTTTGCCGAGAAAAAAAAGTGAGACATTTTATCTTCCTGCTACTCTTTGGGCTCAGGCCCAGCCTCTGAAAACAAGCGTGATAGATGGACGTCACGGTGCAAGCGGCGTGGTACGCGGAGGGGCTGTCTCGGGAGGGGAAGTGCAAGGTCACAGGTTTGATTCCTTCATCGGCAGAGTGTCCTCAAGCAAGGCACTGAAGGCCCCCAGTGAGTCATCCTGACGCTTAAAGCGTCCAATGAAAGACGAGACGTGTTTCAGAGGTAATTCCATCGCCTTGTGTTTGGAATAATAGCTGAAAATGTCTTGTGAAGTGGTGCTGACGGGCAGCTATTAAACCGAAACATCGTCCTTTCGACAAAGTCTACCGGGTATAATAGAGCAGCGTGTGACCTTCTCTGGTGTCGACACCACCTGCATCTGTTCACTGAGCTGAGCTCTGACAAGTCGGACCCAGCAGGGAAACGCTCTGCCTTTAGGAGCCTGTTTGGCAGCGTCATATTTCTGCAGGTCAGGACAGTGAGCTCGATCATGTTCCTATTAGTTCTCTCTTGTTTGCGTTCACCCTCTCTCCGCCTTTATCTCAACGATCGGTTGTTTGCGCTCTTTCTGTGCACTCCCCCCCCCCCTCTCCTCTCACCTCCCACCCCCACCGAGGGGGAGTTGAACTTAACCCCAGGCCGTCTCTCGGTGCCAGAATGACTGATGTGCAGGTTATTTCGTCAGCTGCACCTATAACAAGAACAAGCCATTCCGGCTGGCTGGGAACCTGTCGGCGTTTGGCTGTTTCAGAGGTTGTTTTTATCATCCTCCGCAAACGCTCACCCTCACAGTTCATGTGCAGTCCACACACACTAGAAACTGGGCTGCAGTTTGTGCATTGGGCTCAAATGCAATTTGTTCACCTGCCATAGAAACGCAGCTTCCAACACGAGAAGTCGAGAGTATCTGGTGCAGGGATGGAAGCAAATTGTAGTTTAAACATTACAAGCAGATAAACTCCAAACTGAGAAAGAACACAGGCAAGTTAAAGATGTGTTAAAGCGAGTAGCTGTTTAGCCAATACCTAACATTGATGAAGAGTCCGCCACGTGCTATTTACTTCCAGAAAATGTCCAAAGATCTTCTGTTCACAGTGATGCAGGACAACATTTTTTTTTTTTACTTGAAATATGATAATGATTCATTGTCTTCACGTTGAATAATCAACACATTGTTTCAATTCTGCCTGAATAAATATAAACAATAGATAGATTCTGATGGAGATATCGGTTATCAAATGTTTTGCCATTTTGGCATGAACTTTATGAATCCAGCCAGTGAATTGTTTCAGTCGATATCAATCAGAAACGGAAGATAGCGATCAGCCTGCCGCATCTGTCTGATTATGTGAAACAGAGATTGTGAGACTCGCAGAGACTTGCAAAGACAAAAAGAAATCCCTTTTATTGCAAAAAGAAATTGATTTATTATCTTATTTATTATCTTGCAGAACAGATGCATTGATAAAAAATGTGTGCAACTGTGATAGAATAGTAATTTTTCATTGTAGAGGGAAAAACTTCCCCAGTAAAAAAAAATATGTCTATTTAAAATGCACAATGCAAAGTGAGCTTTTATGTATGTGATATTGAATCGCATGAGTACACTAGAATACTTGATTAAAGAGTTTCCCTTTGGCGATAAAAGCTTATTAGCATACAGCATAAAGATAAAAGCATAAGGTCATATTATGCATATATTGGAGTCTGTGTAAGGGCAGCCCTTTACACATTAGCACCCTTTTTCCACCTGATTCTGCCAAGCTGCCAAGGTATGTTGACCTACGATCATTTTACACACGACCAAAATGGATCCCCGTTTGGCTGCTTTGTTATTGGGCCTGCCGCCATTCTTGCACAATGGCCTGATTGCCATTATTTTAACAGACCGCAGTTATTCGGCATAAACATTCCAATCGTTTCCGCTCGTCTTGTCTGTAAACGGCTGGACGAAGACAACAAAAATGTCATTTCGCCGTCGTTTCCACGGTTTTGATTGGTGCTTTTTTTTTCTTTTTTCCATGACATCATCTCGTCGTGCCTCGTTCTTCTCCTGTGGTTTAATGGCGCACGAGAGGAGAATTGCGCTTTTGTACGGTTTAATTATTGGTCCTGTCCATGTCAGAAATGTCTTTTCGTATATTTCACTGATAGTAATGGTTCATGGTTAAAGATTTTTTTGTGTGTGTGTCAATTGTCAGAGTTGACCACATACAGGTTGGTTGTTCACTTCCTCGTTCCTCTTATCCACATAATAACGTTTCCTTGGGCATCACACTGAACCCACTTTGCATGGCATTGGCGTGCGAGTGTGTAGACTGCTAAGGTCAAATGTAAGTAAATATAACTATTAAAAGTGCAGTCTATTTACTATTTCATTTGGATTTACTCGTTCCAGTGTTCAATGCCGAAACATTGCTCTTCTTTTACAGGTGTATTTATATTGTCAAACTGCTATTAGGCTTCCGCTATGATGGTGAACAGAAAAATGAATCGGGTTGCAATTGAATCATTTAAATCTCATTTATTCGTGTGACAATTAATCGGCGGCTATAATTTCATGATCGTCACAGCCCTACTTGTTATTGCTCGTGTGAGTTTTCCCCTCTGATCACATGAGACGTTCACCTAGCTGAGAGCAGCACATTAGAGTTGTTCTTCTGTTCCCTTTGAGTGCCGATAATGAAATTGCTCGGCTTGTTTTCATCGTTCTGCTGCAGCTTTGATACGTAACTCGGAGCCCCATTGTCTCAGGAAAGTGTTACAAAACGCATCCAGGGATGTTTGATTGCGCGCGCGCGCGCTTCGATTTTCTTTTGAGTAGCGCTCGGGTCGTGAACGATCGCGTCGGATGAGGCCATCGGAGGCGACCGCGCGTTTCACGAGCTGCTGTTTACGCAAACAAAGGTAGCTGCAGCGATAACGTGGGCATAATGATTTTGATGCAAATGGCATCTTTTAACAGGAAGCGTGTGAAACGGACTGCATCAGCAATCGTTGCGTTGTCATGTGATTTTTTTATTTTTTATTATTATTTTTTATTTTTTTAAAACGATTACATCCTCTAATAAGCGACGCGGTCGGCCCAGCCGTGCGGGCCGCTGGTATTAGCGCTCGCGTCGCACACGAACACCGAGGGTACACCACGGACAATGGAGCTGGCTGTCGTCACGTCGCTGTGGCTCAAGATTATGGCTACGTGATAAGCCTGTAATTACTGCGGTGACACTGATGCGTGACATACTGCTCTGTGTTTGTGCAGGCGGCCGTTTTGTGTGAGAGGAGAATGTAGCATCGTGTGGCTAGCGGGCTGTAGAAGGTGTCATAAACCACAGGATGTGGAGAGCCATCTGTCTCCCTCACACGCACGCACGCGCACACACACACACACACACACACACACACACACACACACACACACACACACACACACACACACACACACACACACACGCTGGTAGCATGTACAGGCGGGGAAAGACATTAATCACTGGGTTGGAGGAGCTCCCAGGACCAGCATACAACCTGCTGATAGAAAACCTGACACGCATGCACACACACACACACACACACACACACACACACACACACACACACACACACACACACACACACACACACACCCCCTACCTACCTACCTACCTACCTACCTACACTGCATTGAGGGTGTTCAACAGCGTGTAAGATGAGCTATTTCACAATGATCTTCCAGTCATCACAGAACAGTGAGACGAGATTTGTTTACAGCAGCACGCTCCGGTGCTTATTTGCGGTCCATCAGCTGTCCGCCGGGCTGTTTGCTCATCACACGACGTGCTCGATAAATGGTAGCAAGCAGTCCAAGCATCTGCAGAATGTTGTAGCGTTTATGTTTTTTGGATGCAGCTCGTTACCAGTTCAACATTTCAAAAGATCAAATGCCCGGGATAACAACTCCTGACCAGAGACCCTTTTGAGCCTTAAAAGTTTGTTTAAAATAATGACTCCTCCCATGTTGTTGATTTGTCCAGCTTCATTTCGGGTATTTCTCCCTAAAACATAACGACATTTGAGCGGTTTCTTTCTTCTGCGTAGAGATGAGACAGTTGCCTGTACTTCGATTTAAAGTACCTCTAGGAGTTGAAATGCACGATGAGAAAGTTTATTTTGAACATGATTATGCTCTCCGTTGAGTTGGATATTAAAGAGCTACAAGAACAGTTTCTGTCGAGTAAAAACATTTCTCTCCAAATAAGAGGATTTAGAATATTTCAACTTGATCAACTTGAATCATGTGTCTTTTTTACGGGTTGGGAAAATTCCCACATCTCTGGGTGAAAAAACAAACTATTGATAATGGAAATAAAAATAAGAAACATCTAATGATTTCAGCTTCTGAAATATGAGGATTAATTAAGTTTTTTTGTTTTTTTTCTTAATCTTTTTTGACAGACAGTGAAATGTCTTTGGGTTTTGGTTGATCAAAACCAGCAAGAGGGTTATTTTGCTTTTTTGACTAGTTTAACACTAAATTATTAATCAAGAAAATAAGCACAAGAATAGTCGATGAAAATAAGTGCCCTAAACAATGCTGACTGCACCTTGTAGCCTAAATGTCACTAAATGAAACCACCTGGAGGCACAGAGTTGGAATTCTTCCAAAAAAGACATTTGAAGTTATTAAAAAAAAAAAAAGCTTTTGTATTTGCCGTGCTGTTCTCCGAGGGAGTTTTAATAGACTAGACCACTCATAACCATTTATGAAAAGACATCTTGTCCACACACAGACTCTGACTCGTACAGAACCATCCGTGTTGTTTTCTCCGAGTCACAGCGAGCAGCGGTGGTGAGGACCTGTTTGTCCACCGTGTCAAAAGAAGTTAGCGTCGTGATTTAAATGCGTATCGAATCTGTTTAATGCCAGCTGGGGACCCAGTCAGCAGCACCAGAGGAGTTATTTCGCCGCAGTGTTGCTTGTTGGTGTCCCCTAATTTCTTCATCTGTTTCCAAGCGCAGGCCAGCGGTGGTGGGAGGTCAGCGGGTGCATGAGAAGGAGGGAGACGAGAGGGAAAGGGCAGAGGAGTGAGATAGCGATAGACGATGTGTGAGCACATGTGTGTGTGTTTATGGCATACTTGGGAGAAGGGGTCAGCCAGAGTTCCCCTGTCAGTGGTGTGTGTGTGTGTGTGTGTGTGTGTGTGTGTCGGATCAGTGGCAGCATCTTTATTTCCCAGCCTTTAATCTGCAGGATGAAGCAAGTTCACCTTTAGCTTGTGATTAAACAAATACAGGAGTTGGAGGGGTTGAGAGTGAGAATTATGCTTATTTTGTTCCATCTAAAGTAAGATAGAGTATCTTTAACAAGGATCACGTGATCTTTGCTAATACAACCTGGGGCAAAGTGAACAGCAAGTAGCAGACAGAATTATTATGGAGCAGTAAACAGGCTCCTTGAATAGACCATGTTTCCCTTATTCCTTTCTGTGAATTGAAAAAGTAATAATAATAATGTCCACTGTTTGCTTTCTTTCTTTTAAAGGAGCTATAATTCGGTGTGTTGAAGGCCTTGTTATAACATCCTAACATCCCTGTGTGGGACTCCATTAACTGTTGTACAACGGACGGCGTGAGTGGAGCAAATATCGACTGATCCAACACGCCGTATTAATGTCAGAAAGGATAGGCTGTAACATTAGGCGCAGAAACTCTTTTTGGAATCAATACACACTCGTACACGAACACACACTCTGCGTCCTGAGGGAGGCCAGTAGTGAAGGCCTAAGTGCTAAGACAAACACCATTTGATTGGGTTAACAGAGGCAGCTCTGTTTAGACCTGCTGCTTTGCCCTCACCATAATATTAGGCCGTCTGTCTCCTCTTTCGCCTCCAGGTTATTGAGCCGGCTGTATTAGGGAGAATCAACTTCACTGTATTACACGGAGAAAGATTGGATGGACGAAATAGGCTTAGAGCCGGCCCCGGTTGTTCAGAGGCACGGACTGTATTTCAGTTTTGAAGGGGGGGGATTCTCTTGATTGTGTTTCGAACCAAACTGCCGCTCATTAATTAAACATCAAATAATCACATAGACTCCACAATGACCTCTTGAATGAAACTCCTCGCACGCAAACCAAGGGAGGTTACGGATGAGGCAGCCAGTCGAGGACTTTCGCAAATTATTTTTGGAAGCTGCTAACGTTTACCCCGAGGGCAGGACAGTCCATTCTTCTGTGACAGTCATCGGTTTATGTGCGAGCGTCAGTAAATTTTAGACCAGCGGAGACGGCTCAGTCGCTGTAGGAGGAGTGTTGAGGTAAAAGATGTCAAGGAGAGCAGCAAATTACTCAAAGTGGGAACAGACGACTTTGAGAGGCCTCTGCCTTTATTTAAAAAAAAAAAAAAAAAAAAAAAGTGTCAGCAGTTCTGCGGCATCTTGCTGACAAGACAGACGTTTAGAGGATCTCTACATCTCCTCCCTATCAGACAGTTATGTAGGCCAAGAGACCCATTTGCATTTCGCTCTAGCCTTGCTAGCACCACTGCGAGTTCTGTGAAGGCAGTGATAACTCGGGGAAAAAAGAAAAAAAAAGTCTCTTTGAAGCTGGGCCGCAATTTAGGTCATCCCAGAACTGTTGAACAACAGATTTGCCCTTAGAACAAGACAGCCGACCAGGAGTCTCGGTTTATGTAGAAAATGAGCCACTAAATGAAGCTAAATAGGCCACCAAGGCTCAGTTTGGCAAAAAAAAAAAAGTGGCACAGTGAGCTGCAGCACTTGTCCAGGTGTTCAGACAAATTCTGTTGATGGATTTTATTAGGTCCAGTAGATTTGTACACTCTGTACTTGTACCGCGCTACACCCCTATAATTACATTAGCCAAGTGCAAATGGACATTTTTCATCAACCGTCCGGAAGCTAATGTATTTTAACTGCAATACTTCTCAAAGAGATCATAGACAGGTTGGCAGACTTCAGTAAAACCATAAAAAAAACATTTTTAAAAACACAATGCTCAGCATGAATTCCGAAATACAATACAAGATCAGGTGATGGACGGTACTGTTACGTCATGTAAGCGACCTTCGTTCAAAAGGATCTGGATCTAATGTTGCAATCACAAAAAGCTGGTACACCGAGACGGGCCGCGTTATGAAACGTGTTTTCACTGTTCATTTTTAAGCTCTAATTACAACTACGACTGCTAGACAAGACTCGGAAAACACAGTGTTCTCATCATGCCCTCGTGCTTCATCTGCTCACAGCTCTGTGTGTGTGTGTGTGTGTGTGTGTGTGTGCGCTCGCACGCACGTGTGCAGTCATGTGCATGTGGTGTCTGATGATTGCATCTGTTTTATAAAAAGCACGCATACATTTTCATGCAGACCCACTTCTTGATTTGTGCTCCTCTTTGGGGGGAATGCTACGATGTGCATAGATGCATTCATACATGTAACTCTGTCTCTGTGAGCGTGCGCGTGTGTGCGTGTGTGTGCGCGTGTGTGTGTGTGTGTGTGTGTGTGTGTGTGTGTGTGTGTGTGTGTGTGTGCATGGAAAATAAGACTCTAGATGTGTAGACCGTCTCAACAGATGGCCTTTTCAACACACTCGCCTCTCGGCTAGGGCTCTTGCCAGCACGACACACACGCACACACACACACACACACACACACACACACACACACGCGCACGCACAGAAATATGATCACAGCCCTCATGCATGCACACTCTTGCCAAACCAGTTGCATAATGTATCACTTTTGAGACGGCACACACTCACGGAGGATGGAAATGTGACTGTTGGAAGGAACATTCAGTTATCTATGATCCACTGTTGTGATATTGGGTCCATGTTTAGCAATCTGCGGAACCTTTGTTTGAAGGCGCACCACGCTCCCGTCTCGGGCGATCATCGCCGTCAGCGGACACGTTTTGTCCGTCCTCACGGAACCGACCAGGCCTCGCGTTCTGCCGCGAGCCCTGAAACGGTGGTGTCGAGCTCGTGGAGAGACCAAATGAAAGGTATAATTCTACTCTTTAACGGAAGCCACTAGCACAAAGAAAAAAAATAGACGGCGATCTCGTACGGGAAGCCGTGACGGATCACGGGCTCGACTGCTTGTAGTAATCAGAAGTGGCAGGTGGCACCATTTATGGCCGTCTGCAACGTCTCCTGGGAGTTATAAGGAAACAAGGACTGCAGTGCAGGGAAAATGGGCTTTCCAAGTTTCAGAGGAAAAACATCTAGGGAGTGCCCTTTTAATGAAATTATGACATTCTGTAGTTTTTCAGGGCTGACCTCAATTCCCTCTTTTGTACAGAGCAACCACGCCTTTCTCCTGGATTTCTTTCCAAATGAGCCTTTTTGTTTTGGAAACGCACGCACAGCTGAAATGTATTCTGAAGTCGGTACGTTCGGCACACTTGTAATTCCTCTCGCGTCTTTGTATTTATTGACCGAGAACAGTTCCTGTCTCGTCGGCCTGCATCGCTGCGTGTGCTGAAACAAGCCCGTGCAGGTACACGGTAACATGTACAGTATGTCACAGACGGATGAATCCCGGGTTTTGCTCTGAACACGCGCCGTGTGCGTCGCCGCTCGCTGCCAGTGTTAAGAACACTTCCGGCGGCACCATCCTAACCAGCACTGGCAGTGATTATTGGCCCTTGATTACAGTGGTGCGAGAGCATGAAGCCATGTGCTCACTGTGATTTTCCTTCTCATTAATCTTGTCTCTCTCTCTCTCTCTCTCTCCTCACCCCCCACCCCTCCTCCCCCTGCATCAGGAAGCCTCGTCCCGTCTCCCAGCTCGTCTCTCAGCAGCAGGTAACGCAGCAGTTCGTGTTGCCCTCCCAGCCCAAAAAGGAAAAGAAGGAGCGAGTAGAGAGGGAGAAGAGCGACAAAGAGCCGACACTCAAGAAGAACAGTCACAAGAAGATGAGGTAAACAAGCCGACAGCAGGTTGAGCGATCAACGGGGATCAGATATTACCGGGGAAGCGTGCAACAACAGGAGATGGTGTTTCTGTTGCCACCTGCAGTCGGGTTGGCATATTTCATTAAAGCGCCTCAAGCGAGGAGACGAGGAAACACCAGAGATGAATTTCAAAGTCAACGAGACAGTCTGAAGTTTTGAGTGATATCGTAATGAAAAGATGCTTCTCAATTTAGGTAGATCAAATCTGAGATAGTCTTTTGCATTTGTTTGACGCAGCTACGGCTCTGAATAGGACTAAATGCCACGTCTTATTTCCCTTCCTTTTCCACCCGTTCATCAGGCCGAGGTTAAAAAACATCGACCGGAGCAGCGCCCAGCACCTGGAGGTGACAGTCGGGGACCTGACGGTCATCATAACGGACTTTAAGGAGAAGGCCAAGCCCTCGTCCACCTCGGCCACGTCCTCCAGCTCCGCGTCATCGGCCGACCACCACAGCCAGAACGGCTCCAGCTCAGAAAACACAGAGAAGGGCCTTTCGCGTTCCTCCTCGCCCCGAGGAGAGGGGAGCTCCGTCAACGGAGAGTCCCACTGAGTCGGCACCTCGAGACCTGAACCCCCTCCTCCCGGGCCTCCACCCACATCTCATCTAACAGTCCACAGGTCACTAATGGAGCTTCCTGCCTCCACTTCAGAGCTGCACAATAATGACTAAAACCCTTATTTTTTCTTATTTTCTTTGGGAAGTCTCCGTTTCAATAGGAATCGGAGGGATTCTGCATTTAGAAAGCAATACAAAACAGCTTTTGCTCCCGTCTTGGACGTTTTTAGTGATCTATATTTCCCCTTGGATATTTTATGTGATGCCACGCGCTGTCCAAAGCTTGCTGCTAGAATATTTACTCACAGACAGTTTGATTCTGATGAAGAACTTCTTTGGATCCGACGTGAGAAATACGTCTAAATCAAAGTTTTGGACAAACTTTGAACAGAGTGCTGGATCTTCTGGCTTTATGATTTCCTTCAGATGCACCAAGCCTTCATGATTTATGTCGGGTTTTTTTTCCTCTACAATATTTTTCTTCAATGAAATGTGCAGCTCTCCCCTTGCTATCATCATCATCATCATCATCATCATCAGTGGCCAGCAGAGTGACTTATTCTTCCCCCATGTGGAATTTTCTGCCTCTGTCTGGAATCCTTACCGACCTGCTATAAACGCGAACCATCTGTTTTCTCAGTGTCCGCTCACCGAACCTTCAACCTGACAGTGAACCTTCACTCCTGATCTTGAAACTCTTCAGCTTTTCCTCCTGGACTGCCTCAGCAGTAGAGTGACTTCTTCTTTTTTTTTTTTTGACACAGCATAGTGACTGTTCTCCTTTTGGCACCATTTGGTGGTTGTTGTTTTTTTTTTGTTTTTTTTTCTGCATAATGTTCGGAGCAGGTCGGTCGGTGAAAGTATGATTGTCATGTCCGTATAAAGACACCTGGCAGGGAAGCACAGGATGATTTTAAAAGGAGAACGCTGGTGTCATTGTGCTGTTCAGTTTGTGCCACAGTCAGCTAAGTTGCTGATACGGTCAGTTGTTTTTCTCTCTCGGCTGTCATTCCTTTTGTGCAGCGACTCCCACCAACTTGTTATAAGGGATTTTTAACATTATTTACTGTATTGTGAAAAACTGTCTGTCGAGACTTGTCACTTCTTCGGCTCGCATAGCTTTTGGTTTTGCGACCCCGTCTCACACGGACCTTACCAAGTCCAAATAGCAGAAGGCTGAAGTGCAAATCAGGAGGTAAATAATGCATGAAAATTGTGCTGATGTTGCCCAGTAGGCCAGGAAAACCAATCTAAGGGCAAGCTTATGTTTTATAAATTGCTAACATATTGGCCAGTAGGGCTAAAAAATCAATGGTGTCTCAGCACTGTGTTTCAGTGAGTTGATATCTTCATGAATAATCCAAGATTTGATACATTACAGTCAGTGAGAATCTGACTTAATGATATGGACAGACTCAGTTCTCAATCCAGTGACATCCTTCATGATCACGTTACTCCGTTGGTGGTGTGGCTCACATGGTTCCATCTATATGCACAGACGGTAAGAATTCTTTTAAAAGCTTGCAGCCTTACAAATGCACATCTTTAATGTTTTGCTTTTATTTTCTTGAACAAGAGCTAATTTCCTGCAAGGATCATCACAGTGAATTTTGTTTCAGAGAAAAGATACATTTGCACAATGAGTGAGGAATTTTCAGCTAAATGTAAATGGCGGTAGAGGGGACTGTATCTGTAAAATGACACCTTTTGTTTTCCTTTTTAATCCTTCTGTGCTGCACAAACAGGGCTGCACCTGTTTGATGTCCCAGTGGCGAACCACAGGGTGCCGATACTGCTCTGCACCCACTCTGTGGATTCAGCATGGTGCTTGTACAACAAGGGGAAGAAGAAAAAAAAAAAAAAAAAAAGAGTGGACATGCACTTTTTACGAGCTGTACAGGTGATGGACTTCAGAAACTGACGTAGCAAAAAAAGGCAGCGCTTTAGAGTATTCTAAACTCCCAGCAGAACAACTATACAGTAGATCAATCTAACTACACAATAACTTATAAAAACCTGTAGAAGAATTACACAGATTAAATAGATATTTCTAAAATATTGTACTACAATGTTTTGATGTGGCTGTATTATCCATCATACCAGTGTTATTGTCGAGATTTTTACTTAACATTTTAGCACACATCCTGAGAATTGTCATGGCATGATGATATTACAGTCTTGGTATATTGTGGGACAGGCTGCGTGTCTTAGTTTGTTAGTATTCTTTAACGTGTCTCTTAGGTTCACTACTCTAGCTGGGACTAGGTGTGCGAACTGGAGAAGAACGGCTCAGATAAACATTCGTGGCAAAGACGGAAAGACACTTAAAATGTGGTAGTGTCACTTATTGATATAGGTTTTTTTTTTGGTTTTTTTTTTGCTTTGCCATGCTCATTCGTTTTACAATGTGTGAACTTGTTTATTTACATGTCTGAATAAGAAAATTACAAAATTCAAACAAAAAAAAAAAGTCATTTTCTTATGCACAGGATTTTACTTTGTCATTCACTTTCTTCTAATCTTACTTAACAGACATAAGCATTAACAACAAATATAGTTTGTAAGTAAGTGAAAGTCTGGATTTGGTCCCTCTGACTGATTTTATTTTATCATTTGAATATACTTATACTGACGCATTGAGTGTAGGCAGCATGTTACTGTTGGAGGTGGAGCCACTTTAAATACACTTAACGAGCATGGTCGGTTGTTCCCAACCTAGGGGTCAGGCCCCTCCAGAGGGTCTCCAGAGGGTCACCAGATGATCGTGAGATTGATCACTGTGAGAGGAAAGAAGAAGAAAAAAAAAAAGTTCTAATACACAAATCTGTTCTGTGTCTAGATTTTTTTTCTCCCTACATTTATAGTTTTGTGAGATAATTGATCATTTGAACATGTATTAAAATTAAACCATTTGAGAAGTTTAGAGGCACAAATCACTGTTTGTTGGAGCTGTTAACAACTCGTAGATATCTTAAATGTGACCCCAACTACACAATGCTGTTCGTAAGATGTCAGAAGACAAAAAAAAAAAGGTTTAGAAACCACCGGTTAAATCTTTTATATGTTGTATTTTAAAAGCTTAGTATACTATCCGTTGAGTCCAATCGTCATGTAACTCCTCAAAGGAGCAGAAAGTACAATATTCGCCTCGTATACAGTAGTGGCAAATGAAAACACGTGTTCACTTCACTTCATGATGTAATTATACAGGCACACAGTAGTTACCAGTATCAACTACTGACCGTCAGTTATACCCACTAATTAATTTACCTTTATGCAAGTCAACAACACTACTTTCCCACACTTAATGACACACAATTCAGGTCTGTTTGTCAAACGCAACCTCCTCAATAAAGACGACGAGTAGTCATTTAAAGCCACACTGAATGGGTCTTTTCAGAGGTGAAAACCATTGAAAGGTTGCTGCAGACAGAGCCTGAGGGGGAGGTGGTGGAGGTGGTGGTGGTGGTGGTGGTGGGGGAGGGAGGGGGGACGGAGGAATCAACTTTGCTTTTCGCTCCCACCCTTCCCCCATTAAGGGTCTCGACCTCCTGCTTCTGTTGCACGAACTGCATCAGGTTGAAGGAAAAGAAGAAAGCTGAGATCCGGATGTGTTTAGCCGCCACCTTCAAAATAAAAGCGCGAAGACGAGTGGAGAAAAAAAAATGAGTAAATAGATGCAAAACTACTTTCGCTTAGAGTTGGGTAAGCATGGATCAAAACACGAACCGTAATCAGGAAATGTGTCTGCTGTAGTCAAGAAGTTGAAACACACAACTTGATAATGTAGTTGCGAGTGAATTTTTTTCCCCCAATTATTAGGGCCAGATAACCTGGAAACCCAACATGTACATATTCTTTGAGAGGGTTTGTTTTGATTTATCCCGAGTTGAGCTATTTCAATCATAACACATAGTTTCTTCCTTAGTCCTTAAGATTGGTGTAACAGAAATGATCTTAGCCATTATTTACACTGTCCCTCTTTTGCTCATGAAAATTGTGACAATTAACCACTGTAAGCTTTTGCTGGATATAAATGAAAACCTGGTCAAATTATTAAACACATAAAAAAAACAGCAGAGGAGCAGTCATACGCTGTCGGGTAATCACGTCTTGTTCATATAATCTAGAATTGTGACATTATATTTAGATTTTTATAAACGCTATAGGATGCTGGAAACCAAAGAAATAAACAACAAGGCAAATAAACCTTCCGTTGTATTTTCCAAACATCGAAAACTAAACAAACGTGTAAAAGTTGCAGGTCGTTAGTTAACACGACCGCGATTGCCAATACCTGGCTTTTTTTATTATATTTTTATTTTATTTTGTAAGGTCTGACCGGAAGTGGGGCTGCGGTGTCGACAAAGCGTCTCAGTTATCGCTGAACGCTAAGCTGCTGTGTCATGAACCGCAGCTCGGGAGTTGCGTTTTCAAAACTCCAGAAATGCGGCGTTACATACGCGCACTGATGCTGTGCACGGTGTTTACCGTGTTTTCGGGCTTGTACGTTTCCAGTAAGCTGTTTTACTCGGACGTGTCGGTCGGAGGGAACGGACCGAGGAGGGTTCTCATCCCACCGAGAGGCCCCGGAGCCGGGCGAGGGGCCGCGGACGAAACCGGGTCCCAAAAACCACGCTGGTACAATAGGTAGGACACCGACTGAATTTCTTTCACGGGCTAAAAAAAAAAAAAAAACAACAAAAAAACAAACTACAAGTATGAAACCCGTGTGTACATGCATGTAGAAGTGCACATGTAAACAATAATGGGTATATACACTGCTAATGTATAGGAATGTGACGCTGACCGCAGGTAAATTATGCTCCATACAGATTCAATGGTTTTTTTTTGTTGTTGTTGTTGTTTTTTTTTCCCCCAGTACAATAGACACGAGATCTTCACAGGTGTGTAGCATCACTTGCATTATTGACCACACTAGATGCAGCGATTCTCCACGGCCCCCAACTACACCTCCATCTCTACCAGATTTTACACGACAAATCTGGCAGTATGAAGACATTTAACTTCCATTGAAATACAGTCGTGTTGTGCGATTGGAGTTGCAGGGTCCACGTGTTTTCACACCTGGCTTCACACGTCTTATGTTCAAGGACGGTCGGTGGCTACTGAGGTTCAAAAGGAAAGGACAGCAGCTGTCTCCTCTGCGATCCTTTACAGATGTCACTTGTTATTTGTTTGATTTTTTTTTTTTTTTTTTTTAAATCACGAAAAAAGGTCAGAAAAAAACAACAACAACGAAGAGGCAAGAGTCAAACAGCATGGACAGTGTTTGAATGTCAGAATCGAGGATTTATTAGTTACACTCTTTTTATTGGGGGGGGGGGGGGGGCTTGAGGTTGGGAGGCGGTGCTTGGGACCAACCAAACCAGGAGGTTGCCTGTTTGAGTCCCCTAAAGGACACGTGGTCGGAGGGAGTGAATGGACAGTGCCACGACTTAAGTGCCCTCGTGCAAGGACCCCCAAATGCTCCTCCAGCGCTGCAGCTGCACTTCCTGTATGCCCCCTTTGTGTAGGTGTATAACTGTACAACAGGGTGACGCCGCCGCTAATGTTAAAACATCCTCTGGCGATTTAAAACGGATGTCTGTAAGTCATTTAAAAATGTAAAAACTAGAAGAAAAAAAAAAACAACGAGTGTAATTTCTTCACAGACGGGAAGTAAAGAGGTTTTGAAAGTCACACCGCTATCCAGCAAGAACGAACACCTAAGTAAGGCCTCAGTCAAAGCACGTAGGGACCTCCCAGCCGGTACATGTTGGTATCACACTTGGAAGTCTCAGCACTCTGGAAACGTCTATTTCTTAAAATGTCTTCACGCACTCCCGAGGGCAAAGAAAGTGTGACTCGCAAAGCTGTGCTCCCTCAACAGAACTTCTGTCTTAACTCTCAGCGCTCTCGCTCTCTCTCTCTCTCTCTCTCAGGTACATCATGCGGCAGCAGGGTCAGACGGAGGCCGCTGGCGTCAGCGCTCAGAGCGGACCCGAACCACACATGCACCTCGCCGTGGTGGCCTGCGGGGAGAGGCTGGAGGAGACTCTCACCATGATCAAGTCCGCGGTGCTGTTCAGCGTCAAGCGCCTCTGCCTGCACATCTTTGCAGAAGACCACCTCCACGTCAGCTTCACGGAGGCTGTGAGTTGGACGCCTTTACGGCTTTTAAAATTGAACGGTGGCGGGAGGCCCGTGTGTGCACGCTGTCCTCGTTCCGCACGGTGTGCAGTGTTTTACTTTCCCCCGCCCCCAGCAGACCGATGTATTCTCATTTGTGTTCCAGTTGGAGTCGTGGCCTGGTTTTATTCGCTCCAGCTTCAGCTACACAGTCTACTCCATCAGCTTCCCCAGCGAGAATGCGGACGAGTGGAAGAAACTCTTCAAACCCTGCGCTTCTCAGAGGCTCTTCTTACCTGTGAGTTTCTCATCAAGCAAAAAAAAATTTTTTTTAAAAATACGATGACCAAAGTGGAAATACGCATCAAATATTTATCTGGTGTCGTTCCGACGTCCTGATTTACTTCACGGTTGTTTTTGATTTGAAATGAGGACCGATGTAGAAGAATTCCTGGGTACCCTGAACGGCCCATTATAACAATGGTTCATTCCTCCTGAAAAGTGACATTAAAAGCAGTATTCTCTTTTATACCTGCATAGCTGTATGGTCTGAGGTCATAGATTAAAGCAAAGTAAAAAAAAAAAAAGATAAATTATGTTAAGATTTTTTTTTTTTTTGCTACCGCCAGAAAAAAATGAGAAATTGTAGGTTGTAGTTATTTCACACACGTCTCCATGATTGTAATCAGTCATTCAGCCTATTTAAAATGGAGAAAAGTGGTCACTCCGCTTTGTTTTCTCCGGTCCGTGTTCAGTGTGGTGGACATAGTAATACCAATCAGAGAGTTGTTTGGGGAGATCAGAAAAAAAGAAAGCAAAAAAAAAAAAAAGGGGGGGGGGCCACGGGCCTTTTAAAAGTAAAGGCCATAGGACCATCTCCAAGCAGCTTCATGTTCCTGTGACCACAGTAGCAAATCAAATATCAGTATCAACAAGTTTCAAGTCCATGGTACTGTAAGCCAACCTCCCTGGACACATCAACATGAGGAGACTAGATGAATGTCAATCAAAGAACCCAGAGAAAGTTCGAAATAGATCCAAGCTGAACTCCAGGGTCAAGTTACATCGGTGTCTGATCGCACTGTCGTCGTCGCTTTTTGGGCGACAGCGAACTCCACTGGGAAACACTTACTGCTGAAAAACAAGACTTGGTAAAATACATATTGACAAACCATAATGCTTTGGGGAGAATGTCTTGTGCACAAATGAGACAAAACTAGAGGTTGTTTTTTTTTTTTTTTTTGCAAGTCACATCAGCTCTGTGTTCGCAGATGAAAAGATGAAGCGTTCCGAGAAAAGAACGACATACCCGCTGCGAAACGTGGAGAAGACTCGGTTGTGTTTCAGGGCTGCTTTGCTGCGTCTGGCAGAGGGAGCTTCGTCTTTCTGCGGGGCTCAATGAAATCTTTAGACTGTCAAGGCGTTCTGGAGCAAAATATGCTGGCCAGTGTCAGAAAGCGGCACCATCGGTTTGCTGGTGATGAATCCTCCCAACGGGGAAATGATCCGAAACACACAGCTGTGGCTGTTTGCTCAGGAGGCGTGAGCCAGAATACCTGCTGACAGGTGCAGAAATCTCAGAGAGCTGCAGGAGTCTTTTGTTTGCTGCGATCGCCTCTAAAAAGTAGACAACAAAACTTTGGGATGCGAGTCCGCTCATTTTTTTTTTTGGTCTATGCATCATTATTTTGTTTTATTGAAACTTTTCTGCTGAATTAAAAGTTCAAAAGCAAAGTCAGATTTGAATAAATATGCAATAAACAATAATGGAGGCCAATTCAGTTTTTATATTTTCAAGTTATTTGAGGAAATTGTGGGTTTTCTTTCTCTGTTGTTCTCTCCTCATACGACTACAGGACCTTTTTGCAGTATGCCAAATTCAAAAACACCAGAGGGCATCAGTTGTGACATCTGTCTTTGTCTGTCTTTTGCAGCTTATTTTAAAGGACGTTGACTCGATCGTGTACGTGGACTCGGACATCCTCTTCCTGCAGCCCGTAGACCGTTTGTGGGGGTTCTTGTCCCAGTTTAACTCTTCGCAGCTGGCTGCGATGGCCCCAGAGCACGAGGAGCCCCGCATTGCCTGGTACAACCGCTTCGCCCGTCACCCCTTCTACGGCAGGACGGGCATCAACTCGGGGGTCATGCTCATGAACATGACAAGAATGAGGAGCACGTTCTTTAAGGTAAGGCCGAATGTTGGGAGCGCAGATTTCAAGGGATGTCCGTTTCCTGTCTTCGTGTACTACCTTCGCTGGCCACAAGATGTCCTCCTCCTGCTGTAGATCACATGGTCTGTGAAAGGAATCCGTTTGGTCCTTTTTCCACTGTGAAGCTTGCGACACCTAAAACACGGCGACATGTGCACTCTAAAGAACATCTTTGTGGCATGTATGCCCGTCTGTGTTGACAGAATGACATGACATCAGTGGGGCTGCGTTGGGAGGAGCTGCTGATGCCTCTGCTCCAGAAATACAAACTGAATATAACCTGGGGAGACCAGGACCTTCTCAATATCATTTTCCACTACAACCCAGGTAGGACTACACACACACACAGCTTGTATATGTCTATCAGGTTGATAGTCATACATTAAACAGGGGGGGGAAAAAAATTAATGTTTTTGTCGTCCCACAAACTAAAAATAGGTGGACCCTATAGCAGTTTTTCCAACAGGCATGGTTTTCAATGTATAATACTTATTCATAAATATGGCTGTTGTCACATGTATATACAAACCTACTTCTGAAATATACAAGATCATGATTTTTACTTGTATTTGGCCTCGGGAACATCCCTCTTTAATGTCCAGTAACCGTCTGCACACCCAGAAGGGCTCCACTTTATTGAAACCACTCCTTCACGTCCATCTGAGGAGACCGGTACAGAAATTCCAAACATATTTGCATTCAGCATGCAAAAACACTACGAGATGTTTGTCAGCACGGGATAAATTCTTTGTTTACTGGCGTCGTGCTCGTCGGAGAAAAGCATCGCATGTCTGCAAAAGTGTGCAGGACAGTCTGAATTGCAGCTTTGCTTTGTTGACTGAAGTGTTTGTGTGTTTCCCTTCCCAGAGTCCTTGCTGGAGTTTCCATGCCACTGGAACTATCGCCCAGATCATTGCATCTATGGCAGTAACTGTGGCTCAGCCGAGGAGGACGGCGTCTACATATTGCACGGAAACAGAGGGGTTTACCACGACTCGAAACAACCTGCTTTCAGGGCTGTTTACGAGGCCATAAAAAAGGTCGGTGTGTGTGAACGATGCTCGGTTATTTAGGATTTGTGAATTCTTATGGTCACCGTGCGGTTTATGTGTCTCGAGCTGGTTAGACCCGAAACATTAGCAGCACGGAAAGGAAAGGGAAGAAAGAAGCATTAAAGTCCAGCAGCTCAAGCATCAACTGTCAAGTTTAATCTTATTGGATAATATCCAGTGTTTCCCTCAGTGCATACGAACTACTGCACTTGAGTTATTCACTTTTTGATGGTTCATTTTTAGTCAACTCCTACTTGTGCTAAAAGCTTTTGAGGTCCTTGCATCTCAGGGTGAATTAGTGACCTATTTTTTTTTTTTTTTTTTATCATTACTGGAAGACAAAATGTAGATTTTATTCATTATATAAAGACATGTGCAGTGTTTCTTTAGTGAAACAAATCTTTATTGAAATTTTTAAGAGAAAACAAGTCATATTTTAGTTCCTGTCCGTCTAAATTTAAGGGTTCAAAAGATTCTTTGCTATACCAAAACAGATCAATTATACAGGCAGATATTGATGGCGGAAGAGCAAAGGCACCTCAGTATTTCAGCCCATCATGAGTTGCAGTTGCAGCTTTCTCTTTTTGGACTGGGAACTCTTGCTGTCATGTGACAATCACAGGTTCCATGGCATTGCAATTTCTATTTTCACCACTGAGTGAACAGGAGCAGCCGGCCCCGTGTTTAAAAGTCTCTTGGGTACATGAGAGTTTCAAAAAGTGCTCGTCAGCCTTTTCAAAGGGCTGTTGATGTAATTTAGTGCAACATGTAATGGAAAGTCCTTTTATGACCCCTGTGACACACCTGCTCTCCTCCGCTGCCCTGTTTCTTTACCACCGAGATGAGATTTTGGATTGGTGCTGACCCTAAAGACCCAAAGGGGCTGGTGACTTCAGATTGTCTGCATTAAAAAAAAAACAAAAAAAACACAAACCTCCATCATTGGCAAAAGGTGGGAGTGAAAGCTAATTTCCCCCATGAGGACGTTTATGGGTGGCGTACCGGCAGTGTAATGATATTGACGACACGAGTGGCATTTACTTAATGAAGCCATCAACGCTGGGAGTCTCATTGCTTTCCCATTGGACATAGATCAGGATAATGGCTTATCTATAACTTATCCATGGCCTGCAGTTAAGACTGACTTCATAGGACGGGATCAATGACAGCAGTAGATACTCATGTACTTGTTCTGTTTGCGAGCAGAAACACCCACATGCGGTGGGTCCATAGCACATTTTTTTCCACCCCAATGGCGATAGTTATAGATTTGTGGTTTGCCAGGAGGATGCAGGAGTATTGATTCATCTTTGGTGTGTTTAATATCTCTGGACAGACTTATTTCATCAGTTTCATCTTGTTCATCTGCAGTCCCACTCCAGGCTATTCAGTACTGTTATAGAGTGAACTATTCGCAGGACAGTAATACGCTGCCATCTTAATCAGAGTAAAGGTTCAGCAAACTGTCCCAGGAAAGAAACACTGACTCACAAGACTGAAGAAAAGCATAACCGTGTTTTGCACTCTTTTAAGAAAACTTGGAAAGAGTTAGTTTGAAAAAACTGGACCGAGCAACAGCAAACTTAGAACTATCCAAGTGTTTGTTGACCAAACTTATTGATGGCGAAAATATCATTTATGTTGGGCTGAAACAAATTTTTTATTTAACCAGGATCATTATTCTGCGGTTGATATTCCTAATAAACTGAAAACAACGTATGTAAATCGGTGTCCACGTCTCGACACCCTCGCACAAAGACATGGGAATACACGGGTGTTCCTCCCCGTCTGTGTCTCCAACAGACCACGGCGGTCTGTCCATCATAAAACATCTCCTCCCTTCCTGCAGCAGCAGTTAAAATTTTACAACCGGCGGTACGTCTGGAGTTGGAGTCTGCGCACCAGCAGTGCTCCATCAGCTGCACAAAATCAATACACAAACTGTAAATGCAACTTTATGAGCGGCGGGTGTGTATAAGTATGTGCTCATAAAAACGCCATTCTCTTTGTGACCCAATATCAGGGACCCGACTGCAAGCAAATGAGCCGGCATAAAAAAATGGTAATTCCCCTTTGATTTCCTCGGAGCATTGTAAAGGCCCCTTCATTATTGGGAAGACATGAAATTCCTGCTGCAATCCCTGGTTATCACTGGACGGTAAGCCTATAGCATAAAACTGACTCCCAACAACGTGGAGCGCTTTATGTTTTGCCCGGCTGACTGATACGATTTGGAGTCCCGCATGACTTCAGCGTGCCTCACGGATTTAGTTTCTAATTTATCCGGGGAAAGATATCTTCCAAATCCAAACGCCGCCCGAAGCACCACTTTGCTCTTTTACTGAGGGAGCCTGATCAATTCCACTGGAACAGTAGGGCGTTGAGAGAGCTGTCCTCGGGGGGGAGTTCAGACTACAGTTTGGGATTCCAGCTGCTCATTTTAAGTTTCTGAGCCCACTCTTCCACCTTTCGGGCTACCAGCACCCTTTTTTTTTTTTTATTATTATTTTTTTTTTTAGCTTTTTGAAGAAAGCAGAAGAGTGCAAGCCATGATAACGTTGATATTCAGTTGAATTTCATGTCGCAGCACACGAAAAGTGGCTAGTCTACATTTTCAAAGCACATTTGGAAAGATCCTTATTATCACAGAATACTTTGCTTAATACCGAGTGTCTGAAAATGAACGTGTCGAGCTTCAGAAAACAACTCTGCCAATACCCGTGCAAAACTGAAAACGTTTGACTAAATCGAACCTTTTTGTCATTCCAGTACACTTTCGGTACAGACCCAGTGACTTCTCTGTTGGACCCTTTAGAGGACGAACTGCTGAAGACGACACACACTTACTGCGGTAAATCCCACCCACTCTTCACCAAGAGACTGTCACACAGTCTGGAAAACATCAACAGGAAGGCTCGACATGGACGGTGACGAACATGAGGACGATGGTGATGAAGACAGAGGCCAGAAGGGGGACCACGCCTCAACTTGAAAGCCAATAAGACAGCTGGGATTGCCTCGGACTGAGACTATTAACTGTTACTTTCTTGTAAATTGCTCTGGATAAGAGCGTGACGTGTATCCCTGAAAACTACCGGAAGTGTAGCATCAATTGATTTTGTAGCAACGTAGCAGAGACAAAATATATGCTGCCGATTTTTTACCTAATTTTTTTTTTCAGGCGTTTTCCTTTTTAACACAGACCGTGACAACATTTTTATATTTTACCGACAACTGGAGAATTTGTTATTCCAACACGCATCGAGTCTCTTCCATGTATCGTTTTCTTCTTTCAGTGCCTTTGGCTATGGACTGAAAGAGTAGCTCTTGACTTTCCATATTGGAGAATTTATTGAACCTTGTTAAACACTCTTATTAAAAGAGATAAAAAAATTTTTTTTTTAAAAGTATCACAACTGGGCAAAAGACTTTCTGCAGAGCCCAGTTTTGAGAGACGTGTGCACTGGACCACTTTTTCAACTTTCAGAAACCACTCGACACCCCTCGTTTAAGAGCAAAAATAAATTAATATTCAGGCTAAGTCATTATGTAAATGAATTCTGGGATTGTTCTTCAGTTGTTATTTCTACAGCAGCAGCGGCTGAGTGTATGAGGACTTATTTTATCTGAGCTTGTCGACTGGGCTGACTGACATGCCACATAAATTAAATGCAGGTGCCACCCTCATTGAGTAAAGGTCAATATTCAAGGTCATTTTTGTAAACTTCCACATGCTGCAATATGTCTTTTTATTTTTTATTTTTTTTACTATGTACAATGTAGACACAGTTACGCAGGAAATGTACGTTTTTAGCATATGATACTGTATACATGCATACAGATACACTTCTGTTGAACATGTGAATAAGCTATGAGTTCTCCTGATGCCAAAGTATTTGTTTTGTTTTTGTAATGACGGTTTTTGCACATTAAGGGCTAGAATCAAAATGTAATAACTGTCAGTGCTCATGTTCCTGCAATGTGAGGATATCCTGTGACATTGCTCTATTTAGTTGTGTTTATGTCCCTGTGCTAAACATGAAATTACTGTTTCTGTTTTTCATTAAAAGTCATTTCAGTTTTGTAGAATTTGCACTGCAGTGTTATTTCTGACCACCAGAGGGTAGCAGTTTTTCATATGTCCACTGTTGCCTGAACAAGAAATGCATCTTTGAGGTCGTTTTTGAAATACATGAGGTAAGAGTGTTTGTTTTGAGGGATGAAAAGGGTGTATTTCAGCAATAATTCAAAGTGCTTTACATAACATGAAAGGCATAAAGACAAAATCTGCAAGCATCACATAGCAAATAATTAAAAAGGAAAATAAAAATGAAGTAAAATAGTCAAAGTAAGAAGAAGAGGAGTAAGAAATGAGTAATTTCTTGATTTAATAAAAAGGCTCTGGCATACTGAAAGGTCTTCAGGTCTTTGTTCCTTTAACTTTATAGATGGAAACTGAGCACTGACATGTAATTGTTCAATTTGTCACCAAAAACAATTCATTTAGTTTTATGTTTATTTAAAAAAAAATTCTGGCATAGTCAGTGATTTTGTTAAATGCACAAAGTCAAACTTTGTAAGGGATTATAGCCCCCTGGTAATATGGTCAGGTGAATTTGTGTCCCATCTGCATGATTATGGAAACACATTTCCTCGTTTTACATGTAGCCCATGACAATCTAATCTGCCTCTTCTGCCTCAGTTTCATTTTTTTTTTATGCTCGGAATAAATAATGTGTTTGAAGTAAACATGCTCAGTTCATAAAATGTCGCGTCATAAAATGTATTTGCGCTTTAATTAGATTGTTCACAGTGTACTTGGTGAGCATGAATGGGTTACAGCTGGAGTGCGTAATTGGTTGCTTTCAGGGCGCGTCACTTTTCCTGTGTTCTGATTGGCTGCGGGGACAGAAGCGGCGAGGGCGCGTGTTTTGGTCGAGCGAGGTAGGGAGCGCATAGCAACTGAAAAACGAGGAGTAAAACATAATAAATGTTTTCGCAAACACATCATTATTATTCTCGGTGTAAATTGAACTTGCAGGTTAATAAACTGTAGACGCTAAAGTGTGTTGAGACTGCAGACTAGTGAACGCCGGGCGTGCGCGTACTGTGAATAGCCATGCGCTTTGAGCGGTAAATATTCCAGACTTGGCCTTCACAGTCGACTGTGCAGGTTACAGGCTAAAGCCTTTAGTCTGACGGACTAAACAAATATGTTTATTTGAATGCAATGTTTCCAACTCTTAAGCTGAATACAGTAAGCATAAGGGATGCCAACGTGTCACAGTAATGTCATATGGAATCTTTATGTTGTAGCTGCATCTGCAAATTTGAGAAAAGCGTCTCTCCTGCAGAGTTGACTTTTGAAAACTAGAGCCAATCGAAATGTGGGACATCGACTCAATATGTGGGACACTGGATAATGGATAAAAAAAAATAAAAAAGAAGCTGTGCACTTAGTGTGGGTCCAGTTAAGGGTAACATAAGGATCCATTTGGTATTGCTGACCGTTATTTTACCACAGCGGACCATTAGAAAAAAAAAAAAAAAAACTAGGGAGGAAATATTTATCGACTCACATTCTAAACCAAATCAGGGAATTACCTATAGGACAGGGAATAAAAGTGCTACATTCATGATCACGGTTAGTGGCAGAAAGTAAATGTTGAACTGAAGAGGCTCCAGAATGGAGCCTTGGGGAACTCCGCATCTTTTTTGTCCACTCAGATCTTTAATTACCTATAGAGACACAAAGTAGTCCTTTGTCCAGAGTGTTCAGAAACCGACAAACCTGTGTGTCTTTACCCGGTGATTTTTACGAGGTATAGATTCATTTCATTTGATTTTTGTTTTACTGATATCAGAGACTGATTGATAAGCCTCCTCTTTTATGTGAACACGCTCAGAGCCGGAAGCAGAAACCCCGAGTTAACAGAAAAAGCTGATAACCATCGTCGTAGTACCGATTATCTCTTGACTAAAAGTTTCCACTTTGTTGAGCAGCTCAGACAAAGAAAGACTGGGTATGTTGAACTTGCTTCGTAGTACACCCCTCAGGTGTTGTGTAATGTCGTTCAATTTGTTCTGGTTGAAGGCATCAAATTGTGTCATGCTACGAGTTGATATTGAGTGGACACAATGGCAACACATATCCTGTACCTAATGTGGAGGCACTGCTTGTCCAATTGTCTTAAAAAGGAAGCTAAATTCATTGCAGGCTGTGGTGGATAGAAGTTCAGAGGCTGCTGACACAGGAGGGTTTGTTCGCCTGTTGGCGGTAGCAGACATGGCCCATGCCTTATTATTGTTTCTAGTTATAATGTCAGAGAAAAAGGCCCACCCTGCCTTTCCTAGCTCCGAAGTATAAATGTGAAGTCTCTCTTTATAGATTTCCTTCATCATAAAAAAAATAATGTATAAAGAGGGAAAGTAATTTAGATTTAAATTGACTTCATACAGCATCATCTCATTTCAAGAAGTGCCCTGTTATAGTAACTTGGATGAGTCCAATACTAACATGTTTCATTGAGCTATTTTTTTTTACCAATATTAGCCCTCTTTGTTCTAAAGATCTAACTTGAAGAAGATTGATGGTATGTTTCTAACGCCTCCTTGGTAAGATCAATGCACTTGCCAATAATCTATGACTCGGCCACCTGAGGTGCTACACTATGCCTGCCTCAGCTCTGAGGCGCTCATAAAGTGTAAGTGATGGACCTATAATGTAACCCTATAGGTGCCTGTCTGTATGGCATTGACTACTGGGAATGAGTTTATGCTTATTGCCATTAGGTAGGGCATACAATTGTCCCATTTATGGCTCCGGAGGTAGTTTGATTCATTGCACCAGAAATATCCTTCATTCATCACTATATAGCCGTATGAGAGCTTATCAATTACCTTTATTGACCCGTGTGCTTAAATGCAACATGCAAGAGGCCACATCCCCAGGGAGAGAGAGACAACGGCTTGAATTGAGCACACCGTTGAACATTTTTATATTGTCCATCTTCCAAGGTTTAATTTTTCCTGAAACTACATGTTTTATATTGCAATAAATAACTCATTTTATTTCTTTTGTGCCATCAAGGTTGGAAGAGAAACTATTTAAAATAAATATGTGACCGCCAGCGCTTAGAGTGGGTCGAGTGGAAGATGAGGGGGGAAATGGGGACATCTCAGAATAATTAAATGTATGTGTGTGTTTTGTGATGGTTAAAAAAGAAACTTCAGGTAAGGTTGGCCATTTTTCACTCTGAAATGTTGAAGAGGAGAGATGAGTGCACAGTGGGAGGACAGAGAAAAGGCTCATGGAGTGTGTTGGTGAAAGAAAAGAACAAGGCTGTCACAGCTAATGTAGCAATTAGGGCACTTTGCTGCTTTAGAGCTCGGTCTTTTGGAGGCTTCTTCCCTAAAAACAGTGCTGAACCTCTAAATGGTATCATCAATAGAAAACCAAAATAGAGACATTGAAACAGAAACAAACATATGCCAGGTCTGTGCACCATTTGATGGAAACACTGAATTAACGGCGTGCTCATTATTAACTGTGTCCATTGATCATAAACCACCACTAATATAAAGTACAAATCTCATCCATGTCATAAAACACCCACTGAGCTACGGGGAATATGGAGGAGCTGCTTTTCTCCATCTCTTAATGGTAAACGGACGGATGTTAGGTCAACTGAGAGCGCAGCAACCTAAAGAGTGAGATAAGGCAGCATGGCTTACTATCAGTTTAATATGACCAGTAGTCAAGAGACAAATTTTGCTGCCAGTTTATCAATACAATGTTGGTGAGGGGTCACGAGATGAGGTTAAGACCAAATGAGAAGCAAATTTGACAAAAGCAACATTTGTGACATTAGTTAAATATATGACGTGACTTCAGATGACCTCTTCCTTCGACCCAGGTGGTCACGGTGCCTTGTGCATATCGCTCTGATGCCAATGGCTTTTTTTACAGGACGTCGTAGTCGATGGCCGGATGTGCCCGCTCATACGGGACCACCGATTTTGGAGGAGGCTACAATGAGTGAGTAGGTAGAGGGGCAGGTATCCATTCAAGGGCATATGACTACAGTGTGACTGAAGAAACAAGGATCAGGTTATATCACGGACTCTCAGACTAATTGTCCAACCACGTTGGAGCAACACTATCATCACTGGGCGTCACATTTTTGTGCATCTGACCAATTGCAACCGCCCTGAGATTTGTTACGGTAGATATCGCTCCCTTTTAGCTGCTAAATTCTCCGTTGTTTACCAGCTATTCTCTGACCGTCTCTATTGCCGGACGGGTGGTGTTTATCAGTGCTTTTCCAAAAAGAACACCTACTGTATCTCGGAACAACATCGATAAGTGATGTGACAATGAAGCTGCTGCCATGAAACCCAAAACAATGATTTGAAAGACACTGCATAGGGCACACTGCATATTCCTCTGGGACATCACACCATTATCATTTCACATAAAAAAAAAAAAAAAAAAAAAAAAAACTGTAAGAGCTGCAAGTTTTCATACTGTTTATTAAAGCCCAGATGTGGCCTGTTTTTAATGGCTTATTATTGGTCTATAAAATATTGATAAATAATTCATTAAAGCTTATTATTTTTGCCGTTTGGAAATATACCCTATTAGAAAATGGTAACTGTTTCAACTATTCATGGGCTGCGTGACCTTTGTCTGTGCTTTTTAATTCTTTGAAGAGCCCCTTATTCATGTGACTTTCCATGAAGACAAACGGAAACCGAGTCTGTCTAATTTTGACAGCTGAGGAGACATGCGGGATGTAGATGCATCACGCATACATTTGCTCTGATACCATGATGCACAACTTCTGCTCTGTGTGTTTGAGGATGTACGTCATGGCGTACACCGAGCTTGCTCAGCAGGGGGTCTTTTACATGTTGTAATAGAGTCTACATATCACTGCTGTGGGAGATGAGAGAGACGCTGAATTTGCTTCAGTGATTCACTCAGTACGTCATGCGAAGACGGAGAGAGTGACGGGTAGCTCGGCAGATTGGGTTATTTACTTCACAGCTTATTTACAGCGCTTGTTTGTCCGTCTCGACGCCGCAAATGCCACGAAGCCAAGCCAAATGATGCCCATCCAGCTCTGAGAATTCCTGTGGGAGCCAGCTCTTAGGATTCTCCCAGGATTGTTCTAGCCGCCTTGTGCTCATGGTTCTTCCTTTTTCTCATCATTCTTTATTTCTTTTTCATCCTTTCATTTTCCATCTTTGTTGAGCCTTTCTTGTTGCACGCCTATATTTTTTTTCTACAAGAATCCACCTCAGTGTGTGGCCCGGTTTCTCATGCCTGAATTATTTTTTTTCCTGCAGCCTTCAGGAGGGCACAAAAAAAAAAAATGTGCAAATACTTCTGTGAAGACCAAAATACCCGATGTGCTCATCAAACATTTCCTGTCCAGGAAATGGCAACAGGATTTTTTCAAAGATTGTGTTGCAAAAGTGCTCACCTCTAAACATTTCAAGAACAACAGTGTGAGTCTACTTAAAAAAAAAACAGCGGCCTTGGGGATACGAGCGCCTTCAATGGCACACGTAGAATGGCAGCTACAGCAAGGCAAACATATCCAAGGACAATGACAAGACATTATTGTCTTTTCAAGTGTGTGATATTGTCAAGATGCTGCCTGCAACAAAATTCAAGGTTCAGTTGAGTTTTGAAGTCTTTTGAGGAGCTGGATTTATAAAGTGTAAAAGTGTGATTCTCCACAGAGTAAAAAAAAAAAAAAAATGCTTATTTGCCTTCTTCCAGCTTGCTAACTAGTGTTTTTAACCTTCTCTGTACGCTCAGATGAATATATATATATATATTTAGAAAGCAAATTAGAGGTGCTGTAAGCCGTTTTCTTTTTTGAAAACCTAAGCCAAGCTATCCGTTTCTTTAGAGCTGAAAAGATCAATACCACTTTGATATCAGATTTATAAATACAAGACAACAGCCCGGAGACAGCATACAGAATGAACACATTTACGAGATATATTGACTTGATTAGTGAGCTTTCGGTTAGGAACATTTTATTGCCTTTGGACGGAGCCAGTTTAGCTATTATAACGTCCCCCTCCTGCCAGCGAGGATGTATCAAGAGAGCTGGAAACTGAACTGCCACTCAGCCTGGCTGCCAGTTTGCCCTAGTGCCCACTCACGGTATTGCAACAACAACAAAATCTCCTGCGGCCTAAATTTCATTTCCCCCCGTAGACCACCAGTATGAAATAGACAACGTAAAACTGTTAACTCTCAAACTGTGAACAATGTCAGGTTTTAAGTCAGTCTATTTTCCTATTTGTGAAAACGTCATTGCCATATCATGTAATGAGTCTGTGGGCTGAGCAGGAACCCAAGGATGTGGACATTGTGCGTGTGCAGTGGACTGGACAATACGTAAGCAAACCTGGACAACTTTTTTTTTTGGCTCATGGTGAGCTCCGCGTGAGCAATTTTCATTCAAGTGGGCGCCATTGAGGGAGATGTCAGGATTTAGGGGGATTTATGCCAAATATGGAATATAATAAGGAATATAATTGTGTATAATCACCTGAAACTAAGAATCATTTTGTTTGTATCAACCTCAGACCGATGCCCTTCATATCTACAAAGAGAGCGTGTCCTCTGTTTCCACAGTAGCCCAGAAACAAATCAGTAGCTCTAGAGAGTGGCTACCGTAGATTCTCTTACGTTTTTGGAAAGGAACATTCATTTGGTTAAATCTACAACATCACCATGAAATCTCCCCTAAATCCTACACATTGACATCAATGACAGTTTTTATGCTACTCGTTCCAGCAACATACTTACCGTACATCTACCTCTTAGCAGGAAGCCCTGATGTGACATGTCATAACAAGCTGCCGCAGACAAAACACCGCGAGACGTTTATTGCTCATAAAAAAATATATTCCTGGTGCATTTTCTGCAGAGAACGGAAGCACCAGGGCGGACATTTATGTGCACGTCGCACAATACGCGTCCACATGCAACACGCATACGCGCGCATCACACGCGGACCCCATCTGTTTTCCCCTGTGTATATATCCCGTATAAAACTTAAAGCCCAGGCGGAGTGGGTGCTGAGATAGAGAGGCTGACATCAGAAATGAGAGTGACCCCGCTGCTTTTATATCTCAACATACCCTGACCCTCCTCCTCTTCTCCCTGCTGCATCCTCATCGAACAACAATAGATTTCCAATTACCGCTCCCTCCCTCCCTCCATCCCTCAATCACAGCTCGACAATATTTACCCTCAGAGGGCTGGGATTCTGAAAGCACCTCATCCTCGCGCCTGTGGTCGTGCGAATATTTTGTTCATACGTGTAAAAAAAAATAAAAAAATAAAGTTTTACGGGAGCATATGCGCACGTGTAGTCATACGTACAAGCATGTGTGTGACGTGACGCTTTATTGTACTCCGAAAGCTCATCGCTCTTCTTTTCCTTTCTTCTCTTTTTGCCCAACTCTCCACACGCTCCCTCTCCGTCTCTCACACACTCACACACACTCTCTCTCTCTCTCCCCCTGTGAGCTTTTCAATTAGGTAATTACAGTGGCAGTGAATAGAGCCTGCCTGGACACTGGCGCTCCATTGTACAAGCACCTGTCCCTCCATAGACAGCAATTACCTGCCAGGCTGGAGGGAAGTTGCAGGCTATTGTGTGTGTGTGTGTGTGTGTGTGTGTGTGTGTGTGTGTGTGTGTGTGTGTGTGTGTGTGTGTGTGTGTGACTGTCTCTGCTCAGTGTGTATTTACTGTATTTGTATCCACGCAGGTGTATTGGTGTGCAGACAAGTGTTATGACACTAAAGAGTCTGTTGTGTGTTCGTCAAAGACGCGGCACTTAATCATATTCAGAGCCAAAGGACGTTTTTTTGGTGTCCTTATTATTCGAGTTCATGTTTACAAACAAAATACCGGCCTATTTCTAATTAAGAATGGGATATATTTAATGCCAGTGAGACGGTGGGGGTGTGTGAGCGGCGTGCGGCGAGAGCTTGAGCGGCGAGACTTAGCCTGCGGGGAGTAGCGGCTCAGATACGGCTGCCGCCTACGAGCAGCACGTTCCCCACATTGTTAAACACTTTGTTAACATTTTAAGCCCTACCGTGGAGCGAGCCAAAGTGGGTTTTCTTTCACCAGTGTGAGCACAGAGTAAGTGGAGAGTTGCGAAGATAAAATGTTGAGTTTTTACAGAATCCTTTGAGCTGGACACAGAAATAGCTGCTACCTAAATTTGCATATATATATGTGGCCAACAAGATTGTGCTCAGTAAAAAATGTCATGCACCAAGTTTGTGTAACCTTATTCCCAAAGAAAGACACGATTAATGGTGTTTGTGTTAATGATGGCAAATCATTTGTATACCAAAGAAGAACAGACTATCAAAATACCAAGTAATGTCCAGTCCAAATATCAGTTTGCATTGTAAATGTATTACGAGCGCGTACATGTCACTGTAGTCATGTGTGTTGCCTGTAGGTTTGTATACACTTTGTGAAAAAGTGTCAACATCAAGCCAGCCAGTTTAATATTCCTAAATATCTATTCACTGTTTTCTCCAAAACTGCTGGTTCTTTCTTGTTTTGTTTTTTTGTCAGACCGCTATTTGCTGTCATTCTCTGCTGGCTTCAAACCATTTCCTTTTTCTTTGCAATGGAAAATCACAAAAAGATCAGAATACTTATTCTTATGTAAAAAATTTTGATTGAACCTGCATTAATTGATCAAGGATTTAGACATAGAGGATCAGCATTCATTTGAAGTGGTGTTTGTGTCTGTGTCCAACTGGTGATTGTGGCTTTAATACTTACTCTTCCTTTCGCGCTGTTTTGGTCTCAACCAGCTCCTTTTTGCACAGTTCCTGCCTACACCCGGGTATTTTGCTGCTCCAGTGCTTCACTATGGTCAACGACTGCTTTCTAACTTTATCTGTGCCAGTTTAGGTGATGAGCAGGTCGTGTCTATTGGGGGTTTTAGAGAGAAAGAATGAACTAAAACAGTGCGCTCAAGACTCTAAACAGCATGGTGTCAGTTCCATAACTATTCTCCACTACTGGCAAACCTTTACATTACAAATACTCATTTATTTGTGTACCTATATCAAAATGCTGCTTTAACTCCTCCTTGTATTTTTGTTTAATGGTTCAGTACCAATTATCAGATCACATTGAGATCTAGCACAGATGTATGGCTGACATTTTGTAACAACGATGGCACACTAGATGCTGTTTGTCATATGAAACCGTGCTGTATTCCTTTGCATTAATATCAAGAGGTGAGAGCTTGTGAGGTATGATCTTACCGTTTTCATTTTGGTGATGTCAGTGCACAAAGTGTCAAATTTGACAGTGTATGGACGTCTTTTTTAAACACACTTTTTAGTTTGCACTGTTGTGAACAAACAAAAAAATGGAAGATTTTATTCGTATTAACTTATGAAAAGTGGTAAAAATACAACAGAAGATTAGTGGATAAACTACTGTTAAACATAGCATCAAGTGCAAGCATTGGCACAACCAATACTCTATACATTACATATTTTGACAACCTACAAATAACCGTGTTTTACAGGGTGCAGTAGTTACAGTCACTTGTACGGCAGAATCTAGTGAATAATTGTTTGTGTTTACACATCACATAAAACAAATATGTCTTTCCAACTTAAATATTGTAGTAAATTGCACCCCCCAACAACTTGTTGTTTACTCAGGCAGCAGATGTGTATTTGTTCAAATTACACCCCAGTGAATCTCTTGCCGGTGTTTCGTTCTGGCAGCTCCCTGGTGTGTTAATTTACACCTGGGTCCATTTTATAGTGAGCACCTATTGATCTGCCAGGACACACAAGTAAGAGTCTAAAGCCCCGGTAAGACAAAGCCAAAATGTCTGCAACAAATTGATGGATCAATCACACGTGTGTGTGTGTGTGTGTGTGTGTGTGTGTGTGTGTGTGTGTGTGTGTGTGTGTGTGTGTGTGTGTGTGTGTGTGTGTGTGTGTGTGTGTGTGTGTGCAGAGTTTCGCACACATATAATTCTCAAACCTCTCAAGGTGGCAAAGCACACAAGAAACACCCTATCCCCTCTGTTCCCATGACAATAAGGATCTATTCCATTAATTAAAGCCCTTTTACATCACATTTAAATGCAGTATAGTGATGTGACTTACTAAGTCTAAATGCTCCAGTGTCTCTCAGTCTATTTGCAGCTGTGTTATTTCCCCAGGTAAAAGCAGTGACGCATGAAGATGATTTGCTGTCAAATGCGTTCTATCACCGACTGCTTTGTGGTTCCTAAATGATGTCAATGGGTAAAATGCATAACGACTAATGGTTAGGCTTCTTGGCAGGGCTCCAAGTCAAATCAAATACATTCAGAGTTTATCAGCGATGTTTATCAAGCTTAGTGCTCCTGATGTTCCGGGTGGAGGATGCGAGACGGGATATGAGGCTGATGGTTGTGATCAATCACTGATAGCATCACATGAGACTAACAAGGCCTCCTAATGAGCGAACACTGAGAAAGGATATAATTAGAGAAAGTCATAATTATCTACCTCAAAGATGGATTCATACTGTGAGGACGAGGGGGGGGGGGGAGACGGAGAACTGGAATAAAAAGGTCAATACCAAATCACTACGAGTCTCCTCAACTCAACTACTACTACACTGCCATGAGCTAGAACTTTGAGCCCTATGCTTGATGTACATTTAAATACAGTTTAATTATACTATATCCATATCAAAATAAAAGCAGTAGGCTTGAAAACCTGTCAGACTTTAATGTGTGTATGCTAAATGAGAACGTAAAATGCAACTCCCTCTCGAGTCCCTTAAGTCCCCCAATTCCTAGAAACAACACTAAGAACAAGTCATCAGTATCCTCTAAAGCTCTTATAAAACTCAATAAAATAACTCAAACTGACAGTCGACAACTATCGTGGCACTCCGAGGCTGTACTTCGCATACCGAGTTTGCATTCAGCTCAAAGCACCGCTGTGCCGAACACAGAACTCGTTCAATCTGAGGTGCACCGTTTTCATACTTTATTAGGTTTGAACATCATGTTTCCTCGACATTGTGTGAAACGATGCGCAACAGGCTTTGAGGAACGTTTTTTCCTCGTTTGGTGGGTGCATCAGTGTTACCCACTCAGCAGCGAGGTGTATATAAACCCCGGCGTATCAAAGCGCTTGCGTAACACAACAGGGTGTTCAACGCACAAGCGCTTTCTTTGAATACATGTTTTTTTCTTATCGGGGGTGATTATGCCCATGGTCAACGATGACAATGCCAACAGATTGTAATTATTCAATTCAACTTTATTTATATAGCGCCAAATCACAACATAAGTTATTTCATGGCACTTAACACATTAAAGTCTTGACAGCAAGACTTTACAATATTATACAGAGAAACCCAACAATTCAACAATTCCCACATAAGCTAGGAGGGAAAAAAAAAACCCTCCTCTTTAAAGGGAGAAAAACCTCCAACAGAGGGAAGGAAAAACTCCCTCTTAACAGGAAGAAACCTCCGACAGAACCAGGCTCAGGGGTGGGCGGCCATCTGCCTCGACCGGTTGGGGTGAGAGGAGAGCAGAGAGAGAAAAGGACAGCATAGAGATGGAAGAGAAGAACTGTTGGTGGAGACGACAAGCGCAGGGCAGAGACATGCAGCTCCATGACGGGACATCTGGAAAAGAAATTATGTTACATACTATACCTACTAATGTTGAACATATTCACCATCTTAGTGTAGGTCGTGAGGAGCATGCTGAAACACAGAGTACAGGTCAGGTATGGGAATGTCTTACCGGTATTTACTCATAGTTCCGAGTAATTAGAACAAGTGTAGAATACATTTTAATTTGAGCAAATTTGGATGTACAACACATAGTAGGTAACGTTTTTCACATGGAGACAATAAGAAAATGATTCCCTCACTGCAATCTGTCCTTCAACTTTTGAGATTGTCCCTTAAATTTACAACAATAAAAAAAATAAACTGTACTGTACTCTAAAATTGTGTTCAAAAGATAAAAGAAAATCACTCCAAAAGTGAATTTTTGCTAGTATTTTATGGACAGACAGATACTGTATGATTTGAAAAGCTTGATCTGCACAATGAATCGTTTACAGTGTTTGTTAATAAGAAATACCAGTTATTATAAATGAGTCAACAAATATGTACTTTTGAATCTGTCCCCACTGGGACTTTATGACTTTTCCAAGTCATGAACAAGCAGCAGTGAGGCAGACAGAACCAGCCTGTGGATCATCCTGCTGAGGCGAACATATTAAGGGCATTTCGTCAGCTCAGACAGGCCTCACTTTGATCTGGGAATACGCAGAGTCCTCAGCGCTGACAGCTTATGTAAGCGGCAGAACCCGGCCTGTCGCTCAGATCACTGCCACTCTGGGGAGAGGAAAGGCTCGAGAGCACAGACACGGAGACCCACGGGGGGAAAGACAGGGGTAACAAAGCAAAAATAAAAAGACACTGACACATGTGAGGTTGGAGAAAGGAACATCTCAATTCAAGAGGAATGGTGGAGAGGTCTCTGGTGTCTCAAACATAACACAGCATTACAGTCAAGGTCAGACACACCGTGAAGACTTCTAAATCTTTATGTGCTGCTGCCCTAATGGTGAAACTGAAATGAAATTGACGCCCTCAATGCTCTATCTGTCCGAGGGAATGACTACTTTCTAAGTACTCATTCATTAAGAGGTTAATGACTCAAAATGCGAAATTAATTTAACATCCAATGGAACACTCGCAGCAAGTGTGTGCTACAGGAATGGACTGAGCTCAGCTATCAGCCTAATGTTCTTTAGGATGAATGGACCGCTCCCTTCTTCACTGAACTCCATTTCTCCACACCGATCCCAGATATGGGCTGTTGCTTTTTCCACAGTCAGATTCAATTTATGGTTTAATTAACATTTTTGTGCCAAAAAGACACCCTCCTGTCTTCAATAGCACAGCTGGCCTGAGATGTATTTATCGATATGGTGAATTGAAAATGAAAAAGGGGAGATTTTGTCTTAGAGATTATTATATTAAATGATGAGCCACATATGAACTCATACCCAGCAGCTGGTGGAAGACTTACTTACTGTCACTGTAGTGTTAACTACAAAAAAAGAAAACTCCATTCCTTTGTTCACTGGGGAGCTATAAAAACAAATGGCAACTAAAATGATCCATGTGTGAACTACGAGGACAATTTCTAATCATAATTTACCTCGAGCTCATCACAGTAAAGTTGTGTTTGCAAAGTGGTTAATTCCGTTTTGATTCAGTGCCATCGTAAAAAGACACACTCTGCAGAAGTGAGTGCTATTTCAGTTGTCAGTCGGGTATATTGTCCAGTGGTGATTAAAGCTTTAAATTTGGATCATTGGTGATTCACGCTCCCAATATAGTGATTAAGCTGTCACTGCAGGGCAAGGTCATTCCTGGGAGTGGATACAGGCTGCTTTTCATTTGTTGACCTGTTTTCATTTTATAATTGTTACACTGGCAAGTGAAAGAAAGAAACTTAAGCTGATTTATTTGTTGATGCATAAAATATGTTGGGCATCTCTCAGTGGTTTTAAGTCTACGTTATGTGAGGAGTCCAAATGTACTGGACCTTTTTGTCCTCATGCGTTCACCTGTACGTTCCAAAGGAGAGGAACAACAATGAACGCAATAACTACAATTACCGCCTCACAGTTGTAGGCCTCCGCCACCAGTTCAGTCGTGGTTGACATGCATGTCTGTCCTGACTCGTAGTGTAAACTTTGTGATCAATCAGAATCAGTTTTATTGGGAAAATTTCTTCAAAGTTGTAGCCATGACAGTTTACACATTTTTTTTTAAAAATATTAATGTTGCTACAAAGAACCTGGATACAGAAGATCTGCACAATCACCACAGCTTTCAGGTGGACGTGTACCCAGTTCACCATCCCAACAAAAGTGAAATATGGTCAGATTCTCTGGTCAGAAGCTTCTGTTCCTAGTTTATGACAATTGCATTCACACGAATGGGATAGATGTGAGGTCACAGTGACCTTTGACCAGCAAAATATTTTCAGTTCACCCTCGGGTCCAAGTAAACATTTGTACCAAATTTGTAGAAAGTCCCTCAAGATAGATTGTCTCCTCCTTCAAAGATGAATCTTTACCACATTTTATAGTACAACAAAGATAACTATTTTATTTGAGCTCTAAGGGTCATGATTGACCTTGAAGCCCAAAATAATGTCATGAAGGTCCATTTAGTAGCTGCCCTGGAGCGGTCAGTACCACCTTGAACTTCATCAGCAAATGGAGTTTGCCCAGTTGTCATGGTATCCACAGAAGTTCACATTTCTATTTTTTCACTGCACTTTAAAAAGACATCACTCTTAAGACCGAAGTATATTTCTGATTGTTGTACATGTAGGTTACTTGTAAAGCAATTGGTCCAGTCTGTGCTTTTGAAAGCGTTTTTTCCCAAATATAAAACTCATAGCACTGCTCAATACAGGATTTTCCTATCCATGCGTCCCTTCCATTATATAACCAAATACCGTCTGTACAAATGTTCGCAAGGAACTGGTGGGGGTATACAGTGAATTAGGATTGATTGAGAAGTCATTACAGAAGACATACAGTGATGTTGGTTTTCACAAATGGATAGATTTCTAATTTTTCCATTTCCTGAAGTGTTTATTCTCTGTTCACAGCTGTGGATGTTGCATTCCACTCTGCATTTCCTGACAGTAGTCAAACAATAAATTCTACATTTTAGCAATTTACTTGCTCGAAACACTGTGCAGCAACTGACACTCGGGCTTCAAGCTTATCGAAGACAAAGAACAGATATATATTGTTTAGATTTACAGCTGTGCAGAAGAATAATTACATCTTCTAATTGTGCCAAGTATGAGCCCTCAAGGGAGCAACACTGCTCCAAAACAAAGAAAGATTAATAATGAAATGATGAGACATGGACTATCAGAGGATGATGCTCTGGGAGGGGAAGCTACGATTTAAAGATCTGGACAAGCTAAGACTTAATCACTTTATCTGATTGGTATTTGAAGCCGTGAATCTCAATTAGCAAAGCATTAGGATCTTTTTGGCAGTTATGCGGAGACCATTTCCATGATTGGACACTGCCTGCTTGTCAGCCAGAATTAATATGCTGCATGGATGGTAATATTGTGAAAACAGTGAGAGAAAACACGAGCATCTGATGAGCCATCAGATGTTAAATTAGGATGTAAAATGTCTTTTGAGTGTAATATTTTACATGGCATTTCAGTTTATTCAGTAAGTTATCCCTCATGCAAAAATCAGATGATCTGGCTGTGGACTTTAATGCAATTTAACTGTTGAAAATAAGTGTTTTTTTGGTGTTGGATGCTGCTGTTCTGGCTGCTTTTTGTCTTATAATTAATGATTTGCTATCTTTGCTGCTTTGTCTGTATCCCTTTGTCTCTCCTTGCTTGCCACTGTGTACCGTATCCTCTCGTCTTTGTCTGCTTTAATTACGGCTGAATGGGAGACAACGGGCCTTTTAATTGATAGGCCTTTCACTCAGCGACCAGGTTCTCTATCACTCCTTGCCACAGGTTCTCAAAATGGCTGCCTTTGTACCTGCCTCCGCTATACCTCAATTATTAACAAACCAAACAGTCGTCCTGGTTACCTGCAGATAAGCAGCACAGCTAATTCAGTTAGTTTGTTATCTCATCAGTCGGAAGTTAAAACGAAAGATACCGGGAAATCACATAATTAGGCACTTTGATGTATTGTCCCTTTGTAAGTATACAATCAGCAAAAAGATTAGCTTGCTTACTGAAATGCCGAAATCCAGGATTAATATTATACTTTTGATTTTTTTTTTCAATTTTTTTTTTTTTTTTGTAATCTTGTTTGAATAATTCACATCCTGATCTTCCCATTTTTTTCTCCTTCCTCGGTGCACAAGGATCCCGGCGCCCTTTCCGCGGTGCCTCTTTAGCATCACCTGGGGTAACTGTGAAGGAATGCTAATCTGTGATTCGGTTTGATAATATGGGTTTAAAATATTCACACTTCTCTCCCTCCTCAGCATTGATTTTAGCGTCCTACAGTAAGCTGCGTGCTGCCTCTTTGTGGCAGCATGTGTCTGATATTGGCAGAGGCTCTCCGGGAGGTGCATATGTATTGTGTGTGTGTGTGTGTGTGGATGGATGTGTGGATGACATGAGGGAATCACTCAGACGAGTATCCTACTTGACAGTTGCTTGCTGCCATCCGATGCCTCTCACCTGAGGCACAGGCACTGACATCCTTCAAAACCATCTGCCTGTCTTTCACTACTAATTGATTTGTCCTTGGATGGAAGTGTCTCCGAATGCTTTGGGGAGAATATGTATTTTGACAGATGATCGGCACGCGACTTTGTACCATACACAAAAAAGGACGGGGGCCTCGATGAGAAGACGCTTCCAGCGCCTTGAGGTGAATTAGTCGCCTTTGTGATGCGTTGAGTTGTTTAAACAAAGCGGCGGGGAGCTTAATGGCGACGTGTCTCGGCAATTTTACACCAACAATCTGGTTTGTTTTTCTTCGGTACATTCAAATCTCTCTCTCTCTCTCTGCAGTACTTCTCGCTTGCTCTCTGATTACTCCTTAACTAAGCCGGCACTTCTCACAGTCTGTAGGGATTCATGCTAAAAATGCAAGAAAAAAACGACCACAGGAGGAAGCGGCCTCCCTGACTTTAGCACAGCTTTGGAAACGGTTACCTTCATCAGTATTTAAATGCCTTGAAGCACTGAAATCAATGCATTGTGTTTTCTGACACAATAGCATTACGTTTGTTTTTTTCCCCCCAGCAAGACCATAAAGGTAATAATGAATGCAGGAAGTGGGGAATTATTTAAAACGAAATGGCTGCAAGCCTTTAGTTTGAGTCCACAAGGGCTGCTTTTTTTCCCTGCATACTAACCTTATTACCCCTCCCCCCAAGGAGCGCCTCAGCAGACCTCAACAAGCCAAAAAAAATGTCTGAAAGAAATATAGGTTACCACCGGCATGATGTGCACTTAACAAGAAACTTCTTACTATAAAGTGAAGTCAGATGCTGCAGAAGGAGTCAACTGTGATTTTACTACATCCTCCCGAAAGGGATTTCAGAGGAAACACAAAGAATTATTCAGTTATCCATCTTGTCACAGGCTGACTTTTATTGGGAGTAAATCATAACATATGATCCATCATTGTCAAAACACATCCAAAATACTGAGGGAATTAAATATTTATTTGTTGGATTTATGATGCTGCAGCCCAGTATTATAATGAGCATCAAGTCGAGGGGATTTGGCGTTATAATAATGAAACATTAACTTCTAATATCAGATGTGTCGTGATATGTAACCCACAAAAAGCAGCTTCTGCCCTCCTAATTAACATGTAGCTTCCAGTATGTGGGACTTGCTCTGTTCTCCCTTTCCCTCTTTTCACAATGTGGGAGTGAGTGCAGACTCAGGCTACCAGTAGCAGTAATTGGTCTGGCTCTGTGGATCTATTCCCTGGTGTTTGTATTGAACAAGGAGAGCAGCTAATGTATTGGTGTAGGAAGAGGTTAAATGCCTACACCGGCATTAAAATGTAATTAAGCTTTTCTCATATTATGCAAAAAAGCATTTTAAAGTTACATTGTTTTAATATTCCGCATACAACTCTTCCTATAAATAATAATAATGCAGCAGTAATAGACATAAAAAATCATTATGATATACAACACCAAATGTCCCTAGTTGCCAGTGTGTTGTAGAATTTTAAAGAGAAAAGTCAATGCACAACAACCTCCCTTACTGGAGCCAAAGTCTACACACAAATGCAACAAAAGTGTCCCTTGGCTATTCGAAGGCAAGTCACAGCGATGTGAAAACGCAGGTTTAATTATTTGATTGTACCTGAGATCGCCTCCCTGCTAACCTAATAATAGCATGGATGTCTGTTGTGGGAGTGCGTTGGTTCCGGGGAGGCTGTAGGCTACAGAGGAGAGACGATTAACTATTTGCATTTAGATTGTGTGTTGACATGCAATATAGACATGTGGCCCTGTGACGCAGACGTACAGAGTCAGACACGGTGGGCCACAGAGATAGAAGCCGTCTATGGGGACCTTAGTGTGTTCATGTGTGTGTATGCACACGTGGGTGTTTGTATATGTTGAGATGGTCTTGTGTTAATAGCCACGTCTCATGGCTTTCCTGAGGTCTTTACCCCTCTCAGCAATGAGGGATTGGAGGATTCATAGTATTCATTCAACTGGAGCTTATTGCTTATTAGCAGGCCTCAACACCCGGAGGAGATCATGGAGGTAAATATAAGGGAGATTTAAGGAGGTTCCATCGAGTGAACGGGTGGATTACATGATTATGAGGAGCCCTGCAGGGTAGCGGTGGTGTTAGCAGAGGCAACAAGCTGGGGAAAGGAAGAACATAGAAATAAGGGAAAGTAAGCAGACGAGGAGAGAGATTAAGCTACCTTTGTGTTATGGAAAAACAACTTTTCTGTGGGTAAGTACAGTAACTAAGTAATAAATCCAATTTATTGGCTAAGAGTTTCCTATGCATCCAGGAGATATGGGGCAGCACTAGTATTCACTTGATGTTGTGTTTCTTCTACCTTTCATTGTATCTTTAGCGACTAAATGATCCATTGAGTACACTATAAAGGTGCTAACTTTGTCTGCTGTTTGGTATTGAACAGGTTGCTTAAGTTATCAGAGGTCTTTACCTGAAACCAGCAGCTTGCTGTGACTTGAAACACGGTGGATGAGTGGAAAGTTGCTGACAGTAAAACCAAAACAATGAGCTGAAAGACGCCAGAGTGCTCCGTAGAAGTGGTGGGAACCGCAGACATAGAACATAAATCTCTGTATGTTTCTGATTATGAACAACCCCTTTCACATAGTCATCGGACCCATTGTTTATATCAAAAAGGAATTAGTGCAGCTTTAGAATTTCAAAATGTACTCTTCACCCATATTATATCAGTCAGCGTTTAAATTTCCATTCAATCTTGCACAGCTACTTTCTGATTGAGCTTTTACCTACTGATCTCACCACAGCTCTGTGTGCTTGGAGTTTTCCAATGGATTACCCTTCAGGTGAATTCATGACCTTTTGCTGGAATTGATCATTAAAATGAACATTGTCTCAAACTCTTTGCTAGTTATTTCAACTTAATTACTCACCCTAATCTGGTTGACGCTATGGTATCTGACTGTGTCCCCATTTTACAGCCATGAGTCAAGTATTATCCTAATGACTTTGTAATAATCTATAAACCAATTGTCAATATCTAGGTTATTGTGAATGTACTTAATATAATACATTTTGGTAGACATTTCTCTGTTAAAGGGCAGCATACAGCTGCTTCTGGAGTTTTAGGATGCTTATGAACAATACTAGTGGGATGTTTCAGTTAACTCAAAGCATTACCATATGGAAGTTTTTATTGAACTTAAATGGTTGTAACCCACAGAAGACAATCCTCAAATGTGTACCATGATCAATGAATATTTCACTGTCCACAAGCATGCATGTGGCTCATTGTTTATTGATAAATACATTTATAAACGCAAATTTGCTACCAAGCGTTAACCCCTGCGATGTCACCTGTTGGTTTGTGAACTGCCGTTTTGAAGCTCTCCGTCCGGCATTTCGGCCGTCGCCATCTTGGCTTTTTTGGAGCCAAAAGTGACCATATTTGGACGAGCTGGAGAGGAGCGAGGGGTGGGTCTGACTATGAGTCCAAGGACACTATGCCCTGCCCACCTATACTGGAAACCTGACTGCCTTCCAAGCATGTCAATCAAACTTGGCACGTCTGCAAACACTCCTCTCTTTGAGGCCTGATATCTTATAAATTATGGAATTATATTCAGAAGGACCACCGGAGCACTGATCATAAGAATGAATCTAGCTAATGACACCATCATGACTTCTCGAGGCACTTAAAGATCCAGAGATGATGTCCATTTTTATATAAAGCCCATTGTCACACCCACAAACATTTCTGTGGAGACCATACTCAGCCTCGCTTTGACAAAGGGCAGTTACTTGCGATACTATTAGTCCCTGTGATCATGACAGGCCCGGCTCCAGCAATAACTGAAATGTGCTGATGCAGTCAAGTGGTGATGACGTACGTGACAAATCTTTCCATAATAGTGACTAAATCGACCAGTGCGTGAAGCAAATGTACATTTGTTAAGTCAGTGGGAGAGAGCAACGCAACATTAGGAATGTGCCCAGTTTGTTCGTATCGACTGGTTGTTCAGTTGATATTTATGGAGCTCTGCTGCGAGAAATAGTTAATTAGCATGATCGATCCCAAAGCATACACTTCTCTGTCATGCTGTCAAATGAGCTGTTTTGGTTTGAAGCTGTTTTTATTGATATTCCTCAATGTTTTGTGTGCTTTCTTTTTTTTCCCCTCGCTCAGATGAATCTTCTATTGATTTTAATCTTTCAAAAACTGACTTTCTTTGTTGCCAAAGTCAGATGGTGTTGTTTATCTGATGTAAAGTTAGATCCTGTTTTTCAACCATCACCTAGTTTACGACTAAATACATTTAGAAGATAGAGACAAGAACCAGAAACATAAACCAAGCTTGTCAGCATGTAACATCTTATTTAGGGCATTTGGTGCGTAACCTCTAAGTTATTCATGTAGGTTTCAGATTGCCTGAGGGCAGTTTGTCAGAGGAGAGGTGAAAAAAAATATACCGGAAATCTCGGCTAAATGACTGACTGAATGGAAAGAAACCATCAAAGCCACAAGGGAATTTTTGTATTCATTAAACTAAAAGGAACTTTGCACTATTGGGAGCGTGTATTCTCACATTCAGTTTGAGTGAAACTGTGAAGCTACTGGTTGGAATGAGATTTGGTGGACATTAATGATTAGCTTCCTTTTCATCTGGCACCATGATTTGGTTCAGATTCAGCGGTTAACGACGACATACCTGCACAACATCAGCCTTAACTGTACTTTGCGTTTAGTAACAAATAGTAGCATGCCAATATGCTAGACTACGATTGGTCAATGTGATCAACTGAACATCAGCATGTTTTGTTCGCGTCGCTGACGTTGGCGTATTTAGCTCAAAGCGCCGCTGCGCCTAAGGGCCGAGTTGGACCGGAAAAGAAGCGTTTTGAACACTGTGTAGTCTGAAGTGGGGAAAAAAAGCCAGCTGTCACGGGAAACAGTTGTGTCAAGAATGGAAAGTGAGAGCTTAAGGGAGAAGTTGAAGCCCTGGCTCCTTTCTCACTTTCTTTTGAGCAGTTCCGGTCACGACGTGAAAGCGGGTGTGAATGTTGGATCATTGCTTCCGGAAAGTTAGAGAAATGATCGGACACGGACCTCTCTAATCTTACATCAGATCAAAGTGTAGAGGGGAGCGTGCTCCCAAAGCCGTCCAACCATCCGCGAAGCAGTTCAGACGAAGCGTACTGGCTCATTAACTGTCACAGAGCAGTTTGCATGGCGGTAGACTCTTTAGTTCCCGTTCTTTTTCAGTTTTATATTATGTTTCCTGTTTTGATGGTGAAAGCTGTTTTGAGACATTTTTTCCTTCATCGTTCACATAATCTGTACGGGCTGCAAGGTTTCAATGCAATTTGTGTATTCATTGATATCCAGCGCTAAATTTGAAGATCATGACTGTGACGACAGGATATATCTTTTTTTATTTTTTTTTTCCTCAAAAGCTTTCGCAAGCAAAGTTCTATTGTCAGGAGTTCAGTTTTGTCCTCCATTTTGCCCCCGATCACCTCTCCTCCTGTGTCCCCTGTCTTTGCCTGTGGCCACGCCCCTCACCAGTCCCAGCAGATGCAGCCACTCATCCCTGATCACCACCTGCAGGTGTGCTGCATCTCCCTGATCACCTCCCCAGACTATATGTACCCTGCCCCTGCACAACTCTGGTTGTCGGTTCATTGTATTGTTAGCCACCCGTCCGTCTTCCGTCTGCTCCCCGTCAGCTCTCTGTCAGTCCTGTTCCTGTTCCCGTTCCTCCGGCCTCTGTGTCTCCTGCGGAAATCCCTGTCAAAATCACCAGTCGGTGGAGTTGCCCTCCCGGCTTGGAAGATTGTTGACGCCGTCCCTTCCGCTGGCCTGCCGGCTGCCCTGTTACCCGTGTCCCCCTGGAGCTGTCGGTTGAGTTGCCCTCCCGACTGGACGTAAAGTGGACACGCTCGGTGCCACCTTTTGGTTTGTAGTTTTTTGTTTGTTTATTTTTTGGACAATAAAGACAGTATTTTTTTGGAACTTATACCTCGAGTCTGTGTGCTTGCATTTGGGTCCTGGAAAAATACTCCACCACATAACATCTATACACTTGGCACAAACGTTCACTTGGATTCTGGGATGAACTGATACTATTTTGGTGGTCAAAGGTCACTGTGACCACACATCCTTCCCTTTCTCGTGAACACAATATTTTATAGGAACGCCTCGAGAGAATTTAGCTAAATTTGGCAAAAAATATTTACAGGAAACACATTTGTGGGCATACAAACTCCATAAGTCATACGCTAATTCTGACAAAATTTCACACAAATGTCTAATAGGAAAAAAATGCTAAAGTGATGACACGTTATATCCAAAAGGTCAACTTTACTCAAACATCAAAATGTTCTGCCATTATTTAATACAGAAGGAAAGATTAATTCACGTTTGTTCGGATACTGAATTGGTGAAACGAATCTCGGCTGTCCACCTTAAAACTCTTGTGATTTTTTTTTTTTTTGTAGAGCTCTTCTGTGCTGTCGGGTTAAAGATGTGCGTGAATAATCCATGTTATAGAATTTGTAGCTTCTTTACAGCAACATCTGTATGTGAAGCATCGTCTAATGTCAATCAGCTTTATTGGCCAAGCATGCAGACACAGAAATATTCCTTAATAAACCTCACCTCGTAAGTTATATGAGTCTGGTTAGGTATGGAAGTGAACTGCAACTTGACTATTTAGGGGAGGCATTCAACCGCAAGGGATCTTAGACCTTCTGGCCCCCCCAGTGACTTAACTACAACATCACAGTGCAGCGTCTCAAACCCAGATCAATTGCGCTGAGTGGGACTTGTCTCTTTTCCTGTGTTTATTTTTCACAGCTTCACAGGGATTGCGAGCACCATCTGTGCACCGTTGCCACAGAAGAGAAAAGAAAACACATTCCCTTTAACATAATCTCATGGAGGCACTTGTTCTTCCGGAAATCCTCTTGCCACTGAAATCAATTTGCTTTCATCAGGCCTAATGACACTTAGTTAGGGGCCCCATTTCCAAGTAGGCCATTCAGGGAGCTATTTGTGGAGGTTGAAGTAATTTGGTAAAAACATCTCAGTATCCAGTGTTCCATATGGTCAATAGGATCAAAAGAAGTGCACCCTCCAGTTGAGTCTCCTTTGAAAATGTGAAAATTATAGACCTTTTACTTAAAGTGGAGACGAACCACTGAATCACTAAAGTTTGTTTCACTTTTACTTTAGGTGCTGCAAACCAACCTGATGTTCACCTAGATTTGATAGAAAAACAGATAGTATTTCACTTTTTCATCATTAGTGCACAGCCATCTTAAAACAAGCTAAGAGATGACGTCCTTGGAATGGTTAGTCTCTGGCGGCTGCCGGCAGTCCACAACCATGATATTGTTGAGTCTGAGGTCTGCATGTACAATTGACCCCAAATAGGAAAGGGCTGTGGCAGACTGGGGCTGATGTACAATTGGTTGTCTTTAGAAGACCATGGTTATTTCTGTCAACCATGTTGCTATGAAGGCTTTGATCCAGTAGATCAAAATTAAGCCAGGTCTGCTCTTGGTCAAAGAAAAAGCAATTCCCAGCATGATGTTGTTCTTCTGCACTTCAGGATAGCGATTTCTTCTCTTATCTGGCAAACGACTGCATATTGGGATGGTTTTTGTTATCAATGTCTTCTCCCACTCAGACAAAAGCCTCCACAAAAGAAGGACAACATATTACTTACTTTAAACTTTTATATATTCTTTTAATATTTGAGAAAACTAGTTTTAGAACAAGCTGTGTATTCACATCCTCTGCTCTACTCAGAGGAGCTTTGACCCCCCCCAAGCAGAGAAGAGCTGGTATTCCCTGCACAACACTCTAAACCACTAAGCCCATCATGACGCCTGCAGTAAACCAGTAATAACTGAGCAAGATAAGGAGCAGTCAGCCAGATCAATAGTTGAGCACATCACTGTCTAATCAAAGCCTTCACCCAAGAGGAGAGACTGAAACAGAATACGTTTGTCTCTCAGGATAGACCAGGTTTTAGATCGGCTGGGTTATGAAACCAGCTGCAACCAGCTGCTGTTGTCACTGCTGAGACAGAAACAATCCTTGAAAAGGACTGTTTCAAAGCATTATGCTAATATTACAGATCTATCCAAGTCATTATAACGTCGTTCCAAAAAAATCTGAAGCACCACCTACAAAAATCAAACATTTTGTTGGAAATGTATTTATTTTTCTCCTGGCTGAGGACTAAATCTCTTATAATGTAAATTTGTTGATCACTATGTCAGATTTTCAGGATTTGAGAAACGGCAGGTTGTTGTAAGCATACAACCGTTTTTTTTTTGTATTTACTCCAGTTGGTTTTTAAAGTGTTCCAACAAGCTCTTCAGAGGAGGAACATGCAGTCCTTCAGGTAAAATGACAATAACCAAAAGGGAATCATGCAATATTCTCTAATACAGACACACACACACTAAGTGGGCCACATTTAGCAAATCTTTGAAAACCATGAAAAGCTCATTTATACAACATCTTCCTCATCTCCATCAGCCCACAGAAGGACAGTTACAGCCTCTTTGTTTTCCCCCTCCTCGCCTTTTCTACACACTTGTCCCAATTATCTCAAGTGCTAAACCTGCACAGAGGCTGGGCCTCTGAATATTTTATACCACCTATTAAGCACAAGTTGAGCCATCTTTACTGTGAGTGCTACAGCTCTGCATGAGTTTTCATTTGAAAATAATAGCTCTAAGCACTGCAAGATCTGTGAATGTAGAGGTTTTTAAAAGACGGCGGTGGCAAAAAGAAAGCAACAGCAGGCTGCTGAAACTGCACAATGACTTCTATTGTAATATTGTTGTAGTATGGATCCTCATATAAAAACACTTGAAGAAATTCTGCTTACTTGAGCAAACAACACTGTCTGATCTGGATCTTTTTTATTTACCGGTACTATAGAGAGCACTATCTTTGCAGCAGCAAAGGTATAAAACAAAATAATTGTGACATTTTTGGGTTTGGAACTGAAGTTCCACTGGTGTACGGTTAGTTGTCCTTCATGGTGAAAACACAGCGAAACACATCCATTTTGTTAATTAGAAGTCTGAATGCGTCATTAGCGCATAATTGGAGCCACGAATAGAGGTTTAATGAATGGAAAATGATCAGTCATTACCCCACCCCAATCAGGGGTCTATTCCATGATAAGACACAACTCTTGATTGTGCTGCATATCATAATGTACGATGGACTTGGCTTGTTGTTGGCATGACAAACAACATTGATTGTTCAAATCTACGCCAGAGCAGAGCATGGAGTTCACATCTCCAATTGTTTTTTTTTCCCCTCATTTTGCTGTGCACAGCGTTTTTAAAGTGCGAGATCATTGGTGTCATGTTGCCGGAGCGCACCGAAACAACGCTCCGCACCTTTTTCTCCAAACACCGCGTTCACGGTTCTCTTGATCTTGTTGAAAATCTGGTTGTAATTCATCTACATTTTTTAATTGCTTGAAAATACAATCATCTCTAAAGCGAATGTCATGTAAAACAGCCAATAAAAACAAATGCAATGGTCAAAGATGTCATTTTGAAATTTAAGGTGTATTGATTGATTCCCGACATCAACTCGAAGCCTTGTTTTAATCCGCTACCGTAAAATGACTACTTTACGGCTTAATGCAAACTCAACACTTCATGTATCTTTTTCAAATTATAAGCTTTCTTAAAATGTCAATAGACAGAAACCCTTCATTTTTAACAAAGCTTTTATTGTCAAACATTTGCAAGTACATGCGAATGAATTCGGACAGTCACACTTCAGATGAGTATTCCAGAATAAACATAAATAAAAGTATGATTCTCTTGTTGAATTGAAATGCTTAAAATATCAAGACCACTTGATTGACTATTGTATGTAAACTTTTTACCATAGTGTCGACACAACCTTAGACTTAACAGTACGCATGATTGTGTGTGCAATCACACAGGTGAAAGTGATGGAGTCATGGCAAGCTAGCCAACAAGGTTAAGTGCTGATTTTATATTGGCTGTAGCATTTGGGTGTTTCACTGTCATTTTTTCTGTGTTGGCCCTCTTTCCAAGTTAGAATTGGCAGTTGCAAAGTTGTTGTAGCATTGGAATTTTTTGCTTCTTTCTCTCGCCTATATTTTCCCATAGCTCGCCGCCTCCTTTTCTGTATCTGCTCTCAGCCTTACTTATTTTCAGTATGATGTGGAAGACACATAAATAGAACACCAAGTTAACACACAAAACATTTGACTCTTGTGACTGTCCTGTCGTCGTTGTTGTTGTTTTTGTGTGTATTCCTGTTAAGGTTTTGTCTGTTGTCTTGCAATGACACATTAAATATATTAACCCACAGATATGCTACTTTTCCACAGAAATGTTTTTTTTTTTCCTTTCTTAAAATGGAGCATCAACTGGGGATCTCCTGTTTTTTTTTTTTTTTTTTTTTTTTTTTTTTTTTTTTTTAAATGGCACAATCTATAATCATATTCAAGGACACACCCACAGTCAACACATGCACAATGTGTCACCCATTTCCCGTCACAGTGTCTAAACCCGCATCTCGGCAAAGAACACCTGACTTTGTTCTAGTTTCACTGCTGCTTCAAAGGCATCGTTAGATTAAAGAGAGCCCAGGATGCTGCGCTTTTTCATCTGCACTACCTTGCAGCACTACGCCCACTCTGCTCACTTCAGCTGTTGGAATTTGTATGAGACAGATCTAGATGAGAAGAATGGCTGAAGAGGAATCAGGAAGTGCTAAATTCACGTGCGGTAGTGTTTAGGGCACATCTTACTACTCTGTGTCCAACAACATCAACCAAACTTTTCCAAAACTAACAAAGAATTGAAAGAAAAAAAAAATGCCAGCACCTTTGCACTGTGTATTTAATAAAACAATGGAAACAACATCTTATTAAACCACCTTTTTTGTAGATGACGGTTTGTACTTTAATTTTGTTCCATTGCAAAGTTTTCTCTTAAAAACTACCAAAAGCACATTTATTAAAGGAACAGTTTGACACTAAAATAACCTCGTTGGTCGACCGCTTGCATGGTTTACGGTTTGCTCCTCGTCTCCTCCTGTCCGCATTCAAAGTATCCTTGGGCTACAAGACGCTGAACCCCGAGCTGCTCCTCATGGCCAAGCCAACACTTTGCACGGCAGCTCTACCGCCATTGCCATGTGACTGTGAATGGATAAGCAAGAGGTGAAATTGTAAAGTCCATTAAGGTAGAAAAGTGCCATATAAGTGCAGTCCATTTCCTTAGAAGGCACCCATATTTATTAAGACTTAATTTTCAGTATATTTCACAGCTGAAATGCTCTGCTTAATGTAACCTGCTGGTTTCCTTTCATTCCTGCTGGTTTGTATAGTGTCCTATAATATTTTCTATAATGTCCTTAAAAGGGAAGATGCTAGTTTGAGTGGCGGAGGGCTGTCTGGATGTGATTTATACCGGCATTTTCAAGCAAACGCACCACTTTGGACAAGTGTTTACCTGCAAATTATCACTGTCACAAAACTACAGTTTTCCCTCACATCGTACACTGCTATTAGCTGTCATGTATATAACTATTGACTGCTATTTTCATGTAAGTTTATGAATTAAAATAAAATGATATGATCATGAAACATTGTGAGGAAAATCTGAAAATGGGCAGTATGCTTTTGAAAAAGCAGTGAAACTTTTGCTCAGGTGGGGGCCATCACAGTGGGCAGCAACCAGGCTTTATTTGTCCGGCGCCAGCTCCTTCCTTGCCAATTTTTGGATTTGCCGGGAATAAGGCTGAGTCAGGCACTGCCAGGATGGCGACGGCCAGGGAACCCAGAACCAATCTTCAAAACTGCTCTTTAGGAAGCCTGTGCGTGATGTCATGGAGGTTGCGTCCTCTTTTTATCTAAAGGCTATGCTTCTGGCTCCTAAACCCAAAGATGGTACAGGCAAAATGCCAGACTCTGACCTTTTCTTATTGCTATTCCAGCAGTGGAGATTGTATATTTCTCAGCTGAGACACACCATTAAGGAGGAAGACTGCAGAGTCAAATACATCTCAGGGACGAGCATAAAAGATTATGGCGCGGTGTTGACGCCACAGTTCGTGCACGCACGTGTCAAACATAACATTAGCTTCATGCAGTTATGTAGTTACCAGACCAATAGGGCTTTGGTGCAAACATTCTCACTGAACTTTGTCAAAAAAGTAAATATCCAATCGTGTCAAACTATGCCTTTAACTCTTATGTACTGTGTGGGGTTTGAACTCACAATTTCAATCTGCTTATGATGTGTCGTTGTTCAGACCGTTTATCTCAGTTAATCAGACATTTAACAGTAGTGACTATATCCACCCGGCATGGTATTTACAACACCCATGCCTCTCTATCTTAAAACTTGAAATATGTTTTCCTTTTTTTTGTTGTTGTGAGGAGTGGATTTCCTGTTAACTACATGAAACACTGACAAAAAGGCATTTCGCCTTGGTGAAAGCTTATCCCATAGAGTGATGGTGGTATTCTTTTATCTTGAAAGACAAAATCTTGTGTGCAACCTAAGCCTCAAAGCGTTAGCATTAAGCTATGTATTTTGGTCATGCTATTGTGGTTTATACATGTATGGAAATCCAAGGCTCTTCATGTCTGGGCGACCGCAATACTGATGGTTTGTAATAGATCAACATTCAAATTCAATTATCTTTGCCGTGCACATTGGGATTAATCATTCATAATACTTGGTTGATTACAGCAAATTATTCCTCAGTTCATGTGCCACTTCTGTCACACAGATATAACCGGGTAGATGGGAAGCTGTGAGAAAAGTGGGTGCAGTGCTTACCTGATTTAATGTTATGCACAAAGGCGCTGGTGAGGGGAATGCCAGTCTGATGTCTCTCATTAATTCCTCAGTTCAGTGGGCTGTGGACAGACACAGCAGACTGACAGGGGATGAAGAGACTTCACTGGTGTCTCCTTAATGCTTTGAAATGGGAGTATAGTTTAGCTTTCATGCTCCCTATTGCTAAATGGACACACACACACTCCCTGCACCCATATCCCACCCCCAACACTGTCAATCAGTCATCCCAGTATGAATACATGAATACCGTAAACTGTAGCGACAAGTTAAATTACTACGTGTGCTATCGAGCCACAAAACGCTTTATGATTTTCTTGTGAGGGTGAATATGGAGATCTGGCGTGGTACAGGTTGGAGGCAGGTGTGGTGAGTCTTCCAGGTGCAGCAGTCATTCCTATTCAATTCCATTTTGCCTTCAATCAGTAGTCTTTCACAAAGAGACTTCACGTTTTTATAGTGTAGCTGATTGCACAGTGTTGATCGGTTGCAGCACTTACCACAAGGTAGTTCCTTCATTATGTAGCCGAGATAAACAGCACGACTGCCTTTTCTCTGGCAAGTCCCTGCCTGATGGACATGCAAGTGTGCAGGAATCAAATGGGTTATTTCTCTGCAGGAGACATTTTCTTCAGAGTATACTTTTATAAGCGAGTCTCTCAAATGCAAACATGCAAACGGCTGGTCCCGGCATGCATAATGCACGCTGGGATTGATGGAGACATTCAAACTGAATCACTAAGAACTTTTGGGCTTTTTGTGTTTGACACCAAGTAGGGGGAAGGATAACAGAAACCCGACTGTGACTGATGTGGATTTTGACAGATATTCTGATGTTTAGCAGCTAATATTTACCATGTTTCAGATGCAAGTAACCACAAGGTCACCAGCCACAAAAGAGGAGTCCACTCCTTGAACTAGACACTCAGTTTAAGGATGATTCATTTTAAATGCAAAAGTGCTAATTGGCTAACAGCTCCGTGAGGCTCAGAGGTGCTTTGAGCTGAATCTTTAGCAGGTATGTTTCCCTACTTAATTTACAACAACTGACATTGCCATCCCCAGAGCCACGCTGCTAGAATGGCTAAAAACATTAAGAGTAAATTAATATAGTAAACATAAATACCCTTCAAAAGTAAATGTTCAGGAGGTCATTTACTGACTAGAATACAAATATTTCTGACTCACTTTTTAAAATTATTATTCTTTTATTAGAAACATCACCAAGAACAAATACCGAACCCAAGGCCTCTTCAATTAACTGTACAGTAAAAAGCAGCAGTTTTGAGTTGAAAAGCTGCGAATATGATCCATTTTCTTGACAGCGACTTGAAAAGCCTGGCTTTTTTCAAGGACAGCCAGTTAATGCGAAACATTTATAGAAGAAGGACCATCAAAATTAATTTACAATAAATACAAATAACCGTAAACAATATAAATATGAATCTGCTTCACATTTTTAACATAATTCACACTTTTAGCTTTAAATTAAGGGTCAAAGGTTAAGTCAGTGATTTCACTTAAATACACAATAGGTCAGAGTTTTGATTAAGTTGAGGTAAAACTGTTTCAAACAGCCCTCCCAGCCCATGAATAATATGAGCCTTTGAGATGGCATATTGATATTTTCAGTGCTTTAAAGTGAGTGCTATACATTGTTCAGAGATCTCAGACAATAAAAGGAGTGTTCTGAGAGAGCTATTGTGATTTTTTTTTTTTTTTTAAGGTTTCTCATGTCTCGCTGTGCTGGTCTGGCATACAGTGTGGGCTACAGTACAATCAATAGTGTCCCCCTCTGACAATGACGGTTTGGTGATACAAACATAAATAAGAAATTACATTAAGATGTTTACAGTACATTGACACGACGTGTAAAAATGTCCTTACAAAAAGAGTTACCGAGTTCTACAAAGTGTGAAAAATATTGTATTTCCGCCCATTATAAAAAAACGCCACTTTGAACGAGGCAAGTGAAGTCGCTTCATATGCAATGAAACATAAGAATGGAGAGACTGGAAACACAGTGCTGAGGTACACACGAAGTTCATGTGTCGGTTCATCAGTATTTTACGTGAATCCGTTTGAACCAACATGCTACGCAAAGCCAGTGCATTACCAAAACGCCAGTCTTAAAACAGGAAAAAGGTCATGTTTTGAATGGCTGAGGTCTAGTAATGATGAGAGGAACTATTCAAACATTCTTAGAGTGATAGTTACAAACTTGCTTCAGAATGCTACAGCATTGACATTTGAATTCATGTAAAAAAAAAAAAAAACGGACACTTTTTAAAACCAAGCAGATGTTGCTTAAATGCAGGCTACCTGATATACAAGTGTTCAGTTCTTAAGAAGCAGTCTAAAACATGTCTGCTAAACAGTTGTGACAGACAGGAAGGCGTTATGGACTTTGGAGCCCTCTGGGACTCTAGCCCCGTGGCTCATCAGCTCCTGGATTGTCATCCAGTTGTCCAGGATCTTTTTGTTTCGTTTCTTCATCATCTTTTTGTGACTGAGCTCTAAGATATTAATCTCCCTCTTGCCCTCAGCTCCGCTCGCTGGTCCCTCCTTTAGACACTCGAGGCGGCTCTTCTGCATGAACTCCCTCCTCTTTCTTTGCTCCCTGGCCCGCGCCAAGTGCTGTTTCCTCTCCTCTTTGCTCCAGTAGCGGCCCATCTTCATCTCGCTCATGGCATCGTCATCTGTGGTCATGCCGCCGCTCCTCTCCTCTCTGATTCTGAGTGCCCGCTCCCTCAGTATGCGGTCTCGAGCAGGCCTCCGGGCAACATAGCGTGTACCGTCGGCGCGAACTTTGACCTTCCACTCCAGACGGGGTTCCCCGGGGCGTCCGTTACGGTGCACGGGATCTCGACAGATGCTGAGGAGACTGAGCTGGCTTTGAGAGTACTCCAGGGAGGAGTGCTGCTGTAGCAGCTGCATGTAGCTCTGTAATACAGAGAACATTGTTAGAACAGTCCCGGTTTTTATTACGTAAAGACGTTTTCAGCGTGTCTTCTTCATGATACATACCTGGAGCTGCCTTGATCCTCCCTGGCCATGGCAGGGGGTTGTCTGATACGGAGAACCGTAAGGAAGCCCTCTCTTTGAGTCTCTGGTCCTGCCTTTCTTCTCACACCTCTCATCGTCCGCAGGCAGGGCAGGGTCCGACTCAGAGCGGGAAGGGTTGCTCTGGTCCGGGCTGCTCGAGATAACGGGTCCTGGATCTGCTGGTCTGCTTCGACTGACTGTGCCCTGGGGCTTGGGGATTGGGACGGGACTGGAGGGTGTGGAAGAGGCCAGTCTGAGGTTTTTCTGGTTGGTGATGCTGATGTGTCTCTGCAGAGAGTGGTCAGGAGATCTCTCCATTCCCAGTGGAGTTGACCGCGCGCTCTCCGCTGTGTTGTAGGCACTGGAGCTGTCCTTCTCGCGGACCTTGTCGCTGTCAGACCTCTCTGGGTGTTCGTGGATGTCAGCCAACCAGCCGTGCCGCTTGCGTCCATCTTTGGGGCTCCTTCCTGGTGAGCAGGGCGCCGGCTGCGAGTGCTCCAGCTGGTGGGACTGGCGGAGCTGGTGGGCCTGCATGATGCTCTGGCACTCGAGCTCAATGCTGCGCAGTTCCTCATTTAGCATCCTCAACTCCTGCTCCACCCCTCCCCCTCCTCCCACATCATCTTCAACATCTCCGTCCCCTCCTCCTTGCTCAGTGAGGCTACACTCTATACTGTGTCGAATGGAGTACACCCCACACTCGCCCCCGTTCCGGATTTGACACTTGAGCTCCAGCAGTTGCTGAAAGCGATTCTCTAAACCTAAGATCCCTCCTCCGCTATTGCGAATACTCACTACCCCTTCATGTCCTTGGCCTGTGGACAGTGTTCTTGCACCCTGGTTTTCCTGTGGCACAACCCCTCGCCTAGTGTGTGGATGCTCTGCCCGCCAGCGATCCCTCAGGCAATGGGCCGGGCTCCTCCTGTGGAGTCTGGCAAGCAAAGGCTGGTGCTCCGGACTGTCCGAACTACGTCCAAACCCGCTGTCTTGATTGTTGGAGGAACAGGTAGCCGTGTCTGTTGTCATGTCTTCTTCAGGTTGATGCTGGTGTATCAAGAGAATATTATTGTTATGGAAATTGCATTCAGTTGCAAGAGCTTATACTTGTTGATGTTTAGGATTTGGTTACACGGTGCAGCGTGAAGGAGAGCGAAGTATTCCCAGGAATTACGTCCATTTTGGACAATTGTGCACCTCAATGATCGGTGCCAATGCAGGACTGAATTTACAAGCTCTTGCGTGTACGGTAACCACACTCTTTCCAGCTGCTCTGGTTACTTAAGCTCAACCATAGTTAATTTGTCCTACCCATGGTTTTTTTTCCTAATCTGAACCATACAGAAATTGCCATGTGCAGATGTTGTAGAAAGCAAGAATTTTCAAGTTCTTGCAGAATGATCCAATATCAACTTTCTAGGCTTGTTTTATTTAATGTTTTCTTCCTTCCCTTCCACCTTTTCTCCCCAACACCTTCTGCCTCCTGAATGGACATGTTTTGTCTCTTGTTTTGATTCGTTTCTCTCACCTCATCTCCCCTGTCAAATCTGTGTTGTTTCTGTTTCCGCCTCTCCTCCAGGATCTCCATCTTGAGCTCCTCAACGAGCTCCTGTTGCTCATCATCCAGCCATGCAGCCTCCTCCTCCAGCTGAAATCACAACATCTTGTCAGATACCCATCTCTCGCTTTCTGGTTCTTAATGTGTGTGTGTGTGTAGGATCTCCAAACAATCCCACTGACAGGAAAGGAAAGGGAAAGGCACTTAGCAGGCAGCTGTTTTTATTTGACATGACATAGGTTGTCAAGATAGGGCAGGAGGGCTGCACATGTGTGTGCAGGTGTTTACCTGGATTTCTGGCCTCGTCACCAGCAGTGTGATGCTCCTTGCTTCTTCACTTGACAACAAGGCAACGGCTTTCTCTCTGTCATGCACTTCACAGCCATTTATCTGTACATCAAAGAGCAGTAAAGAGGGTCATGTTAATGAGAAAGACCTGGTATCAAGTCCCAGTAAAAGAATATGGAATTTTATCATTGATTTTGACTAACATGACGGAAAAGAGGAGTGTAATACAACTAATTATTGTTCCTATTTTGCACCCCAAGTCCTATCCCGATTTTCTCTTTCACTCTTGATTACTCGTGTGTAGAGATAGAGATATATAGAGATATATAGAGATATATTGAAATATATGGAGATAGATGGCGATAGAGATATATAAAGATAGAGATATATAGATATAGAGATATATGGAGATATATAGAGATAGAGATATAGATATATATTTCTTAGTTCTCTCTCCTTCCTGCCATCACTTGCTCCAACTCCGCAGATCTGTCGGAAAATGCATTGGCAGCCTCCGCGCTCGGTAAAGACAGTCAATTGCAAGCGCGCAGTCGGACCTCACGAGAGTCAGCTCTCCCCACACCATCCACACATACAATTAACTGTTCCTTGACAGGTGGCGTTCATCTTTTCCTCACTAGAGTAATGAGGCTGTCAGAAGAAGATAATAGGGCCAGGAGTACACCCGGCTTTCTTCCCCACAATCATTCATAGAACTGAAACATTGAGAGAATGGAGGCGTTCAGAGGGCTATATACAATAAATATGGAGGAGATATAATGTTGGGACACTGTTCAGACTGGAAGCTCGTTGAGATATTGTGTACTGAGGACATCAATAATAATATCACAGAGAATCTGATTTATATAAACAAGCTTGAATGTCATACACAGTCATTGTTTCATTGTTTATTTTGGGCAGTAAGGGTCAGGCACTTATCTTTTTAGGGACTAAACATATTTTGTGCGCATTGATGTTAAATGTAAAGACAGACGTGACATTTTTTTTTAATCTGATTTAGCGTCAAAACTTAACTGTCAGTTCTTATACGTGATAAACATTAATATATTTCTAACCAGGTCAAAGTGTGTCAGAGACATACATGGGCAATTGCCCAAGAGGTTTTATTTTATTGTCTGAATCAAGGTGATATATTCCAGCACAATTTTATATTAAAGCCAAACAAAAGTGTATGCTTCAAAGCAAATCATAGGCTCCCTTTTAAATGCTCTTGGTGCTGCACGAACAAGACCACACAACTGTGAATTAGAATATTCCCCAATATACCAAAAAAAAAAAAAAAAAAAAAAAAAAGGCAATTACGCGAACGAAGACGTGCACAACTCTTCAGAACCGCCCTCAAACAGGTCTGAAAGCCACCTTACAAGCTGTGTGGCTCCAGAGGTTTAAATAGGCTTTCAAGAGAGCAGCAACAGCCAATTAGGAGGATAGCGCTAAGACGCACAAGGTGTTTTCAATCAGCCCGTTAACTAGTTTCCAGAGTAATCTGAACAATTTGTAGATTAAATATATGTATATTCTGATATTCTCCCACATAATTAACTGCATATTTGAAAGTTCATGTATGTTTATGCACAATGTTAGGAGAAAAAAAAAACATTTAGGTGAGCTGTATTACAAAAAAAAAAAAAATCATGTTCCAAAAAAAAACAGGTGGCAACACCTTATTAAGATTTAAAGAGGGACTGTCCACCTGGTGCTGCTTATTAGTCAGCCTGAGGTCAGGAGTACAAACCTCACTTTGTTTATCCTGTGTTCCAGCGACGAAACAATTTGATACAATTCAATGTACAGAAAGAAGCTGCACATGTCTTTAAAACATTATATAAAATTGCGTCATTTCGAAGCATGTGTTTAAGGTTAATAATGTTTGCGCTCAGCAAACAACGTACTGACATCTCGCTTCTGCCATAACCCCCTTTATTATTTGTATACTGCAATGAACATTTAAAGCTCTAGTTAGACGTTTAAAACCCTGATGACTCATTTTATTTTCAAAACTTTGGGATTGCGTTTTTTTGTCTTAACAGGTGGAAATGGATATTTTTTTTAAAACGATGCCACAGGCATGTGCATTCACTGCCTGATTGTGTCCTTCCCTGATTCATTACACCCCTATCACTTGTCCCTTTTCCAGAAAAAAAACAAAAACTACATCAGCCATGACTACCAGTGTTCAATTCAACATAGCTTACTTTGTAGTCTATTCCAGCAGCTGTTGTGCAGTTCAATTTTATAATGCTACAATTACCTGCATGAACAAGAAGCAAGCTTTTATTTGAGCAATTAATGACAATTCTTGTGTCCCGCCTTATCAGCCCTCCATGAAGCATAATTTGTGGGTGCCAATCCCAGTCTACGTGAATGATTGTGATGAATGTGAATATGAATATGTGAATATATGAATACGAATGTGACATGCGGTTTTTTTTTTTTAGGCGCGTTAGTATCGATTTATAAGGAGTATTATTTTGAAAACGGCTCATGTGTAATGATTGTTTTCATTTTAAAAGGGTGTTTTAAATCATATTAGTGTGGACATAGTCTTACAAACAATTATGTTTAAAGAGAGCTATTCACATGCGCTGCTGCCCCCCCCAAGTGACCATAGGTGTTTCTGCATAATGAGAGACAGAGAACGACTGTGAAAGGGAGTGTTCCTATAGATGATGTAGTGCCTGGTGTAAGGACTTTAATTTCCCTGGTAAAATGAGATGATTAAATATACATGTGCTTGTCTTGACTGGAGATAGCAGCTCTCATGGTTCGGTCTGATTTCCTTTTGTTTTTGCTCCTTGTGTCACTCTCCCTACCCAGCAGAGGTTCCCTGAGTGTCTCTCTCTGTCTCTTTCTTTCTCTTGTCCCTGTCTCTCTCTCTCTCTCTTTTTATTCACCTATGGTCCCTTGTGTCTCTCGTCATGTCATTCCCTGTTTCCGCCCACCAAAGTTCCCTAGTCCGTAACCGCGTTCAAATTAGGTCACATTCACCGTGTACACGTGAAGAGTCCACATTAACGGCCTCTTCATGGTATTCACAAAGTCGGAACGAGACATTTTCTACAAGATTTGAGTCCTCGCGTTGTGACGTGTTTGCTGACGTTTACGGAAATAGCAGAAGCCATGGAAGTTCATTTTTCTTTGGATGTCAAGCTAATATATTGTAATTTTAGTCATGTACGGTTTGTCTTCATAACTTAGATAACCGCCTACATCTGAAGAAAATGTTGATCTTCCCAACGGCATCATCTTTTCCCATGTTTCTCCCCATGCTCAGTCTCCTGCCTACCACGCCCACCTCACCTGTTCCCTGTTTCCTAATCTGCCCCACCTGGCCTCACTCAGTCATCAGCAACTCGGTATATATTCTCCCAGGCTCATAGCTTGGTTTGGCAACTAAATCCTTGGGTTTTCAGGCTCTCTAGTTTCTAGTGAGAATTTTTAAGTGCCTAGACTTTTTTATTTGCTGCTCCAGTTAGTGCAAGTAAAGTTCCTTTGTTTTCCTAAATCCTTGTGTTTTTGGTGTTGTGCATTTTGATCCCTGCTCCTGTGAATTGTGACGACCAGCAGCTTAGATATTGTCTAAAAAGATTGCTTTACAAGCTGCTTGGAGAAAAAAAAAAGAAGGAATTTTTCCACATAAAAAATTAAACAGAAAATGGGGTATTTTTTGGGGGGGGGAAATACAAGGCTGATATCAGCGATAATATCCTTCCAGTGATTTTTTAAAGAACACTAAGGGTTAAAACTAGAAGAGAAGGAAGATGAGATGCTAGTGGAGTTATGAATTCATACTATAGCCTGGTGTTGATGTACTTTGGTCACAGAGACACACCTGGAGAATGCGATCTCCTTCTTTGATGCGTCCATCTCTTGCTGCTATGCTGTTTGGCTCCACCTGCACAAAAGAACATGGAAATCAATGTTGACAGCCCGTCATTGTGCGTCTCAGTATTCTCCAAAAATGCACCAGTGATGTACCACTCTCTCACCACTGCTCTTTCATCTCCGCTGTTAGAGGCAAAATGTTGTTTTTACGAAGAAAAGGACCTTATTTTCTTCCTGACAACCTTGTGTTTTTCACATAATACAGGTTGGTTTTTTAGATTTTAGATTCATCCAGATTTCAGTTGCTAAAGACTGACACTAACTGATGTATCATGTAAGTCTTTACACAAATAAAGCGAGTCATGCAGGGAGCGTGAGTAACAGACAATGAGAGACAGAAAGGGGAAGAAAAAAAACTAAAAACATGAAAGGTCTCAAGTGTTTATGGCACAGACATGATTCTATTTCAGCTGAATGAATCACCATCTCCGTGTTTTTCCAAAATGTATCCCGATGGATATGAATACAAGCTGCAAGAACACACCAAGCCCTCTGCAGTCATTTCATAAACTTTGTTCTTGCATTGAAGATCAAGAGAGATGGCGACATGTGGGAAAAAAACAAAACTTTGTAGGAATGAAGTAAAAAAAAAAAAACAAGTTCTGTATTTCCAGATGTCGCGCCGATACTATCCATACATACATTTTAATGAGGGGAAATTAGCATTTTTATTCCTTTTTTTTTTTTTAAATTTTTTATCAGAAGTACCAAAATAGAAGTGTTCAGTTAGTGGGAGACATTTCACAATCTGTTGTTCAGCAGGTGCTGGTGGTTTTTGTTTTGTTTTGCTTTTTGTTTTTCTTCTGCCTTTCCTCTGGTTTCAAGAAGAACAGGTGAAAAAACAGGAATAGTTGGCAGTTCACAGGAGTGCACAGATTTATGTACAAGTAATTCTATAAAGACTTAAAGGAGCTAAATATACTGCCTTATGGTGGTGAGCCAATTCTCCATAGCAGCTCTTACTTTTCACAGCCCTGCTTTTGTGCTCCTAATGGGATTGAAAGTGCACTTGCCATCAGACTGAACATTTTTTTTCTAATTTATTTTGTAGTGCTTAAAGCCCTCATAATTCCATCATTCATTACGGTTTGTTTCAGAAGGTGCAATAATTTTTTTTTTTTTTCCATTCTGTCTTATCGACAAATTTGCAAGAGGAAGTATTATTTGTTTGAGCTGCAAACTATTTGAATTTCAAAAACAATCTGTAATGTCTTCCCTCTTTGCGTTGTGTTTTTGGTAGATGGGTTTCATTAAATGCTAGAATGTGCCATTTAACTTATTATGTCGGGAAAGAGAAGGTTGTCGCTCAGAGTTAATTAAAACGTGTTAAAGGAGGAGGAATAGGAATCACATTTCAAACCTGACTTCCTCTTTGGCCATGCTTGGCTCATTCGGAGTTGATATTTGACTGGCAATTTTTTTTTTTTTTAACTTTCCTTCCTCCCTAATTCCATTCGACTTGCTTGAATGTGTAAAGATAGGAATTCATGCCATCTTTTAATGACTTCCTACTCTAAAGAGAATTGATCGTGTGGCCTCGAGTTTGCTTTTACCAAAAGACTGCTTTATCTCTCGATCTTTTATATTTGAGTTTTTTTGTCTACTCAAGTGCTTCACGAAGGCATTTTAAGAAGCAGTTTCCATCAAATCTCCAAATACAATAATTAAATGTAATAACTCTTGGTTTCTGTCCCCACCTGGCTGACGTAGATGCCAGTATCCTCCTCCTCATCAGTTCTGTAGCACAGCGTCAGGCCAAGCTTTTCCTGGCTGTTTGGCCTGCACAGCTCCACTTCCTGTTACACACAAACACACCAAAACATTTTTATTTTGCATCCCGATAGAGTGGAAGGATTCTAAAACCATACCATTTACAGTATAGGACAGGCATCCTATGTTGCAGCTTAAATGATACCAAGCATTGGAAATATGAACCAACTTGATTTGTATGTTCTATACACCCAGGACTCCTCAAACGCCAACCTTTTCAATGTTTCTGTCTCCTGCGTTTTGGTGTCCTTGTTCATCTATATGAAGTGCTGCTGCAACAAGACTAAGATCTGAAGTTATGGTGGTCACCACACTAAGCGAGAAGATACACTAAAGGGGACCAGTACGGTACAATGATGTAGGGACAGAACTCTTCACCAGCTAATCACATCAAATATAAATAGAAACACACCAACACAGGTCCGTTGTGTATTGTGTACATCAATTAAATGAAATGTCGGGATATCAAACTCAAGCCAGTATTTCAGTCACTGGTTCCCTCCCACAGGAATAGTCTCTATATTTAGGCCGATCCACTGCTGGTTCCTTTTGATCTTTGCTGTGTATAAAGGTAACCACATAAAGATAACTCTGGGGGCAATCTTTATTAACCCCACGCTGCCAAATTCATTTCAACACTCTGATGTTGTGAAATGAGGGGGGGGAGCAAGAATTAAACCCCAGCCCCCCACCCCTCCCCCTTTTTGTTTTAGTCATGAGGAAACCAGGATAGCAAAGATTGACAGGGGAAGAAATTAATTTCTGTGGCATTTAACCCCCTGTGCAAACAGCCCTGACCTTCAAAGGTTGGGGTGTGTAAGGAGTTTATAATATTGCAACACCGTGTGCTGGTTGTGGCTTCCCCTCACCGGTTTGGTAGACGGGCGGTTCTACAGAAACCCGGACAGATGCACGCAGTGAGATCAGGGAGCACTAATGTCAGGTGAGGTGCTTCGCTGGGCTTCAGCGGATTACTAGATGCTGTGAGTCCTCAAGCTATGGAGAGGCTTGATTAGTGATGATTGGATCATAATCTGCTGGATTTAAAGTATGGCACAGCAATGATTTAAAAACCCATTTCATCCGGCTCGCATTGCATGCGACAATGGATGAATTTATCTTTGCTGTATGTGGTTTCCCAGTTTTAATGGGAAAGATCGCATTTACCACATGTTACGAACGTATAGAGAAATAAAAACGTATTGACAGTAGGTGGCATTCTGTCTTCTAGGGCCACATAAAACATCTGGTAGCAACATTTAATATGCTCTTCATGTTTCATTCAGAAGAAATTACCGTCAGGTCTAATGTTAACTGGCTCATTGTTTCCTCATTGTAGATGATGACATCCTTTCAGCTGTTACTATTTCATAGCAACAACCTTCAAAGCATAGTGATGATAATTCAGTCAGTCAGGAAAAGCTGATTTTGAATGAGCAGCTTCCCATTGATATCATGTTTCAGGATCTTTTTTTTTCGCTTTTTACTTTTCGTATCTGCTTTAATGCTTCCACGTCCATACCTGCCAGTTTTTGTTGTATATTTCGGGTGCATGGCTGCCAACAACACGAAGCCTTTTCTTTTGGCAGGAGGGTGTGACACGGTAAACCTGATGATGTCATCACAGTTAACTTGGACTGAGACTGCAGATTGTGTGGATTTTTAACGTTGGTTTTTGAAAGATCTGGCACAACAGGTTTAACTGTAGTTGGAAATTTGGGAATCCAGCATTATGTTTTGCTCGTCAGAAAGTACAATCCTGGATATCGTGGGCTTTCTTAAGTTCCCGTGGAAGCAAAGTAGAAATTTGTAGCACAACGTCACCTACTGACAAGGTGCACGGAGAAGGAAAAGAGTCTTCGGGTGGTCAAAACTCCCGCAACACTTTAACTTTAATATTAGACCAATGCGTTTCAACTTGTGGCCTTAATCAGGGTCAACCCACAAGCCTAATATTAAAGTTGTTCCACATACTGCATGTCTTTCTCAAATTCCCCAAAGTTATGGAGGAGCAATATTAATTGCAGCATTACCCTTTTAATGGTAGCAGCGCCTACTTTTTAGTTTATCGCTTCTTGTACTATTTAAAAGTGGTGCCACATCTCCCTGCTTTGTTCTCGCAAAGCTCAGTAAGACTCTTGTGCAGTTGTTTACGAACCAATATTTGTTTCATTTGTGTTTTTTAGGAGATTAAAAACATTCCCACATTTGAAGTTTGGCACCTGCTGACGATCCATAATTAAGACATTAAAGCAAGACTAATTTGGCAAACAAACAGTCTGGCCGACTGCTGCCACTTCATTAACTGCACTGTAATCAAACGGAGCATTCATTAAAATTACTCAACATTAGTTTGCCTGGGAGGAAGATGCAAATATCCAAAATATTTTCTCTGATTAAAATATTCACACCTGCATTTTTAGTAACTTTGGGAATTGTAATTGGAATGACTTGTTCCACAGTGAACTTCATTTTTTTTTCTTTTCGCAATCAAAGCATACAGATTTAAAACTAGTAGCTGGAACTCTGCTGCTACCTGGCAATAATATGTTAGATCTGACAGGATAGCGAGTATTATGACAGCAGGAGTACCCATGTGGACAATCAGTTTGAAGTGGAGCTGAGCCTGTCAGTCAGAAGTAATGTTCCTGCGAATAGCAACCCTACTCTGTTTCATCCGAGAGGAAAGCCATTCATGTTTCAGTTAGATACACATGGATGGACAGAAAGTGTGGACAGCTGATTTGGTGTGTGTGTGTGTGTGTGTACATCTGCAAGGTGTCTGTGTGTGCGTGCGCGTGATTGTTGTAAAGCCGACCTTGCTCTGATACCACTGCTATGACTGCACACACCCCCGCCCCCCGACCCACAGAGGAGACCCTTTCATCCAGACGACGCTGTAAGGTATGGCCACAGCTGGCAGCGGAGGAATCCTAATGACCCACAATGCAGTTCACTGAACCAGGGAGTGCCTATTAAACCGGGGAAGATCACCGACGGCAGCAAATGTCAGCCGTCACTGTCGCCTGACATGACCTCGAGGTTCACCGGCTGACTGGCATGATGCATCTGTTACACTGGAGACACTTGTGAGTGCAGGCGGTGAATGTTAGATGTAAAGCCGTAGAAACGGTCACGGAGGAACCGACCGGGCGCTGCTGGAAAAATAATCCCAATGTGTAAAGTAGTGGGCAGATTTAAATAAATACCATCAGTTTTTGATCAAGTTTTATCTAAACTTTGCTGCAGAAACATTTTCACCAAACTTCACGCAAACAAATAAACTACTTTCACAAAGATCAATAAAGCTTGTAAACAGACCCACTTTAAATGCATTGCATTTGAAAGAATGTCTGTTTATTAATATAGATTTTTTTTTGATTATGTCTTTAGTTATGCAGCTCTTAAGGACAGAGCTGCTGGTGAGTTGGTCCACCACTTTGATCTCGACTGAAACATCTCAAAAGAACTGGATGCATTATTATGTGGAATTTAGTCAGACGTGGAGATTGATGGTGTCCAGTGAATAATACTTAATGACTTTGGTGATCCCCTGAAATATTCTAGCACTGCCGCACACTTACCAATTATATGATCAATTGCAATAGAATTCATTAGAAATAGGCTGTCTTCAATCGTGTACTTCCATACTTACACTGGCCTCTTTTGGTGCATCAGTACGTTGATACTGTCAAGTGTCGAAACTTGCAATGCACCGAGAACCCGATGGTGCAATCATACCGGTCCACTAATTGAGTATAAAACGATGGACACTTTTAACCCTCGACACTCATCATCATGGCTACGTAGCGAAGAGGAAGGGACCAACAAATCTATTTTCAAACGGCTGTTGAGGAACGCCACACTATACAAATACAAGTTGTACAAGACCACACAAGATTGCCTATTTTTCACTAGGGATGGGACACCATATTCGAATAGTCATCATTATATAAATAAAAAAAAATCATAGTAAATGTGACTATTGTTCTTCCTTATTTACCCTGTTTTTACCAATTAATAATCAAATATTTCCGAGCAAATTTCGAAGAGTATTCCTGCTTGAAATGCCATCCGACACTGTGTACCACTATACTGCTGTTGGATAGAAGCCATCAGAAGGCAAAAATAAACAAACAAAGCCAGCCGAGATGTTGAATGTATGTATGTGGACATTTCTGGAAATTGCAGAATGTCAGTGTGAGATTTCAGACAAAGCTAACAATTCCCGTACCACACGAGTAAATGTACTAATAAAAGTATTCAAACTGGGACGGCGCAAAAGACTGGCTGCAGACTCGGTCTTGTTATAGGATAAATTCTGTAGTGAGTCATCAGCTGTTTTTTATTACGATCTCAGCTACACGGTTTTTTTTTTTCTTTTTTTCACTGAAACATTGAGTGATTGCTTTTTTACCACAGAGCATATTCATAATTTCTGTTCAGCTTGAAGTGGCTGTCTAAGAAAGCACAAAGATTTCTGACAGACGGTTCATGATGAAAAGGGAAACTAACCACTTGTGAATGAAACACTGGTAATTCAATGGGGAGGCCTTTCAGAGAGAGATTTTCTTCAGGTACGATTATATAAAGATTGGCCTTCTGTCTCCAGCTCAGGGACTTTGCTACGCTACGCAGAACAACCCGAGGAGTAGAAGCTGCTTTGAGAGGGGGCAGCCAATTCTCTTGTATTATTGTGCTAGGCAATTTTTCTTGTATTGTTGTGAGATTTGTGAGCGTCATACATCCCAGCTAGCCTTGGATTATCTCCTGGGATTGTGAATAACTGACACAATGGTGGCCTCATATCCCGCTGCATTAACGAGGGGGAAAATAAGCCTATTTCCTTCAGTTACAATAGCTTGTAAATATCTTTCTCACGCTCCAAAATGAGTTTGATACAGCATTATGACCATTTAATGCTTAATTGGAATACTGAATACGTGCGTTACATTAAAAACTACCTGTCTGCTGAAGACATCCTTTATTGGCTGGTAACATAAATGCACCAGAAGCAAATGAAAGATTTGTAAATTAGAAGAATAAATGTGATTAATGAATTCCAGGGCAATTTGCCTATTAGACTTTGGTCCTTTTTTTCTTTTTTTTTTTGAGGGAATTTTGTGCCTTTACAGGACTGTTAACAGGCCCGATGGAGAGAAATAATAAACTACTTGTGACTTTAGTGATATAGGTAGTAATATTGAGTCAGTCGACCCTTGTTGTGTTATTCTGCATTAAAATGGCACTTTGTGTGTACTCTCCAACAAAGGATGTAAACCAAGAGGGCCACAGATTAGCAGCGTCCAAACCTCCTACACCACCAGAGCGCTGCAGACTTTGATTTTCCTATTGTAAAAATCTGAAACTGGGGACATCATTGGATGACCAAATACATTAAAATCAATCCTCTGCGGACCCCAAAGATTTACACAAAAAATTCATACCAGCCTTGAGGTCGGGATAGCTCTTGTTCTGGATACAGTACATTTATGATGCACAACCGTACCTCATACTCATACTCCTCAGTCCTCTCCACCTCTGCTGGGGTATTAGACAGGTACTCTGGGCATTCATAAAACTCATGTTCCATAGTGTGGATGGAATGACAGCTGGAGAGAAAAGAAGAAGAAGCAGTTGTGTTAAAAAGCATTAGTGTGTATCTCCATGTGTCTTTTATGTTGGTCACCTACTGTGTTGACTGGCTTCTTTTTCACACTCATCATGGAACATAACAAACCTTGTTTCATTTTGTAAACCAAATCGGTGGGTTACCAACTTTGTTTTTGGTCAAATTTTTCAATAATGTGGGTTTCATTTTGCAACAAAACACCAAACAAGCAATGTAGATATCGACCACCCCCCTCAAAATCCATGACCTCTGTAAATAGTCTGCCTCCCCATAATCACTGACCAGGAGGAGCACATTTATAGTTTTGTAGGACAAATTGATTTCATTTTGCGGCCCAGCAAAGTCCTATAAATAGCCACAGAATGGATGTAGCATCAGAATGCCTGCTCCACCAGCCCATTGGCTTTTAATCGCCCAGCAAAAGCTCCCATTAAAGAAAATGGATGTAGCACACCGAAGCAATTATTGCACGCAGCTTTGGTTCTGCATAATGATATCGCAGTGCTTAGATTTGCTGGGGGTTTCCATACTGTTGTACGGCTGTTTAATTGCGACTATGATATGATAGAGAACAGTTCTGCAACCTCGTAGAAGCTTCAGATCCATTTGGTGCGGGGGAAAAAAAAACAACCTCCTGGCTTAACAACATTTAGATGAAGGATGTCCAACCTGTTTGTGCCTTTATCACCTTCACTTGCCTTTAAGTAGATGGTGGAAGGTAAAACTGCCATACAATCATACAGTATGTGCTTCCCCTCACCTGTCGGAGAGCAGGAAGGGACAGATGTCCGGGACGGGAGGGGTGGCCGGCCGGAGCTTGGCCAGTGCCATGATGTGTTCAAAGGTGATGTCTGTTTGCGTGCACACGTCGACCACGCACACGTCCTGTGGTGAGCCACTGTGGTTGTGCACAACAGCAGCCGTGGCTCTGGCGGGGGTTCGCCGGAGAACCTGGACGACGATGGGGTCTCGCCGAATGGCCTCCACCACTGCGTCGTCATGCTGAACCTTGGAGAAGTCGCGCCCATTCACCTGGGGAAGAAAACGGTCTCATCAGGAGTCTTGCATTGTGTCATATTTGGCAGTTAAAGTGGGAACAAAAGACACTCGCGAGTGGAAAAAGAAAGGAGAACTTGCGCACTCATTAAACACCCCATTGCCTTTATTTTTTTTAAACCCTCGTATATCTGTCAGGACAATATGTCAGTCATGCATGCTCTTTTCAGCAGCAACTTTATTTCACATTCACACCTGGAAACCTCACACCTCTAAAGGTCTCCGCTGTGAGGCACTGAATAGCTTCCAATATAGTAACTACGAGTTAAGTGCTTTCACAAAGGGCACTTTGGCAGTAATTCTTTATGGAGAGAGCGCATTACATATACTTCGATTTTTACTTACACTTTCCCAGCAGCTTCAAACATTTTAACTGCTGACTGGTTATTTAAAAATGTGCTACCTTTAGGCTACAGGCAAATTTACACAGACTGTATAATGTTTTAGTCTGCAGCATTTGTTAAAGGAGGGGAAACTAAAAGCACACTTTAATGGTCTCTTTATATCGCATTCTGTTTCGCCCCCATATTCTTTTTCGGATCTAACTCTGATGCATTATTTACACTGAAGTCCTACCATTGAGCCCATTAGATGTAGGATACAAAAACTGATAAGCAACGGGGGGGAGGAGCAGCAGTAGGCAGACCTCGCTCCATTGGAAACACCCGTTTTAGCGAGCAGCACGTACTTAATTTATTAGTATCAGAAAAGGTTGTGGCATGAGAGAACAGGTTTGTCTGTGTAAGACATCATACTGACAGCTGTCGATGTGAAGACACACAGATCTATACATTTACACCCTGACACTTTGTTTCACCCAATTACCAGCCCGACCTGTAGGACATTTTCTGTCCGTCATATCCTCAAACTGACTGTTTCCATTGATTTCGGAAGTCTGAAACTGAGTGTGTTCGTTAAATGTGGAGGCACATGCTGAATGTCATCATCATTTTTGCTTAAACAACTTAGAAACACAGATAGATGCTTTCTGTCATGTTTTTATTTACACTTTTGGGAAGTGCTCAGTAGCAGCTCGGTTCATTATGTCTATATGTGAGACCAGTATGGGCCTACTGGTAGTTATCATCATGTTGGACTCGTACATGGAAAATTTGTTGAAATTTTTAGGACTGACACAAGTTGAGAAAACTTTTTGATCACCCATCTGGGGAACACACTGTACTGGCATCCGCAGCTATGATGGCAATTAACAGATAGCTGTGTTAAACCTTTGACCTTCCTTGTTATAACATGTTTCCAGCAAATAGCAGTTGTCCTCTGCTCGTATCAACTCCATTTAACTATCCTATCTCCAAAAAAAAAGCCAAGAGAGAGCTCCGTAAAATGTTTAGGTCGTAATGAAGTCCAGATGGACACATTAATCTCCAATCAGTGGGAATGGTCTGGAAGGCAGGAAGTGATTTTGCATGTACACCTGCCAGCGTGTTTACCTGCTGTTGTCTCTCTATTCAATCTGCCTGTTGATGAGCTAACTGGAAGCTGATTAATAGCCAACAGATGTGACAAAGAGCAAAGATAATGGCACAGAACATCTCGTTTTTATGTGTGTGTGTGCATCACACATTTTGTACATTATATACACTGAATTTAAAGCGTTAGGGATAATTAAACCACAAATGAGGGGGTAGACAAGTTAGGGGATTTTAAAGCCTTGAGACAATTGAGATGTGAAAAGGTTCTTAATCAAGAAATGTATTCATGTATTTCTTTTCCATATGTTTACTTTAATATAAATAGAACTGTACATTTCTTAATCTTTCTATTTTTATCAAACTCGGTCTGCATTAAACCTTCAGTCATCCATAAACAAACATTTTCCATGCATATCAAATAAACATCTTTATTTTCTGTTCTGTATATAATTCAATTTTCTTCAGTTTCTAATATTGATGTTATTGTTTACTCTTGCAAATACTGTTTCCCCAAAGGAATTGCACATTAATTTGATCACAGCATCTCCCTCTCTATCTGTAAGTGTGTGTGTGTGTGGGGCTTGGATAAACATGCATGGGAGCTATACATGCAAGCGCCATAGATGTACCGAGCATTGTATGTGTGCAGATTCCATCAATATCAAAGAGTAATTCCATTTTGATTACAAGATCCCTTTCTCATCACTCAACTGTGCTCCTGTGGCCGAGATGACAGGGACAATATCACCTCATTACATCATCCGCTACACCCTTTTGAAAGCTCCATGAGAACACAAAAAAAATAGTCGGAGTTCATGGCGGTCTGTAGGGACAGTTGTAATGAACCAACAATCTAGCGCAGCTTTCATATAGCTCTCAAGTTAAAGGTTATCATTGCCAATAAAAATGGCTCCCAGTAGCCCTAAACCAGAGCTTCTTGTCTGTCCACACCCTTGTTCCTAAAGGTCAAGGTTCAAAGTGAATATACTGTAACTTCTGTGTGTGTGTGTGTGTGTGTGTTCAGTGAGTGTAGTGTGAGCACATCATCGATCTACGGCCTTCAGTGAAAATGTCACATACTTTTTGTTGTACCACTTTGAACGTTCATTATTTCTACCGGAGAAATTGGATGTGTTTTTGCCCTAATTTTAAGAGTGTAAAAGATAAATCTTGAAACCAAATAAAGACAGTGACAGCGAAGGAAAAATACAGATTCTTGTTGTCTATAACTTAATATATCTAAATATGCGATTCAAAGGTAGCTTAATAACATTAATTATTCTTTACTGCAGGTGCTGTTGACATTAGGGCCTGAAATGACTCCCTGGCAAATACAGACACGGACAGCTGTGGGTTTGACAGATGTGTAATAGTTCTTTTCCACTACTTTCTTGAGTCCGCTTTGAGGACACCTTGCGCAATACGTCAGTGTCCACAGGAAGACGTGTTTCCCCACTCGGGCCTTTTCCCCCCTCACAAACTGTTGCATGTTTGATTGTCTTATTATTTTACAGAAGAATTCTTTTAACAGCCTCTCTTCAAATTCGGCATCCATTTTGGTTTTCCAGCAAATACGCAGTCGGTGCCCTTTGAACGTAGTGGCTGCTCGGGAAAGTGAATTGAAAGTACATGTATGTCTGCACAGAACCTACGCGTACACCCTCTGTTAATAAAAAATTCCTAAAGCGCGCCATAGAAATACCTTTTCAGCAAGACTGGTTAAGCATGTATTATTTTTTAATTTAGCCTAATTTGTGTTATAACAAATTGACATAAGTACAGATTACAGCATCCAAATTGAATTTTGATTTATTGAAAAAAAAAAAAAAAAGGAAAATGTAGGTAAATGTGTCTGTATAAACCTCACTATATAGTTTGCACCAGCACAGATTCCGTCTTTAGTGTGTTGGTGTTTGGAGCCGTTTGGCTTGGTTTTAGAAAATACACATTTGTTAAGCACATTTTTTAGATGGTAAAACAAACGGAGCTCAGCATAAGTTTACACAGGAAGACTATCCTTACATCATTCCTAATTCTCTCACTCTTGCTTTGCCGGCTTTTCTATCAGTTGACTGTCTGTGTGTCCAAAATCAGATTTCGCCTCTCAATCCACCAATCATGCCGTACCTGTCAAACTTTAAATCTGTTCTCCTCTCTAAAAGTCATCTCCGTGCGTGTTACTGCTACCCTCCTCCACCTCTTTACCTCCCGTCTTCAAATTCGGTGACTAAACCAGAGTCCACATCCAGACCCTGGAGGTTTACTATTTAACGCACAGCCTCTTTAAATAAGATAACGACATCATGATGGGATCTCATCTCTTCTGTTGTGCACATGGCAATAAAATGTCCTTATTTGTTCATTCACATCAAGTCTCTCCTGACTGAAATAGTCTTCGCTCAGTTTTACGTACTCACTGTCGTTTTGCTTTCCATTGTCTCTCTTTTCTTGTACCAGTGGAGTGGATCTGTTTAAATACACTTTTATATCATATTTCCTGTTACGACAAAGACCCTTAGGAATGGGGAGTCTCGGCTACAAGCTCTATGCAATATTTTGCTGCCTGTGATGCAGCCATTACACACATCATTGACTATGAGGGGTTGCTCGTCGACCGTGATGGAAATGGCTGTTGAGACGGGGTTGAAAGTGGCACGGTGAAAGTCAATCAGTGCTTGGCCTTAAGCTTTCTCGATGCTCAATAGAAGGCTTGTGTCAACCTTTAAATGTGTCAGGGTTTTATCAGTCAGCCACGAAGATGGCTAAATGTTGTTTCCACCTTTTGGGTGCAAACGGGAGTGATAAGAAAAGCCCAGAGATAAGAGTAAGTGTTTGCTTGCATGTGTATTTGGATGTATGTCTGCGTGTGTGTGTGTGTGTGTGTGTCTGTCTATGTGTGGAGAATGGGTGTGTTTGTTGCACAGAGATAACAGCGTGATGGAAACCACTCACCCTCGCAGCTAAATCAGACAGATATGGTGTCATTGTGAGCAAATGGAAGCAAACACACACACACACACACACACACACACACACACACACACACACACACACACACATAGTGCATTACATCAGCTCCAGACAGACTTAAAAGAACACAACAATGTGGTTGTTTGCATTCACTATGTTTGACCGGATAACGCCAGAGTCTGACACTGAAAAGGCTTACAATGGACCACGAAACAATAAGCTGCCGAGGACAGACCTCCTATCTATTCAAAAGCGACCTCATCTGCCCCGGAGGAGACGCGGCGCTCAACACAACCTGCTTTTTTTTTTTCTTTCTCTACCTCAATCCCCCCCCAGATCATCATTTTAGTGAACTTCTGCTCAATACAAGTCAGACTGCTTTTACATTCATAGAAAACTGGCATATTGTGATGCGAGAGGACACCAGATGCCTGCCCCAGTAATCTGCCAAATCTCATTTCTCTTCCTCCTTTGGCTGTATTGAGATGATTCAGGAGGGCTCACTGTCATAAATGTCTCATTTCAATAATAAAAGTCTTTGACATGCAATATCACCTAGTGCAGCAGGGGCAAAGATGATCATGGTTTCATCCATTTGAGTGGCAGGCGGTGCAACTGGTGGGCTACGTGCTCGGTCAACTGAATCACATGAAAATATCATGACGCTGTTGATGCATGTGACAAACAACCAGGGGAAACTAGCAAAACAAACAAAACATTTTATTTTTTTTATATATAGTCTTTGTTTAAAACTCGTTCCAAAGCATTCTGCTTTAATATGAGCAAAGATTAAGTCAAGGATCTGAAGGAAAATTAAATTTAAGACATTACGTGCCACCAACACCACATAATACAATGTTAAGACGTGGTCCCTGAAGGAGTTTTTGGGAAATCAGGTTTGTCAGGTTAGCGAGTTGCCCAATGATTAGGTTCCTATTCAGTTATAAGCTGCAGGAGTTAATAAAATAAAAAAAATAAAAAAGGAGTTACTCTGGAGGCTAGCTGTGTGTTTACTTTGGATTGGCTCAGAGACGCATGTTTTGAAATTATAGATTAATGCTAAAAAGAAGTGTATTCAGTTTTAGGGAGCTTGTGCTGCTTTCAGATATTTTGTTTTGCCTGAGATTATGTTTTCCTACTCCTCAACTAAAATAGCGAGCGCAACTTTAGCATGGCCCGTTGTTAGCTTCTACACTTGACTGTAAGATGTGCCAACTTCACAACAATTGAAATTTTCTGAATTAAAGAGAAATTGTTTTCCGTTAAGGTTTTGTGAACAAGTCGATCTAGACATTTTTCAAACCGCAGCTGTCTTTTTGTGGGGAAAAAAAAACCCCGTTTAGTTTCATTAAAACTTTTAAAGTGCTTTGAAGTCAGAAAGTGCTAAAGAATAACCACAACTTCCACATTGCCTCTCACCAACTGCACAATTACAACACCTGCAATTTCAAAGGAGATTGAGAACCTCAACTTTATGCGAGATGTGGTTGAAGAGTGTAATTCACTCCAATTATAGCTTATTTCAAGTTGAGTGTGATGACTCTCTAGAGTAGATGACTGTTGTTGTGCTGTGATATTATTCATTTAAGTTCTATTTCGGCAGAGAAGATTGGCTGAGCGTGCGTGCCCTGTATTCCCACTGCTTCAGGCTTATTGTGTTGGCCGGAGATCAACTTTCTTGGAGCAGCCGGGGCTCAAGGGCACCTTTGCATGCTTCTAGACACCTTAGCTGTTTATGGAGGCACGGATGTGCATTGTTTCACTCGTCCATGATTCAAACCAGAAATGATTCATAACATCTAGGCCACTGCCGCAGCTCAACTAAGGAAACTTGAGACAAAGGTCTGTGGTTAAAATGGCATGATATCAATTTGAAGCTGTCTGCCTTGACTGTAGTTCTTAACCTTCGGATATCAATTTCTGTTTTGGTGAGAAATGAATTCAAGAAGGTGTGAATAGTGGGATTTTTATGAAACCTTGACCTCAGGTGACTCCAAATTATCCTTCCACCTGGTCATGTTCTTCAAATTTTAAAAGATCCACTTGAGGATCATACAAAAAAAAGCAACTGACTAAACGTTATTTACTTTGTTTATCTTTAAGTGCGCGGACAACACTTCACCTCCGTTTTGCATTTTTAGCCTCAGTTGTTCGTCTTTTCCAATCAGCAACTGTTCACCATGCATTGTAATGCTCTGCTGTTTTACATTTCTGTATCACACCAATTAATCAAAGTGACAAGGTATTTAATGAGAGGCAATTAGAGTGTTAACCAAAATGCAAATCAGATGGAGAGAGTGTGGAAGGGGGTATGTGTGCATGCGGGTTCAAGGAGATTTCACTCAGTGCTCTTATTAAGACCCTTACTCGTCGAATTGAGTTCAGCTTTTCCCGCCTGTGCTCATCTGATTGCATCTATGTCTGTGCCTGCGAGCGTACGTACAAGTTGTTATGAGTGTCCTTCAGTTTTTTTTAGTTTTTTTTTTACAGACATTGGCTTCTGCACAACAGGCGAAAACAGCCAATTAGTTCTGCATGAAGAAGACGGCATGACGACATGAAACGTGGATTAAATAGCTGCTGTCGGGACGGATGTTAAGTAGCCCGCTCAGGTCAGTCCTCCCTACATCACACAGTATCTGTGTGCAGAAGATTAGAATGCGTTTCCTCTTGGAATCGCTCTTCACAGTGCCGGACTGTTTCAGCTGTTAGATTTTACTTTCAGAGGGAGCGTAAAGGATAAAACTATGTGAACTTTTAGAAAAAGAGTTGAATGCTTTTTAATGGTCTCACAGAACCAACAGAGGCCAGTGCTTCCCACACGCCCCTGCTCAATGATACTCGCTAAAAAGTAACAGGCTGGTGTGCTGTCCTTCAACTGGTTATCCTGCATGGAGTGTCCTTCAACCAGATTGACTTTGCTGTTCTGCAGCTGATCAGACGCCGTCACCTCCCTGTAGAGCGTGAAAACATTCCCCGAGTCCTTTCAGAACATCTTCATAAAAGTGTTGAAACACTGAGACTTTGTTCAGATTGCAGGCAAATCGGATTTCTTCCCCAAATCAGATCTTTAGGACAGACTGTCCGTACTGTTATTTGCAAGTGAGTGGATCGGATGGGTACCAGCTTATCTAATTGGGTTTCTGTGGTAACCGTAGCTACAGCCGGCTTTCCAACGTGGAAGCAAAGTGCCGGCAGGCAGTTTATTCTCGTTGTTGTTCTTGTTGTTCTCAATAGCACTAAAATCTCCAATGTGATAGCACTCTGCTCGTGGTGGCATCGACTCTGTTCACTCTGTCACTGTGAAAATGACGTCATCATTGTGTGTTGCGTTGTGAGTGATGCAAGAAATTCCAATCTGAGCCAGCAGAGCGTCCCGACTGAGACGCAAATGTAGAAATCCGATTGGAATATTTCAAACCACTTCCAGATGTGTGACACCTCCCCGTGTCCAACTGTCCCCCATACAATGAAGGGTAGAATCAGTGCTGCTGGCAGGCTTCTCATTTTTACAAATTTTATAAGCTGTGTTTATTTTTATTTCTTTTGTGAAGTAGCCAAACCACCAAATGAGCTCTTTGGTGTTATCTGGTAAATATGCATCACACGCCAGGGACAATACAGTCTGCCAAATGTGCTTTTAAGGGAATTAAATACCTTTTGGATTTATTGATTGATGTTGTCATGCAGATTGCTTGTGTTGTCCGTTGACAAAGACCACTTGAGCGTTACCTGCCTGAGCATTTTTGGTCTGCATCGTTTTCCAGCACTGTACGCTGTAGCTAAAAAGGGAATATTTGTAGTCTCTTAAATTAAACTTGAAATACACAGACTGGATTTTTTTTTTTTATTCAGTTGAGGATGCGTAAACAGCTCAGGAAATATATTTCCACAATGACAGCCTATATATTAACATTCTTTCAAAAATAAAAGCAATTTGCTACAAGCCAGTAAAATGACTGTTTCTTGTCATTTTGCATCATTTTCTAGCGTGTTGACAGTGCATGTGCCAGAAAAGTAAACAGGACTCTTGTTTCATGCACTGCATTCATCTCATGATGTATGTACTCTATTCCATAGACTGTATTGCGGTCTATCTTTTACAGCAGCATGTGCATGTCTCAATTTTCTTTACAATGACACGAGGACATTTGATCTGAACTTTTATAAGTACTTACTTTTATATCTCACATCGTCCTCTGTGGGCTGTTTTTCTTTGTCTTGTCTCTGTGTTGTTCCCTCTTTTTGTCTGCCTCTGCCTCTGTCACTGTAAAGTCAGTCTATTTCATTTGATTTATTTGGTAAAAAATATTCTATTTTGCCAGAGCCCTCTCTAAACAGACATTGCATATCTCTTATATATATATATTTTTTTTTTGGTGTGTCTCAAGGGTTTTCTCCCCTCTCGCTCTCACATGTCTATCTTTTTCCTTCCCCGGCGTAACAACACCAGCACACACACAGACATCAGAGACTTGTGACTGTCATTCCAAGCAGCCATTTCTGATGTAAGTGGGGGGAAATCAAAGGTTATCATCTGTCAGTGAATGCATTAAGAACCATCTCATTTCCTGCTCTTTGTACCACTTCTATATGCAAGGCGGGCTTCCTTTCAATTAAGCTTCATGAATACAGATCCTTCCCACTGCTACAGCCTTGGAATGAAACATGATTTGTCTTGTATTTGGCTTTTTGGAATTACAGTAAGAGTATTTTATTCATAAGACAACTGCAGCAGTGTATATGTGATGGATACTTTCAAGGGAGAAACATCCTCCGACTGTATCATCACTGATAATCCAAATAAAACATTCTTGCCTCCAATTTGTAGCTCAAGGCTAAAAACCTGATAGCAAAAGTCGAGAGGTTTGCTTCAGACTACCGACTTAAATCCAACATCCACTGCAGCCTGGCAGTTTTCTTCATTTTCTCTCCTAAAATGACTAATGCCTTCTGCGTGGTGGGCTCATACATCATGGCGGGGCCAATGTGTCTGTGTTTAACTAATAGGCCGAGTGTCCTCAAGCAGCCACGGATGGCATGGGTTATGACAAACTGCATCAACAAGACATTCATTACCCTCAACATCCTAGCAACCAAATCACAATTACTGCGATCCAAGAGTGAGCACCAAGCCCCGTTGCCACGCACACCACGTCGCCAATGCATAAATTAGCCTCCTTTTGTCACATTGGGGGGTTGGCAGGTTGAGAATTAGCTCAGTTTGTTTTGCCCGTGATGAGACACGACACGCTGATGCTGGATGGCTACAAAACTTCTTTCCTAACGAATCAATAGATGCCACTTTCATTCCCACTCGTGCGTCTGTGCACACAAATGTTTGTGTGTGTCTGGAGATCAACCAAATGCTTTTTTTGTGTGTGTACATTTTACGCATGTACACTCGTGTGTTCGCGTGTGCATTCGTGCACACAGTTGTCCTGGCTGACGAATGTACTTGGCCTGTGCTGAAGCAGTACTCTATTGTTGCGCCGTGTCCTCCCCACAGTCATTAGATCGCCATTAATCTCTCATCTGCCATTAAAACAACAGCCAGTGAGCCAGACTTAACAATAAAGGGGCCCTTCCTCCAGCCCCTCGACACATACTAGCAATGAGTTTGAATTAGGCTCTCGGGGGTCACCGATTAGACCCACATAATTCATCCAGACGGCTGAGTTCACAAAAAGGTTATGTGTTACCCCACTAGAACAGAAAGCTGAACAACATATATTCTACATTTAAGTGTGTTAGTTATTCTTGTATTTTACGCATGTATACTTGTGTGTTTGCGTGTGCATTCGTGCACACAGTTGTCCTGGTTGTCCTGGCTGACGAATGTACTCGGCCCGTGCTGAAGCAGTACTCTATTGTTGCGCCGTGTCCTCCCCACAGTCATTAGATCGCCATTAGTCTCTCATCTGCCACTTTGCCACTGATTGGTGAAGTTATATATTTTGCTTATCAGCCATGAATCCAATAAAATCTTGATTAGTTGGTCCGAAAAAACTAAAGAAAAACTGTAAAACTCCACAAATTACATTGCAAAGGCACTGCGAAAGCAAAATGTTTTAATGATAATAATCACAACATAACGCAGCAAAATCCCAGAGGAACTGGTTAATATTCACTAGAGCACTAAAAATGCATTAATTTGCAGCTGTTATGGCAATATGTATTCAGCTTTTTATATTAATGGGATTAATCAGAAACCCAGTCAAATGACTTCTCAATGGATCTCAGTCTTTCTCTTGTAACAATTGAACAATCCACGGTTTGTGTTCAAATGTTTGTTCTTTCTTTTTCTGTCATAAATGTTTTGGAAATTGCCATTTTAAATCCAAATTGTACCCCAAAAGAGGTTTTTAAGAGAAGAATTAAAAAAAAAAAATCTTGCTCATTTTTGCTGGATCTATCAAAGCATTGAAAACTGAGTTTTAAATGTGGCAATGTCACTTTCAAGATCCCATTCACTTACTGCTGCCCTTGTTTTCATTGTTCTGTGTCTAAGCAACCACAGTGCTACGTGTTAACTGTACAGACACACTAGCAGGGGTTTAACAGTGCCATGAAAGTGACACTAATTTACATACAAACCCCAATGAAAGAACACCAATGAAGATGTAGAAATCAGAGGTTGATTGAGACTGAATAAATGCTGACTGAATACAACAGTAGGATACTAACTACTAACAATAGTTTAGATAGATATAAAATAATAATATAATATTTTATAAATATAAATAATATATTTATATATTTTTATATAAATATACATTTTATAATATAAATAATACTGTTAGATACTAACATTAGTTAGCAGAACCTCTGTTTTGCTTGAAGCGCTGATGCAAAAACAAGGTTAAAATACAAGTTTGAGTTTTCTTTTTCAATCTTTAATCTGTAATGTTGAACTCTACAGAGGGAAACTACATGATGCTGGATCAGAAAATGTAGCAATGGGACAGCTAATGGTAGTTTTACCATTAATGTTTTTAATAATGTTCATCTTTAGATTAAAAATGTGAAAGAAGGTCTCCTTATTGAATGCAGTCTCCCTATGAATCTTAGTTATTCACATGGGATTTGGTTGAAGGCAACAGAGCCACCTCTAGATACAGGGGCATAATTAGCAAAATAATTTAAACTTGGAAAGTGAAAACATTTTACTGGGGAGCCAGAAAATACAAGATTTATGTGTTGCTTTTTGCATAAAATTAAATATTAATTTATTTTTTATTTTTCTAAGAAGCCTGGAGTGTGAACTTAACATTTCCCCTCCTCCCACCAAACTTTTGCCTTTTTCATTTTAAGGTGATGCATGTTTATGCTCACTGGAAGAACCTAAAACATTAGCATTATTCATAATACGAAGCCTCCTCAGTCCGCTCTTTGGTGGGGAAGAAAAATGACTTCACACTCGACTAGCTGTGAGCAGGCGAGAAGAGCTCTCCCTGCAATGAAAAATACCTTCCACCGAAAGCATGGCCGGTTAGTTAAGAGAGTGTCGCACTGTGGGGTGCAATTTAGCCCTCATTCGACCCGACTCAATCAAGACCTCAACTGTATTCACCGTGTCAAGGTAGCTGAGTGAAAGTTTCCAATATGAGTGACTGAATGGCTAATCACGTCTGCCACCAACGGATCATGAGCCGGGTGATGATTAGTGGCGGAGCTACACTAATTTTCAGACTATCATGGATTTATTCGTTAAATCAAAATAGGTCACACGTCTAATTTGTCTGAGTTTCATTGTAACAAGGCGGTGTTGTAATGATGATGAATGTATGCAGTCAAAATGATAAGACAAGACTGATTTTGTGGGACTACTCTTCTTTTTATAGGGGAGAAACCTGGTTCCTGCCTATATTGACCTGTGATTTGGACCTGACAAGGAACTTTAGTGGCCTTTTAACATATTGCTTTTGGGCATCAGATACAGCAGCAGTATGACATTGTTTAAGCACCGCAATACCTCTTGGGATGTTGAACTTATTTGATCCTCTTTCCTACTGAAGGACAACATTGTTGTTGTTGGTTTTTTTCAATTATAACTAGCATCATTCCTGAATCTGGCTGTATGAAGTTCAAAACACGCTGTTACTGCATGATGCTACTAGGTGCATGTCAAAATAGCCCTCCTATTAGTTTCAAGGTAAATCCCCACACTGGCAGCAGCGCAACACGTAGTGCCGCGCGAGGACACGCTTCACGCCACTGTCCTATTTCTAGCGCCACCGTGCCTGGGGGAAAAAAAATATATATTTTCACCCCCAGAGAAAAGGCTTTTTTTGTACTTCGTGGCTCCCATTGCAGTTCATCTTCTACTCTGCTCGTGTTGCAGCTCGACTTCCTCACCTCTCTCTGTTGAGTAGAGACTAGTTATCGAGGTCGAGAAATATTTAGAGCTGTACAACCCACGATGACGTTGTTACCAGGACAACTGACAGGACAGGACAACTTTCACTGTCATATAGTTTGTTCCATGTTGCGTGTGGTCTTCATGCATTGCTGCGCCGCAGCACATGGTGCGCTGCAGCATCTGTGTATTTGGCTTGACTGTTTATTCTGTCTGTGGAAGCAGACCAAACAGCCTCTAATCAAGGTGTGCTTCCTTTTTTGTTCTGGAACAAGATCAAGAAATAACTGTGTTGCTCAACTTTCAAGCCAACTAGTGGTTTATATTGGATAGTTTGAACATCTGCAATTCCCTCTGGAGATAACAAGTAATTGCGCCTTAACTCCATTTAAAAAAAAAACAACAACAACAACAACAACATCAAACCACAATCTCTCCCAAAACTTGAAACAAATAATTTTGTATCTCAGTTTTACCAAACTTTAACCACAGCGTTGGCGGATATTTAAACATTCACGAGTCCCTTTTATTATGGGTATTTGTTACATTTTTGGAAAGCAATTACAAGCAATCTTCCCGCACACAGGGGCGTCAACTCGTAAAACGCTCAAATGGCTTTTTTGTTGTTGCAACGACAACAGATGTATTTTTTGTCTGTGTTAAGTTTGGAAGCCTTAATTGCACAGAGAGGTGGTCTAAATTCTGGCACAAATGCTGCATTCATTTCATATTTCAACGAGTTGGGCACAAAAATGAAACGGTGTTGGATTGTCCCTTTTGGGTTTCCTAATACCTAAATATTTTTGGACGATTTCTGCTGGAACATTTCTCAACATGAACTTGATATTTTTTTTCTTCTGTATTTTATATAGAAAATAGCCACCCTAAGACTGGCGGTCATATATGTTCCCTAGTAAGACTTATTTACTGTAAGTTATACAGTAACTGCACTAGACTATACATTTCTACAAACAAACAACAAAAACAACGGGACCTCAGTCGCTCTCCATCCTGAGGGCATTTCCCATGTCAGTATGAGGCTTATGGTTACACCCCGCTCTAAATGTAATCACCCCCCCCCTGCTATGCAGATGGTTTAGTGTTATTCTATCTGTAACTGGACTCGATGCCAGGCCCTGAGTGGGTCTAATGACTCCTAAGCCCAAGTTAGTTAAGTAGGAATTCAACACCAGCCCCCTGCTGTAACCTAATATCCCTTTAGACCACCTGGACCCAGGATACACCCCGTGGGTTCAAAACACACTTGACAGTGGCACAACAACAGTCCATTTGCATTTTTAAGCAAGTAAGGTACCAGCGGTATGAAGACATGCAGAATTATTTTGCTTTGACAACATGCAGTAGAGCAGATGTCACCGAGGCTTTGAAAGAAAAACATTAGAGCTGATATTGTAAGCAACCAGCTGTATAAATGTTCACGACTCGGAGCCGCTGTGCCTGACGGTCTTCCCAAATGATTATGCATGATGGAGAAACTCCTGGCAAACAGAATAAAGAGAAGGGGCGGGAACAAAAGTGGAGGTTTTCCCTTTTTATAGCATCACTGACATTTGGTCTCAGATGAGAATTGCACTTTTGCTGCCAAAGAACTCGTCTAAAGATCTGACGGGGGAAAATATTATGCAAATGTGAAGGGTGTTGGAGGGTTTTTATGTCTCAGAAGTTGCGTTTTTAGCATTTTCCCCCCTGCAATGTCTAAACACCTGGGGAAATGCTTGGTGCATATTTCATGTGTATGTGTGCATTTTTGTAGTGGCGTGTAGCAGCAAATGCCTGCAACATATCCATAACAGCTCCAGATGGTTCGTCCTAACATCTGTCTAACCTGACAAAGCATAGCCTGCAGCGTGTGGCCATAAGGTGTTTTATTGGGTTATTCTGGCACAAGGTTGACTTCAGACTGTATAGCAGTCACTGGCTGACAGCACACATACTGAGACTAGACAAAATTACTGGCTCTCACTGCCACACATGAATGACAGGCTCTGTCTGTGCCCGCCATCGCTATCTTGTTCTTTCCAGGGTCTTTTCCAACACGCAGAGAAAATCCGTGGCACCTCCGAAGGTGGGGTGATGCCAAAGTGTATTAATGAGTCAGATAGACAGTGACAACGAGGCAGAAAGACGGACAGGGGCAGTGAAGCGGAACGGACTTGAAACGGTGTCTGACGACTGATAAGTGAAGGGAGGAGGAGGAGGGTGAGACTTTCTGTTTTGGGGAGGGTGAGGTAAAGAAGGAGAATGAGGAGAATTTAAAAGTCTCATTGATTGCACACGACTCGTCTTTTCTCGCTCTCATTTGCTTTGCTACTGGTCTATCACCTCATTCTTTCTCTCACCTTCGTCTCCCCTCCTTACACCTCATCCGCCCCAGCCTTCTCCTTTCCTTTTCTCTCTCTCCCGCCTCCTATCATCTCGTCCAGGCCACTTGGCTGATCGGTGGGTATGGTAATCAGGGAGAGGCTGATAACAACTGATAAGTCAGGTGCTAAGGGCTTAAATTACATTTTTACACAGTCGTAAAAAGAGGGAAAAAAAGAAAAACGCTGTGAAGCTGATGAATGGATGAAGCCTGTTTGACTCTCCTTCTGTGTGGTTACGTAAACATACACAGTGTGTGCAAATAGGCATATCTACCTCTTAACATTGCCGTGTAGTTGTGTGTGTGCGTGCGTGCATGCGTCATGTGTGCATCCTTTGCCTCGTCTGGAGGGGCGACAGGAGATGGGGGCGAGGAGTGTCAATCTGCCCACAGAAAGGGCTTTCATCCTGGGCTTATCAGAGCCAACGCAGGGGGAGATTGTTGGCCGGTGGAGCGAGACGGCGACCGGTCTTCCTCTGACTTTGTGACCCACCCCACCCCCAACCAAACCCCCCCACACACACAGATGGACAAAGATGTATGTTTGCTAACAGCGAGGCAGACAGATACACAAAGAAATTCAGGACAACACATGAACATTACATGTACAGAAGCTTTCGGTCTTCATGTAACCTCCTAAATACACAGCGACACGGTATACACATTCACTGACTACCACCGATTTCTGTTGTGTCTCACACAACATAAAGATGCCATTTCCCTGCATTAAGCTGGCACTGAAATGCCACCCATTTCCTGTTTCCATTTTTGGCCAGGAACCAGAAGACTTGCTACCCGCCGCGCCGGTGAGGAGGCCATATGCACCTCTAAATCATGTGGCATTATCACCATGCTGTGCTCCACTGAGCAACTATAACCATGATGGAAGACACCAGATGATCTGTGTTTAGCACCACAGTTAATTTCCATAACGCTGGACTAACATTTTTAGCAGAAAAAAATAATTACTAGTTCACCTCAGTCCTGTAGCTTTCATATTTTGGAATAAAAACATGTAAATTATGCTAAGGTAATACATCTGAGAGATCAGATAACTCCCAATATTACAATGCAGCAACAGTAGTTTGATGCAATTCAGTTTCATGACATCCAATAAAAAAAACTGTCATTCAAAATCACACACAGTGAGTGTGTGTGCTTGTGTGTATGAGAGAGAGAGACTTGTCAAGTGGAATTACACTCACAGGTGTAAAGGTCAAACTCACTGACCCACACAGACAGCCAGAAAACTCGTTGGGCCCAAAAAATGCAAGAAAAAAGATGGAAAGGTCAGTTCATTCGATACTTTCTGCGAGGCTCAAAATCCCATCAGAGACGGAGACAGAAACAAAGGAAGCGAGTGCGCGTGTTGTTGTTCTTCTCTGATAAGTGGACAGTTTTGTTCTTCTGTTGCACATTTTATGGGTTAAACACGTCATTCAGAGGTGAGAACTGGGAGCAGAAGATTACACTCTTCTCCATCATGCACGCTCAATCTAGTATCACAGAGGCACTTTGCTGTAGTTGCATGATAAGTTATCATTTTCTGCTTTACACATCTCTCCATTGGTGGAGAAAAAAGGCCGGGCCTCTCGGGCCGATGTGAGCAATAGCACCGGTGTATTTCACATCGTTATCTGGATGAAGTCATGGTCGGGGCCTGATATGGCCATATGGAGGTGACGGCTGTGTGGGTCTGACCGCAGCCTCCCCTGCTCTGTGTGGCGCTCACTGGACACCATCGGTGGTGGCGGGATGAAGGGGTGTCTGTCTAGCCTCTTCCATGCTGTCTAACAGGCTGGACATGAGGCACAGCATCTGTCTTGAGAGAGAGGACATGCCCACACCAAAGATCGACACACCCACTCAGAGGGAAAAAGGTACAAATCGAACAAGGTAGTAATTGGCATGGAAGTATCATGTGCTATGTATACATTTACTTCCAACCCTTGTTAAACGGTTCCTGCATATGTATATTTACTGTTAACTTATATAATCCCTAAGTAGTTAATCCTTTTTAGTTAATGGAAATAACAACACTTACTTATGGTGAGTGGTGACTGCCTTTAAAAAAAATACAATGCCCATAGTTTCATTCAAGATGACCAGCGCAGTATCCAAAATTCCAGTTCGGTACTCTGTGTCAGCCATTAGTAGGATTTGGTATAATGAAAATCTGAACAGTACAAGAGAGATTATGTCTGTCGTAAATTTGTATGTAGAAAATGGGGACCAATGTCCAATATCTGAATTTATTAGCAAGCCAAACAATCAAATGAGCCAGACCTGACTAAATTCCACTGCAGAATATATATATGCATTGTGTCGCTGTTGTATATATATATACTACATTGTACAGTATGGTCTGATTCATTGGTGCTGACTTCAGTAAAAGCACAAAACATATGGGTCCTATGAGACCGTAAAGGCCAGAGGCTGTGGGGCAATTTAACACAGCCACAAGCAAAATACATGGAATGGCATTTGCTTCAGCCTGGATGGCGTGTGAGTGTGTAGACACACACAAAATCACAAATGAAACTTAGAATGTAAATGGTCTGACGAGAGTCGTAAATCTCTCGGTGGCCACCGGGCAGCCGGGGTCGGGCAGGCAGCAGTCCTGTCAGAGTAGCGCAGCTGTGTGAACAGAGATAGCCAGTGGTGTCGGAGACAGCGGGGCAAGCCTGCAGGGTGAAAGCTGGAATTGGCCCTGAAATGCGCTGTTGCTTTTTCAAAAATGAAACGTGCTGAACTAGTCTGTTCCAAACACGATGTCCATTTTAGAGACGGCAACCATTACCGCAGCTCCAAAATAGCTGCAATCAATTTTGTCATTGTTTCATCCGCAAAAGAAATTGAATGTCCTTGGGGGGAAAAAAGAAGAAAAAACGAAATGCCTGGTCACACCAGAAAGTGGAGCAGTGAAGTTCCTCTTCATTGTTACAGAGTTGGTTGGAGAAACAAGCTTAGTTCTCAGTTAGCAAGCAAATTGTTTGTCGCTAACAATTGGACAATTTAAGTTAACATAGTTTCTTCAGAAGGCATATTTTGAGGCAACCATTGGTTCGTAACTGTATATAAGCTATTATTCTTTATTTCGAATAGTTAGACTCTTTAAATTGAATGAAACGAGCCTCTGTGGCTTCTACATGCCGCCCACGTTTCCGTTGCTTCTCAGCGGTGTTTGCACGACTTCACCCCTTGAACACTTCGCATACCGCGCACACAACTCCCCATGTCATTGTGAGTTAATACAATATTTTCTTCAGCCATTGGAATGAATTGAATGATTTCACTTCCAAATTTTGCCATTTTGAACGAACGTGCGACCCAGACTCACGACAGCCAGAGCGTGCCTTTTAATTGATGATCACACCAAGACTACCAGACTACAGTTCTGCCTCTCTGCTGCTCAGAATAAAGAGAAACCTAATCAATACATTTAAAATGCAATTCCCTCACACTCTTCTTTTGAAAAGAAGGCCAACGACATCACACTGTCAAACGCCTCGTTTCAACTAGAAATCCCATTATTGGGTCAGTGACCATGACCAAAGGAACACATACCACCAGAGCATCTACACAAATGTTCATGTAAAGCATCAATCCAGTAACATTGTGTTGCTGTTCCAGCCCTTTAGGTATGTTATCATCATCCTTTGTATTTGTACCGGTATAATGAGCAGGTGGTGTCCTATTGTGTAGCACTGCTGGAAGTACAACAGAACAAAAACACATTTAAAATATGTGATATTGTGTGTGTGTGTGTGTGTGTGTGTGTGTGTGTGTGTGTGTGTGTGTGTGTGTGTGTGTGTGTGTGTGTGTGTGTTTGTGCCAAAGTAAAATGAGAAAGGGGAGAAACAGACTGCTGATAGGGAGACAAACAGAGGGAGAGCGGGACTAATGAAGGTTATGGAGAAGGAGAAAGTATGAAAAAGAAAGGAGCAGAAATGAGTCTGGCATGATAAAAGGAGAAAAAAGAGACAGAGGGATTGTGGAGGAGTCTCTCTGGATTTGCAGAATCCCCTCAGCCTCCAGTTTCGGGACAAAGTCACACTGACACACTTATTGCCTGGTGAGCCCTCTTTCTCTTTCTCTCTCTCCTTCTCTTTCTCCACTTTCTTTCACACTGGTAATGAGAACTGTAGGTGTCCGCCGACTGTCATATACACACACAGAGCGTTTAACGGTAAGAGAGTGTATTCGCTCACACACGCACACACACACAATATTCTTGGACATCTGCCATGGTGCTAGGACACCTACGGTGTCAGGCGGAAATGGGAGGAAACCATGAAAGTGATTTTTGTGTTCGTTTCAGCCAATCTCCATGCAAACGGCGTGCTTTATGGTACATCTGCTGTTGTCTGTTCTATAGGCTCAGCTCTTTTTTTTTTGCCGTCATCTTAAATCTAGTTTGCTGTAACCAACCAATTAACAATCGCACAATACACGTTAAGCCATGGACATGAATTTCGGATACCAAACTAAAAGAAAAAGTTGGACATGACCAAAGATTCCCAACAAGACGATTTAAATCTCGCAACTATTCACAAATCGCTAGTTTGTATTTGCTGAAAACTGCCAGTTCACACCGAAGCAACCAGACGAGACGATGTAACTGCTGTAGCTGCTGCCTGTACTTCCATTTTTCATGTCTTTTTTACAAAGCTGGATTTAATTTGTATCTTCTAAAAACATGAATGAGGATAGTGATCGTGAGTTACTTGCAACAGTTGCATTTTTTTTTTTAGCAGTGATGAAATGAGTAAAACATGAGTGTTGAGGGGGCTTTTGCAAATTGATGCCCTGAACTTGAGTAGATCTCCCCTCTTTTTATCAATTTCTCCAGTCTTTTTTTCAACTCAACCCTGGAGCAGTTCCTGCATTCAGATGAGTTGGTGTCTCGGCTAATCATCAGAAAGAATACTAACTATCGTCCCCTATATTCTAAAACTGCTCATTTGCTATTTAACAAGCTGAGGCGCAGGGAACACCATCATTCAGCCTGAGTCGAGCTGCAAATTCCCACTGCTGCAACTTTTCCTTTTAATGTTCTAAAATCTTTGGTCTGAACTGGGCTTAAGGTAGCTAAGCTTTCGACAGCACCATGTCGGCCGTTTCCACCACTTTCCAGTCTCGACGCAAAGCTTATCAGCTCATGTAGACTCTGTGTAATTCTGACCAAATACAAGTAGTCTGTGTTTGCATAGAAAATTGGGAACATGGGAAAAAAAAAAAAAACGGCTAAACGGTGAATTTCCCTGATTACACTTAGTCTTTGTATAAATTAACCAAAGATAATGAGCTTAAAAGGTGCTGGTTGCCAAATTGTGTTATGTTGGGACAAAGTCAGGCTCGGTGTTTCCCTGTTTACAGTCTTTCTGCTCAGTGCGGTTACTGTGGTTAGAGCTGCTTAGCTAAGTAATAGGAAAACCAGTCTCACTCTTGGCAACTGAGGAAGTACCTGTATTTCCCAAAATGTAAAACTATTTCTGTAAACACTGTTCACTATCATTGAAATTTGTTAATAAGTGGTAAAGTGCAGAATAGGTTAACATACAATACTTATGGCTTTTTTGGCTCCCATAATCCTTACACCTCAAAGACACAAAAGGAACCATGACCTCCCACAGTTTTCTTTAATTGACATGGCAAATGTTCTTGCCCTCCACTTAGGCAGACAACACAGACATCCATCATCTCATTAAAAAATGGGGGGCATTTAGCCTGAGAGCGTAATGAGCTTTAGATTGCAGCACTTTGAACAAGGTTCATAAAAGCAGCATGGGTAATATATTTGCAACATTTTAGAAAGCTCATAACAGAAGAAGTAGATGTCTTGTCACCATTAAACATCATTAACATCAACATTAACTAGATGACAAAAGCCTTATTACTGAACACAGTTTCCCACCAGTGTGAAAAATATGTACTTATAATTGGATACTGGATGATAGTATATGATTTCAGTATATTTTACATTGCAAAAACTCACCAACAGTATTGGTTAGCATCATTACGCTGTCTCCAGTTTCCCTGCTGTCTGTAACAGTGTAAGATTCTAAATGATGAATGAATCCTGGCCTGACATTTGCCTGCACTGTAGTCAACAACAGAGAAAACCCAGAGCACGTGTTTCCCCACAATCAGCTGCACACGCACATATATATACATATATATATATATATACTATAATGGTGCTGTGAGACCATGTGACTGCACATGGCATGTTTATCTAAGACCTTACTTGTATGTAAAACTGACACCTGAAACCTGTTAAAACAGCAGTCAGTTTCCAGAAAGCAGTCCAAGAGAAGAAACATGTTATTTTTGGACAATGTGTTGGAGTTTTTTTGTTTGTTTTTTTCCCAGTAAATTCACACGTGCTAACATTTCCTATCTAATCAACACATTCCAGCCAAGCCCAGTACAACATGACAAGTTATTCATTCACCACATTTGTACTGCTCATAATAACAACATGATTGTTTGAGGTTGTTGCATCCAAAACTAGACAAGTAATTATTATTCTTAACGGCACAATTAATTTCTTTTGCCTTTTAAATTTTGGGAATGTCAACAAAGGTCAACAAACTCATTCATCACGTCAATGAAAACATGAGCTTTTGAATTGCAGTTGCTAAAGAATTTTTCCGTGAAAGCAGTAATATAAAAAAAAAAAAAAATATGTTGGGTCAGAGTAGTCCACTTCTGACAAACAACACAAAGGAAAACAGCAGAACGCATTTGCTGGCTGTCCTTTGAACTATATTGCTTCCAGACAGTCGCAGGCAGAGAAGATGTGATGAATTCCCCTGGAGCCAGCAGGGGAAGAAGAGCTGAACTTGTTCTCACATCTCCTGTGACTGAGGAGAAATAACTAGCTGCACTCACTTTGATAGAAAGACGAATACACACACACACACACACACACACACACACACACACACTGGATCTCTGCCTGGCTGCTTGGAAGTAACTCATTTGTTGTACATTTCTCCCATGTCCTTCCTATTTCCCTCAGCCTTTCTGCTTTCTTACTCCTCTTCCTTTTGCATTTACTTTGCTCAGTTCTTTCTCTGTTATTCTGTCTCACCTTCCCTCCTCACTGGAGAAAAAAAAAAAAAAAATACAACCAAAACAATTCTTGCAATAATTACCACCAACACCTTCTGCTGTCATTTTAAGTTTCTGAAGACTCTCACATACCTGTGCAATCTCATAGAGCAGTTTGTAGTGTTCCTCCCGTTTCTGCAAGGTGCACAAATTGCAGCCCATTCTAGTTGTCAGGGAAACGGTGCCGAGTGCCCGCCGGAGTGTGTGTGTGTGTGTGTGTGTGTGAGCTCCCCCTGGGGCGGTACACACTCGGGCTCTCCTCTTCTTTTGGCTCCCCCACACCTCTTTCTCTCATCCGTGTATCCTCAGAGATCCCCCCCTCTCTCTGTCGCTCTGACACGTGTGTTTCAGTTCACTGTGTGAGCTGAGGTTGTGGATGTGGTACCTTCAGTGGGTGTGGGCGTGTGTGTGTGTGTGTGTGTCAGTTATTAAATGAGTTAAAAAAAATATATATATATAAAAAAATAAAATAAAAAAAAAAGCACCCAGCTTCTCTTTCCCTTGTGCCCGTCACTCCTTCCCCTGACTCTCACTTTGCATGCCGACATACACTTCTCTTTACTCCACCACCTCCTCTCTCAGTGTGAGCACACCGTCGACAGTACACACACTTTTCCCTCGTAGAGACACACCTCCTCCCGTGGCAGGCTGCCCACACATGCCTGCTCCCACTCCGGGCTCATGAATAGGCAGCGTCCTCATTGGCTGGTTAAGGGACTGGGCTGGGAGAAGAGGGAGGGGACTGTTTTTTTGTTTTTTTTTTATCTCGAGATGATTCAGTATCTGAACATCAGTGTTGTCATGTGCAAGTGGAGTGAAGGACGTACTGCGCGTGTGCGTGTGCGTGTGTGTGTGTGTGTGTGTGTGTGTGGACTGCACTATAGTGGTTAGATCTGTATTTGTACGCTCAGGAGTTCATCTGTTTGGTGTCTGTGTGCATATGTTCTACCAAAAAAAAAAAAAAAAAATCCCAAATCCCTACATATAGAAAATACAAAGCAACTTAAACGCAAGTTAAAAATGCCATCTCTGCAGTACATCAAGTAACTGAGAGGGCTATTTGTCAGTGCACACATTTAACAACTGGATTTGGCATTAAAATCAATCTCATTTGGATTCAATCAGATAGCCTTTTGCACTTAGCACAATGGTTGGAGAAGCGGTGTTTAGTGGCCGCCATAGATTTACAGTCAGAGGGCGTTAGTCACCAAACAGATGCTGCCTCTCTCTGTCGGCAGTTAGACAAGGGCACCGGACTGGGCTGACATACAGGAAGAAACACAGACTCTTATTGATTGGCTTCAAATTAGCTTCCAGCCCAACTGGTCCATCTCTATGGGGGTGAGGGGACCGAGGGTAGTGGAGGGAAGAGAGGTTGATGGAAAGTGGAGGAGAAAAGAGGATGGAAGATTCAGAGATGCTGCTGAGATAAATTAAAAAAGAGCAGTGATGGTATTACACATGGTATGTCACCTAAAAATTGTGTTTCTAAACTACTGATTTACAACGGCAAATATTCTCTAACAGATGCTTTTATCAACGCAAAGACAAAATGTTACGGAACTTATCTGGCAAGTTGCAGGACGCTGATATGTCTGCTAATTGTTTGCCAACATATTTAATTTGTTTTTCTACTATATACCCTCTTGCAATACGATATATACTTGTAGCAAAGAAAAATCAAGGCAGTCTACGGGTTTGAAAAGTGAAGACAATGCCTTAAAGTGCGATGCCACTGACCACCACCTGGGGCTGGCTCCAGAATTTAGTACATTTAGTTTTTGTACATTTAAAAGAAAAAAGATGTAACGTGTATGTGTTTAATGTGCTAGAAGAACAGCATTAACGTGATATTGAAAGTGAATATGGCTTTTTTTTTTTTTTTTTAAAGTCCGAATTTTCCTTTGAAGTTGGGGGAAGATGGTCTCGATTAAATATTGAAAATGTTTCCTTTTAAACATTTCCCCACAACCACAATCTTTGCAGAATTTTAACCAAAGTTCTTTTGTTTCCAAAGCACACATAGGACTCAGTGCATTGTATGCCCAACACCCACCGCGACTTCCTCCATATGACAAACGTGGTATAAAAATGTAACGCTTCCTTTTGTGAAAAATGCTTTGCCTGGTAAACATAATTGGCTAAAAATTATAACAAGACTAAAACACAGCCTTCATTGTCTCAATGAGAAGTAAGGAACTCAAGCACATTTTTCAGTCATTCTTTATTTTACAATTAAATACATACTGGCCAATAGTATAAAATGCTTGTTGCCAAAACAAGAACTTCCAGTCAGGAGGCCAATACACCGAGTCTGTGTGACGAACAGCCGTCACTGCCAAGACTATGAGCCGACAGCACAGATGTGTCATCTTCCTTATCACTAGTCATGCAGGTACAGGGACCATCGAGGTTCAGTCAAGGGCGTCAGAGCAGATCCAGATACAGCCCCCCAGATAACACTTAACCCTTTCTCTTTGAACACTCTTGTCCCTTTCTGATGAGGTCACCGCCTTTTCCTGCTAACCTCTGAAGGTGACTTCTTAGGGTGATATCACTAACTAATGAACTTTTAATATTCAAAACGGCAAGAGAGTAATCTTATTTTTCCTTCTCTTCTTTCAGTCTTCTGTCTTCTGTCGCCCACTCTCTCATAGTGCTGATGTTTGCAGTCTGAGCATGGGATTACCAATATTACCCGACTGCGCTTCTACTGCCACTGTGATCACCCATAAGCTGACATCTGCTGACAAACTCGACTGCAGAGAGCTAAACGCGTGTCCAGAAAGTCCAATAACGCACATAGAAAAACAAAGTCACACACATATACAGCGGTGTCCAAAAGTCTGAGAGATCATGGAACATCTGTTATATTCTTAGGTAAACCCTGAAATAATCAGAAAGTTTGAGGATTTTTTTTTTTGAAAACATAAAAACTTCTGAAATGTAAAATGAAGAAAAAAATATTTAAATCGTTAAGTCGCTAAGGGGATAGTACATGGCAATGCTTTGTGGAAAATCAATACATGAAGTATTGTTTCCTGAGAGAAAAGCAACTTCACAGAATTTGCCAAATAAAGAATACAAGACTCCAGTCCGGGTCCAGGCTGGTTGTCTCGTAATGGTCTCAGAAGACGAGTAATGGTCTCTCAACCACATCTCAGGAGGAGAAACACAAGGCCCAACATTTGGTGTGGGCTGAGACATACCAGCATTTTGGCAGAAAAAAAGGGTGAACGCGAGGAGACGAACAGGAGGGAGGATAATGTCACAGTGTATCAAACCCACCGTGAAACATGGTGCTGGGAATATTCAAGTCGGGGGGTGTTTTGCCTGCTGTGGATTTGGACGCCTACACCGAACGGACTCCACCCTAACCAAGGAGAAGTACCACTCCATTCTTTAAAGACATGCTCCATCCTCTGGTTTGTTTTGTGAAGAAGGGTTGGGATTGAAGAAGTGCTACGACCCCAAAAACATGTCAAAGCTTTGCAAGAACTTGAAGACCAAAGAAGACCAAACGGAGGTGACCACTTTCAGCCACATTAAGCAAAGCTTTTTGGAAAATTGCCAGATTAGGCTGGTATGATTTATCTTGTCAGGTTTTGCACAAATTGCGGGAGTCCATGCCAAGTCAAGTGCATGCTGTAAAAGGTGGGAAGATATTCTGAAATTCAAGTTTCTTTTTGTTAAACCGAAATCCATTAGCAATTCAAAATTCAAATAATTGCAAAATAGAAGTCTCACTGGTTTATTGGTGGTCTTTAACTTTTGGACCCCACTGCACAAACATTCCTTAAAAGCCTAAAAATGTAATCTTCTTTCCACTGAAATGAAAGTAATTCTGAGACACACTGCATTTCTGCAGATGGTGACATCACCATTGTGGTCATTTACAGCCTATCATTTTTATTGTTCATATCACCCACTTTCCATCATCTCCACATTTTATCTCCCCCCTCCATTTCATTATCTTATATTATAGCTCTCGTGCAAATGAAATGCCGGACAGACGTCTGACTTACGTTTCCATATAAAACTGAAAAGACTTGTATAACTTGAAGAGACTTGGAATTTCAAACCCAGGGATGAGAAATTATATAGGGAATATTGCAGGTTTTAATAAATATCTCTGATGTCCGAGAACCAGACTGGCAATACAGCAGCAAAGTGGTGTCATACTTGCAAGGTTGCATGCTCAATAAATCCTTGGACAGGTAGTTAACTTCAGGGTGAGGAGGGTGGAGGTGGCTTCAAATAGCTGCACTGGTCATTTTATATTCTATGGTAAAGCCCGTCAGTGTGATCTGAGTCAACCAAAGGTTAACCAAAAATAGCTTGCTGCAGATGGAAAGTGTTGCACTTCAAAGGAAGCCTGTAACAGCACATTAGCATAATGTTCTATATGGATGTGATTGAAAGAAAATGGGCCCTTTCGCACATATTTCTCTGAAAATAGAAACTTCTTCGGTGAGCTCTGAACCGCTTCAGTATTTAATCTCCAGTAAATCTGACCGTAAAGTTCTACAAAGAAACTTCTGAGTTCTAAGATATAGCAGGTAATGGCCGCTGAGTTGTTCAAAGGCTACCGGTATCCTTGACAACAGACAGTGGTCAGTCATGGGTACCGATCTAATCAGCAATGGTGATCACACATTCAGTCTGTCGTTAAATAAGTTGCCAGTGCAAACTTTTCTCTCTCTTTCTCCCGCAAAGTTGCCTTGAAGCACATCAGTGTAGACATGACACGGAGTCCACGAAGGAGCACATCTTTATGTGAGAAAACTAATACATCTTGGTTTTGTGATGATCTGAGAGTGTCCTTCGTAGTGTCGTTTAGAAATTGACACCTGTGTTGTTCAAAACGGCTGCGGATTTTGTTTTAGAATTGAAAACAGCTGTAAAGTTTGCAGCACATTTGTTGTGCTCAAAGTAAGACACATGCCAGAAGATTGTAATGTCAGTTTTTAACCAAAAAATACTAACAGATGACCGTCAGTTTTGTTTTTTTGAAGAATGTAGTCAATCCTCAATATGATAAAGATAATAATAATAATGATAAAGTTTGCTTTTAATCTGACTTTTAGATGGCAAGGCATGTCTAAAAAGATCAATGGAAAACAGTAGCATTTCTGCCAGTGGAGACAGCCGGCCGTCTCAAAGCCAATGGCGTGAGAAGACCCTGAGGGTAACCCACACAGGCTCTCAATAGCCATAACCCATACATTATTTAACACCCTGAACCATTCATCGAGGTAAAAACTCGATTAGAGTGCTTTTTACAGCATGGAGCTAAAGGCCGAGGGGAAATAATGGTACAAGATGGTAATTGAAAAGTGACGTCCTTGTCTGTTTTTTTTTTTTTTTTTTTTGTTCAAGTAATTGCATTGTAACTATTCATTATTGTGTAATTACTTTGCAGGAGGCCAACGTTCAGATACAATCCTCATAATGACTGTCTCTCTTCCACTAATTGTCTCCTGATCCTGATTGTTGAAACAAAATGACTGACTGCGACAAAAAAAAAAAAAAAAAGAGAGCCAGTGATTCGAGCCATTTAATTATCAAATTATGAGCATAGTTAAAAGAAACAAAAGGCAGCCAATCCACCAAAGTAGGGAAAAGACAAAACCGCTAATCTAGGATCCATTCAACAAAACGCAGAGGGACCTTTTGTTTATAATTTGCCAGTTGGACAAAAATCATTCATTAGTTAGTTGTAGTAGAAACAGTGTGTTTCAAAGTCCAAATTTGAGTTATGTACCCTTTGAGCAGCCAAGCAAAGCGAGGCTGATGCATACACACAAATTCCCACGTATAGACAAAGTATGTGAGAATGAAGCCATTTGGAGTTTACAAAGAATTGTTCAAATACTCACTAAAAACTAATTTTTCATTGCTCCATTGACCAAAGCTATTCAGAAACGGTAGTATTTCAAGATGCCTCTTGAACCACTGTAATCAGGCACCCAGACGCTGTGTTAAACTCTCATTTGGTTAACTTCACGCTTGAATATATACAACAACTTATAAGCACAAAAGTAGCATGACTGGGTGGAATATGAAACCGTGACAGCTTCTTTACTCCATTAACCAGCAGTCAAACTGGCGTCTGAACAGCTGACCTCACACCATGTTAGCCATGCAGCGTCAAGTAGCCCACAAGGGTGGAGCTGTCCTTAGGCACAGGACCACAGGTTCAAATTTCTTTCAGCAGCTTCGCGCTGACTATTGAGCTGCATGAACACACAGCAATGACTGTTAATCGACCTACGAAGCATTGAAGCTTTATTTCACTTGAAGAAATGAAAGGAAATTTACCTCGGGAGTTATCCTGACAAAATTATAGTTTAAAAACAATACAGATTTTTTTTTTTTTTTTTAAATTGAACTGGTTAAGGCTGGTTTGTACTTTCAATTGGTTTTTGGTGTGGCTCTAGGAAAGGCGATGGCGGTATGTCAACTTTGCTCCAAACTGAAATATCTGAGCTATTACACAAATTGCAAGATTTGGTCAGATGTGGCGACCAGAGGATGCCATTTTGAAGTGCCATTTTGAAGCCTGAAGTTTGGCATTTTGGTCGTTACCGTCTTGTTTTTTTTTCTAACCAGAAGAAATCACATTTGGATGAACAGTGCGTGGTCGATCTGACTCAATCCGACTGGGAACTCAGGAACACTACACCTGGCCACTTACAGCAGAAGCCTGACAGGCCCCCAAGCATGTCAATCAAACTAGACACGCTGCCGAATATTCCGCTGCGGCCTGATATCTAATTAATCACGGGAATGTATTCAGATGGACCTCCAGAAAACGAATAAGAAAGAGCAAATTTAGTTAATGACATCATAATGAATTTTTTTTTTATTGACTTTGTATTTCATGAGAGAAGTTGAATGGGATTCTATGGAGCTCGACGCTTTTTAGAGTCAACATCTAGCGGCCCTTTCTGGTATTGCATACAGCCTCACAGAGCTGCTAGCATGTCTGCAGCCTCTTGGTCTTATTGCCTTTTGCTCATTCATACTATGATTACCATAATTTCCCAACAAAAACACAAGTATTTATGTATTTGTAACAACACATCGTGATCTCATGCAGTTATTTGATCACAGCACCTAAACTGGCTGGAGCTCATCTGCCACACAGCTGAATCTCAGGTCTTACCATGACTAACGTGTGTGTGTGTGTGTGTGTGTGTGTGGAAAAAAGACAACTATCTGTGCTCTAGCCTAAGGGTATAAACATACACAGATACCCCCTGTGTGCTCACACACACATTTGCTCTGGAGTGCTGCTGGGCTATGGGCCTGACCCTGTTGTGTTAACCCAATAGCATAGCTCCAATAAAACTGATTAGAGAAGTCGTCCCCTGCTGCTCCGAGGGCTTGCTACTGGACTAATGGCACAAGCGGGCCCCTTAAACTTTCCACAACATCTGTGCCAATATTGAGCCATGAGGATGGATGAAGCACCGGGGCCAAGACAGTGCCACCGGCGACCTGAGGGAGGGAGGGTGGGAGGGAGAGGGGAGGACACATCAATATAGAGATCTATGTGGCAGGCTTATAGACACAGTAGACAGGTACAAAATGAATCAATAGTTACCTGGATTCATCCATTCAACTGACATCCTACTTTTTCTGTTTTTGTTTGTCCATCCGAACGCTGCGCACATCATCATCCTCTCCTCCACTCCATGCTGCAGAGTGCAGGAAGGCCAAGCCAGCTGTTCCTCTATTGTCCAGGTTCTTAGCCGGATTATAGAAGGGCACAAGGCCAACTATCTTCCACACACACATTCACATGCAGCCACTTCCATACTCAGACTTGACCTAAAACTTCAAAGGCAGACCGAGAAGCACAAGGACACCTCATCCCTCGGCTTTGCGGATAAGGACTGGAGCCATGCTTGGCCAAGCATGCAGATGCTGTGTTACTCAGTGTTACACAAACTGAAGAAATACATCACTGCAAAATATGTACACCGAACTTAATCCTGCATATAAGTGAAATATTGTAGCTGTTTAATATTTAGTGAAAAACCATGTGAATCTAATGAAAATATCATTCATTTTTACTGTCCTTTCTTTAGTTTTGACATGTCCTCCCAAAAAAGATACCATAAAATAATAGCAGACCACCTTTCAAACTTAGCTACTTGAAAGAAACAGCATCATAACAATAACAAATCCTTTTTTTCTTCTTCTAATTTTACCAGAAAAATAATGTCACTAATTGAGCCTATACTTAACTTTCATTCAACCTATATTTAAGATCCTCAGAAAGCCATTTACCATGATGCCGAGATTACTACTGCTAGTTATAATAATAATAATAACTAATAAAATCAGTTAAGACAGGCAGTAGGAGGGTAAAACATTGTATTTACATTACTGAAGATTGCAAGATGTATGAGAGTTTTACGTTTTAGATTCCATGAGTTTGCTAAATTGTGTAATTTGGTACCGAATAGATCTGAACTCACATTGCTCAAAATTGGCAATCAGATCAGTTCCTCTGACAAGAATGCAAGAAAACCTTTTCTTATCATTTCTTTTTGTCGGCCTGTGAATTTTGTCTGTTTGGAGCCCTTTTGATGCTTGAAAAGATTAACTTTATGTTGAACACATTCAGGCAGATATAATAAATACACAACCTATGTTTTCACTGAGATTTACAACGAGTAATTTAAGTTGGAGAATTGAGGTGTTGATTTCCTGAAACCTGTCAATTCTGACCGAAACTCAAGCATTTCTTCTTGTTAATTGTGTAATAAACATATGGAATGAAATTGGTGAAAGTGCTGACATTTTGCTGACCAAGACCATTAGTAACTTGTTATGCAAAAATAACTAAGTAGCTTACCATAATTATGGTAATGTTATTAATCATTTTCCATGACTGGGAGGCACTAGATTTCTATTTTGAAAAATTTGCTTCAAGATCTTACCGTCTTCCTCCCTCCCCCCCACCCCCTCCGCTTTTACGTCTTTCCTCCCTCGGTGGAGCACGGCCCTTTTCGATTTTTATCATCGCACCGGTTGAGTTTAAAAGGGCTTCCCAATGTGAATTAATGTGGCCTTAATCTGGCTCCCCACACGCGGTGATAAAGCGGTGTAAGAGACAGAGCATGTTCGGTCAGAGGACACAAGATTAGTCATACGCCGGTGAACTCGAAGTGGGGTCCGCGATGTCGCGTGCAGTCTCACTTCCCGATTCCAGCTGCTGGTTCCCCCTTTCCTGTCTAATCCTGACTGCAGGACAAGCTCCTGCCTGTCAGGAAGATAAGAAAGTGGCCTTTGTCTCCCTGATCCGCCTTATGTCTGTTTATTAAGGTGCTGCTCATGTCAATGTGCCAACCTGAGGTGTGGGAAGAAGAGAAAGGCACTGGAGACAATGCCTCCATCTGGAAAGAAAAAGCACAAAAATGACACATGTTGAGACGTCCTTCACAGGGCTGTAGCCCGATTTATTTTTTTAGTCTTTTAATCAGATCTTTCTTGGTTGCTGGAGACATTCTGGTTAGAAGGAGAGCAAAATCTCTCCATCCTCTTTTCACTCACAGATGCGCAGATGCTTTGTTGACATTAATTCCTTTACAAGGCAGGAGAAGGATGCATTGGGTTTCCATCTGAATGCGTTGTATGCTCTACATTGGCATCCAGGACAACAGGGGCCTGAGCCCATATAGTGAATAAGCACACTGTATTGATTTGGGGCAACGGGTGTGGTGGGCTACCTGGCAGCGGTTGGCCTCACAGTCAATATGTTTAATAAGGTGCAGATTGTAGAACATACAGTAATTTGGCAAATCCCAAGGAACGCAGATCTATAGTGGGAAAATCTTTACAGCTGGCCAGTGGGAATTTCTGTTACACAGACATAATTGTCTGTCTTTTAATCATTTGTTGACTTCTTTAATCACAGTGTGACTTGCAACCAATGGTGTGCATAGTTTTGTGACACTAGTAGTACAAAGTAGATTGTATATTGCACAGGATATTGCACATTAGTGATCTGGATTTTCCTGTGTGAGTACATATGACTAATAAAGAAAAATTATATATAAGTATATCCATATATATACAGAATAGAATGAAATATTGATAGATCGATAGATCGATAGATCGATAGATAGATAGATAGATAGATTTTTTTTTCTTCCCCATGTCAATTTATCATGGACAGATGGTTACTTTAATAGATATTTTGTTTGTATTGCAAAATGAATAAAACAAAAATTAAGATTGGCATTATTAAAAACAGCATCATCTATTCCTTTTTTTTTTTTAAAGCACAAAAACATTAACACATCTAATAAATGGTGAATCTGATGCAGTTACTCCTCAAGGCAAAACTGAATGTACATTCTGGATATGTTACTGTTGACTGGAGCCTTTTAGATGAAGCCAAATGAAGGCTGGTGTTGCTACATTATGACTAATAAAACCAACAGTTAACAAATATAAGCAGCCCTGCGTCACACTGAACTGTTACCCAATCTGTCCCTTCATTGTGTTCTATTTAATTTGGTTGCTTCAGTTGGAGAGCCAAAGGGATGCTGGGTCCACAAATGTTCCCAGTTGCTGTGTTTGCGTTTTAATGCTCACAATATTGCTAGATTTTTATTTTTTTTATTTTCAGTCTTCAAAATGATCTACAAACGAATAAATGTGATTTATAGCTTGATTGAATGGGCGTGCCTTTAGCGTCATGCTGGTCTCAGTCTCTGTCCAAAGTGACCAATAAACAATTTACTATGCCCTTGATGGCCATACAATGGGAAAAATGGCTTTACGAGAAGAAGATGACCCATCACAGTCCAATTGAATTTCATTTCATTCTGCAGTATACAGACTTTATTGGGAACAAAAAACAAAACACCCTAAAAGCCCAAAATCACTAACATTGAGTGGCAACATGAAGAGGTTTATACTGATAGTGTTTTATTTTAAGGATAAATGTCCCAGATTTTTGTATTTTTTTTTAATGTACCAAGAATTTGATTAGAATTCGAGCTAAAACACAGGAAACGTAACTTTGAAAATTAGTTTTTGTTAAAAATACAATTGTGAACCATCTGGTTAGCATCGACACATGGGTCATTTCATAGATTACACACTGATACTTCATGGTTCAAAGAAGCCTGAACACAGATGGTTTGACACATACACAAAGCTCTGACACCAGCTCTGTTATGACCCCAGAGGTCAAAGGGATGGAAGATCAGATGGCCTCAGTCTTTACAATGCTAATAAAGATTGGAGAAGACCCCCTTTTTTTTTTACAAGTACCAGCCAAAACACACACATACACACGTTTTTTTAGTACTGGTTGTATGAGGGTCTGATATTGACAACATCCACTTACATTTTTTTTTAAATTTTGAGCTTTACAATCCCGCCGTGAAATGTCTTATGTCAATGTCAGAATTTGATCTGTTCAGTCTGATAACATTTGTTAAACACAAAGTTAACACGTAAGTGTCTGTTGCGCATGCTCCGCTTATTGAGCATGCCCAGTATGCATTCATCCAGCCAGTTTGGGAGTGTCACACCAGACACCAAATTAGAAAACTCTGTATAATGGGAAATATGGAAAAGATTTATCTGGCTGTAACAAGCTCTTAAATGTCGGAAAATGCTCTTTTATGGGAAGTTACATTACTATAGCTTTTTGTATTGTGGATCCTTCAGGGTATTCACAGTGCCACGATGGCTTACTACTTGGTCAGTGATGCAAATCTGTAGGTCAAAGTTAATTGACGTTTTACTCGACATGAAAAATTTGCACTGCCCTTACTTTGCACCAAAAAGCTAATCCAGCAATTATGTTGGAATGAATTGAATAGCAGTGAAATATGTTAAATAGGTTTCATGCTAGCATGACCTGGTCTTAACACAAGACTGGAATAATGAGAACAACCACCCACTGTATCTTCACAACTCTTTTTTACCTTATTTTTTTTTTTCGAATCCAGCCGCAACCTTGTCAGTTGTTTATGATCCAATATGAAGCCTTTTTTTTTTTTTTTTTTACAACCACGCTAGACAGGAAAAAAAAGCACAGAAGGTCAGAGTTTGGTTTTTTATTGGTACATACCAATAGTGAAAGTCATAACGCTGTCAGAAGCATTTTACAGCCATTTAACTGCTTGTTAAAGACAAATCAGCATGTCACGTATGATTGGACTTGTAATATATTCATGAATTAACGCAGCTCACCTGCAAGTGCAATATGTGCCATATGTCTATCGTTTAAAACTAGTAGTGATAGGGACCTCTTTTTTTTTTATTACCTCCCTTTCCTGACATCATGCCGTGGTTGTCATAGCGCCCATGCAATATGACAGAGCTGATGACAGAAGAGCGCTAAGCGGAGATCTGTCACTGAAATAGCCTCATACGGCGGAGTCATGCTGTAATGATGTTTCTACCTGTTAGTGTGTGTATGTGTGTGCTTGGATGAACCAACTCACTGGATATGTCATTTCTTTTTCTTCTTTCACTGTGCCCACAGAAAAACTAGAACATTTTGATTTGATTGATTTGAGGAGTTCTCCTCTCACCACAAAAATGACAAAGGAGTGATGTCAAGTGTGTTTGGCCGGTGTGTCACATATTGAAGGCACACGACAGCAAATAAGGGTTTTCTGTTTGACTGAACTTGATTGAAAGTCAAGATTGATGAGGTAAAAGTAAAAGTGCAGAAAGACTTCTCGAAACAATAAAACACTTCTGCCAAACAGTCTTTAAAAAACTGTTTGTTCTCGGCTTGAGCAGGAGGTTGCGTTTGGTAGTAGAAGGTGACGCATTTCGTTTGAAAGTAAGTTAAATACATTATGTACGTTTTCTTATGGACACTGATAAATCAATGTTGACTTTTCCTTTTGTCTGGACACAAACATTGGTTTCATGGGTGAAAGTCCTGAGTTCTAACCATCCAACCGCCCATGACTTTTTTCACTCTTTATAGCTGATGTCTTTCTTTGAAATAGGCGGTCACGGCACCAACGTCAAAGGCCACCTTGTGTGTGTCTTTGAGATGCTAGCAAGCTTTGGAAATGGTCAATATTTGGCGCACTGAGAACAAGAATGGACAGGTTCTGTTCTGTTCTGTTCTGTCAGGCAACTGAAGAGTTAATCGTGACAAAACCCTCTGAGAAATAAGGTGAGGAAACATTTTGGAGTCGACACAGACATGTAAAATTTGCAGATTAAGGTTATGTTCTTTGTTAATTCAGAATTGCATTACAGCAACATTAGCTCAAGAGTAGTGTGTAGAACTGGGCTTCACGGGTTTCATTCAAACATATTTCATGTCAATTTTTTACTTTTAAACTTGATTTATCTAAATAAATTGTACTCTAATTGAAATGTGTGTCTTACAATCAAGTCAGACTTCATAAATGATAACAAAAGGTCCAAATCTGCAAACTTGTGCTGCATCAGATCCTGTGTCAGTTAAATCTGCACCTCTCCTGCCATGAAAAAGCACTTTCTTTGTTGACCTTTAGTGGTCAATTCATCAGAACAGAGCAGAAGGGCGTGTTAGGGTAAACCTGTGTCCCAGTGGGGGGGGTCTCCTCTTCGGTCAAACAGATCAAAATGGTGAAAAGACTGAATCTCTTGAGAGTGAAGCTGTTCCAGAGCATCCGCGGAGCCACAAGGTCATTGAACTGTCAAGAGTTCAGAAGGCACCACTCAATCTCTGTTGTGTTTTCTTCTTCTGATAAGTTCTGTGAAAACATCTCATCTTGTAAAATCCTTCAGAAGAGTTTTGTTATTTCAAAAAGAGACAATAAAGTTTGAGGTTGTCCACACACACAGGATGAGGGTTAAAATATCAATGGAGTGAATAGCTGCTGGTCTTATTCCTCTCCTCAGACTCTAAACCCTCATCAGCCATCACTCTTGGATTTAATACTGCGTTATTTTATTTCATACAACTTGACTGTGTTGGAGCAACACTAGTGCAATGCAGTCATTTTTTTTAATATTATGTTTTCTAGGCAGTTCGGTCGAGTACAGGAATTCTGCAAGTGTGCTGCTAACACATGCAGACATAATTGACGTTGTATAGCATTTTAGCAGTGCAGCTGTGCACAGCATGTGTGTGAGTGCACAAATAAATATTTGAACTAGCTTTGACTCATCTCACCCTATTCACTCAAGAAATTACCATATAGTATTGCAAGGAGAAATTGCTGTGATTGACTATGATTATTTTCCATTTTACATGAGAAAATATATTTGTGTGAGCAATATGATTCTATATTATATGTAACTGTGTTATTTGTGTGGTTACTTGACCTACGAGGTCACGCTTTTGTTTTATGATAATTTTCGGGGCCCGCAGCATCCATGAGTGTCTTTAAGTGCTGCAGTGGCAAGCAAGACCACTCAAAGCTTTTAGAGCAAGAGGGATAAAAATAGGAAGGGCCCCATTAAAGGTCACAGTTTCTTATCATGCCAAACATAGTCACAGCTTGATGGAACAGGTCTTAACAGCAGAGTGTTACATGCATTTATTTGCCCATTTGGATGGTGACATTCAAGCTTCCAAAAAGTTGGGACGCGTTTTAAATGTAAACAAATGACAGAATGCGATGATTTGCAAATCATGTAAACCCATATTTAATTGAAAATAGACCAAAGACAATATATCCAAATGTTGAAACAGAAATTTACTGTTTTATGAAAAATATATGCTCATTTTGAATTTGATGCCACCGACACGTCTTAAAAAAGTTCGGACGGGCAACAAAAGACTGAAAACGCTGTGCAAAGCTAAATAAAACCTCGCCTCTCTGTGAAGGACTGTGTGGGCAAATAGTGCAGCAACTTAAGAATGTTCCTCAAGGTGAAATGACAAAGGATTTGAAGATTCTTTCAGTGCATAATATAATTAAAAGTGTCAGAGATTCTGGAGAAATCTTGTTATACAAGTAACAAGGCCGTAACTCAATATTGGATGGCTGTGCTCTTCGAGCCCTCAGACAGCACTGCATTAAAAAAAAGACACAATTCTGTTGTGGAAATCACTGCATGGGCTCAAGCACACGTCCAAAAACCATTGTCTGTGAACATAGTTTGTCGTTATAAGTCGCAATAAGTATCTATTTTATAATATATAATTTCTCAGTTTCAACATTGTGTTGTCTTTGTTCCATTTCAAATAAATATGGGTTTACATGATCTCCAAATCATCACTGTCTTTGTTCGCCATCCATCCACTCACCCTCCCTCTCACCTTTGTAGGAAACAGTTTTTAACACGCTGAGGCAGGGAAAGAAAAGTCACTATGAAACTGATCGATAACCAGTTAATCAAAAGTGTATGTCATGCACCATGAGGTGTCCCATTAACATCTCATATGATATGATGACAGCAAAAATAAGAAAATGCCTGCTGTGTCATGGCACTTGATTAAATATTAACTAATACCCATTGTGACCTGAACACGGCAGCTGTAACCAGATCACAATGATTTGTATGGGCAGTAATTTAATCCTGCCAGTGTGGCTATATATATATAACACATTCACACGGAGGCAGATGCATCATAAATCTTCCAGCGGCCATATCTTAGTAGATAACAGAGCAAAGAAGAAGAGGACCACTTTCGAGACACCTAACAGTTGTGGGTGTATCATTGGTAGAAGTTATAGGCTTATAAAACAGACTAAGTGAACTTAAAGCTGCTACAATTGATATTTTGATGTGAACATTACATTACATGTCATTCGTAGTGAGGAAACGACAAGAGAATTTACACTTTACACGTTACAGCATCTTTTAGCTGTTTTTATTTTAATTTTACAGCAACTTTGGTACTTATTTTATAACTCGTCACCCCTGTGTTGTTTTTGTGGGTTTTTTTTTTTGGCAGTACCAAGCAACTATTTTCAGTGAAAATCTCTTAAAATCCACTGAAAAGTGATCAAAATGATCTTAAGATCTAGGCTCACTCACGTTTGCTGATCAGGAGCAACTTGCTGCACCTGCGATGTTCTCCCTCACTTGGTGGCAATCAGCCTGATTGGGAGGTTATATTATGAGGTTGGTTTGGTGCGCAGTTGTGTGTGTGTCTCAGTGTCTCAGGGGGCCAACACCTTCAGTTGGCTCTCTGGTTTGCTGTGTGGTTTTTTTTTTTTCCGGGGGGGTGGGACTGTGTGTTTGAAGTGTGAAAGTTTCATTTTTTTTCTTTATTGAAACCAGTGTTGAAGGTTTCTCCCTCCAGCCAGCCTCAAATTAGAATTTCTATTCCACTTTCCCAGTGACTCCCAACTTTGTTTTTGGTTGTTACAGGTCACATTCTATGGTTTTCCATCATTCTGTGGTTTTCCATCATTTCGACAGACATAAACTATGGGATTACAACTACTTTCCAGTACGCAAAAGAGCCCTACTTCATTCTTTTTCTTTTTTTTTTTTTTTTGGTGTTCCTTCCCTTCTCTTCCGTGAGCAGTGCTTCTTGTCAGTTTCCCAACTAGTGAACCCTGTTTACCAGGTTTTGGTTTTTTGGAAACGAATGAGAAAAACTTACAAGTGAAATGTCATTTTACGAAAAAAAAAAAAATTCTGTTGATACCTGAATAGTATGCAGATCATGAGGTATTTTGTAAAACAGAGGTGATTAGCTGACAAGATAATCTTATCTAAACTCATAAGAATCAAGCTGAATCCAACAGATGGCAACATGAGGCGCTCAAATACGCACATGTCGACTGTTCAAAAACAGCTTTGCCCAAGACCTGAGGACCTCCTCTTGTGTCTGTTTATTAAAAGCCATATGTTGTGCTAAATGGTAACAAACACATCAGACTGCTATGCCTGTGCATATATTGCACATCTTGGCACACGTAGAATTATCAACACTAATCCACAAGAAAATGAATCGTGTCACTTTTATTTTTTTCTATAACATATCACTCTGGTATCTGACTCTAATAGCAAAGCACTTTAAAAGTCCCACTTCAAGAGATTTTATGATGTATGCCGAAAGCATGCTGACCCCTATTGTTCATATAATAGCCAGCATAAATGCTACCTGGTCCTTAAGTGGTATGTATGCAGGCTATAAAAAGAAGTGTGTACGAGTATGAATGTCGGAGAAAGAGAGGAGAGAGATGAAAATGAGACATTAAAAGTGTGGAAAAAGGAGAGAGCTATAGGGCATTAAAGAAGGAATGATGAACAGTGAGGGGTAAAGGGTAAGAGAAACGGAGTGATGAGGAAAAAAACACATTGATCAAAGGACAGGGTTGTGCTTGCCCTGCTCTGTGCAAGACAAATGGCTGTGTAGTGTCTGTGTCTACTTCAGTGTGTGTGTATATATGATGTGTCTCCCCGTCTATCTGTGCCTGTCATGCTCCCCTGCTTCCAATGCATGACAATTATCCAGCTCCAGACTGTGTGAACAATACAAAACAAGGCTCCATGAAATGACACCTTGCCAGCGTTTTAGCACAAAAACTCCAGCTGTCAACAAGTACTTTGTGCTTCAAAAACTTCTTGTCATTTCTAAGGTTTTTTGACAATTTAGTGTTGGTGACTGTAATGAATGGGGACCATACATTATCCTTGCTTCTCCGAGATCAATCAAAACTGGAAGAGCTTTGGGGAAAGGTGTTAGAGATTTCTTTGCAAAAATAGTGAGCCAGGTTTATTAAAGCCGCTGAAAAATTGTTTTTTACGATTTTCGTTTTTGAGTAAAGCAAAGGGGGAAAAAAGCTGTTTAACACACAGGAACAAAAAAAAAAATACTCTATTTCATGAGCACTACGAGAGAGCGATCATATTTGACTGACGGTGCTAACAACCAGGGAAATGTGAACTTTTTTTTTTATTTCAAATGTTACTGAGATCAGCTCTGTTTTAAACAGAGATCCTGCAGTACTGTTGTGAAGTAGATCCCTCTTTACTCCTGCTTTATTTGTTTTACACTAAACCAAATAAAGCTGGCAAAGTGCTTGTGTATTTTTGTGGGGTTTTTTTTGTTGTTAAAATACATTTTATATAGATTGGTGGAAGTGAAATAACGGTGCAACATTCTGGCCTTCAACAGGCAGTGTAAAAGGAGCTATCCTCTTTTCACAACCCTGCCCACTTAAAACCTGTAAATTAAGCAAAAATAAGATATCTTTCCACCGGAGGAACCTAAATTGTCCCAGCTTTAGCATACATTTTTGTCATCATGTGATATCTGATGCGTCATAATAAGTATATCCGAGTGGAAAATAGTGCGTTTAATTCAGGCACTAGTTTACGCATTATTGTTTTTGAAATAGATTTCTGTACTGATTCTTTGTACTAAGCCAATGATCTGTGTCTATGTACTGGGTTGATGCATGAGCTTGTTTTTACAAATTTACATGGGTTCAGGCACTTAGTTAACCTGGGATTATAACCTTTGTTAAAAACCTAATACCATTCAAATACTCCAAATCAATGTATCTCTTATCCTGAGAACAGTCGATTAAATAAAGAGTCCTGAATGTAGTTTGTGTGCAGAGTCATTTAAATTGTACCATGATACTTTTTGAGAATATTGGTTTAAAGATTTTCAATTCCCACCTTCTACTGTCTCCATGTAAAAGCAATTGGGCCTGTCCATGCAGCAACCGTCGAATGTAATATGTGGCAACTAAAACACCTTGTCCAATTATCCCTTACACAGAGCCCAATATGGATTCATGTCTCTGTGCAGAAGCCTTTGTCTTTTCAGCGACATCGCAGGTCATAAACTTGAAGTCAGATGAGCACTGAGGTCACCTGGAAGCTCATCCCATCCACCCTTTTTTATTTGTCATCTTTATGCATCCAGTTTACAAAATGTAACTGCAAATACTTGGGAATATATGTATTTTTTTTTTATAAGATGCTTACATTAATTATTATCATGTAAAAAGCTGAATGTTGTTTTTTGTTTTTTTAACTTAAGAGAACCTCTGAGACAACCTGTTCGGTTGAAAACTCTTCATAACGGAAAGATTTCGGCTGTCTCGCAATTACAAAAACATATGTAAGCTTCAAAGGCTGTGTAGCAGGGAATGAGATATTGAATTTTCCCCAAATATAAAACAGAAGAGCGTAATGAATGTATTATTTAACATGTTTTTCAGCTTCACTTTATAGGATTTAATGTTTTTCACTTTCGAACTTAGAGCACCCATTTATTCCTTTTAATTGGGCAAATAAAAGGCGTAGAAGGAAATTTAAGTGGCAACATAAATTTCAATTACTGATTCCAATTATCTGAAATTGGATTCCCCTCCATGTCACAAACAATTACAAATTAAACCAACCTCCATTAATTAAACAGACATATACACATGCACAGTGTATGCACACACGCATGTAGAGAAACATCATGGGGACTAGATAACCTTACAATTGAAAATGATACAAATCAATGCAATCTTGAGATGCTTGCATCAATTAAAAAACACTGTTGGATTCTGAGGGTCCAGAGTAATTGTCAATGTCTGTGGAGAATATTATACAAATTCCATTGAAGGAGCTGTAAGTGACAGTATAGTAGAGGACTTGATGTCTAAATGTATTACAGAAATAGTTTGACATTTCAAGAAATGCACTTATTTGCATTCTTGTTCGAGAGTTAGATGAGATATCCTCTCATTTCTGTATGGTGAAAGCTGCCTGCAGCTGATTAGCTTAGCGCAAAGACAGCTTAGCTTTTGCTCATTTTTTTTTTTCATTATCTTTTTCGGGTGTTAAAGAAATTGCATGACATTTCTCTTTCTTGCCAAATGTTGGATGGGAAGTTGGTTCAGAAACGGAGAAAAAAAGTCAGTCTTTGTGCCAAGCTAACCAGCTGCTGGTGATAGCTTCTTTATTTATTTTACAAATACAAGTGGTATTGAGCTTTCCAGCCATCCATCATCTTCCGCCTGTTGTGCAGCCGCACCGATCCGTCTGTCAATCTCCCGCTCCATCCTCCCCTCACTCGTGAACAAGACCCCGAGATACTTAAACTCCTTCGCTTGAGTCAGGCACTCCGTCCCCACCTGGAGGGAGCAATCCACCGGTTTCCGGCAGAGAACCATGGCCTCAGATTTGGAGGTGCTAACCCTCATCCCCACCGCTTCACACTCGGCTGCAAACTGCCCCAGTGAGTGCTAGAGCTCGTGGTCCGAGGAGGCCAACAGGACCACATCATCTGCAAACAGCAGAAATGCGATCCGGAGACCCCCGAACTCAACGTTCTCCTCCCCCCGGCTGCGCCTAGATATCCTGTTCATGAAGGTCACAAACGGGATCGGTGACAAAGGACAGCCCTGGCGGAGGCCAACACCCACTGGAAACGAGTCTGACATATTGCCGAGAATACGAACACAGCTCCTACTGCGGTTGTACAGAGACCGGGTGGCCCGTTGCAACGGGTCCAGCACCCGTCCGGTCGAGAGCTTTCTCCAAGTCCACAAAACACATGCACCCCTCTTGCGAGGGTAAAACTGTTCCCGGGCGGATCTCATCCACTCCCGGTGCCTTGCCACTGAGGAGCTTTTTGACTCAGGCAGATATGGGTGCGACCCTAGAGTTAGTCTATGCCGGCGATCGGCTCGCCCGTGACCCCGGCCCACCGCCCGGTCTGCATTGCACCCCACCCCGATGCTTGTCCACAGGGTGGTGGGTCCACAGGGTAGCTGCTCCATTTTGTTTCTTCAAGCCCCATAAGCGAAGGCCCGGCCACCAGATGCGAGCTCCCCTCTTGGGTCTGGCTCTGGGAGGGTTCCCCGGTTTCCCTGACCCAGGCGAGGTGACCTCAGAACGTGGGCTGCTATTCATCGGGGGGTCTTTTTGAACCGCTCTTGGTGTGGGCTTTCACTTGAGACCAGTTTGCCTTGGGAGATCCTACCAGGGGCTGATGCCCCAGACAACATAGCTCCCAGGATCACTGAGCCACTCAAACCCTTCCACCACGTTAAGGTGGCGATTTGCGGAGGAGTCTTTTCATCCAACTTTATGCAAAAAAAAAGAAAAAAAGGTGAATAAACTTACTGTTCCTTTTAAGAGCCGTATCTCTGAGCTTACTATTGTTTTACAATTACAATAGACAGCCTATTTTAAGGGGTAATAGGACCTATTGAGAGATATAAATTAATTGTATTGGCTGTACCTTCCCTCTGTATAATGACCCAAAGCATTACATTATGTAGCCATGTACAGTGCACACACATACTTCAAAGAGCACTGAAATGAATAATGAGTGAATTTAAACACTGATATTCAACAACATGCGGCTCTAATATATTCTAGAGTAATGTTTTTCCTCGGGTTAATTTTAAAAAGCTTTTTGCACCAAAATGTGGAAATTTGGCTGAAAGTTTGGTGCATTTATTACTCTTGTAATTCATTATATGAAAATGAATTTTGACAGCACTTAGAAATGTTCTTTCTTATCCCAGATGCATAGATGTTGTTTCTCTTATATTGAAAGGTATTAAGAATGAACAATTGTTTTACACTCTTCCTGTAAATCATGTATTTAAATCAGTGCATGCTTTTCAAAGGGTACATTCGGAAAACCGCTGGTACGATAACTCTGTGCTCGCACACTAACTGATCAATATCACAGCCAGTATGTGTTCAGGGTTTGCAGGTCTGAAGGTAACCTTGTTGGATGATTCCGCAATGAAGCTGAGCTGCAGAGGCTGATGGAGATGTGTGTTATTTGTTTCGCTACATCCTTGTAGAGAGGACCTGTTGACCCATTCAGCTGCTGATTATCTTTTCACTGGCAGAGAAAAATATGTTTCTCATTACAAGCACTGGAGATTGATTGCGATCTTCTTGCTTCAGCGCAGTGTGTCTGATTGGCACGTGGTGGAGATAATTGCAAGTCTTGCTGACTGAGGAACTAGTTCTTATATGCAGCTTTTTTCGTCTGGCTGCCCACACCAAAGCCCATTGCTTTCATCATCCTCAGGGTCTTTAGGTCACAGTTTTATTCTTCACTACACATCCAAATATGCTCCTCAGAACTATGCTTTCTATCTTAAGTTGAGGAAAAGGTTTCGGATATTACTCATTAGAAAATAAAAGGCTGGACTTTTCTCCTCACGCACAGTTTTTGTTCAACATCAGAGCACTTTTCTTCACCCAAAACTTCACTATATCGAAATTCTGTCTTGTATGTGAAGCTGTTCAAAAGATGTCAAAGCCTCCTGATGTTTTATTTTGTTTTTCTCCATGTTGGTTAGTCCAGTTGCTACTTCTAATTAATATCGGTTTCAAAAAGCTCCAGACGCACCACAAAAGCTTTGTACCTGGGCAGCCAAATGCGATCCATCAGCTGTGTGTTGTGTTTGATTTTCAGTGACAAGCTCTGCACGCAGAATTTGGCAGATTGCTCCATTATCTGAGAATATCTCTAAAATATGTGTGACTATGTGTTGGGCCAGAGCAGTGAGATTATGCAGTCTGGTGTGTTAGTGTCAGATTGTGTTTGCTAAACCAAGATTTGGGGATAAATAACGACTCTGTGTTTATCATTGAAGAATGGAATAACAGCAACACATCCCTCTCGCCTTTTTCTCCCTAACAACTGCTAATAACCATAATTACTCATCACTGTTATTGCATCTCAGACTATGCTGTGATTGGGGTCATTCCAAAAGGTTATAGGTCACAAAATAATATTCATGCTCCACTGGTATTTCAGATTTAGTTTTAGTTTTTGCAAGGGTATCTTTTAAGTCAAGGAGAAAACGTGACTGAAATATGTGATACGTATTGAATTTGGTAGAGATTAAAGTGATTAAAAACATAAGATTGCATGACACAAATAAAACTTTTGCCCTAAGCTTCTTTTCCCATGTAAGTACGCAAATAGGGGTGTCACCATATAGCCCACTGTGTATAAAAGTGGACGTAGCTTCTGGGTTTCAAAAATTAGGCCAGTGTGGAATGGCGTTCCATCTGGAAAAATTATCCCATCATTAATTGGATATTGTGCCCAAAAAGCAGTATTTTTGGGGATGTGATTGGTTTTTTTGACGGGTGCAGTCAGGTTTCCACGATGGGCGGGGCATAGTGTCCTCGGGTTCCCAATCAGATCACAAACCAGTGGGTGACGTCACCATTTGTTTCTGCTTGGGTGTAACTGATTGCAATTGCTCACTCATCCTAGATTCTGTTCAGATGTTTGGTAAATTTATGTAGGGAACAGCTATTTTAGAAAGGGTGATGTGATGCTAATGGGGATCCAAATGAAGAATGAAGATGATAGAAAGAAAAACCAAAAAACACCACAGTGATCCTGTTGTGCCATTTGAAAACATACAATCATTCAATAAATTTCAATAACCTCTATACTGCAAAACTAATGCTGAAGAAAATGGATGGAAATCAATGTACAGAATATATAATATATTGAATGATAAACATGTTGTTTTTTTGTTTTCATCAATTTTTGAAGAGTTGTCTGCATTAGGAGTACAGTAATGTATCACCGCCTGACCTTTATTACCCGAAAGCCTCTGCCCTTTGACCTTTAACCTCATCCTGACGTTCCCGCACACACACTGGGGTCGTGTCCCTCGTTCACAATTGTCACTACTTTAACCTTTGCACAAAATTAAAGCCTTGTGCTGCTCGTAGGGGGTTGACAAGCCCCACTTGTTAACCTATGACCAGCTGGCAGTTATTTGACTTACCGAGAAGTGTACAATTTAAATTTATAGATTGACCGACTAATAAACTTAGAGATGCCATTGGACTCAAACTGCCACCTTGGTGACTAAAACATCTCGACAACTATTGGGTGGATTGGCAATAAAAAAAATTTTGCTGAGTCATGGTCCCCAGAGAATATAGACTTTGATCATCTTGTGAGTGTATAGCGTGACTCAAAACATGTAGCATTATGCTGACTGTATTGACAGTTGAATGAATGAAAAATGCCAGACACACTGTAACATGCTCCGCTAAGATGATAAATGTGGCGGACCTATCCACTATCAACATGTGAGCATTGTCATTGTTAGCAGGCTGACATCTGACCCTACCACCCTTCTACATGACTGTAGAGGGTACGCTTAATTAATAAATATGTAGCAAACTTTGGAAAGCCTTGCCTCTCCGACAGAAACGGGAAACTTTTGTCAGCGTGGTGTCTAATTAGCATCTGTGGTGATTTAATCAGCAATCTATCATTTGCTGGAAGATGTCAGGATGAGGAGCAGATATCAGATAGTCTATTCCTTTGTAGTTACATGCAGACTATAAAACATTTTACAAAATGCTCTCACTATTCTCCTTTTTTTTTCCCCCCCTCAATCATATTTCCTGTTATCCTTTACAATTGTAAAAATAATAATAATAAACAGTGACAAAGTGCTTTATATAGGACAAAAGAAAAAAAATCAGGTCAATAAAAAGCTCACATTTCGAAGTGTGAAGGATTTGCTCCATTTTGGACACAAAACAGGCACTGCACTTTCTCAGTGTGTGAGTGCAGTCAGTAAGGCTGCACTGAAGTAGACTCGGTGGCGGAGGGTTTAAGGACCCAATCGACTTAACTCTTGTGGGTTTGGAATGGCACCTAATGCAGCGGACCCTCCACATGAATGCACATACTGAGTCTGTGTGGGAGATTGAATTGAGCCTATCAATTAGCTTAGTCTCACAGAGCTGCTTTAATGACTGTAGGCTTTTCATCTGTTTCCAGGGCACATGTGGAAATATTGCAAAATAACAACATACCCTTGTGAAGTGTCCTTGAGTAAGTCATTAAATCCCTTCTTGCTCACACACTTCTCATGTCTGGATGAGGATGACGGCTAAATTCTCTCAATCTAAAAAGGAACGAACCCCCACTGTTGGACAACTTTGAGCTTCATAAAATCTTTTATCTAAACAGAACCATCCAAAAGTAGAACTCTGTATCAGTGCTCAAAGAAAAGGCTTATAAGGCCTTATTTCTTCAAACGGATGATATTAACCACCAATTTACACTCACAGAGGAGCTGTGGTGACATCAGCAGGGAGAGAGCTTGCAGACTGAGGTAATTTGTGTAATGTTCAGGAACAATGGATCGGGGCTTCACTGTCACCCATCAGTGACTAATGCAGGGCTGTGGAATCACTTCTACTGGGAAGTGACAGGACGTGGTACCTATTGTTCTTGACAATATGGTGGTGATGTCATACTGGGTGCACAAATGTCAAACCAATCAAACCTTTTCCTTCCTGCATCATTCTTCACCAATGTCCCCGAAGGAGAACAAAAATTACAGTTTTTAAGCAAAATTTTAGCTGTGCACCAGCTGGGAAAATCCTAACATCACAGTAGAGACAATGACAGTCCTTTTCAATTGTTAGTAATTTCATCCACTGTTGATGTAAAAATATGAGCAGCTTTACAGATTTTTACACATTTTTAACGAAATACAGTCAGTAATGATAAACCCACAGAATTATCATCCTGCTTTGCAGATTCTCTCAGCTCTATGGAACATTTTAGTGTTTTTTTACCTCCATTGTTTTGGTTTCCTATCCCTTGGTTTGTGCTGAAAATGTTATTAATTTTAGTTTTCTGTTGTTTTTGTCCAAAAATTTTATCTATTTTAGTTTGTGTCTTTCAGGCTGTTGTTTTGGTTTTGTGTCCTCAAGTTTGGGGAAGTGTTACCTGTTTATTGAGACATTGTTCAAAGATAATAAATGACCGCAACATGAACAGATATTGTGTTTAAGAGCAATGGTTTGGTGGCTAAGAATGTTTTGTGTTTATCTAATATCTTGTAAAAAAAAAAAAAAAAAAAGGGGGTTAAGAATGAACCACCCAAATGTGGTCCAGTTCCAGATGTGTACTTGATGACACAAAGTTGCATTTGTGTAGAAATACCATTTTGTCATTGTACACACCCGTGCTGGGTTCTCTTCTGTAGGTCTTGACATGACTATCTTCAGCTTGCACAGCCTGTCCTTCACAAAGACAGTCAACAACAGAAGGCAGATGTTCCTCCCAGCCATTTTGCGGGGGTGTCATTAAATAAGTGACATTGTTACATGACAAGAGCACGCCGAGCGTTCTCATGTGGCGTGGAACTGGCAGTCTTCTTGTGGAGGTCGGTGTAGGAACTTACTATAAAGCAACCCAAACATCTGCTAAGCTGTTCATTTTAGCACCCAACTGTGTTACATGCTGCAGCCTACCGTACGTCCCTTGAGGTTTCAATAACTGACAGATGGCAGCAAAGGAAATCATTCAACGTGTGTGTATGCATGTTTCCATCTCTGTCCCCATGTGCACATTTCTCTGTATCGCAAACACATTTGTATACCTGTCAAATACACACAATAACAATTGTACAACATGGATGTGCACACAAGTGGTCAGATGCACTCACTGAAATATATCCTATTTGGTATCAGCCTGACTCTCTCCAGGTGTCACAGCAGAGTTAAAATGCCACCTCAGGAGTGCAGTCGGAGCTGAAGCTTGGAGATAAACACTGCTGAAATGGCGAGGAAAACGGATGTGTTCTTTGATAACAAATGTTATCATGGCTAATAAAGCTGTGAGCTGTTTGGCCAGTAGGATTGTACTAAAGGTTTGTCCTTTAGTACGAGGAGATGAATGGGAAAAATGATGTCTCTGGTGTACTCCTAAACTATGGCAGCACCCTCTAAATTCATCAGACCTTTTAAGCTTTTCAAGAATGAAACAAATGCAGGTTATAAGATTTCACCAGAGGGAGAGGGCATTAAAAAAAAAAAACTGCAAAGTTTCGTCTTTCAGCTGCAACCCAGAGCCATAGCCGGGTCCATTAGCATTTTTTCCTTACTTAGCATAATTTGATGCCTCTCTAGCTCTGAGCTAGGACCGGTCATTAAAAATGCATCTGCCTCAATTAAGGCAGTAACACATGAACTCATTCCAACACAAAGCACTTTCACCTTTGGTGTTTTCTTGTGTTTGTGAGCATAAGTACTGCAAAATGGCTGTTTATTGGGCACATGGAGGATGTTCAGCAATGTAGCCTCATTGAGGTTGTGTTTATTATGTGTGATCATGTCGGAGTGTGAACTAGGGTAACTTGAAGAGCCGCTTTGCTGATCGTACACGTCAAAATCAATTTACTTATCACAGGAAATACTGCACAGCCTGTGAAGACAGTTGTATAACATCTACTGTTGCTCAGATGGTGCTTTGTCAAGTGTTAAAAAAAAAAAACTCTCATGGTATGTCAGCATCAGCTATGAGACTATGTATTGGGAAGTTTTGGAAGCTTGACTCGTACTCCGTCTTAAAGGTCACAATATCTTCGCCTCAATTTTGGTCTATTTTAAATGGTGTGAGTGTCTCTTGGTTGCTTTGTCCTTGCCAGAGCCTTTTTGGAGCCAACCCCTAGTTGCCCTTGATTGAATTTTCAGTTTGAGGTACTTGAGCATTGACCTAATTTTCAGGTCCAGAAGCTACGCCAACTTTTATATACAATCTATGGTTCAGTGTTTTGACCAAGTACACTTCAGTGTGAGGACAGGAGGAACCAGGAATTGGACTGCAAAAGTTGCAATTAGTGGGCAACCCACTCTACCATCTGAGCCACAGTGGCCCATGATTAAATTAATTGGTATCAAATTTGGTACAGACGGTTGTGTTTGTCCAGTGGTTTGGTTTATGACCAAATACCTGCAAAACAAATGGTATTCACAGCTTCAGCTATTCTGCTTGGCTTGTCCAGATGCTTCCTCTAATTAACAACTGTCAAAAATCTCCACACACACTGCAGCAGCTTTGTACCAATCACCAGCCAAATCAATTAATCAGCTTTCCTCCGTGTCATGACAGGTCTGCTTTCTACAAATCACCTGCCTTCCATGTACAAATAAATTGTTTTACCAGGTGCAACATAATTGCTGACAGGATTATGTTCGGATGCAGCATTTTTTTGTTCTAATGAATGAAGCTTCATATTTATGAACTGTGTTGGAGTTGGCAGAAAGGGGATGATGACTCTCACAACACAGACTGAGGTTCAAATCCTGAAGCACTTTAAGGATGTTGTGTTTCAAGTCAATGGGGACTTGACCAAAGAGGCCTGCTGACGGCTCTTGTGAAGCTGTACTAAGGCAGAGCAGTGCTTCGAAATGTGTCTTTATTATTAGATTTTTGGGGAATTTAGTTTTTGAGGCAATATAGGAAGTGGATTTCAACTGAATTCTATAATGAAGCTCGTGCATAAATTCAATAAGTACCATCTTTATTGTTATTTGTAAAGATGTACTAATCCTGCTGATCTATGTTCTTGATCTTTTCCACTGTCGGAATCACTCGTACATATCCTTGCCATCACTACACTTGCACAATGATGTTCTGCTCGGGGTTTTTCAGGAAATCCGTTTCTTGTCCCTGTTCTTTAAAGATCACTGTAATTCTCTCATTGTACCTTTAAGACCTCCTCCTCCCCATCCTAATCCGCCCAGCTTTCCTGGGAGCCTCAGCTGAAGGTTTCATCAGTCATCCACCTACTCTACTCTACCACCTCCAGTTTCCACGCTCGGGGGGGATCCTGTCCCATCTCTTACCTTCATTTGGGACAGCGCTTCATAAAGTGGTTTCTCATCTCAAACTGTTTTACTCAAACTGTCATTACCTTAATAAATATTGTTATTCACTTAATGATCCCACTTAATTGAAATCTCATTTGGAAGTAGATGATGGCTCTATTTGTGTTTCCGTCACAGACATCTCTGGTCCGTGTGCCTGGATTTTTATTTAAATCAACGAAAAGGCGCACTTTTCCACTTTTTTTTTTCTTAAAGTATGCTGTGTTTGGCTTTATGGCAATATGTGTTGTCAAATTGGCTGGATTTTGTAGAAACGTAAAACCATGCTCTTCACAATGGCCTTATCTGCCTGAGCAGGACATTACAACTATTTGCTATTGGTGTCACCTTCTCCAATAAAGAAAGGGGGAACCATCGTTAAAGCTCACAATGTGGTATGTTTGTTACCGTTTGGCCCAGACAGAGAAGTCATCATTTATAGGGAATGACATATTTACTGTCGTGTTGTTTTTTTCTGTGGAGATAAACATTCTACGGCTGGCGGAGGATACTATTTCTTGCCAAGATGGACAATCTGTATTACAATCTGTGCAGTGCACAGGTGCATGTAATGCAAGAAGACACGGGACAGACTGGATCTCACTTACTTAAAAATTCAGTACCACTAATGACTCTTTATGTAACAACCATGCAGACAATGGAGTCTCTGAGACTAAACCTGAACTGAGTTAGAGCCCATGAAGCCTGATGCAATCTGCAAGCCCTGCTGTGACGTGAGGGTGAAAGGGTTTTCATCTGGCTTGATGTCGGGGAGAAAAAGGCCAAAATCCCCAAAAGAGCTGCCTTTTAAAACGGAGGCAAAGGACATACAGAGGCATAAACAAAATATGCAGACATAATAAGACACCTCAGAGGCCCCATATTGCTGTGCATCTGTTCCCACTTCAGATTTAGATGAAGACAATGTTTGTAGATGTTTGAAGTTGACATTTTCATCATGGCTCCCAGACAGACATCTTTCAGCAGTGCAAGGAGAGGTTGAACAGGATATTTTTGGAGGGTATACCGACTCAGAACTGCCTCTAAACTTAAACCTCAGTTCCACTTTCATGTCGTCTTCTCCCTTTTGGAGAAATCTACCCTGTGTGAATAGAGAGTGTAATAAATCCTGTCGTTATTTTGAGGGTGTGAGGAGGGATGGAGGTGATCGTTGTGCCTCTCGGGGACGGACTGATGCCGCATTATTTTGTGGAGTCTTTCAAAGTCTATCTTATTTTATTTTTTTCTTCTGCCCTCTATTTCTCCCTTTCTGTCTATTTTTTTTTTCTTTCCTTCCCCTGGCAGCTTGTTTCCTGACACACTCTGCTTCCATCCCTCCAGCTTTTCCTTCCTGGCAGCACAGGCATCCCATTCCTCTTTTATCAACCTGACATCCATCCCTCACTACATGGCCTCCTGTGACAGCCGAGAGTGCTTCTCTCCTGGTTACAGCGGAAATCAGGGCTGATATGCACGAGTCTTTGCAAAAAATACATTAATTTGAGTAATTTAATATTCGTTCAAACTCGCATTGAAGTCAATCTTCAAATGTAAGTATTATTCCACCTAAATGAGTTTCGAGAACAAGGTATCTGATCAAGCTAATCATTCAATTTAGTTTTTTATGGTAATCCTCTGGCAGGTTATTCTCATCTTACTCTTTTATCAGATGTTTTGCACTTTTGTTGTATATCCATATTACTTGATGTCAAGCTAATTTGCATACTTGTTGCATGCGTAATTTGCACTGAAAGTGTTTTACAACATTATGGGTAAATAAGGCAACAATTCTAATGAATGCACAGCATAGCAGTGGATTCACTTTAAATAAAATATCACACTGAGAGGGAATATAAGAAGGGTGATGAATCATTTGAACCCAGAGCTCTTCCAGACTGTCTACCTTGATTGACTCGTTAATTTTAGATACTGGAAACTGATGGTCATTCTCCTCAGTAATTAGAAACATAGACAACCTTGTACTAATTTATCTGCTTCAATCATTTAAGGATGGATAACATCAGAGCAGAAATAGCAGACTGTTCAAATGCCATATAAACTCTGCAGGTTTGCACTAAATAATACATAAACAAGACCTAATTGTGTGCGAGCAGCTCTGCGAGGCTGTATTGAGGCACAGCGTTGCTTTGAGCTAAATACTAGCGTGGTAATATTTTCACTGTATGACAATGCTGACATGCTGATGTTTAGCAGGTAAATTGTTTAGTGACCATTTTAGTTGAGTGTTAGCTAACTGATATTTTTTTTATTTACAATAACAGGAAGAAAAAAAAACATAAATTTCACATTTGCAAAAACTCGTTACCACGTACACATGCGATTGTGCACATGTGAAACGTGTATCTTGCCCATGGGAAACAAGTGGTTTTGGAACATTTTCATTTTGTAATGTGTGAAGCCCATGTAGATGTCCATGTGAAAACTTTTCCACATATTTCCCCCATGTTATCATATTGCAACATGTGATCACGTGTGTCCCATGTGGGAAAACATGGGAAACGTGTTTTGTTTTGTTTTTTTTCTCTAAGGGAGTATTCAGTCATAAACCAAAATGATGGACAATAGATACAAAAAGTGAGAGGATTACTAAATGATTTGATCCATCCTTAGGGGGCCATTATCGTGTGAATAAAATTTCATTGCAGTCTGCTCAACATTTGTCGAGACATTTTACAGCAAAACCAAAATGTCAGTTTCTTGGTGGCACAGTAACTTAATAGATCAGGAAAGTCATCATGCTGTGGGTACTAAATTCTATAATGTTATAATCGTAATTCCTATTTAACAGACTGACCAACATCGTTATGTGCTGCCACTAAAAAGTGAGGAAATGTCATCACTTTTACACAGAAGACAGTTTTTAGTTTTATTCCATTGCCCTTGTTTATCTTGTATTTCACTGGATCTAGATCTTGGAATAAATTCAACCCAGCAGCTAAACACATCCCTGTTTAAAAGTGCTGCTACAGATGTCAAACAATGACACTCTTAATGATGTGTTTTGTGAGGACATTTCCCAATTTTAGCAATGGTGCTGAATGGATGTTTCCCAAACAAAAGCTGGAAAGGTATTTACAACAAGAAAGATTCCTGGCTCTGCAAATGCACTGCTGTTAATCTTTAATTGGACTCAAAGAGGATTGAAAACTATTTTTCTGGCATCAGCATCAGCAAGCATCCGGTCTGCCAGCACAAGACGGAGACTAAGAGAGAGAGAGAGGGGATTTGGCGTCTCTGCCAAAGCAGACTAGGAGGTCCTAGTGCAGAGTGAGCACAAATCTGGCAGGGGAGTGATGAGCTACACAAAACCAAGTCACACAATAGTGCAACCTGTGTGTTGTTATTTCAGAATTTAGACGGCACTGTTGGGTATTAGGTATCTAGGGAATATTTCCACAATGAAGTTTCTCAATTTAGCCAAAGGACAGGAAAAGTGTTTTCTCTGAGAGCATACGAACAGTAGGCAATCAATTCCTACTCGATGCCACACAATACAACTAAAATGGTTCCTTTCAGCCTCAAGGTGCACATTCTTTTTGTTCACTAATAGTGTGAGAGAACTGACATCAACCATCAGCCTGACATTGTACCTCCACCAGAAAGAGAGATATGCGAAGGAACTATTCTTCACACGGTAAACAGGGTCATAAACTGTCCGTAGAAGAGGCAATTATTTCCTGACTTGACACCGCAACCCATTTCACCCAATCAAACAGCAGGAGGAGCCGGCAGCCGTGGTTTTACCGGCTGCTAACTAGGTTAGCTGTGCTGCTAATGCAGGCCAACTCTGCCACGCCAAATTGGTCCAGGAGTGTGAGTGTGGCTCTTTCCAAACCCCGAGAGCCATCTGATGTTGCTCGGTGGGACCGGCAGGAGTGGCTTCTCTGGTCTGGGTTAACTAGCAAGCCAGCCAGGGGCCCCTGCCAAGTGTACGTGATGTACTGGCCAGTGAGAAAGCTGATGCAGGCTGCTTTGCATATGTCCCGGTTTGGCCCTTTTGTTGGCAATACAGACTTAATATTGAGCTTTCCCTTACCTTTTATGCCTAGTGTTCATATCATTACCCTGTGTGCTGCAGAACTGCCGCGAAATAATGGAAAACTGGTTCACTATTTACATTTGGAGTTTGCTGTTGTGTAAAAATGCAACCCCAGGTATATGCATGAGAAGGGGAATAATGCAAACAAGGGAAATGGAGCTATAAAGATGGAGAGGATTTGATGAAAATGTGATGAGCATGTGTGAAAGGCAAGAAATAAACACAGGCCGAACCAGCTTTAAGCGCTAAGGGCTCCAGCTCTATTACTAAATCAATGTATCTACTTCCACCATCACAGGTTCAACTTGACAGCAAGAGAGCTTCTTCTGATCAAACGGAAAGCAGCAAAGGGAATATCTAATACGCAAATAATCAGCTGCTATCCAATGCATCATGGGAGTTTGTTTCTGACAGACACCAGGTATGCTAATCGCAGATGTCAGAAACCATGAATGGAGGTAATTTATTAGGCAAGAACAAAAACAAAAAATATGACAGTTTGTTTGCAGGGACATTTTGACTTTTGAGGTCATTTACCATGAACCATTCCAGCAAAATTATCTGATAAATATTGAATTATGTTGCCATGTTTTTTTTTTTTTGTCATTTCATCTTTCTTGTAGTACAGTATTTGAAAGGACATTCCCCACAGCTGAAGATAAATTAACAAAAATTATGTAAAAGACAAAGAAGTGGTGGAAGTAGACACAGGATAGAACAGAGTGACAAGTCCTACAAAAAGTAATTTAAGGGAGGTGGCAACATGCATGTTAGAATAAAATAAAAAATAGATGCATTCACGGTTATGACCAGTGAATAGTTATGTTTTATATAATATATTTAATTAGTTTATTATTATTATTGATGCAATAGGCAGAATTTTAACATTGTGGCTCATTGAAGTGAATCATATTTTGAATCTAGAATGCATTGCACGTATTCAGTGTCAACAGTTCTGATTTTTACAATCTGTAATGAACATAAAAAGGACAATATTTCCCTCTGAAATTGGAAATACTGGTGTAATACTGTACATAAAAAGTATATACAAGTACAGTACTTGGTATTTTATATCACTGACTATAACTGAATAATTTATTAATTTACAGACTTGAGTTGCTGAGTTACAGTATATTGTAAGTTTAATAAGATATCATATGCTGCTCCATTCATGGAATACTTAGCTCAGATGAAATCCCTGAAAGCACAGTGTCACAACTAATTACAGTGCCAGTGTATTTTGTTCAGACAGCTCAGGCAGTGGTGGAGTTCAGTTGGCATTCAATTCCTTCATCAGGTGAGTTGACCAGAATCACCTTTCATATTTACCGTAATGGTCCAAGGGACGGTAGTTCGTCCTGCACATATCTTGGCACAATATTCAGATTCACAACAACAACATTCACGGGGATAAAGGTGCATTAGCTGTATTCATTCTTTGACATGCATTCTGCATCTTTTGAAATTAAATTAGAACGTGTTTATTTCATGACAATAGCCCAGGACTCGGAAGAGCTACTGCTGTCATAGCCACGAGCAATATGTTTTTGTTCATTTTCCAGAGGACAGCCACACCGAGCATGCTAATAAAAGCGGAAAGAACCATGTATCACAACAACAGGCCTTTCAATATCCTTCTCTGGAGGAAGACTCCCTCCTCTGTGCAGACCTCTGTGCATCTGCTCTGATTGTTTGTAAATGATGGCAGCATTGATTTCAGCCTCACATGGGATTTTCAGTGTCCATGTAATTTGTTTGAAGGGAAGGAGGTAAAATGGGAGAAAAAACTGGTAATGGAGGTGGAAACGGAGAGATAAAAGGCAGCCCACGCAGAGACTACTATACTGTATACCAGCAAGCCTACTTTGAAGCACATTTAGTGGCACACAGGCATAAAACAAAACGGCTATGACAGCATTGCAAGATATTATGGACATCCTCTGGACTTGGAATGAGCAAAACAATATGGTACACGTGAATAAAATGAATCTGAACAAATGCAGATATAGAATTGTAGAATGTAATTCTTTTTCTTTTTAAATATTTAGCTTTTTTTTTTTTTTTTTTTAATAAAATGGGTATGCCACATTTGGGTTAAAAACACTGTTGTAATTATGAGATTGGAACTGAAGCTTGTGTTCATGGCATGTGGATGTACTGCCATCTGTTGACTGAAATCACCATTCACACTTTAGTTTGCAGGCCCTGGGAGAGCTCACACTGGAAATGAGTTTTAGTCTTCTGATGTTTTTTTTTACAATGACGAAAAAAGAGAATATTACCTTAATCGCTTGATTACCAAATTTATGATTTAAAAAAAAAAGTAGAATTCAAGAGCAAGACAGCCAAAAGTTGTCTGCAATGATGTAGCCTATTGAAAATGGGAAAAAAAATAGTCAAAGTTAATAGCCTTTGACATAAAGGTAGATCATTTATTTAATGCCTTGGAAAAGAAGTTGCACATTCTGTATGTATATACACAACATAATGTTATTGTTATTTAATTTTTATTTAAATTTTTGTTTTTATTTGAATTTGCAGGTTATGTACTTAAAATTACTTGCCTACTTTCTGTTGTATTTGAGTATTTTTTGGGGGAAACCGGAGCGCCTGGAGTAAATACAAACACTGATTTGATTAACATACAAACATGCAGGTGGCTATATCTGAGATGTTAGAGCGGGTTATCCACTATGTGCAAATGGATGGCAGGGGGGGGGTTCCTGTCAACATGTGTCTGCTGGTGGAAATAGGTGTATGGGAGTCTTGTCTGTTAGCAGAAACAGGTGTATTGTGGGATTTTGTCAGCTGCTGTTTTTTTTTTTTATTGGCAATGGGTGGAAGGAGCATTATTGCCATACTCCGGAGTTTGTTGTAGTTTATATAGTTTTTGATGTAATGAGTTTTGTCAGTACTAAATCTGGGCAGTGGTTCACATGTCTGCGCAGTGCTGCACCAGCGCTTCTCCTCGTCTAAATGAAATTACGGAATTTGTTTCGGGGCCCCTGCAGTTTTTGAAAAGTTCTGACTCCACATACTACTGTACACGTCTATCCTCTTCAGCAAATCGTTCTGCAGAGTTCACTGCTCCCTCATGTTCTTCCCTTTTCAGCTGCTCAGCACGGGAACGTTTTTCTGCTGCGAGAGCAAAATTGGCGTTGCAAATTTTGATCTTTTCTTCTCTCTCCCTGCAAGCCTTTTCCTTCTTTACAGAGAGATACAATTATCAGCCTTAAATTGGACCCGTTTCCAGTCCCGGCTGTTCTTTTGCTCTGCCTTCTTCTCTTCCTTTTGCCTTATCTTGGCCTCTCTATTCTCTGATACTAACTTGAGCGCTGTGGCTCTTTTCTCTTCCACGTTCTTCCTCAACTGCTTTTTGTCTTTGGCTCTTTGCTCAGGCATCTCTTCAGGTAGTTTATCTTCCTTGAAAGCCATCATGGCAGCCTGCCCTTTCTTTGTGACTTCTAATTTCCTTGAGACTATTTCTATTGGAATCAGGTGCTGTCTCAACTTTTCAACTTGGATCATTTTCCTTTGCTGAAACCTTCTTTCTAAGTCTGTCTGAACATGTTTTGTGTGATCATCTTGCTCACTGTTTTTGTGCCTCCTTTTCTCTTTTAATAATGGAGAAAAAAATTGTGATGAAGCCATTTTGAAGAAAATTAGGTCTCAGATGTATATGCAGTTAATGTTGTAAGAAGTTTTCCATAAATTGTACGCAGAATTCTTTTATGTAAATCTCTCTAAATGTATTTAGTATTTTCTACTATAGCTGCAAGTGTCTATAAATATACTTCTGATGTTAGTGACATCACTGCTTTAATCTACATAAAACTGTAATCTTAAAAGTAACTAGTAGCTAAAGTTGTCTGGCAAATGTAGTAGAACAAAAAGTAGACGATTTTCCTCTGAGATCCAGTAGAGTAGAAGTATAAAGTTACATAAAATGGAAATACTCAATTGAAGTACAAATACCTCAAATTTGTAATTAAGGACAGTACAACAGCAAACATACTGCACCAATGGTATTTACAAAAGGATTAATATCAAATCTGAGACGTAGAATTTCATAAGAACCGGCCTGTTTTTGTTGTACTCTGTTTAATGGTTCTGCAGCCTGATATCCAGGAAATCAGTATACAGATACAGTACACGTGATATACTTCTGTCCAACCCCTCATTGTTCATTCAAACATAACCTTTTGACTGTCAAAAATCATCCTTAGTCTTAGAGAAATATGTCAGAGATGATGCTTTCATTGTTTAACATATTAAGTATGATTTTGGATTATGATACAAGTGTATATTATTATACAAAACACAGTGCCCATTCTTTTCTTCTTTTTTTTTTTAAAGACGTAAAATATCTTTTCACAATCACTGTGCTCCAATAATTGAAAAACATGATGTCTTGTAAGTGATCTGAGGAGAAAACTTGTGGCATTATATCGTCATAAAACCTATACATAACTAATTTCTGACAAACATTTTGCTCATTCTGAACCTAACACATTGCTTACAGTGCTCTACATATGATTCATTGTTTTGAAGATCTGAGAGATTGTAATACATAACACTTTTGTTCATTTCAACACTGAACACAAAATTATTAGGAAATAAAGTTAACGGATGGATGAAAAATAGGACATTTTCGTAAAAAAAAAAAAAAAAATCAACTCAAAAATGTGTAGATGCACTTTTTCCTCGCCATCCAACAATCCTCATCCGTCATCATTCATATTGAATATGAGTTTGACTTGAGTTGAACGAAACATCTGGATTGTACGGAAACATTTTGAGTCTTCTTTTTCAGAGATATACAAATTTGACTGCACGTATTCTGTTGTTCTTCTAACGCAGCAAAAAGTTTCATTTTTCAGAAACGACAACTTCCAGTGTTGTGTTACATCAGCAAAAATGCAGGAAAGATGCACGATGTGGGATCTTAACCAGTGGCTATCAGAGTGAAGACTGTTTGGTGATGAGGACTGTCTCTTCTATTAGGTCCATGTATTTGCTTCCCAGGGTCTATTATACATGTCACTTGTGGCACGCTTAAATTTCCAATCCCACAATGCACAACGCGAGCAGCATTAACGACACAAGGCTTAGAGTGGGCGTGATTGTAGATGCTTTACCTGAAGAAGAAGAAACGGTGTGAAACAAGTGGATAAAGAGGACAAAAAGTATAAATCAATCATTTATTTGCTTTAGTCTCACCCTTAATCCTGATCTTCCTGACCGGGCCGTCTCCTCCTTCATAACGGCCGCGCACCATTAGTTCATAGTCGCCAACCTGAGGCATGGGGAAGTCCATGAAGTGCCACCCAGTGATGTAGACCTTCCCGTAGATGTAGCCTGTCTTTCTGAACATGACCTGTGGAGTGGAGTGAGAAATGTGGAAGATTTTCAACATTTGTCTGAGCTTTGTTTTATTATTAGGCTAAATATAACACAGCAGAGCTTGTACCCACCTTGTAGTACAGGGGGAAGGAAATATCGCCAAACCAGTCGTACTGGATATGATCCCACCACACATACAACCACTGTCCTGTCCAGCTGACATAGCGCCACATCCTGGGAGGCTCTGGTGGCGCTGTGAACAAATGATTTATTTAGCGCCACATGTATATTTGCATATTATCATATACATTACTGTAGGTGTTTTTATTGTCCATTTGACGGGGAGTTATAGGTCTTACGTGGCCTCTTTGTGAACATCTCGCAGTGTTCACCAGGGGGTCCCATGCCTGCCCCATTGAAGGCCCGAACCTCAATGAGGTAGTGTGAGTCTGGCAGCATGTTCTCCAGCCTGGTCTGATTGACAGCGGCAGGAACAAATATACGATGGGCTCCCGGCTCTGGATCATCATACTTTCTCCAGTATTTCACCTGGTTAGCAGGAAACGTGGTTTTTGAATCTGCTTGTTAATCGGAATCGCTTGAATAAACGTTCAAAGCAATGGTGTTTTCAGTGCACTGAAAGCTAATCAACACTGACATCAAGGCCGAAATACTGTATAGTGGCAATGTAATATTTCTTTGAGTGCCAAGTTGAGTCACTGGCTCACGACTCATCTCTATTCTATTCTATTCTATTCTATTCTGCCGTCATCCTGTTGCCGTAGCGACCACTACTACAGTCACAGTTTAGTTACCTGATAATTTTTTATTTAAAAGTAACAATACATTTACTGTAATGTAAACTACTCATTATATTTTAACTCGTGTGGGCTCTGAATAAGTTTACCAGATTTATTACCGTGTTTTATCCATTACAAGCTATCAAAGGCCAGCTGCTGTCCTTAACCTGTATTTGAGATGTAATTAGTTGTTGGGATTACATACATAGTAAAGGCAAAAGAGTGCAGTTCATCTTTACCATTAAGTAACTATGACAGCTTTTCAGTCCACACTCAGCTTATTCATTTTTCACTTTTTGGTAGCTTGGCATTGTCACCAAAAAGTGGACAAATATCTAGCAAAATTTTGCAAAACCATGATCGACATAGTATGTTAATGATTAAAGCTATATATATATATGTGTGTGTGTGTTTGTGTAGAGGTGTGCTAGAAATCGTCAGTCATTGTGTTAGTGGTTCTGTACCTGGTACCCTTCAATGTACTGCTGTAGGCCTGTTCCAGTGTCGACCACTGGTAACCACCACACGAGAGCTTCAGTGGAGGACACCGGCCTCGCATAGACGTCTGTCGGGGATTCAATAGGTACTGGGGAGGACAGAGAAGAAAGAAAAGCGTGGCCAATAAAATTGTAACTAAATCAAAATATTTGAACAAACCGTTTACCATTAACGTCATTTAAAAGTGAAGCCATGCACATAATATCCTCACCGTCTCTTGGGTAGTAGATGACTTTGGTGATACTGTAGGGCCCGTCTCCTTTCACATTAAAAGACTTGATCTTCACTTGAAACTCTCGCACCTGGAAGTCTTCCTCGGTCGGAATGAAGCTGGAGTCTCTGTGAACATATCGTCTCGTCTCGGGGTCCGAGATGGTTTCGTACCACCAGTCGTAGCCATCGTGAGCCTTGAACGCCACAATGTAGCCAAACTTCTTGCCGTAGAAATACCATGGCTGCACAGGCTGAGGGTCGCAATTGGAAATAGTTTGTAGTAAACCAAACGATGAAAGTGTTAAACTTGTGACTGCGAGGCTCAAATGGAGACACCCACCTGCCATGTGATGACAATCTCACCTTCTCTACCTCCATATCCTGCCACATCAGTGGGAGAAATCACTGGAGCTGAGCAGAAAAGGATAGGCATCATTCGTTGTTGTATTTTTATGACATCTCCCGTAGGACAGAGTCACAAATAATCTGGGAGTCCTTACGAGCATCCCAGGTCTTGATCTTGAGGGAGGGAATACTGGCCTCTCCAGGGCCATACTCGTTGGTAGCAATGATCCTAAACTGATACTCCATCCAGGGGTACAAGTCTGTCACCTCTGCCTTCTCCACAGTGCCGTCAAGAAAGGTTGGAGCTGAAGGACACAAAGAGATCACGGAACATATTCATTTGTTTCGGGGCCTGTACAAAGACAAGGATGCTCTAGTTTACCTCATCTGTGGAGGGAGTTAGCCCCCCCCCCTCCGCTTGCTGCAGTACTCACAGGTGCTGGCGTCACTCCAGTCGTCTTCATTAAGAGCCCAGTAGTGCCTGGTCTGAATGGTGTAGTGGAGAATGGGGCTGTTGTGCTCTGATCCTTTAGTCCACAGCAGCTTCACCCATGTGTCCCCGATCTCGTCAATCCGGATCACACCAGGAGGCCCGGGAACACCTGCAGTTTGGTGACCGGAGAAAAATGAAGATACATGGACAAATGTGTGAAGAGGTGTATAAAAAGTACCAACAGCAACAGCTTTTAACAAAACGAAGACTAATCACACTTATTCTTTGGTTTCACTGATTATTTTTGGGATATCAATGTCAACCAAATTGCAATACAAATGTAAACAGATTGTTGGGGATTCGACCCCTGAAAACCTGGTGTGAGGTGAAATTGACCACTACAGGGTTCCGGTCAGAGAAAACACAGACATCTGTTTGAGTCACGCTTTACTGACTGAAGTCTGGCAGTACAGTATATTGGTGCAGTATTGTAACATGGTGACGGTGAGTTTCTGAAATAAACAAAGAAAACGAATTACAGAACCGAGTTATTAGAAATAGTAAACCTTAACTAAAGTACTAATGAACATAAATACACAGTAATACAGGCTCGCTAGCCAGGTTAGCCACTTAGCTAAACGTCGGGCTATTATTTGATCACCTAATTCCTTAACAAACGCTTCCTGACAATCCATGCACTTAACTGCATGATTGCGCAGCAGATGCGTACGGTAAAACCGGAAGCGGAAACGGGCCGCGACGTCAAAATAAAAGCGTTTTTAACATTAACGTCCCGGTTTGTGAAGAATTCGCAACACAGAGGCCAAGATTATTATGTTACCGACCGACAACTTTGAGGTCAGCATAAGCGGCGTCCTTGTCCACCACGGTCTGAGCTGTGCAGGTGTAGCGACCTTCGTGCCAAATCTGAGCGTTCTTTATTCTCAGGTCTCCAGTGCCGTCCTCACTCTGACCAACAGAAAGCAAAAAGAAATAAAAGTGGACGTTATTCTTCATTAGGTCACACATTTTGAAACGGAAGTCTTTGCTGAGGCCCGAAAATGCAGTATGCAGAATTTCAAACCTATAAACTGTGCTGCAGTAAGCCATCTCCCTACCATAACGCGTTCGTAGTGCTGCCACTCGGCGTCGAAGTCGATGACTCTGAAGTCTATAGCCCAGATGAACGTGATGTCCAGCATGGGGTCATATGAAGCAGTGCAACTCAGAATCACCTCGTCACCAACCGTAACCTCCGTGTCCTCAGGTGCTACTGTGAGGCTGGTGGCCTCTAGGTAAAAAAAAAACCAACCACAAAAAACATCACAAATTAAAATCATCACACAAGTGCAAGATTTAGATATATGAACGAACACACTGACCCGTGATGGTGAGATAACCAGAGCTGTTGGCCTTTCCTCTGTCATTCTCAGCAAAGCAGTTATAAAGGCCCTCGTCATTTTTGGTGGCGTTAAGGATCTGCAGACTCCCATCAAACATGATGGAAATGCTAAAAGTGAATGTAATTAGTTAAGGTAAGCTGAACTAACATGGAGAAGCACTTAAAAAAAAAAATCCCATAGAACACAATAATAAAGTGATCAGAGGAAAAACAGGGGTAAAGAGGTTTCTTATCGCAGTCTCATTTGCTGACCGTGAATTGTTGAAGAGGAGCTCTTTGCCCTTTGTCCAGGTGAACCGAGGTCTTGGAGCCGCTCTTGGTTTACACTCGATCACCACACGTCCATCTTTAGCTCCAAGAAGCTGATTTTTAATTGGGTTGAATTCAAATGTTGGAGCACAGGCTGGAGGGAGGTTGGAAGTATAATTTTGTGTTTAGGAACCGTTTCATGTTAGATCACCGCTGCAATCCAGTCCTTCAACTCTTTTAAAGCATGTTTGAACATTTCCAAATATACAATAAATCAGTGGGAGTGCAGTTCTTTTGAGAGAGCTCACCGATGACTCGCAGCTCAGCGTTGGCGTACTTGTTGCCCCAGTAGTTCTCGGCGATACACTGATACATCCCTGAGTCATCAAAAGTGAGACTGGAAAACTTCAGCTCACCTTTCCCATACTAAAAAAAACAAACACACAAACACAACCCAAACGTGTGCTTCAGTAATAATTTCATACCCGATATCCCCCAAATCCCTTAACTGTAAGTAACAAAAAGAAGAGCCGTTACCATATATCCATCTTTGTACCAGCGGATGAAAGGGAAGGGTTTCCCCGATGCCACACAGCGCATGGTGTGCTCTGAGCCAATGTCGATCTGAGTGTTGTTAATTGTCTCCGCCCACTCCGGAGCAGCTGGAAATATAAAGAGGGCCCTTTTGAATGTTTCTATATGACAGACGTACAGGTCTGAGTTTTTGCAGGACATAACCTCCGATGTAATTTAAATCAATTGCACGCCACACATTTTACTTACACTCCACATAGAGCCAGGCCTTGTGCCAGTCCTTTCCTTTAGTGTTGATGGCTTCACACTCATATCCTCCCACATCTTCATACTGTACATTGTACAGATGAAGCACGGCTCCCGACTCGCTGATTTCATGATTTGCTGGGAGGTCTGTGTGCTCCACCTTCCTCCAGACAATCGAAGGGATGGGACTGAACAGGCACAAAGATATTGTGTTGTTATGATACATGTACAAATGCACATACCAGCAACACATCCATTCATGTGAAAAATAAGTACATCCAATTGAGATTGTTGGCTTTTTTTTTTTTTTTACATGGACAAGCAACCATCTGATTCTTGTTGAGACCGTGCCTCCAGATAAAGGTTATGTACTTGAAACACCGTTTTAGTCATGAACTCAACAAAAATATCAGAAGTCATATTCTTCTGTGGAAAAATGAACTACACCCTTAGAAGCTAGCATTGCCACCTTTAGCAAAAAAAAAAAAAACTTTACATAACTGTCTATTAGTTTCTGGCATCGACTCGTCCATGCAAAACTCCTGGAGTTGAGGTGAGATTTTCATGCATGTACTGCCCCTTTTAAATTTCAACATTTTAATGGAATTCAAATCTCAGTTTTGAAAAGGCCATTTCATAACCCTCCATTTCTTCCTTTTGAGACAGTCTTTGGTGGATTATCCTGTTAAATGGGTCCACTTTCGGTTCACCTTGAACAGATGATGTCCTATTATCATCAAACATTCTTTGATATTATGCAGAATTTAGATTAATGACTGCAAGCTGCCCAGTCTAGACAGTGAAGCAACCCAAAACCATAAGACTTCCACGGCCATGCTCGGTCTAGGCCAAACATGTTGTTACAGAGGCCAGATGGCTCTCTTGGATTCGTCTGTCTAGAGCACATTATTCCAAAAGGCCTGGTCCTGACCTCCTGTTTTCGAAGTTATTTTTGCACAGCAATGGCGGACGTAGTTTTGCCACGTGACTGATCTGTTTTCAATTAATTGAAATCATGAAAATGACAACAAAATGTCAATCTTGTGTGTCATTTGTTTGAGTTTATCAAACTTGTCCATTGTCAAAAAAAGGCAACAATTTCCCATTACTTTTTAACATGTCTATATTAACATGAATCCATACCTACGGTATGGGAAAGCGTACATGTCATATAATCCTTAAATCCATACATTTTAACAAACATTGGCTCAACTAATAAAAAACGTACTTTCCAAGAGCAAAGCACTCCAAGGTAATATTAGAGGCCAGCAGGGCAGTAGTGTCTGGGAACTTCACTCTGATGTCTGCAGGGTACTTTCTCTCCTCGCCTGAGACAAAAAAAAAAAAAAAAGATCATTTATTATACAGAAAATATAATGAATAATTTATTGTTCAGCTGCAGCACAGTGACTTACCATCTTCGGGGGGTAAAGGGATGAGTGGTATGAACTTGGAGAAGACACTCTTCCCGATGATGGGACTGGAAACGAAGCAGGAGTAGTTTCCTGCGTCCTGAGCTTCCACCTTTGAGATGTACAGGTTGCCCGTCTTCTGGGAGACAAATCGACGTCGGTCTGTGTACAGGAAAATCGGGAACTCGTTGTAGATCCAGCGGTAGGTCACCTCCTCTGAAAAGAAAAAGACAGCGGGACATGGACGAGTTGCTTCTGTTTGCAGCACTAAAATGTACTTTGAACACTGAATCCAGACTCGAATGAAAACGTGGTGCGACAGTGAACTCGCAGTTGATCATTTATTCACATTCATCGTTCGTTCATAATCATTTGCTCATCTATTCATTTATCTTCCAATAGCTTGATGCTTATGCGTCTACGTTTAAAGCTACAGCAATTTGCTCTGTTGTGTGAGCGTGCTGAAAAATGGAAGCTTTGCGTAGGTCAGCTGTATATGAGGGTATATAAGGGTCCAGATTCTTACATAAAGGAGTTGATTCAGGTCAGAAAAGATGTCTGAGTTTTATTTATCTATCTCGTGCTCCGTGTATAATTTATGCTCACGTTCTTGTTCCATGTTTTGAAGAGTTCCCATATATATATGATTTCCTACTAAAGGAACGAACATATTTGACATTGGCCAATGAAAATGAGTTTCTTTGTCCTCTATTTTTACTGTATTCTTGCGGGGGGGGTTTTCTGGACGATTCCTGATTGTCACCATATTTGTACAATATTTGTACGTTGTTAATGACCTGCGGGTGTTGTGGGGTTTTTCTTTCTTTTTTTTTTCAAGTTTTTACACGACAATAACACACATTTATTTTAGGCAATAAGACAATCTTGGCCGTTTAAAAACATTCACATTTCTTTCTTTCTTTCTTTTCCAGACCATAATTTCTTCCCTTTTGTTATTTGCTTGATGTAACGGAATACTGCATCGTAGAAAATTCTACTTCACAATAGTGATGCGAGACATACGTGGCCAAACTTTCGGGGGGGCGCACAGCAGGACGGCTCCCTGTCCTTCTTTGACATACACTGGGTCTCTCTCCTCATCAGGAAACTCGCCCACAGCTGCACCGAAGACGACAACGTAACAAAGGGACAAAAAGGAAAGAAAAAAAACAAATGACGCGTTAAGGATGGAACAGGAAAACGGAACATGGCAAATTTAAACAAGAATGCAGCTCTGATATTCTTATTAAATAAATAATACATGTTTTGGTTAAAAGCTGTTCATCGTGCAGTATCACCAGAAACTCAAGTGAATGAACAGGCTTTAGTCCTGAAGGACCTCGGCGTCAACTGAGCGGGTGTTTCTTCTTTCATCCCCCCCCCAGAATTTTTTTTCTAGAAAATAGCCAATGGAATACATAAACAAATTTAAATCTATATGTATTAGTAGGCCTCCACATCAACAGCCTGATGTAATTATAAAATGCATAAATTGTCCCGATAATTACCGGACCAGGCAAGGAAACATTTAAAATCTTCACACAGGAGGAACAGATTCGAGTCAACTTATTGTCAAGAGTGGAATGAAGTTTCAGCCAGGCGCGTATTCGTTTTGTCAGAGATTTCAAAACACAATCCCAGACTTCAGTAAAAAAAAAAAAAAACACGTCTCGCTAGCTGTGATCAGCAGCAGGGGTTTTTACATGCTCACATCCAAACTTGACCCGGGCCTCTTTGCTGATGACGGTGCCGTAGATATTCCTGGCCACGCAGATGTACGTCCCGGCATGTTTCTTCTGCGTCGGGTTGGTGATGACCAGGTTCCCCCCCACCAGGCTGTAGTGCTCGTCGGGCTGCTCCATCAACTTGATTTCCCAATTATCACGGCGCCACCTTGCCGCAACGCAAATATCAGCAGGCTTATATACAACTTCTATACAACTTGTAGATGTCTGTACGGATGTCTGTAAGTTACCTGTATGAAGCCGGTGGGTTTGCGCGCGCCCTGCAGTTCATGGAGATCCTCCCGTCGGGCGAGTCTTCAGTGTAGACCACATCCACGGGCTCCTCCTCAAATATGGGGCCGTAGCCGGTAGCATCGTCTGACAAATTTAACAAAACGATTCGTTTTTGTAATTTTTTTTTAAAAAAATTTAATTTTAAATAAAATCACCCCAAGTGTTGTTGTTTTTTTGTTCCCATTGGGGAAACAAATAAGGTTAAACTCAACTCACCCCCAAAAATTCTGGGCTCGCCAAACAAGACGGCAGCTGGAAGAGCAGAAACATCGTTAGTGTTTTTAATGTGCTGAGGCGTGCAACACCTGATCCACCAGGAAGCATCGTTTTCTTGCCGCCGCTTCAGCGAGAGCGGGGCGGGATATTTTTAGGCGTCGCTCTTTCTCTCACCCGTGAGGCGGACGGAGGAGGAGAGGGCCAGCAGAAACAAAGCGGTGGGAGCCATCGCGGTCGGCAGACCGGCTCACTGCGGCCTCCTGAGGTTCGGCGGACGGACGGAGGGACACCAGCAGGAAGTCGATGGAGAGGGCATGAACTAGAGAGGGCACGGGAGACAAAAACATAAATGTTTTTTTTTATTCCGTTTAGCGTGATTTTGTTTCATTTATGGACAACAATTTATTCAACGCACTTGTGGAACTGTAGGATCTATCCTATAGTTCCTTCGATTCGTCCCTCGTGAGCAGCATGGATATATAAAAAAAAAAAAAAAAAGCATGAGCCCAGGATTGGTAAGAGGCCAAATAGGACGGGGATGAGTACAGTCATTTAACTGTCAGAACTCTTAATATACTGCCACATGCAGACGACGGAGCACAAGACAATCTCTGCCTCCACGTCTTTATTTTAGAATGAAGCGTGAGGCTTTTGCACGTGATGGAAGTCTTTCTTTAAAATAAGAATACGACATAATTTCGGGGTTATCGTAAAAGCAGGCTGCTTTTGTGGGAAACATTTGTGCTGGCCTAGGAAAGCCAACTAAAGGGATATTTGAAGGCTGCCGCAACGACAGCGCGAGTCGGGAGTGTGAAAACCGACGACTGCGTTACGTATAATCTGACCGTGTCACTGTCAATTGTTAATGTGACATTTACATTTCAGGCATTTACAATAGAAACCCCATTATACAGTCTGGTCCAATAACTACGACTGATGTTGTTATGGGATTAGCAGGTGGTGGAGTGTCAGATGCTCGTGCTAAATGCTACACCCCTCTGCCACCCATCACTTTGAACTGTTGTTCAAAATCAGATCCTGCAAAGTTCTATTTCTGATTTCTAACGACAACTGAATGCACGTTTTAATTTCGTTGTCATTTTAGAAACTAGAATTGGCGCCTCGTGGTTGTACTTCTCCGGCAACCAGTCGAGTTGCAGTTTACATCCATGTCAGACTTGCATGTAGCGAAGACTTCGAAAGAATTTGGTCAACGGAGCTGATTTTGACGGAAAGGTCGTCGCGACGACAGCAGAAGACGCTTCAAATACGGATGACGTTGCAAAGAAGCCGCGAATTGCAAAACGTGGATACTTCAAACGCATCTTCAACCCGACCGCACAGACGACCTACAAAATCACCTGTGCAAAAAGTTGACGTTTGTGCCACGTTTGGAAAAAAAAAAAAAAATTCACTCCGGGTGTTGGTGAGCGATCACTGTTCAAGAGCCTAGGGCAGACGTACAGACGGACGTACAGACACACTGTCACCGGCGCAGGGGCGCTAAGAACAAACAAACAAACAAACAAACAAACAAAAACGGCAACTACAGCCGGAGTTAGTGACAAAATACACCGGTTCGTTACTGCGGTGAGTGAGTCTACTTGGCGTTTTCTGCCGTCATAGATGAGTCCACACGTCATCGCAAAACCTTTTGAAACGAGTCTAAACCATCAGATTGAAGCTCGACTGATAATCTTCCGACAAGGTCACAGGGCATGGGGCTGTGATCTGGGAGAGGACACGAGGAAAAACGGCAATCTTCTATTAGGAATGTTTTTGAAACGCTAAAAGAAATATACTAAAACAATAAGTTCAGGGCACATACTTCTAAAAAAAAAAAAAAAAGAGCTTTACGAATTCCAACAAAACACAAGGGAAATGAAAGGTAAACTGCTGAGGTAAATATCTCTGGCAGCTTTCGCCTGACAACGAATGCTTGTATATCCTCGCAGAGTCGTTCTCGTTTGTGAGAGGAAGAGAGACGAGAAAAGGCAGCGCGACCATAAGGCACAATAATAAGGAAGAACAACAGGCCGGACAGCCCTCCTCCCCGTCATCCTCAGTCAACACACCCAGGATGGCGCTCATCCGCCCGCAGAGACTGCAGCAGAGACTTCCTCGCGGGCTCTCTTGATGACTCAACACTAATATCAGCACAGTGCACCAGTGTTGGGCTGCAGCGCTCGTCTTGCAGTCGCACAGCTACGCAGAATGCCTTCAGCGTTATCTTTTGAAGCGAGACCTCCTCTGCATCCTCGCGCTGGTATTACAGCATCACGGGTCAAATTGAAATCATGCAGATACATAAAAAAAAACTTCTTTTTTTTTTTTTTTAAAAGTCTAACTTTAACACAAAAGCTGTTATGATACTTTTAGATGGCTTTGGTTTTCTAGATTTTAGTTGTCCCACTCTCATTCTGATCAATTCATGCGAGTGTGTTTTCATGCGTTTCCCCTGGCAGTAATCCCATCACAGATCCTCTTTGGACAGACCGGTGAAATTTAGGTCAGCACATGTATTAAGCCCAGTGTCTTAGCGACGGGCTGAATAACCATGTTTGCTGTGGTTTTGTGGCTGAAAGAAATCACATTTCAAAGCGTGGTTTGAAATGAACAAGAAGGACACGCTGATGAAGCTCGTTTTAATCTTGAGTTTACTTGTAGTTTACTTCAGATCATGAGAGGTTGAATATGACAAAATAGAGACGCATGAGACTAAATTGCATCAGTTGTTGAGGACGTGAAGAGAGAAGTCATCGCTTCACCTGACCACCACGTTGCCGTGTCCCTTTGGTAAATGTGTTTGGCATCTAGGGAAACCAGGTTGTTCCTGGACTCTCATCAATGTTGCGTTCCTCTGTTACAGTCCGGGAGACAAGGGGGAAGAAATGCAGTGGACGGGACGCAGACTGCCCTGCTCAGTGATGGAGCACATTTCTATATTGTTCATATTACTCGCAAGTGGAACTACATACAGGCCCAGTGCACATCACCTTATTTGCAGCAACAAACAACCTTCAATTTTCAATTGCTATTCAGAGCACATAGCCTACAATTGAATATCATTATTTGCTGTATTTAATAATAATTTAGACTTGCGTGACATTTCCATGTAGATGCCAGACATTTCAACGACAGCACAGCACGTAAAATTCCATTTCTGAACAGCATTTGAGTGACAGGGGAGGTGCCTTCTCGCCCGACACTCAATCCATCCCGCACCACGCAAGATGCCATGATGCATCCAACAGCCGCCTGCGCCCTTGACGCAGACAGTAGCCTGTTTGACACTTTCACCTTGCCTCTCCTCTCTGAATTCAGACTTTCTCCTTTTAAAGCGGGAGCGGGCTTTGACTAAAACTGCAGATTGAGAGACTAAACCAGTCTGTTATTAGACAAAGCTGGACTTTGTCGCGGTCGGTCGTCCCCCCCCCCCCCCCCCCCCCCAAAAAAAGCCCCAGCAGCCTCTAAAAGTAACTGCGTAGCCCCTTACATCACTTCACCCTTTAATGACGACTGAGCGACACCGGTAATGCACTGCTCTGCATTGCGGTACTACGATGCCGGTCCATTTCAGCGGAGCCCTGCAGAGCCCGAAAATCCCCGGTTTTCTTATCACCAAGGTTCAGACAGAAGAGCTACCGAGGTCATGCGCACACTTTGACGTGATATCGTTTCTTACCTTTGAAGCAGAATGGCAATTTTTTTTATTTTATTTTATTTTTAGTACACGGTCCTCTTGGCGCATCCGGATCCGAACCGCATCGTCCCGCAGAGCCCACCCGCCGGAGCGTCCCGTTCAGATGAACTTTTTCTATTGGATGACGCACGGGCAGTGAAACGTCATGTGTGGTAGCCGGCTGCGAATGGTCCACGAGAGAGAGAGGGAGGGAGGGACGGGCGTGAGCGTTGTGCTGCTGCGTCACAAACGAGGGAAACACAGTCATCGTGAAAAAGGATTTAAGTGAGCATTTATAAGAAACTAAACACACCAAAATCCTGGTGAACTAATGGATTACTTTAAAAACCCATCATTTGATCGGAAACAAAAACAAAACACGCAAGTACAAGATTGTAACTAGGTTACTCACTGCACCCGGACACACCCAGAATTGAATAACAATATTAAGTTATGTAAGAACAGTATGTCCTTAGGCAACTGGAACAATATGATGTGGACAAAGTGCCACAGTTAGTGCAGTCATGCAAGAGCGTAACCGTGGTATCGACATTGGGGGGTCCAACTGACATTTGGCCCCTCAGCTTTAGTTTTCCTCTTTGATCAGATAGATCGATAGATGGCTAGATAGATACTGATATATATATATGTATTCTCTCTATATATGTATTCTATATATAGAATATATATATATGTATTATATATATATATTCTATATATAGAATACATGCTATAGAATACATGCTATAGTATGACTTTTTGACCACATGCTATAGTATGACTTTTTGGTCATATTTCGGACGACATTAAAGAAATGACTTTTTTGTGCTATTTGTGTCGACATACTATAAGTATGACTTCCGTTCAATCTTTATCTGGCAACACAACAGTGCAGTTGTCAGTGTTGTCGTCTCACAATCTAAAGGTCTGCATGCAGTAGTTTGACTATTTGGTCATATTTTAGACGATATGCTACAGTCTGACTTTTTTTTATCATATTTAGGACGACATGCTATAGTATGACTTTTTGGTCATATTTCAGACGACATGCTATAGTATGACTTTTTGGTCATATTTCAGACGACATGCTATAGTATGACTTTTTGGTCATATTTAGGACGACATGCTATAGTATGACTTTTTGGTCATATTTCGGACGACATGCTATAGTATGACTTTTTGGCCATATTTCAGACGACATGCTATAGTATGACTTTTTGGTCATATTTCAGACGACATGCTATAGTATGACTTTTTGGTCATATTTCAGACGACATGCTATAGTATGACTTTTTGGTCATATTTCAGACGACATGCTATAGTATGACTTTTTGGCCATATTTCAGACGACATGCTATAGTATGACTTTTTGGTCATATTTCAGACGACATGCTATAGTATGACTTTTTGGCCATATTTCAGACGACATGCTATAGTATGACTTTTTGGCCATATTTCAGACGACATGCTATAGTATGACTTTTTGGCCATATTTCAGACGACATGCTATAGTATGACTTTTTGGCCATATTTCAGACGACATGCTATAGTATGACTTTTTGGTCATATTTTGGACGACATGCTATAGTATGACTTTTTGGTCATATTTCAGACGACATGCTATAGTATGACTTTTTGGCCATATTTCAGACGACATGCTATAGTATGACTTTTTGGCCTTATTTAGGACGACATGCTATAGTACGACTTTTTGGCCATATTTCAGACGACATGCTATAATATGACTTTTTGCTCATATTTCGGACAACATGCTATAGTATGACTTTTTGGCCATGTTTCAGATGACATGCTATAGTACGACTTTTTGGTCATATTTCAGACGACATGCTATAGTATGACTTTTTGGTCATATTTAGGACGACATGCTATAGTATGACTTTTTGGTCATATTTAGGACGACATGCTATAGTATGACTTTTTGGTCATATTTCAGACGACATGCTATAGTATGACTTTTTGGTCATATTTCAGACGACATGCTATAGTATGACTTTTTGGTCATATTTCAGACGACATGCTATAGTATGACTTTTTGGCCATATTTCAGACGACATGCTATAGTATGACTTTTTGGTCATATTTCAGACGACATGCTATAGTATGACTTTTTGGTCATATTTAGGACGACATGCTATAGTATGACTTTTTGGCCATATTTCAGACGACATGCTATAGTATGACTTTTTGGTCATATTTCAGACGACATGCTATAGTATGACTTTTTGGTCATATTTCAGACGACATGCTATAGTATGACTTTTTGGTCATATTTCAGACGACATGCTATAGTATGACTTTTTGGTCATATTTCAGACGACATGCTATAGTATGACTTTTTGGCCATATTTCAGACGACATGCTATAGTATGACTTTTTGGTCATATTTCAGACGACATGCTATAGTATGACTTTTTGGTCATATTTCAGACGACATGCTATAGTATGACTTTTTGGTCATATTTAGGACGACATGCTATAGTATGACTTTTTGGTCATATTTTAGACGACATGCTATAGTATGACTTTTTATCATATTTTGAACGACATGCTATAGTATGACTTTTTTTCATATTTCGGACGACATGCTATAGTATGACTTTTTTCATATTTCGGACGACATGCTATAGTATGACTTTTTAGTCATATTTCAGACGACATGCTATAGTATGACTTTTTATCATATTTTGGACGACATGCTATAGTATGACTTTTTGGCCATATTTCGGACGACATGCTATAGTATGACTTTTTTCATATTTCGGACGACATGCTATAGTATGACTTTTTGGTCATATTTCGGACGACATGCTATAGTATGACTTTTTGGTCATATTTAGGACGACATGCTATAGTATGACTTTTTTCATATTTAGGACGACATGCTATAGTATGACTTTTTTTATCATATATCGGACGACATGCTATAGTATGACTTTTTAGTCATATTTCAGACGACATGCTATAGTATGTCTTATTGGCCATATTTAGGACGACATGCTATAGTATGACTTTTTTCATATATCGGACGACATGCTATAGTATGACTATTTGGCCATATTTCGGACGACGTGAAAGAACTGACTTTTTTGTGCTATTTGTGTGGACATGCTATAAGTATGACTTCCGTTCAATTTTTGAAAGGCAACACAATAGTGCAGTTGTCAGCGTTGTCGTCTCACAGTCTAAAGGTCTGTGGTTCGATCCCTGCCTGGGACTTTCTATGTGGAATTTGCATGTTCCTGCATAAATAATAAGTAAAAGTAAAGTATGTCGTCCAAAATATGGACGATTAACTTATGCATGTTATCATGCATGTAGTCCATGATGTAAAACAAACATCATGTAGTCGTAAACGTGACAAAGTCACACTCCAAGCAAGAACATGCAATCCTCCACAGACAGAGTCCCAAGCCCCCGATCGAACCGAGTACTTCCTGATTGTGAGATGACAACGCTAGCAACTGTAAAATTGTGCTGCCTTTAGTGCATGTTTGTCTGACTTATATAACTTATATGACTTTTAAACATTTTATGGAAGATAGCACAGTGGTGCAGTGGTTAGTGTTGTTGCCTCCCAGTCAGAAGGTTCCAGGTTTGATTCTTGCCTGGATGTGGCTTTTCATCAAAGATGATAACATCATCCTTTCCAGAGCGAGTCTCGAACCTGCAACCTTCTGACTGGAAGGCATCAATGCCAACCACTGCACCATTGATCACTCTTCCATAACATGTTTAAAAGTTATATAAGTCATATAAGCATGCAATAAAGACAGCAAAATGGTGCAGTTCCAAGCCATCGTTGTCATTTCACAATCAAGAGCTTCTAGGTTCGATAGGGGGCCTGGAACTTAATGTGAATGATTGCATGTTCTTGCTTGAATGTAAAGTTTTACATTATGGACAACATGCATAAGTTAGTCATCATTATTAATGACAACCTTTACTTTTAGGTAATTGGTTTTGCATGAATATGCAAATTCCACGTAGAAAGTCGAAGGCGGGAGTTGAACCCTGAACCTTTAGACTGGAAGACAACAACGCTGACAGCTGCACCACTGTGTTGGCTTCCAGAAATTGAACGGAAGTCATACTTATAAAATGTCGTCAAAAATATGAAAAAGATATACCATGCTATTGTATGACTTTTTGACCACATTTTGGACAACATGCCATTTTGATCACCTACTATAGAATTATTCTTATTCTGATTTTTACCCTTATTCTAATTACTAGTCAATTGATTGCAGTTGATTTTAAGCAGCGTTGATAGTTGGGAAGCCTGCATTTCACTGCACACATAGTTTGAACATGTGGCAAATAAAATCTGTTATTGTAATGGTTATCTAAGCAGTTAGCTGTCATATTTTGATGGATTAAATTTTTTTGACAGAATACATACAGGAAACTACAGGCTCCCCTGAATATTTAAATAAAAGACAGACACAGCGAAAGCACCAGATGTGTGTTGATCTTGTCAGGATTAATTTCTCGAGGTAAAAAAAAACTACCACTTTCATACACTAGATGGAGCCACACACACACACACACACACACACACACACACACACAAACACACAAACATGAGCATAGTCACAGAAAAACAGTAGTCATTTGAAATCCTGAAACCAACATTTATTTCATTTTTTAAACTTCATTTAAAATACAAAATATTTTGCAATATTATATTGTAGAGTAAACCATTTCGACAGCCTTTCATGCTTCTCATGTAGCTTCAACATTAACCAGAAGGTCATATTATATCATATCATATCATATACTGTATATCCTACTGTATGTTCACCAGTCACTAGAACATTATTTCCAGGGTTTTCACACTCCAATTTGCCAGTCCACTTATGGGTCCATGCCAGACATCCTTTCGTATGCTCCAAATTGGTTTTATTTTTTTTTATTTTGAGGGAACACTCTTAAAAGGATATGTCATTTTCATGTGATGTCTCGTTCAGGACAACGGATCTCCAGCCTGCTGCATCCAGACACCAGATGTTGTCCTAAATTAGACGCGTGAATCTGTTTGAAATGATACAGCTTTGTTTAACCGTGTGCCGTTATTCTAAAAAATACAGAAAATGTGCATGAACTGTCAGAGACAGAAACAATACAGGTGTCACAAGAGCTCAGTCACAAATTAAATAACCTTTTTTGATACCCGATAGGCAAAATGTTTGACCTAGCAAATTCACCTGATGAGTTGAAAAACAAAAATTAATTTCACACCAAATGAAAGAGTGAAAACTGTAAATTGTCTCTTCTCACACAATGCCGGTTTTGCCACCCCTTCCCATAATGCGGCGGGGGTGGGGGTGGGGGGTGAGGGGGAGTGTTGACTGAGGTCAAGCCCTCACCTCCAACCTCAACACGCTCAATTCAAGCCATTATTTACAAAACACAACAAACATTTTTACACGTGGAAAGCGGACACGTTGCAACCTAAAAACTTGATGCAAGTTATGATAAAGCTAACACATGGAAATGTTCTCTGGAAAAGAAGAAAAGAAAAAAAAAAGTCTCTCGTCTCCCGTTGAGCGTGGGAGCAGACTGCTTGACACACATCGGAATTATAGACTGTTATCAATGGAAATAGAAAGCAATTGTCACACACGCTGTAACACGGTAGCATGCATGTGCTGCACACACACACACACACACACACACACACACACACACACACACACACACACACACACACACACACACACACTCATGCACCCAAACATTCACACGGAAGCTTCATTCATTTACAGTAATATAAAACTCACTGAGTGCTGCGCTCTGAAACGCGACGACGTACACAGAAGGTTAAATGCATAAACCAAAGTCACCAGTGTGTTTACCATTTGCAGTGAAACGAGCAATATTTTTCATTCACGTAAAAAAACAGATAAAACCTGTTTCCACATTCAGTATCATCACGCAGTTTTTCCAAACCCCTTCACTTCTCAGAGCTACCAGTAACAGTGAGATCACATCAGGTGGTGTGTCTGGTTCCTGTTGGCAGTTAACCTGGTGAGTAGGTTGGCAGTAGTTTAATGCCGCTGAGCAGCAGCTCCTCGACAAGATGAACGAGTGAGGAGGAGAATGTTGGAAATGAACGCATGACCTCAGGTTTCCTACACATTTCTCATTTTAATGATAAAGTCCTAGCCGGATGCTATGTTTTCATGGTTGTTATAGCATATGAGCTGATGGTGGCTGGATAACATGATTGTCAACAAGGCCATATCAATCTCTAGCTGAAAATGACTCCTCACAACTGATGCCACTGCATAACTGAAATTTTCTAAGCCCTGTGTAGGAACCCTGGACCCCCCAAAAATGAGACATTAGCCCATATACTCACAACTCACTTGAGCTCATAAATCGGTCTTAGTTTTAATGTTTCCTCGTGAACAGATTCTTCATTATCAGCTGAATCGCGTAGCTTATTTATGTTTTATTTTTTTGTTTAAAGTAGTTTTGAATACTCTCAAAGCTTTTAAAGCTGTAATCAGATGTATTCATGGACTATTTTAACTGCTTCCTGGTCCGTCTTGTGTATGAAGAGGGATGTAACTCTGTGGATCGAGGTCAATCTTCTCTACAAAGGCACTAGAAAGCGTGCTGAGAGCTTCATGATCGCCAACATCAAAATATCGAGAAACTACAAGGTGTACTCTCAGTAAACCTCTACATGTAGCATATTTACTGCCAGTATATTAGGCAGACATATAGAAATGCTATTGGAAACAATGTTGGGGTAGCGGTTAAGTTTTGACACGATCGCCTGACAAAACACGGCTTGCACAGTGGCCACGACGGGCGGGCGGGGGGGGGGGGGGTAGAAGCACTCGACAAGGACACCAGATCGGTCACGCCTCCACTTGTGTTCAGTCACAAGAACCATAGGTTTTGGTGTAAAGAAACAGACTGGGGAAAGAAATGCAAGCAAAAAAGAAAAGCAAAAAAAGCTGAAACAAAAGGCCGGCTGGAATTAAGTGCGGGAGTTCTGGCTGGCTGGCTGGTGTGAAAAGGAGTGACCGAACGCGGAGTTCATTTCTAGCCAGGTTTCCAATGACTACAAATGGACATACCTGACCTTGAAATATAGCTTTCTTTTTATTCTATTACATATGTACAAACAGTCCGTCTGTCTCAAAAAAAAAAAAAAATGCTAGCTTCTACTTTGAGTCACACGTTTCACGCTGCTGCCATTTTTTTCCTCTATATATCGTACGCCATTTAACACTTTCTGACTGAAAAGAAAAACAAATACCCAGCTGCTTGTAGGCGTGCACCATATACAACACGCAGCTTACCTCTGCAACAACTGACACAAGGGTGGTAAAATACTTAATAGAATCATGATTTACTCCATGCAGATGTTTATGAATGTGATTTGGTGCACATGTGCCTGCCTGTCGCTCATGTACTGATCAAATATATATATTTGGGTACAACATATTGAGTATGTTTTGCAAAGGACATCAAATGGCACTGACACACACTGACACTTGGCCTCACTCGTGCTTAGTCTGAGTGGTCAAATCCCCTCTGGTACATTCCTTCTGCTTTTCTGTATTGCTTGCTCTGCTCTCTCTCCTTTCCTCGTCTCACACCTTTTAATGGTCATGGGAGGGTAGGGGGAGGGCGAGTTGGGGGGGGGGGGGGTGTCGGCCTTTGCCGTGTTTGAGTGTGTGTTGATCAGAGGTCAGTGTGACTGGGGCTGACGGGTGTGGAGATGAGGACGTGTCAGCAGTCTTGGTGACAAGTAGCCATGGCCACCAGAGTGACAGCCACCACAGGGTAAAAGGTGTCCGCAACGACTGTCACCTTAGCAACTGTCACCAAAGAGATGGCCTCCGTGGTCACATTTGCCAGGGTGACGAGGAGTGGCCGTAGCAACCATTGCAGCCAGGCTTGTGGCCCTTCGTTAGACAAATGAGTTCATGGCGTTGACGGGCGACGGGGCCTCCGAACTCTCGTTGCCTTCGTGCGTGTCTTTCTCTTTCTTGCCGCTGTACTGGCCGATGAAGGAGCCGTCCTCGTTGAACTGTCCGTCCCCGCCCTCCCCATAGTCCACCAGACTGTCGTCGCTCTCGTCACGCCGCACCGTCCCGTTGGACGGTGTCCGGCTGCCCTTCAGCGGCTTGTGGTCCTCTGTGTCACTGTAAGGAGGAGGACGATGTTGAAAGGAAGGTCACTGAGAAATAATTCATGCAGTTTGCAGAGCTTCTCCTGCAGTTGTTGCTGCCCACAGAGGACAGGCTCTTCAAGCATGAGCATTTGAAACATAAGCAGTCTGGCTTTTCCACTGCACAAGTACAAAATGCAACATGGACAATGTCATGGGAGCATGTCTTTATGCTGTCTTATATATACAGGTTGATTTATCCCAAGTGTACTCCAAAACATACCTGAGCACTCGCTTCTTCCATTGACAACTGAAGAGTTCTTACAATGCACAAAAACATAGGACAGTCTGGTACATCTTACTTTCTGGTTCTGTACTTGTACAGTGGAGCAGCTCAGCTACATTTATAGTATTATGTATAGTGTTAGTGCTGTAGTGGTTTAAGCCTGGGTGCAATGCTAAGGAGGATTTTGCGAACGCGTGCTGTTCAGTCTTTTGCAACGTACCTGCATTAGAGTGCAATTTCTGAAATGAGTTCAGTCAATATGCTTTCAGTTTACATGCAGTAATCAAAAATGCAATCAAAGACTCATTATTACTTTTAAAGCTCCATTTGTCTACAAACACTCGAATGTATTCAATACAATGCATATTAATAATAATATTTACAGTTAAATTTCAGTGTTAATGCTGTAACTGTGGTTATAACGTTGATTATATCACAGTAACGAGTATGATGACGTAAGTTGATGTTCGTTATCCTCGCCTTTCCTCTCACTTAAGTCAGAAACGTCTTAAATGTGTTTTATAGGTTGCTTGAATCACATGCTGGTTTTACCGCATGTCGTCTTACCTCTCCATCGACCTAAAACCCCCAAAACAGAAAGATAAAAATGGAGGGACACATGAAAAGCAATTCATGAGCCGCACATGTGTCTACTCTTTCATGTGCTTTTTTTTTTTTTTTTTTTTTTTTTTTTTTTTTTTTAGAAACAAACAATGATTTCCATTCTGCCAGACGAAGCATGCACATGGAAACTGTAAATGCACAATGACATTCACATTAATAGCTAAAAAAAAACAAAATGAAATAGAACGTTTGTTAGATCGCTTAATTCCTGAAAAGTCTTGAAGTGAAATTCTTCATTAATATTTCTAGAAGAGGTGAAAGTGATGAAACAAACTACAACTATTAATGATACTTTTTTCCACACTTGTTTTAGAAACAGTTAGTATACAATTGTCTTGGCCAGAGATGGAATAATTTGTTAAAAAAATGGCCTTATTTCGGATTATACAAAGCTTTCATTGATTAGATGGTCAGGGTGCAGGTGAGTTGGTTGACATAGGAATCAACACGGGGTCGTTGAGAATTTGCCTTGCCTCTAGGGAGGGTTTGGTAATGAAGTCTGGTGGGGAGGGAGTCTCTGCAGCCTGGTAAAACGTTCTACATACAAACAGCCAAGTCGGGACAAAATGAATGAAAGAAAAATAAATAAATAGAGAAATCTCATACACTTGTGTCTACTAAGGGCTATTAGAGCCACATGTTGTACTTTTCCGACTGAATAATATTATTCATCTCCTACCTGTACTCTCCAAATGTCCCATCATCCTCCTTCATTGGCTGGATCTCTGGGTCTTGGTGAGCATCTTCTTTCTCTTTCACTGTCGATTACACAGTATTTTTTATTTTAAATTTCCACTCATTCATGTTAAAAAAAGCTTGACCTCATTATGTATACATCAGTAACCTGTGTTTTACCTGGATATTTGCCACCCTTGTTTCTCTTGATGAAGCAAACAATGAGAAGCACCAGGATAAGGAGAGCGATGGCACACATCAGTCCGATAAACCAGCCCTGGGTGGCAATGTCTACCTGTCGGCTGGGAACAGCTGGACGCACAAAGACAAAGAGCGAAGAGGATAAATACAAGAAGGCAGAGTGAGGATAACTTGTCTGTTCAAATTTAAATCTAGGCTGCTAAAAACGCTGGAACTTCTGTTCATGCTGAGCAACAATAACAGAGGCTGTAAACACTGAAATGGGATTTTAAAATGAGTTAATACACAATGACCACATAGGCACTGAAAACAAGACAAAAAAAGAAAAGTCCCAACGGTAGAATGATGGACCTTTTAGTGATGATTTAACGTGACATGCATTAGACCAACAGGAATTAATGACAACTGACATGCTTGTTCACTAACTAGGACACTAACTACCGCACATTCATGTCTGAATGTAAACACTGTACGTCTGATGATGAGACAGCGCTGACAAAAACACCAAACAGGCAAAAAAAAAAAAAAAAAAAAACATCTATCCCGAGGCATGCCGCCTCACCTGGCACTGTAACCAACACTTCGTTTGTGCTGTGGACTGTCGGGTCAGCCGCGTCTCTAGCTACCACTCGCACCCTATAGGACATCCCCGGCTTTAAACCTTTTATCATATGTGAGTGCGAACCGTTTACCGACTCCTTTGTCCAGTCCTCTTTACCTAGAATTGGTGCAGTGGATGGAAAGGAATTAGATTCAGGGAGCCTTTGGGGGTGGGGGAAACATAATTTAAGTGATTGTATTTGAACTTTAGTTTTGAAGGTTAAATTAATATGTAGCAGATTGATATAATTATAGAAAGTCACGGCATGCACTGATGTTCTGAAATGCAAATACAAAGAGAAGCCTTACTGTTTTCTATAATATATTCCACATATACATTCTTATGGTGTCCAAAGTATTCCCAACTGATCACTGCACCGTCCTCTGATACGGACGTGTTAACTGTGCCAAATGCAGGGCCCACGGGAGGCACTGAGCACACAAGAAAGACAAAGAAAATGCTATTTTTTTTTTGGAGGTACCATTTTTACAGTCATCTGAATTTAACAGATTAAGTTATCCTAATCTGGAATAAAACCTTTTAAATATTAATAGGGACCCAAGTGTCCATATCCATGCCCATCCAGGACAGTATCACAGTGTGTATAATAAATCTGGTGTTTAGTCTAGTTCATTGCATTTTGTTTAATATGTAAACAAAAAAATGTATTACTGGAAATTTAAGACAACAAAAGTTGATAAAAGTCAAGTCAAGTCAACAATTACAAAAAGGACCTCAATGTCTTTTTTTTTTTTTTTTTTTTTTACTAGTTTACTTCTGCCAAAATATCAAAGACAGGTCAGTTAGTAGCTACAAAAATATCCATCTCAGTAATGACTTCAGTCTTATATTGAGGTCCCAATCAGGTAAGAGGACCTAGACACAGATATTTGCTGAGCTTTAAAGATTTCATAAAACAAGTAAAAATATCGCAATACAGTACTTTCTTCGGTGTTAGATTTGAACCTTCACTGAGATGGACCATTTCTGCAGCACTGAGCTTATGGGTAGATATCTGGGGGAGGTAATAAGGGACACAGGGAGTGCACTTGTACCCTTTTGAAACGGGGAATGCAGAGACTGAGTGATGGGGGAAGTTGGGTGAGGGGGCTCTGTGGGGCCTGAAAGAACATGGAAAAGAGTGAGACAACACAAACATATGCACCACAACAGACAACAAACAGTGCTGACACGTAGAGATTAACACATGTGGCAACGCCGCTCAATCCTGTGATTCAGAGTGTAATTAAGATCCTGGTTCAAGCGTAGTATCCAAGAAAGACAGAAAAAAGGAACTGAGAAGCTCTAAATCACAACACTGCAGCATGCATATTTGCTTATAATAAATTTCTGCTTCATGTATGGGCATCAGCAGGTACATAAAACGTGTTAGCACTAAAACGGAACAAACGCATTCATAAAAAAGCATGCAGGAGAACTCTAATGAAACCGCATTCATCTGAAGAAGGCAAATACAAAAAAAATGTAAAGACTGCAAGCACAGCTAATTTTAATGCATACAAACCCTATATTTCAAACTATGTTACAGTACATACAGCCTATTCCTTCAGAATAGGTCAAGCATGGTTGCTTGTAGATGCCACGGAAGTCTGTCACACTTAAATCCCGTTTATCAATACAGGGAATTTCCAAACGTACTAAGTAACATGCAGAAATTAAGGGATGTCGATATCTACACTAAGGTCTGTTTTGGTTTCCGATATCTGATGAAATAGTTAGCATGCAGATGCTTCCAATGGCAAACTCGAGTTACCTTTGCCCGTCTCTACAGTGGGCTGAGTACGAGCTTGAGGGAGAAGAGAAAGAGAAAGAGATGGAGGGGGTGTAAGATCTTGAGTAAGGAATGCAGTAGAGCCTCGTTATAGATGTACATTTCATCGACACCCTCATATCTGTCACAGCACTGCGAGTCTGACCCTTATTATGGTGGCTTTGAGGCGGTTGATGTAGAGACTTTGACCTTTTTCTTCCTATTGTGCTCTTAACTTGCTGCTTATGAACACGGGACTCACTTGTGTCCATGACTGTGAAGGCCTCCTCTGTGACGATGGGGCCGGGGCCTTTGATTGTCCGTGCACTTAAATAAAACTTGTAGAGCATGCTGGAGTTCAGGTTGCTCAGGGTAATGGTGGTCTCGTTGGCTTGAAGGGTCATGACCTTGACTGGGCCCAGTTCACTGGTGTTGTTGACTGCAGAGACCAAGAGAAACAATCAATAATGGGAAGAAAAAAAAAAAAAAAAAGGGTGCATATTAACAACCGCTGCATATTACTGTTGTAATACACAAATAATCTGTCGGGCTACTGCTACGTCTACCTGGTTGGTATTTGAGAGTGTATCCGGTGAGGCGCCCATTGCTCTTCATTGGTGGACCCCATTCCAGAGTGAGACTGTCCAAACTGGGGTTGATCACATTCAGAAAAGAAGGACGCCCTGGAACTAAAAATAGAACCAGAACCAGGGTCAGGGTCTGTTGCATGCAATACCTTTGGTGGGATTTAACATTTAATATACCATATAAGTGCATTGGATATTGGCCATGAGGGGTTGCGTGAGTCTGTATGACTATTAGGGCTGTTCCACATTATTTTTCCATGAGAATTCAAGGACATAAATAGGTTGGTAAGGGGATTCCAGCTGCTAGGGCATAACAAGGGGGTTGCTACATGTTTGCTAGGGTGTTCGGGATGTGATCTGTGATAGTATGATTAACGATGGAAACAAGATACACACCATGTGTGATATTAGTAAGATGTTGATTAAGTGGTGCAATAACATTCAAAGTGTGGTGACCAATTTACTTTTGGAGGTAGCTGCTAAAGTATACCAAAGTATTTTTGGTTAAGTGTGTGAGAGCATCACAACCCCTTTTCTAAACCCCTTTAAATTTCATAATGACAAAACATCCTTTTATTGCATATTTTTGGCAGAAAAGTGGCAGAAGAACAAATACATGCAACATAAATTTCAAGACAAGAAGATCAGTTCTCTACATGCGTGATGCTCAAAACCTGCATCAGCCATACACACCTCCCTCAGGTGTCTCAAATGTCTTGCTGGGGCTGGGAGGCCCTTCTCCTTTGTTGTTCAGGACCTTAATGAAGAGGCTGTAGACACTGTAAGGCTGGAGGCCCGGTAGACGACCCTCGCTGCGATTCCCACTGAAAGTTAAAACTTGCTCCTCTTGTTCCGTGTCCTCTTCTGTCTCATGCCGGCCTCGCTCACGACGGTATAATACCTTGAAGAAACACACTAAGAGTTTAGTCGAATATGTTGCTGTTTTACAGTTTCCCCCTTCCTAGAGGGTGCTCATTTTGTCAAAATCTGATGGGGCTCACGTGCTGAGCTGAGGAAGTTTAATATGTTTTTTTTTTTTTATATGGGGTTGGTGTTGCCGAGTTATGGTTCACTTTTAGTGTGTGGGGGCAAAAACTAAAGCGAGTAAGCATGCAAGGATTTACAAAATCTTACAGAACACTTAAGTGTGTTGAGCTATCATTTAATCAAAACATACCTTGTATCCCTGTAGTTGTCCTCGGACTGAGGGGAAAGATACAGGCTCCCAGTGTACTTCTGCGAGTGTGCTGTTATGAACCATGACCTGCACATTATCAGGTGCAGACAAAGGCACTGCCAAACAGAGAGAGGGATACAAAAATGTTAATCAGTGTCACATATCATCAACTCAGATGTATACATATATCTGACTAACCTACTGCACAAAACTTAAAAACAAAAAGGGCAAAATATAATGTCAGCGCCAGTCACTGAAACCTCAAACAACATGCAAACTTTTCCGTCTTCCTTCATCGTCTTCTAACAAAAAAGCTAATTATATTCTATATTCACTCACAGTCTTCTCCAGAGTACCCAATCACTACTTCGGGCACAGGGCCGCTGCCGTAATCATTCAAAGCCTGCACTTTAATTTCATAGGGCACGTAGATCGGGGATGCAGACACGATGAACTGAGAAACGTTGGCCACGTTTTTTGACGACCACTCCTCCTCCACGTCCTTCTGCCTCCACTGCACTTTGTACTCCAGACCGGGCCCATTGCACTGGAACCCTGTCAATGGCTGCAGAGAATAATTTTTAACGGCTGATAAATAACACTGAAATATTAAGACTTCTTCATTGTCAAAGAAAAAAAAAACACTGCCATGTAACCTTAATTCCCGTGGAAGACACCGAGACCTATCTAATACCGATGGTTGCGTGTTATAGAGACATGGGACTACCATTATATTTGAGCCACACTACACGTAGCTCACAGTCAGCTCATAGTGACTAAAAATCAAATCAATCAAAGCTTTCTTACTGTCCAGGAGATGACCAAGCTCCCAGGCTCCACTCCCACTCCCTGAACACCAGATGGATTTTCATCAGGAGCTGGGAAAAACCCCAAAAAATCAGGACTTAATTTAATTTAAAAATGTTTAACACAAAACTGAATATTATTTTCTGCAAGGGGACCATGATTATTACCTGCAGGGTTGGTTCTGTACTGGGCTGAGGAATGACTGGGCCCACTGTAGCCCACGCGATTCAGAGCCAGCACTCTGAAAGAGTAGTAAACGTACGGCGAGAGGTGTAACTGCGCTGTGGTGCTCGTGCCAGCAACTTCTGTCAGGTTGATCCAAACTCCGGGCTGGTGGAGAATATCCTCATATTGGATCAAAAACTCTGCAAGATATCAAATATTTAAAGTTCAAAAATGTGTTCAACAGTGGACAAAAAGCCTCAAAGAAACAAGGCAAAAAATATTTGACTGGTCATGACTACTACAACCACAAGCCCAAACCCTCTGTTTATCTGATGGATTCTGACTTAACGAATTTCTAATATGGAAATTATTTGTCGTCTTAAATGTGGCAGCATAGTTTGAAGAAAATGCTGCATCAGCAGGCAGCAACATTGAGCAATTCCTACTCTGTGTGTGACTGTTGTGTTCATCCCCTGGGATCCAGGTGAGCTGAACGCTCCTCTCTGTCTGGTCAGTGAGTTCCAGGTCAGTCGGAGGGTCAGGTTTCTCTGCAAAGACAGTAGAGAGCTTAGGACCACAGAAAAATCTGTCTCTCTCTATTAAATACAGCCAGTTTATGTTACTGGTTTGGCAGAAAGTTTGACAATGACACAATACATTTTTTGAATAAAAAAACAAAACAAAAACAAAACACTGCAAATGATAATTAATGTAATTCATTTTTATGTGTGCTGTGGCTTTTGACCTTAAGTCAGGCTTTTGTTGTTAGTGTTAAGAGTCTATTTTATGGGCATTGTGAATATGCCCCATAAAATAAAGCATTAACTAACCAAAGGAATAGAGCACATGTATGTTTGTACAATACTTTTTTTTTTTACCTGTATTATTTCATGACAAAAGTAAAATGGTTGGTGCTTTATGACCCCTCCGGACAAAAATATAACCTCTAATTGTTCATTTAACAATAAATCTTTAAGCATTTTATGGGGAGAACAAGGTTTCCTATTGCTGCATTAAAAAAGGTGCATCAATTTGTGCAAATAAACATTTTAAGACGATGAACACTCACACAGGTGTTTTCACTTCTGATTGATTAGACTGAAGGTTAACGTGGCGCTACCAGACTAGATAACGAGGGATATGCCAATCACCTGCATATGGACACGCCACTGAAAAGAGGTATAATCAGGCAGATCAAGTGGAAGCACCTGTGTGGACGCACCATGCTGTGCAGTTTCCAAATACTGGCGATTAATGGTGAATTCAAACTTAAAAAAAAAAAAAAAAAAAGATTGCGACACGTACTCTATATTAAACCAGACTGAACTACGAAATGTTACAATGCGTAACAGAACAAGCCCTGGCAACACAAAATAAAAGTCGAGAGAACATGGAAGCTACAAACTGTTTTACAAAAAGAACCGATGGCTTGGTAAAGTTGATGAAAGCTACAAAATGCCACACTGTGGACATCGTTTGTTTACCGTAGACAATCGCTGGAGTAGGAGTTGCCTCTGACAGTGCGAAGCGAGAGTAAAGTGCAAGAAGAGGGTTAGATGTTAGTGACAGACATTTAAGAGTCAGCGGAAAAAGCAGAAAAATCACTTTGGTGATGTGATTTGAGGAATATATCTAAAGCCTTCTGCAGTAAAAACTATAGATTTAGTGCCCTTGAAAGACCAGAGATGGGATTTTAACCTGAAAAAACAAACAATAGGAGCAGGAAAGAAGGGAAAAATATGTCAGAAAATGTATCACGTTTCCCTCTATTTCTTTAAAACAAAGAAGACGATGTAAAAAAATTAGATTTAAAAATCTTCCTTTACGATTGCAACACTGCATGAGTGCATGAGAGTTTTAATGCATTAAGGGGTGAACATACCGACAACAGTCAGCATGGCACTGGCTGAGTCCTGATCAAGGGTGGTGTTCATCATGCAGGTGTAAGTGCCCTCATCCTCATCTGTCACGTCTTTTATGGTCAGACTGTCCATGTCCACCTCAAACCTGAAAGTAGTAACAAGCAAGGTGACCTTTTCTAAATCGCGTCATGTTTTTCCACTGAGTGAAGATTTAATGAATGAATGAGGTTAAAACTATGTGTACAATGTCAAGGTCTGTTGTACCTCTCATCGTCTGGCAGCTCCCCCTTGTCTTTAAGCCAGGTCATGGTGGGAATGAGGGAAGGGTCGTGTTTGACTTTACACTCGAAAACAGCACTCATTCCTCTCTGCACCACCTTGTACTCCGGCTGCTTCAGGATCCGGGTGGGCTCTGGAAGACAGAAAAAAAAAAAAAACCCCACAGTTGACACGAATAAATAATAGAACTTAATGGCTGAGGAGACTTAAAATATAAAGGCTAGAGCTTTAGGGGTCTTTTCAGTAGGACAAGTTGTACCACCAGTAGCTCTATTTCAGTTGTGACCATATTGACCTTTAACTTCCAGGTAGACATGGTTCTCCCTGAGCCCCAGGTTGTTGGTGGCAATGCATGTGTACTTCCCGCTATTTAGTGGCTGTGCCACATGGATTTCCAGTGTACCATTCTCATGGATCACATATGGGTCACCATTCTGAATGCTGATCTTACTGTCTTTGTACCTGCATAGAAACAACAAACAAGACAGATATAGTATAGTGGATTTAAGCATTGAAAGAAAAATGTACGTGGAAATGTATAAATCTCATAACATTTTGAATCAAAATGCAGCAGAGTTGAAAATGACTGTTTTTATTTTTTTTATTATTTTGTAAATGATGTTTAATTTAAAACAAAAACAAAAAAGAACAGAAAATAGTTTTAAAGTCCCAGACATACTGATTTGACTCTTACCATGTGATAGTTGGTATTGGTGAGCCAAAGGAGGCACAGTGAAGTAATGCAGGGTTGTTAGTGATGACCTGGTACACTCGGTTAGGTGGCGTGAGCACCCTCGGTGGTTCAGCTATTGGGAGAAAAAAAAAACCAACATTGTTATAATAAAATAATACAAAATAATAATAAAACAGATTGTTCTAATAAAATAAAACCTCAAACTGAATTTCCCACATTCCTTCAAAATATGAGTCAACCCTAATGTTGATTAAATATGTTTGAACTCACCAAGAACGCTGACGAAAGCGTTAGCCATCAGGTATCCAAACTCATTGGATGCATTACATTGGTAGACAGCACTGGAGCCCGACTGCACATTGCTGAGAATCACAGTGTCGTCATCCACTTTGCGGCTGTGATCCTCAGGGGCATCTAGCACAAGACCAGAGACAGAAAAGAAAATATCATTTTCTGCTATTTGATCTCCTAATTTTTCTCTTAATCTGCACACCACTGCAAACCTTAAAAAAAAAAGTGACGGTTCAATTCCCATTGCAAGTTGTTTTCTACACTCCTTTATGTGCTTTAGAGAAAAGTTAAAATGTCACATGTTTTTGAAAGCATGCTTCCTTTGTACTCACTCTCTATGGGAACTCCATTGACAAACCAGCTAATCTTTGGTTTGGGTTCTCCATTGACTCGACAAGTCAAGATGCCAGTTTCATTCGGAGCAAGGATCAGGTTCCTGGGAGCGCTGACCCAGAAAGGAGCCGCTGGGGAGGATGAACAAGAATGAAGACAATGAGCGAGATTCTTGAGAGAATATGAACAAAAACACTTTACTTTGTATGTTGCTTAATTTAGGGGGAAGAACTGGTTGCATGTATGTAAATGTGATATTAAAATGCAGCAGTCTTGTGAAATATTTCTATTTTAACATTCAACCACTCTTGTAATTGAGACGTGTTACTAGTACTACTGATCCCACTGTGAATCAACAGCTCGTAGCTCTATCAGCTTTCAGTGGATTGTTTTGTTTTGCCAACTTTATTCAATCCAACCACACCAGAATACCTTCATTTTAGATGAAACAATTTGTCAATTAATTGGACTGTTGGCTGGACAAAGAGTAAACGTAACAACGTCACTATGGTATTTGAAAATCGTGATGGATATTTCAAATATTTCTTTTTTTATATTTTATCAACCAGATGATCCTTCACAAGGCAAAATTCATACAGACTATAAATTATGGCCGTAGGTCTGAGGACCAAAACACTGCCCACAAAAGTGAGATTATGTGATGGACAGTGTTGGCCTTCTGGTATTTTATTCCCCATTGTGTTTTTTTTTTTTTTTTTTAATCCTGGACACCTGTCACTAGACTTTAGGGTGTGCCAAAACAGTTTTTGAAGTTAACATTACCCAAATGTTGAATTGAGATGCAAATTAGCAACGAGAACCATTAGTTGTCCAGTGAATTTTTAAAAAGGTTCATCTGGAGAAAAAAAATATCCATGTTAAATGTGCCCCATTATTTAATTAGTTTAGTGAATGTTAATTTGTATTTGCTACTAGATTTGTTTCCTTGTTCTTAACTGATTTACAAAAACAAAAAAAACAGACAAACAAACCAAAATAACTGACATATTCTGATGTAATATAAAAAGGAAATTTCTCCACAGTACACCATTAAAATAGTTGGTTCAATAAAATATTGCAATGCAACAATAAAATACTTGACTTGATCTGCATACCTTTGACAGTGACCTTGATCATATGGTATGCAGTGCCCAGGTTGTTTGTGGCTATACAGCGGTAGTCACCACCATCAGCTTCATTCACATCAGAAATCTTCAGTGTTTTCTTGAAGTTTTGGAAAGACATCCTGCTGCTCGGCAGCTCAGCTCCATCCTTCTGCCAGGAGATGTCTGGAGTGGGCCTATCATAGACACAACGTCAAACACGTTTTGAGTGTCGTGAAAGCCCCGACCTCTTTTTTTCACACTGCAACATCTGGTAGAGTAAACAGGATGAGATAGGTGGCAGGATATGAGCTTACAAGCCATCAGCGATGCATTCTAGCTCCAGAGTCTCCCCTCTCAGAACCATCTTGGTGCTGGTAGGGCCAAGAGGCATCATAAAACCGGGGCGACGCTCCCCTTCTGGGCTGTCTGAACAAGCGAGAGCACAAGTACCCGATCAGCACCAGAACAAAACATCACACCTGAAAGATGTTCTTATCCAAACGTTTACAATCGAGCAGTTCAGGAAGTGAAACTGTAACTTCGGGTGCATTTACATTTTTGTGGAGAACAAACGTGGACACTGTTGATGGAAAGGGATTTGCCACCGTAGATAGAAGGGATAGAAAATGAGTGAGTGATTGATGACCCAGAACAATGTATATTTTGTTTGTTTGTTTTTTTGCTTCATCACACACAGCGTGAACTACATCTGAGAGAATAAGGGAGCAAGAGGGATCTCCCTGAGAGAGAGAGAGAGAGAGAGAGAGAGAGAGTCTTTTTGTTGCTATGGCAACGTAGGGGATCTTTGCAGAGAACGACCCCGAGACACACATATGAGCACATCCTTCAGAAGTTCCTCGTGGAAGCGCCTAGATTTCCTTATTACTTTGCAGAAAAGGTCAGAAAATAACAAATAATCCTCCTCCACTTGAGGAGGTGAAAGAAGAGCAAAGCCACATTAGAATAATAGTGACTATATATTTGTGGCCATCCTAAAAAAAATGATTTAAAGTTGGTCATTCCAGGTGAGTTGCAGTTAGCTGATATGTTAAGCTTTGAGGCTTGTTCAATCATGTTAGGCAACTAAGACTTTTGCTATTAACTGCATTTTAGTTTTATTCAAGCTGACAAAACTCACAGGATTGTCTAACTCTCTCTATCATTATATCTTCAATTTGCATAAGGATGAAATGGGGAAAAATCCACAGAACGGCAAATGTTAATATAATCACAGGGAAGGGGAATTGAAGCTACGTTAAAGGTGAGTGTGTATGTCAGATTATGGTTATGCCAGGGGGTAAAAACAGGGCTGGGTTCACACTGATGGGGCTGAATGGAAATAAACCAGCAGCACTCACCACTAAAGAAACCAGTGATATTGTATAACGCAGCCAGAGTCTCATTCATTGTTTCCACTGTAATATAACAGAAAATCATAAGCATGCAAAACTAGGAAATAAACAGGCAATGTTTTACTTTACAATGGCCCTTTCCCTGAGTATTCAAAGTACTGTCACACTGCTGTGGCCATTGTAAAATCAAATATTGCCAGAAGCCCATCAATACAGTTCAGAAAAGGCAGAACACATGAGCAACATAAGGAAACCGAAGAGAAACACAAGATCTATCACATGGAGAAAAAAAAAAACACTACAAATGTGAAAAAGTGATTATATAATACAGTGAAATACTGAAACTGCTCTCAGTCCAGAAATAATTTGTGATGAACATCAAACGCTTATTTGAACTGATATCGACCTGTTCAGTGTTTCCACTTACTGGCCAGCACAGTGACTGAAATAGGCTGCTTCTGCTGGATGGTCTGTGTATGGGGGAAGCGGGCATAGCAGATGTAGTCATTCCTGGTGTCTTCTGGGAGAACATTGGAAAAGTACAAGTCTCCGTTCAGGGCCTGGGACACTCGCTTGTCCAGTGGCAGCTTCTGAAAGTCTTCAAGGGCAGGAAGCAAGAGAGAAAACAAAGAGTCTATCAGTGTAAAAAGCTTGTTTGAATTATGAGAAAAAAGGTCTTTACTTTTCCATAGGGTCAGGTAATTGTTTCATCAATTCTATTCAATTATAAGATATGTGGGTCAAAATGGAATCAATATTGTATATAGTTATTGAATGCTGTTTTAAATATGCAATCTCTTGTTTATGAATGTGACATTCAGTCGTCCTTGCACCGTGCACGTCTGCAGACATGTATACATGCAGATGACTCACTGTTATCCATCCAGAAGATGACAGGTGGGGGGAGCCCAGCAGGGGGTCGGCACTGCAGCACCAGGGAGACCCCTATCTGCACCACAATGGCCTCATTTCTCTCCTTTGACCATAAGGGGGACCCTGTGAGTCACAAACATCAAACAAAGGCACTGAAAGCTTCCCCGGGAAAAACATATTGCAGATCATATATATTCTTATTTGCATTTAGCTGCTCCACACTTTTTCAAAGTGTAAAAAAATAACTTAGCATTATGTACATGGCGCTCAATTCCTTAGAATCTATTTGGATTTACAAAAACCTTTGGAAATAATGTAATTGAACATAATGAGATGTCTTACTGGACTGTCTGATGACAATGTTATTGGACACAGCGGTACCATGCTCGTTGTGAGCTGTGCACTGGTACGTTCCCTCGTATGCCTCAGCCTTTTCTCCACTGATGTCAATAACCAGAGTTCCTGAGCCGGGCTTTAGGAGGACTTTGGAATCTTTCTCCACATCAAAGTGGGTCCCATTTCTCGTCCACGAAAAGCTAGGATCAACAAACAACAAATGTCACTTTATTTTCCGTGGTAGAGGCAAGAAGGAAACACACCAAACAGGAAATTGCATGCATCGTATGGTCCGTTTACTCAAATTATCAACATGTTTTTTTGTGTTTTATTCCTGCTAACCGATTTAAATGACTGATTTCATAGCGGGACGTTCGGGGGATTCAAACTCATTTGATTCAGAGGCTGGTGGCAAATCTGTGGCTGATTCACTCTTCCAGGTGTGTTTCTCAAGCCCCTGGTCTCCGAGACAACAGTTGCTATGGTGATCCAGGTGACGTTGCCCCCAGAAACAGAGCTATAATTTACCAGAGATGAACCATGACACTGAAATGTAAATGATTCAGTAAGTGTTTGGAGGGATTCTCTCACCTGGGTTGAGGCTTCCCCTTGGCCTCACAGTGGATGACGATGTTCTCCCGCGGATCAAAGATGTAATCCTTCGGGGACTGGAGTGTTATAGTGGGGGGTTGGGGCACTGCAGAAACATGAACAGAGCCACAGTTCAGACACGCACGTTGACAGACATGATACACCGGACAACGCTGGATGTGTTCAAGCGGAGGCTGCGCAAGCAACATGCAACACGCATTCACCTTCAGCCAAACTCGACAATCAAGTCATGTGGAGCTGAAAAACACTCACTGCAAACAAACACACAACCGCTATCTCAAACCCGATCTGAGGAAACTTACCCTCCCATGAACTGACATCTACTAAGCACCACTCCAAAGCAAGCGAGTCACTCTGTACAGTTACAGTGTTGAAATAACCGCATGCACATCACTACCTTAAAACCACACAAAGGCAAATTCAAAAGCAAAAACTCCACTCTAGAAGTCACAGCAGTGTTTGGGCCAACTTACATCCTTCCAGTACTTTAGCTTTTTGTCCACCGTGACATGCCGTACCACAGTAATAGAATATTGAGGAAAGGTGTTAGTTTTTGCAAGGAGTAAACAACAGGATCAGGTGAAACAGTCGCACTTTCAGGTACTTTTAAGCATTTAATTGCACCTGATCGCTCGGCTTTTTTACAAATGTTCTTGGCGAGTAAATCAGCAGCAGGTGCAATGAATGCAAGAAAAGTAGTCGAAGACGGTAAAATTTCACACATTATGCGTGATATTAAAGTAAACAGATTTCCTTCAAAATATAATTACAATTCATAACTGAAAACCACAATCCCATGCTTGAAACATGCAAAGCTGAAATACAAGAAAACCCTCTCTGCCGGTACAGTTAGTTAGTTAAGAGTCAGAAATGTTCATTGTACCCCCAACATATAAAAGTCTTGGATTCAATTTTTGTTATTTTTCCACAGAGCATGAAAACATTTCCTCAATTTACAGAAAAGAAATACAATGTTCGATATTTATGGTGCGCGTAAATGTAATATCGATGAGGATAATACTTACGATCAAGAGGTACTTCAAGTGCTGAAGTCATGTGACTCAGGAGTGTCAATAGCACAACTCCGAAGCCTGTCAACCACTTCCTACTCCTGTCCATGTTCAGGTGCGTCTGTGTCTCGATGAAAACCTTTTCCCCAGGTTCAACAGCAGAGTCAGGGTGGTCGACAGGATGAAGAAGTCTGAATCCACACTACACAGAGGTGCAAAGAAAGGATAAAAAAAAATATATATATATATATATTACTTATTCTGTTTTTATTTTTATTTCATTTTTGGCTACATTATTGGCAAATAGGTGTGTCAAAGCTTTTCAGAATCAACAGACATGAACACACGAACAGTGTAAAACATTCTCAGACACAAAGGTCTTAAACGGAGTGTGTGTAATGTTTACGAGATCTACAGTCTGTAAAATGAACTATAGGTAAACGGGTGTAAATATTTAGTCTGAGCGACAATGTAAAGTTTACTGTGTTGCATTTTTCTGTGAAGTTTACCTACATTCTCATGGCTCAATATCCTGAGTGATGTGTTTTCAGTCGAGACTTGCAAGCGGCTTCTCTAAGGCCATCACTCTGCCAATGTAAAGACTCTGGCAGGAGGAGAAGTCAAAACAAACTTGCTTCCTGTCCTTGTAACTTAAACAACTTAAGCAATGAGAATGTGCGTCCTCCCTCCATATTTACCCTGACCAGTGATGAAGAACCCAATGAGCCACAGCTGCTTAACATACACATAAGTGCAGCCCTCGCTTCCTTTTGTACATCGCACTGAGCTCCTCGGGGCCGACGAACTCCAGTTGCGTCCGATATTTTGCGAAAGTAGACAAACTCTCAAATGTTTAGGTACAGTTGCAGTTCTTGTGGACTTATTTGGTGCTAGCCGCGTTCACGTTACATTGTTCTGGAGACAGAATAGCCACTCAAACAGCCCGTGTGCTCCACTGAGATGCCAAGTCTACCACGTGCTTGCCTGTAAACATATGGCATGCGAGTGTGCTCGGCCAGAACAAGCACGACTCTGCCGCGGACACAGATTGGCACATGCGTGCACAAACGCACCCTATCGGCGGAAGCATCCTTGTCAGTGTGCTATATGGACCGAGTTACACATGAGTGCGGGCCCACAAGCGCTATCTTCTGTTGTATGGTGCACAACAAAGAGATGCAGATTGATGCGTACAGCCGTCACAGGCGCACAAAATCATGTTGGCATTAATGGGCTCTTGTAAACTACGCCACGGGGAACTGGAAATTATGTGTTTGTTGTTTTTCCTTTTATTACCCTCTGTCTCGCAGTGTGCATAAACCTCTGTCACGTGTACATTAGCAGGCCTTAATTTATTAGCCGATTTACGATATACTGCTGCATCAATGACATTAACACACTCCTGTAAATAAATAGTTTTTGACAAATGTCTCTTTTACAGAATATACATTATGGCCTCTGTTAATCCAGGGAGATAAATAACATAAAATGAAACATTTTTGGTTACATGTGTACTGTCATTGGCAAGGTACCGGAGACGGTCACACTGAGCCCGACAGTTTTGTCAGCATTTAATTAGCATCTTCCAAAGTATTTTTATGATTGGGCAAGTGACTATTGTCAATATGTTTGCCTGAGGCACAAAACAGTATTTAAATCTAGCATCCACAAACCCGACAGAAACAGAGCTGCAAACATGAGCCCGCTCATCTCTTCTTTGCTGTATGAGCTGTACACCACGTCTACTGTCCAAGTCATAAACTGTCTAAAACAATGGATGTAGCCTCACAGACTGAAAGGTGAAGCCCATAGTGCCTTAAGTGCCTTAAAGTGAAACACCACTGAGGGTCACGAGGGGCTGGCTTCAAAATACCTCTGGCTCCAATAGACTCGTACAAAAAAAATGTATTGACTTTGTATTTCATGAGAAGTTGATGAGTTTTTTTTTTTAATATAAGTCATTCTGGTGGTCCTTCTGAAAATAATTCCATAATTAATTAAATATCAGGCCTTAAAGAGAGGTATGTTTGAAGTGCCTGGTTTGATTGACATGTTTGAGGTGCAGTACGGTTGCCTGTTTTGGTGGGCGGGTCAGATTCACCTCTTGCTCCTTCCCAGCTTGTCCAAATATGGCCACTTCTGGCTCCAAGAAAAATGAAGACGGCAACTGCTAAAATGCCAGACTAAAGGCCTCAAAACATCAGTTCACAAACCTATTGGTGACGTAACAGTGGCTTCCCAATTGGTCCAAGCCGTAGCACCACCATTTAGGAATTACTCTTGCTTTCTAGTGGGCAGCATACATCAAAATTATTTTGCCCAAAAATCTGTCAGTTAAAAGTTGTGCATTTTACAATAGTTTAAACTTCAAATGGAATATATTTTGTTGAAATTTGAAGAGCATGTAGTTTCATACAGCAAAGAGAGCAGTGGGGCCTTATTTGGAAAAGCTTGGCACATTTTGTGGCATTGCTGGGTTTGAAAGTTGGTTTCACTTCAGGCTTCGATGCTAACATGAATTAATTAACAGTTTATTCTGTCTTATGGTGCAACACCCATATTCTGTCAGTCTGCCAGCTGCTGTCAATCATAGATACTGACACGCCCCTCAAGCTAACTGAGATAAAACAGCAATTCAGATATTTTTGAGACCATTTTTTTTTTCTTCCTTCTTATAATATAAAAGTAACAGCAATATATTTAAACAACACAATGACTTAACTGGACTTTAATTCAAGTCCTCAGAGACACCTGAAGGTTAAACTGTGGGGTTCACTGCTGCATCTCCCCTCTGCAGGGGAGGGAGCATGTCTGAGGACACAGGGAGAGTATGGTAATGAATACACGCTCAGAAAGCAGTGTGTTACATTTTATGCAGCTGAGCTCGGCAGAGTGTGTGAGCTAATACAACCCCAGGACACAGCTAATTACGTTGACATGTCCTATTGGATATTACGCTCCCTAATGGAGAGGAAAGACAAACAGGGGGAGGCCGCGCAACTGAATGCTTTAGATGCAGTCCATGCATGCAAAATCTTCTACTCTCATTGTGAAAAAGGAAATATGATTATGCAAATAGAATGGCCCATCTTCAGATTAATTACAATAATGCTTCCTGCTGCTACAACAGAGATCCCCCCCACCCCCCACCCACCCACCCACACACACAGTGACAGAGGGCATATTGCGCTGTGCTGGTCCTCAGGCCAAGACACAGTGAAGCTCAACACACTCATTACAAAAAGAGAAGGGATGAGATGATGGTGATTGAAGAGAATCAACAATAAATAGAGATGAAGCCAGCAGAGGAGAAAAATCATATAACCTCAGAGAAAAATAAGGTTGTAATTTGTGAACATCAGTTACTTTGCTGGTCTTTGAAGAAACGCCCAACCAACCTTCTTCGCACGTCCTATTTGAACACATTTGAGCATGACATAATTTATCTGTAATGATCTGCTACATTCAAAGCTTTCGGTGTGTAAACACAAACGTTTGTGCTTTACTTCATGGGGATATGCTCCGTTGCCCTGTCAGTAAGATAGACAACTGCTCTCTATGCCAACTAAAAATGAATATGACTAGTGAGCCTCTTTCTGAATAGATATGTTCATGATACCAAACCAACTGAGAGGAATGATGAGGAAGCATCGCTTCGTAGATGCCTGCAGATTTGTAAAATCTAACCAACAGTAACGTCAGCTCATCACTGAAGTAAGGCAGCAAGGCAGCAGAAGAACCGCAAATGAAAGTTACTAAATAGGCCAGCCGTTTTTTACCAGCTGCTGGTTCTAACTGTATATTTAGTGGACATATAACTTCTCATCTAACTTCGATGGAAAGCAAAAAGTATTCCCTAAGCTATTCCTTTAAAGCAAATTATTTCTCTATAATTTCTAGTTATTTTTATATATTTTTTTATTACATAAAAAAAAAAAAAACAAAATCTCCAACATGAAAATAAAACCCTTCATTCATCTGTTCTGTGTTTCTGTTTGTACGTCTTGACCTGGGTAACATCTCCAGAGAGGAAACTCCCACAGATGACTCCCGAAGCATAAGCACAAACAGAAAACAGACGCACACGTACATCAAATTAGCTTCCGTGTGCAAATGTCAGCCCATATTTCAACAGCTTGAATGTCACTGGCTGTTAACTGGCCCATCGCTTAGATGTTCACGTTGGTAATACAGCGCGCGGTTTGCCTGATCACGCGCTATAGAAGTGAACTTTTAACCTTTAAGCGTTGAGGACAAACACTCTCTCATACCTGTTTGGTGCACGGTCGACGGCGAATAGGTTCATGCGTTTACGGCGCCTGTTGAGTGAAATGTTTCAGAGGTAAAGGCGACGCCGTGAGGCTGTACTGTGCAGTGTGGCGGAAGACATTTGTCTGGCAGCAATATCATCCAAAGATAGTCCCAAAAGCGCAATTACGCACACATACGTGCACAGCCTTCCATTCTTCCTGAAGCTAAATGGGCAAAAAATGATTTCTCGTTGCTCATTTTCTCACAGGCTACAAACAAGAAAACCACAGACGATGACAACAAAGAGGACTCAACGGAGGAGGGTGAGTGGGATGAATCTGGCTATTGGGCAGGTCATCTCTCATCCTCTTCCTACTGACTCAGGGGTCAAAGCCCAGAGGTCAAAAGAGTCCCCCTGAAGCTCTGCCTTTCCGTCCTGCCTCGATCTTTCACTCGCTTTCTGTCTTCCCTCCTCTATTTCAATGTGTCACTTTGTGTTTTGAAACTCTTTCTTAAACTAAGCCCACGAGCGTGACGCAGTCGGGTTGTCACATCGATCTTACTCGTGTGTACATGTTACAGTAGATTTCGAGCATTTAGAGAATTTGACACTCTTTTTTTTTTTTTTCCTGCGGACTGAACAGGAACGTCTTCAGCACATGTTGTAAAGGGACATCTTATTGGATCCTGATGGCAGATATCTTATATATGTACCCCTCAAAAAGTCAATGCAAACCGCTATATCCTCACACTGCTGTCACCCTTTCAATCTTAATAGTGTGAGTTTGTAATGATATACTCGGAGTCTTCATTAACAGGTGAGTCAATATTTCACTGCAGCACAACAACATATATACCGTGAGCACAAAAAAAAAAACAACCATTTTATTCACAGGTGAGGTTGCACCCCAAGTGCATTCCTAAATGTAATCCACCAGTATGCCGATTGCTATGCACACCACACACTGACCTTCAGCCTAGACCTATTCCCTCGTTTGCTTTGTGTATTTTGACCGAGCTGATTGCGTGCGAGTGCGTGTGGCAGCTCTTCACAGTAAAAACATTGCAGCCTAAAGAAAAGGTTTGGGGAAGCTTGAGATGAATTATCTTAATTTGATAACCATTTCCCGTCTAGCTATTGTGCTAAGCTAACTGGCTTCGAGGAGTAGCTTGATATTCAGCACACACGAGAGCCTATTTTTTTTTTTTTTAACCTTCTTTCTCCTTGGGTGACATGCTGACTTGTCAGAGAGATGACAGGTTCAAACCCTGCGAAAACAAACGGTTCCAATTTTTGCCATTTGTGTGGATTCAGTATTTTTGACCAAGACATTGAACTCAGGTTTACTCACTAAAATGAACCTAGGTAAAAGCGATCACTGTATTCAGCATCAACATTTCTAAAATGACATAAAATGACATGAGGAAAGCTGACACAAACCCAACAGTCTCTCTGCCTCTGAGTTTGCAAACCTAGAAGCAACTTGCTAAGTTGGTCACTGCATAGCCTTCAGTCACACTGAGGGACGACAGCCTGACTAGACAGATGAGGGAGGAGGACAAGGGAAGCAGGAAGAGAATTAGAGGGGGGGGGGGACACACAATCATCTGCAGTCACATCAAATCACGATGACAGAGATATTTCTGAGACAATAGACTGAGTCAGACTGCTTTCAGCCAGGCTGGACTGGCGTGCACGCTCCCTCGTCTGCAACTTAGTACACGGATACATCACTACTAATACAGAAATGATACCAGTATGACAGTTTGTAAAGTAAAACTTGCAGTCTCTCAGGACAATATTTCACTCTTTTGTGGAGCCAGTCAGTTCATGCATCGAGACGCACTGTACTGAACTGCAGTGGCCCTCTTGTGATTTGAGTGTCTCCGATAACCTGGTCACCAGAATGTGAGGTGGAAACGGAAGGTAGAAATGAAATGCAGCCAAAACGTCAACCGCAAACCACTGCAACTTAACCGCTGGTATTCGAGAAAGCAGAAATTGCATTTTGTTCATCCGTCCTGGGTTTCCAGAAGAGGAATGCGCATGTGAACTTCTTCAAAAATGCCCATGAAACCGTGACAAAAACTAAACTGAAATAATACCGGTAGCTGCGACGAAAATCTCCAGCTATCGCGCTACTGAAAAAACATTGGAAAAATAAAAAGGAGGAGAGACCACTTCCTGTAAGCGAATACAAAAGCAGTGCAGACCACACAGAGATCATTTGCTTACAACACTGAACAATTGCCTTTGTGCAGCAAGTGCCTGAGGATAGAAATTTACCTCAATGTCTCGCTGTACTTTCACAACTGATCCTGCACTGGAAAGTGTATCCTACTGTAGTGTCACTCTATCAGGGAATATTCCTTTTTCTTTTTTTTTTTTTTTTTTATAAAAGAAGCATTACCCAGCGGTACTGCTATAGTAAAAAAAAACTGAACAGAACTTTTTTTGGTCAACTTTTGCACACTTAGCAACAGTGTAAACAATCAACTTTTACACTCAAATGACAAACTGGATTCATGTTTCTGGCCACCTGATGAATTAAAGTCCTACGTTCATTCTCCTTAAACTCAGATTTTTGTCCCCATCACTTCCTGAGTTTGATATTCTACTTTTAAGCAGCTAAATGTTCTATATCTGTTGTGCTACGTTCACAAAGTTGCAAGGCTGTAAGACATTTGGTGCAGTCTTTGAACTTAAAAATGCTTCTTCCAGTGTCTGTGCAGAGTGAATGTAAAATGAAAGCACAGCCAACGAATACCAGACAGATGTATCGCATACCATGAGAGACGCACTAAGCGGCCAGTCCTCTGTGTAAACATCTTAGAAAAGGCCTGACCCTGACTAGGAAACGTCAAGCTACTCTCAGTCTCCGTCTCTGTATCTGTCAATTTGATAACTTTATTGGCTCTGTCTATTTCTGCCTGCCCGACAAACACACACCAGCCAGACAATCTACTACTAACAAAGGTGAGAAAATGCCCGATCTTTGGGACAAAGCCTCAACTGGACTTTTTGATGTGGAAAGAAGAAAACAACAGGTAGCACTCCCGCACAAATCCACTTTGATATTCTATTCACGTGTGTAGCATATCGTCTTATAGACTTAAGTATTGTTTACATTTACACATTTACGCCTCGCACAAAAGACAGATAAGGTTGCACTTTTCCTTAACTTGGAGGGTAAGTAGAGACTTTATATGAGCAATGGAAACAAAGCTAAAGTGAAGCCATGCAGGGTGTTAGAGAAGGTGTGTTTTCTGTCAAACAGATATTAGACACTGGCAAATGCACGGTTGAGGTGTGGAGTTCATTGTAAAAAATACAATAGCTTCTATAGAGGGTGAGGTAATGGTATACTTGTATTACTGATTACTGTATTACTTTCCAGGAAAATGTTTACACAGCATGCACCAAAGATAATCCTCCACTGATCAGTTTGTATACTTGATTATTTTTTTTAATCAGGGCAGATATTATATGCTCCACATAAACTTGCTCACTCCAGCATGCCTTACTTCTACCTTGGTTTTCTTGTCAAAATCGGAACCAGCAACTCGTCAAAAGGGTAGAGTTGCTTTTAGAGAGGCTCATGATTTACTGCTGACTCCATCAGAAGCTGGTCTGCCACACTGGAAGTTAATGTAAGAGGCGCTTTCACTCCGCTAACACCACTTCTTTACAATGAAAAGACAAAACTGGCAGGCCCTTTGTCTCCAATAGCCCCCAAACCGGATCACCCACAGCCACCAGATCACAACAACTATCTCACACACACACACACACACACACACACACACACACACACACACACACACACACACACACACACATAGGGCCTTCCCTTTTAGGGTCAGCTATTCTAGCACCATCCGCAGAATCCCCCAGCGCCTGCTTTACTCTGAGGCTTTGTGAAGTGCTGATGGTCAGCATGCGCTGGGCCACGGCTGCCCCCATCCACACCTCGAACACTGACCCGTGGGAGCTATTGTCCTCTTCCTTGTTGTTTACCACTGGGATAATGCTGAAATGGCAGGGGGTGTTTTAGGGCACAAGGTGACACCTACGGAAATAAAAGATGTGACCACAGCGCCACCGGGTACCTCTGTAATGATGGAGACTATTTACATGTACATGACCTGGTTTTTCAAACTCATACAATATTAATTTGAAAATGCATTTCTAACCAGTTTTGCTCGATCCGAAAAACAAGATTCATCACAGGCAAGGGACAGTGTAATTTGCATATCTATAAAATATACATATGTCAGCAAATTTGTGCAAAATGGCAAATGTAAATGTAGTAATAAACTGGTGGTGTGATGTGGGTGGGGTTTTGGAAGTATGGTCATATTTTCATTTGTGTTTTCCTAATCCATAACCTTCTTTTTAACATTTAGCCAGGCTCTCATTGAAGGTGAATAACAATGAAAAAAAACCCATTAAACTACATCTGAGGGCTCCGAAATGTGATTTGGTAGCATTACTGACCACCACAAGCATTACATTTGATCGTCATTACATGTACTTGGCACACGAGCTGCTGAAACATGTGACATTTGGTCTCAGCTGTCTTCGTTTTGGCTTAAAATTACATTTTGTGCCCTCATCAGTGGTGCATCTGAATGGGTCAGGGAGCATCAGCTGACCCGGCTCTACCACCCTTCTCCCAACCTGGGATGAACACTGGTTGGATAGTTTGGCTGGGGATTAAAAGTGTTATTTAATGATACTGATGTATGAGCATCATTACATCATACATCTGACATTGACACTGACATTTAAAGCTTCAGGGAACAGCACGTAACTATGATTCAACAGGGATGCCACATTGTAAAATGGCTCCTGTATGAAAGTTGTGTGAGCTGATGATCTGCTGACCTTTCCCCCATAACTTCTTGAAAATTGAACCTACTGCAGTGAATTCCCATGATTCCCCAAGCCCTCCAAAGTCCCTGATAGGAATAACTTGACCCCGGAAAAAAAAAAAAAAGAGTCTTATTGTTATTTCCTTTTCCCCTTATTTTCTATTCAGGGAATGTGAGCAGTCCTTTCTTGGCATGGAGTGAATCCTGACAGCTTTGCTTCAGGCATGTTCCTGTAAAAAAAAAAAAAGTTTTCTCAGAAGGTGAGAAAATAGGAAGCTGGGACACCTCTGAAGGTCTCATTCCCGCTGCCTGACAAAGGACTACAAGAAACTGCTGCATTTTAAAACAAAAAGGAAGAGGTCACAATAACAAAAAACTTGTTTTTTTACACGTTAAAAGATAAAACCGGAAATGGGTTTGAAGATGATAATTGCTTTAAAACAAAGCAGAGGACTCGTCCATGTGTAACTTATTAAAATCCATGACGATAGCTGCCATTAAAATTAGCTGCATCCAATTATAACGCTGTGATATCTGGACAAATGGACATTTGGACATTTTGCCAGGCGGTTTGTTGGCTGCCCGCGGCTTGTTTGGGTAGGTGTGTACCCATGTGCACAAATTAGTGTGTGCGCGCCCATGTGCACACATGAATTTGTGTGTGTGTGTGTGTGTGTGTGTGTGTGTGTGTGTGTGTGTGTGTGTGTGTGTGTGTGTGTGTGTGTGTGTGTGTGTGTGTGTGTGTGTGTGTATCTGAGTGCATGTCTCGCCTGTCTAAGGTTATCTCATCAAAAGCCACGGGCTCAGCCAGAGCTGAGGGCCATGCTGTGGCTCAATCCATAAGTCATTTTCTTTCTGTGTGTGTGTGTGTGTGTGTGTGTGTGTGTGTGTGTGTGTGTGTGTGTGTGTGTGTGTGTGTGTGTGTGTGTGTGTGTGTGTGTGTGTGTGTGTGTGTGTGTGTGTGTGTGTGTGATGGTGCGTGACAGGTAGAGCAAGTGATGCTCAGTACCCCTCATAAAATCTTGACATGTAACAACAGAATTTGATAGCCAATCAATTTACAGCATATATACTCCCTGCATTCATAAATTGATTATAAATGTCAATTATTGCCACAAACATACATAAGATCCTCTCCGAGTTGACCAATAATCAGTGAAATGTTTTAAACCTAACACAATTCTGTACAAATAAATCAGCCCTACTAATGTTCATTCCTCCAACAACTGCTGTCTTTTCAGTCATGTATTTTAACATAGTAAATCCAGACATCTTATCTAACCAGTGTATTTGTCTCCAAACTGACATCACCTGTTATGCCAGTGCATAATTGACCGAGTCTAGTACCTCCAGTGGTCTACTCTACATATATGTATAAAATGTGTACCAGCGCCAGCTTTTTAACTCTCAAACCCTAAATAGATGCTAATAAAACTGAATTATATTTAAATAGAGACAATTCGTAGCTCACTGGTAAAGATCCACTGTACGAGGCACCGGCTGAAGAAGACCGTTTGCGGTGTGTGCAGCTCCCAGGTGGGACTGTGCGAGTTGTGGAAAAAAAAGTGTGTTTGAAATGCAGCGGGCATGTCGAATAAAAGGACCTGAAATCAATAGTCAGTCTCATTCTGATACAGTGTGACAATGTGACAGTGGACACATAAATCCAGCTGGGCTTGTAAACAAGCCAAGTCTCATTTGTATTCCCCGGGTGTTATTGCCAGGTAAAAGTTATTGACGAGCAGAGAGATGCACGTGGCCTTGGTGCGTGACTCTGGGCTTTACTGTGACATGAGTTACTGTGTGTGGCTCTATGCTTTTCTATGCGACTGTGTTTTATCCTTCGAGGCAGGACTGTTAAACCTGTATGGCTAAGTTTCCCATGTATGTGGTTGCCGTGGTGGTGGTGGATGGTCATATGGACAGTCACGTTGTCAGGCCGATCAATGGGCCAACCGAAAACAGAATCGGCAACACGGCCTCGTACCAAAAATCACACAACCAGTCGATTTCAACCTCAATAACATGTAGCAGTGCACATGCATCTTACATCATACGTAGGTACATGACATAAACTATGTTACCCGCGTGAAATACATTTATGTTCAAATAGGCCACCGTTGACCTTAGGGTCCTATGACCACAGGGTCCTGTGTTTGCCCCCATACGCAGACTTTGTCACTCTTCATATTACGTCACCTGACTTCCTCCGTTAACACACACGTTTCCACACGAGACCCATGTGTATGACACATGATCACCACATGTGGCAACATATAGTAACATGGGGAAAATATGTGGAAAGGTTTTCGCTAGGGAATCTAAATGGGCTTCACACATTACACCATGAAAATGTCCCAAAAGCATGTTTCCTATGGGCAAGATACATGTTCCACATGTGTCATGTGGTCACGTGTGATGACATGAGTTTTTGCACACGTGAAATTCACGCGTTTTTTTTTCTGGAAGGGGTCGTTTCTGGTATGAGAATGAGCTGCCATCAGGGCTGGGAGAGCCAAATATCAGAATAAAAATGATGAAAGGAGAGACAATGAGGAGAGGAACACTGAGGCAAAGGAGGCTGAAATGTTGACAAGAGTACAAACGGCGAGATGGGAAGGGGGGCAGGAGGTGAGAGGGGGAGGGGACTGATTGACAGTGTTATAGCAGCGCAACAAGCTGGCATGCCCTTCTTTTTTTCTCTTCCACCCATCTGTTCATCAGGATTACTCATCGAGACGGGTGGACAGGAGGAGAGAGGAAGCTGGAGGAGGGCAGGGAGAGAAGAGGATATCCATCATCACGTCCTACATTAACTGAATTTAAACCACTTTTCCATGACATCTTTTCAGTAAAATAAACTGCTGTGATAATGACTCACTGTTAAAATTATGGCTCAGTGTAATATAGTAGAGTGCTCTCCAGGGACTGTTCAGGTAACAATGAGAGTAATGGAAGGTAGAAACACTGTAGTGATGTGTTATGTAATACTCTGCTGCTGAGCGTGCTCGACTTACTCCGACTATTGCTCCCTGCTGACAAATATGTTTCATGGCTTTTCTACAAGGTGGATGCAGCGTGCTGTGTGTTAGTGGCTGGTCATGTGTTTGTTAATGCATGCCTTATATTATATTCCTTATAACATATTTATTGTGTGATTTACATCCATGGATAACCACTGTGCGTAGCAACACTTGTATATGTGAGTGCAGAAGTACTCTATATTTTAAAATGACTGTCGTTGTAAATATGAAAATTCCCTATTTTTAAATCCACATAATAAACCTAGCCTAAACAACTTCAACCTCAGCCACACAGAAGTTACAACAACGTTAATGTACAGTTCTTGGCTATCTAACTGACTGTTGACTGAACATACTGCAGATACAACAGGCCACAGCCAAGACTGCAAAGGGTATAAATCAGTCACTGCCAGCAGCGAGTCACGCTTCAACACTCAGCACTTTTCATCCATGCTGACTGACCTTTCTTATTTGAAGTACAGCCACAATTTGAAAAGCTTAGGACGTCCTCAAAAAGTTATTTCATGTGCAAACACAACAATATTTTGTAGCTCTGTCAGAAACAGATCTAATGTGGGACTATTTAGTAGATAATTGAATCCAACTAGATTGTAATAATCCCCTCAGGGTGATACTGAACATAACACAACAGAAGCTTTTTTTTATCGAGATAAAATGCATTAATAATACACAAGATGAAATGCACTAGACCAGACAAGACATCAGGAAAAATTGGTGTTAAAACACAAAACATGTCAGGAATTTGATCACAACCTTAAAACCCAGCAGGAAAAGCTGGCTGGCACATTCGGTATCATCAGTGTAAACACATAGAACTTAAGAAGCAACAATGAACCAGCTGCAATGGCATTATGAATGAGAGAAGGCTCTTTATAAGCAGGTTTTGTTGTCATTGAAGCCTTTGTACTGTATGCAGATGGTGTTGGTTGTACCCTGAGCTGATACCAATGAACACAACAGTATCAAAATCAACATTTCAAAAGAAATTGGGTGTTACCAAAAACAGGATAATCGCAGAGCACTGAAAGTAGACTCAGACAATTTTAACTCACCCGAGGGGATTAAATCTCAGCAGCTGTCTGTCTTCAGATGGATCTTCAAACCTGCAACAAAGAAGAGGAAAATATACATGAATGGGGTTGTTTGTAGCCAAGATTAGAAAAACGGTGTACACTCTTGACTATTATGAAGGATTAGCAAATAAAGTGTCCACCAGGAAAGAAAAACAAAACATTATAAAAGCTATACAACAACTACATTATGTCCAGTCTGACTTCATGTAGCAGTGATTTTGTTATTACAATTCATTTGGCTAAGAAATGTCTAGTCAAAGTCTATCACAGCTTTTATTTACGTAAACAAGGACCAGCATCCCTTTGAAAACAAGTTATTCTCATGAAAGCAACCAAATGCAGGTAATGAAAAAAAAAAAAACTGACAAAGGGATTTATTTAATCCTCAAAGCTAACAGACTTCAATTACTTCATCTTACAAGGCCAGTGTCACACACAAGCACCACACAAGTACATGGACACATCCGCCTGGGAATAGCCAGTAAATGACTGTGTCAGGCTGAACACGAGGCCCCTCAATCAATAACCAACCCCCCCCCCCCCGTCAGTTTTATTACTTTTACCTCCAGCAGGGAACACACAAATGAAAGGTTACCCACTGACAGACACAGACATACATGGTGCCCCCCCAACAGGCTTCCCTTCGTGACCGCGAATGCATTATCCTAATCTCCAGAGAGACTCTCTATTCATCTCACATTAGCAAAACAAATGTGACAGACAAAGAACGCCGGTCCATTTAGAGGTGAAGCCATTAAAACAGTAGTTAGCTCAGACGAGAACGATGGTGGTTTATATGAGTAGCCATTAATAGGCCGTGGTTGAGCTGTTTGAATATATCAGGTGACGTAAAAAAGGGTGGTGGTGGTGGTGGTGGTGGGGGGGGATTCTCCACTGAGCTCCCTGCGAAACTCCAGTGACCCAGCCCAACACGTCACCATGACCCGTTACCATGAAAGCAGAACGATGTACACAGAGGGAGAGGGGGAGATTATTTTTTTTAATGTGCAATATCAGCCCCATAATATTAAATTGACCCTGAATTTAAGTCGACCTGAACTGAAGTCAAATGAAAATGTACTGATTGAATAATCTATATTGTTTCAGGTTGAATTAAATGAATTATATAACATGAACAGATCTGATTTGAACTCAGCTGCATTGATGTTATCTCAGCAGAACTGAACCAAACTGAACTGAGACAAGAGGGGGCAGACACAGATGAGGCAAGAGAGAGAGAGGTGGGGGGGGGGGGTCTGAGATGTTAATGAATGGAGACAGGAATGCACCAAGACATCAGAAAACTGTGGCAGGAGATGCAGAGAGGAGGTCGATGGAAACAAGAGTGTCAGAGAGAGAGAGAGAGAGAGAGAGAGAGAGAGAGAACATGAAAAAATAAAGAGGAGGGTCCAGAAACATGTATTATTAAGTGGCAAATCTAAAAGCGCTTCATCATCACAGCGCAGAAAGGGGAGAGTGGGGGGGGGGAGTGGGGCTGGAGACAAGGTATAAGAAGAGAGAGGAGGAGAGCTGGGAGGTGGCAGAAGAGCAAAACCCAGCACAGCTGACCCCATGCGCTAGGACGTTACCATGGAGACAAAAGAAGAGACAAGAGAAGGTTGCCATGCAGCAACGACGAATGCAGTCTCTCTCAAAGAAATACAGTAGTTCAACATTATGGGTAACACATGTAATTACTTCCTTCAGGGGGATGCTCTTATGCCCGTACGCGAACTATCAGCCTGGCCTGACTCAGCGGATGTAAAATGTTGTTATAAACGTGCCACTGGTTGACTATTTCAGTCGACATTTTCCTTCCCCTCCACTACCTGCATTGGAGCAGCATTGGAGCCGGTGACACCAACAAACTCAACAAGCTGGTTAAGAAGGCCGGCTCCATCATCGGCTACAAACTAGATAGTCTGGAAAAGGTGGTGGAGAGGAGGACGCTGATCAAACTATTGTCCATCTTGGATAATCCTGTCCACCCTCTCAACCACCTGCTGCAGGGACAGCGGAGCACTTTCTCTAAAAGGTTCCTCCAGCTCCGCTGTCACAAGGACAGATACAGGAGATCATTCCTGCCCACTGCCATAAGACTTTACAATAACTCACCTCTGGCAAAATCCATCACAGTACAATAACACTGTTGACTGTGTTTCTTGGTCTCTTGCTTGTATATTATATGTATATTATATATATATATATATAGATATATACTGTACCGTATGTATATATATATATATATATGTTGACTGTGTTTATTGGTTTGTTGTATATAATATATATAGATATTTAATGTACTGTATATATACTGTATGTACTGTGCATTTTATATTTTATATTTATATTTTTTATTTTATTGCTTTTCTATTATATTATTCTATTCTATTATTATTTTATTCTATTGTTTCTATTATTGCTCCTGTATGTATGCTGTTGTGGCGAAAAAATTTCCCCTCGGGGATTAATAAAGTATATACCTACCTACCTACCTACCTACCTACCTACCTACCTGTGTGTTACAGTTGTCGAGGATTTAGCCAGTGTTAATGCCAAGGCTCGTCTCTCCACGTGCAAATGTTCCCTCCAACAATAATTACCAAGTGCACCATCGCTGTATTCTAACATTTGTGATTGGTCCGAAGTCAGAGCCACCCCCCCCCCCCCCCCCATGTCAGGATGATATATGGGTGCAGCCAGATCATTTCTCCACGGTGGAGATGGGTCTATTGATGCGAGACGATGATCAACCCAAGACCTGCAGCATGTTAGTTTATCTTAGCATCTTGTTTTAATCTGGACAAATATGGTGTGTAAAATGACAATTTTGCCAGATTGACAAATGAAATCAGTAAGACATTGCATGTTAATATAGTGAGCTTTAGAGGCGCCGGTAAGCAGTTCCTTTGGATAGCGCTGGGTTAGTTGTTCCCCCTTTTGCAGCCTTTATTTATTGATAACTTTATCTGTGCCACAAAAAATGATGTGGTCTCCCTCTTTTTCTAAGGTGGCATACTCGTATCTATTCAAACACTGGCCACACTTCGCTAAGATCTAAATATGGATAAAATGTTATCCAAAGAGGTCCAGATATCAGCTGCAAACTAGAAACAAAACAGAGAAACTACATCATCTGTGATCCAAATAGCAGGTGCACCTGTTAAAGGTGTGTGAACAGTACTACCAAATACAATTCACGAGACACAATGCAACATATACAAAATGTGTGGAAGACTGTTCATTTTTTTTTGTAACTGACCACCGCGAGAGCTGAAAAATGCATCAGCTAAAAGTGTGAAGCTACCAGCTTTTTGATGTATACAGACACAGAGTGAAATATATTGATTCCAGCCCATATTGACTGCATTTTGAACAAAACTTATTGGTATTATTAGTCCAAAAAGACAGCAGAGGAGTTAATTAGCAAGCACTGCGCTCAAAAGTGTCACATTACAGCAGTGCATACTGACCAAATGTTTTGAATTTGTTTGATTAACCTTCAGAAGAATTCAGGAAGTAAAAATAGATCTCGGCAAGAAACTAAAATATCTCCATGACAACAGTGTGAATGGGAACGTAAGCTGTGGAGATAAAGGCCACCGTTTCTCTGTATGTCCTTATACTGCCGACAGAGTGATCATTACTTGTGATGAGGAAAGCTGCGTGTCCCAAGGCCTGCTGCAATACTACTTTGATTTACTATCTATCTCCCGTTTCAATTAGCTTCCTGAGTTTATGGATCCACGGGGAGCCAGTGAGCTGCATGTGTTTGAATATTTTTGGTTTGTGGGTGGTAGAAAGGGGGGACTGTGAAAGAATATAACTCACCCCAGACATGAATAGAAATTTGTGTGTATGTCGTAATCCTTCAGGCGAAGGGGCCTCAACAATCAGCGACTGTAGCAGCTGCCTGAAAAGCGCAATAAACACACACGGCTTTGACCGCCTGGCCTCCCGACCCACCTCAACTTCATCTGATTCTGAAACAGTATTACACACACACACACACACACACACACACACACACACACACACACACACACACACACACACACACACACACACACACACACACACACACACACACACACACGCATAAGAATAAACACATGTACTAGTAACAACCCCAATAAATGCGGGCAGACATCGTTTTTAATGTGGCTTGAGATGGTCATTGGCAGCTAACATGTAATCCCAAATTTCTTGATATCAATTTCAAGCTGACAGCAGAGACTTATACAATCAGCAAAGTTTCATGGTGAACACCCAAGATTAGTGTCAACAATAGAGTATCTGACCAAATGTGAAATATCAAGATCAAGAATGTAAAGACTTCCCCCTTCTGTTCATGAGTTATTGTGGGGCTGGAAAATGGCCAGAAAAGGGTTTATGCAGAACATTTAGAAGTAAGTCCGAAGTAGACCTCCAACTTTTTGGATCTAAAATGTCGTTACACCTGCTTAAAGGCATAAAAATATGCTTGAAAGTCATCATAATACATTCCAATCTCAGGATTTCTACAAGTAGATACAATATGCAGTTTTGGTATATGAACACAGTGATTTTATGATCATCATGAATTCATTAGGGCCTAAACTCAAGAGTGAAATCTTAATTTACTCCTTTCAGAAGAAGGTTAAACACATACACTCATACAACACATACACGATCATAAGTCTTTGCAAATAAGAGAAACAAACAATTATCATTTTTTTTATCTTGTACTGTAGCTGTAACATTATATAACGTGAGAATTTCTTTCCTGTCTGCTGTCTTCTGTAGCCTTTAATGCTCTTACTGGCTTTATTGTTAAGGAAAGTTACATTTAAACAGCCATGTCTCCCATTTGTTAATTAGGAACCTGGTGCCAACTCTACTATTACCAATACAATAATAGCAGGAGCTGTCTAAAAGGCTCTGTCATATTTTCTCTGACCGTTCTCACCCACCCATGACAGAGGAAGTAGTGCGAGGTATTGCTTAAACCCGAGTGATGAAGTCTGACTTGGTCACGTTTGATGTCCAAACACCAGCTGACCCTTACAAACAGCAGGAAACACAAAAGCTACTGTATATGGGCAACATTTTTGTTTTACACCAACAGCCCCACATCGACAAAGAGAAAGGCTTGCAGGCTTTTAAATCCACCTCTCAGTTTAAGAAAAACAGACACGTATCCACAGTGACTGGATGTCAGATATGTAGACAGCAGCGACAACTGTCTGTCTGTAGGAGCCTAAAGGTTTGTTTTGTTCGGGATCAGACATACCATCTGTGCACGATGAGGCTTTTGGGCAGGCCTCGGTTATTCATTTCTCTCTGTGTGTGTGTGTGTGTGTGTGTGTGTGTGTGTGTGTGTGTGTGTGTGTGTGTGTGTGTGTGTGTGTGTGTGTGTGTGTGTGTGTGTGTGTGTGTGTGTGTGTGTGTGTGTGTGTGTGTGTGTGTGTGTGTGTGTCGACATCTGTCTACATGTTCCTATAGTCACAGAAAATGACAAATGACCTAATTAAAATGGTTGCCAGGTTGAGTTTAGTGCACCGTGTCATTGTGTCGTATAGACACATCACTCCCTCGGGCAAAGAGAAATTAAAAATGTTTTTGCATTTAAAAAAAAAAAAAAGCCAAAACACACCAATCTGACATCGATAAGTAAATGCACAGTTTTGTGTGAAACTGCTGCAGTTTTTGATGGCTGTGTTTAACCAGTCCGTGATATTCAATACTGAATATTCCACTTTGATAGTTCCCGTTTGACGCTTTCAGGGGTTGGACCTTCAGATCAGCAAATAAAATTAAAACTCAAGTCACGCAGTACTTCAAAGCCTTCCTGACTTCACTGTCTTCTTGCACTGGCATACCAAGTACTTTTCACAGCTCTGAAAAGAGTTTACAGTTTAGGACGTCCACGCTGATGAAAATGATAAATTAGGGGAAAATCCACTCTTTCTTGAGGTCTGGTTACTTTGACAAATGTCACATGCCAGTGTCATCTTGGCCTTTCCAGCTGCTTTTGAAGTCTCCACCACACATTCCCTTTTAATGTTTGTGTGTGTGTGTTGAGACAGACTAAGAGGGAGGGTTGGTTACCATGACTATACCCAGGTTTTTTTTTTTGGTTTTTTTTTTTAATTTTAACAGTCTGGGAGCATCCTCCAGATGACAGACAGCACACACAGTCCAGTCCTACACAAAAGGAGCAGTCCAAGAGAGCTGGGTTTAATCAGAGAGATTTACTGCCTCCTGAAAGTTTTTTTCTTCCCTCCAGAGGTTAAAGAGACACTTCTCCCATCCTCGCTGTTCCCACTCAACACCATACAGTGCACACAATGGAGTCATCAAGAATGTCACACGGACACACAGATAACGGAGCAGGAAAGAAAAGTCAAGATTAAGGAACAGTGGGAAGTAGCATTCCTCTGCTGCTGATCCTCCGCTAAGCTTTCTCCTACTGAAGGGGAGCATATTGTAAAAATGTCCAAGTATGAGCTCTCTGGGGATTGGATCCAATCATCAGACTCATTTTCAAAGCTACAGCAGAAAGAGTGTATTAAAGTGAGAGCGAGGAAGGGAGGGGAGGAGGGGGGGAGAGACAAAACATGACAGTGATGAGCTGAAGAGTGGGAGGTCTGGAGCAACAGAAGAACAAACACACCGACTGTAGGGAAAAAAAAGAAGTGATTTGCAAGATGACTGAAAAAGACGTGCTGTTTGGCCACCATCAATGCAGATGAAATACCTCCACACATGATGCCCGACAACGTTCAATCAGTCACAGTGAGAGAGAGGCCTGCCAGAGAGTTTGATTTCTATGTTAATTTCTAGATTTCTGCCAGCTGTGCCGGGAGGTGGGTGGAGTGGGGGGCGGGGGACTCCCAAAGGCTATAAAACCAAATTTAACACAAACATGCACTCCTACATATAGGACCCTCCCAACATAGGGCTCCATTTACAGAACATTTACAACTCAGTGGCACTTCACAAGAGATAACAGCTGTTATATTAATCTTATCTCAATAAAAGTACAATCAAGAACAAGTCTGTGGAAACATACCTTCACATTACAGCTGGCTGATAGGATTTTTTTTTATATATATATATATAACATTTGAATCTAGTTACTAAGTGGGTAAAGGCAAATAATAGCACAGTTAAAACAGTCTGATAAGTTCAGGAAATGACATCGCTAAGACCCAGAAAAGAAAAAAATGAATGCCATGTCACAATATTAAAGTATCCAAAGACTGACAATACCTAGTCTCATGTCACAATATGTGTTATGATGTTGATATATTGCTCAGCCTAACAGCATATCAAACTGAATGTATTTATTCACTGATACTGTACATGTTATACGAGGGATACGTCATGTTTAAACATTCGAATAGTATTTTAAATATAAAAGAAATCCATGAGTATCCGTAATTATCATTGTTCCTTATTTTGTAATACGTCACTCCCGTCAGAAGGTGGTGGTAATGCACACAAAAGCTGTTCGCTAGCTGCCATTTAGCAGCATAAGGAGAAGAAGAACACGTTGCCAACAGGCTCTGGAGCTTTGCAGGTAAAATTGCGTGACGCTATGAGATCAGATGTCGCAGTGTGAACAGCAGAAACATGCAAATATGACAGCCGACAAAAATATCTCCTTCAACAACCCGTAACATGTAAGCAATCTTTCAACCAACCGGTCACCCAAAGATCAGTCCAGATTCCCCTATCGCGAATTTAAAAAGTAAACCCAAAACAGGAAAATAAGTTTTATGAACACTTCCAAAGAAAGCCGCTCAACAGCGGTTATTGTACAAAAATATATTGGCTCTAAAGTATCTGAAATATAAATATAAAAAACAGTACGCTACCACCTTCTGCAAAAAGATGTGAAGCAATACCCAACAAAAGATACCAGGCTGTACAAAGGTCAAACCCGTGTCAGCGTGGAGAACCTCACGGAGCACGACTCGGCCGTCAGTGACACAACATGTCAGGAACATGCTGAAAAACTCTTGCAGCCGGCTCCCTGGAGACCATCTTATCTCCGGCAACTACACAAAAGGGATGTAAGTGAAAGCAAAGATGGAGACAGATGCAGAGGAAAGCAATGAGGGGGGAAATGAGTGGAGGGCGATGAGAAGGAGAACAGTGGGAATGAGAACAAAAGCCCCATTGACAAGGGGTGTGCAAACAGCTAAGGTATGGACCTATAGGATGCCTGGGAGATGCCCAATATTGACCGCATGTCTTCGACCCAACAGAGAGGAAGGCAGAAAGGATTGAGGCCTCCTAATATTAGTAACACCATCGGAGAGGGATTTCTCTGTGATCTCATGAATTTAGGACTCCTAACAAAAACCTTGTTCTCAGGCTTGAAGCTGGGACGAGGAAGCGACGAGCTAGCACAAAAGCTTTCTGTGAAAGAGTGCACATATTACACTCGTTACATCTGTCTGAGACTGTAACCAAGTGAGATTAAAGAAATGGGATTTTTTTTTTTTTTTAATGGCTGAAGACTGATACATAGCTTACTTCTTACTACGGCTGACAGTCTCACACCAGACACAGAAGCACCTCACAGCTGCGTGATTGGTTGCGTCCTGCAGCAATGCTGCAACAGAGGACTCTTAGATGAAAGATCTTAGCTGCATATGAGTGATGGCAGGAGATGACATTACTGAATCTGCTATTTTTGGAAAATATCAGGAAACATGTGGGCCAGCGTTTCATCTTGCTTCCTATTTTCAAGGAGCTTTTTGTGTATATGTGGATATGGATGAGGCCATGTTCTGCTGCCAGCCCGTCAAGTGTGGTGTTTGTATGTCAGTATGAACTCCAGTGCCCCACATTAGAAAGGGAAATGCAAATTTTTTTTCACAACCTTTTCACAGAGATAGATTATCACACAGCCTACCAGACATACTCTTGGTTCAGGGACAGCTCAGCCTCTGTTTGAATTGACTTTTTAATTAAAGCCAAAAGAGATATGATTGTGATCCAGGCCTGACTGAGTATCTAATTATGACAACTACAATTCCATATTTTTGTATGATTTTTTTTTGTGGGTTTTTTTGTACAGTTTCCTTTGATGACTATTTAGGACACCTTTCTATAGCATGTTTTATTTCTGGGGACAAGAGTGTCAGTGTAGATTGTCTGTGGCCTTGACAAGAAACCTCTTCATCTCCAGCCTGAACAAAGTACTACAGATTACATTTGGTTTTCATTTAGAATTACAGTTTGCCTGCAACCTCTCTCACCAATAGTCCGTCTATCTGATAAAAAAAAAAAAAATCAGTAAGCGTTCATCATTAATAATCAATGACGCATCCTGTTATATAATGGCACTGTAACTAAGTTGTCTGCTGACAGTAGTTTTAAACTTCAGACATGTCATCCCTGCAAAGACAATTTGCAGTAAAAAAAAAAAAGGTTTTGTATAAAAATGTAAAGCTGCCTTACATATTCTGTCAACATAATGAAGAAACGTTCATTAGGACAATACAATATCCACGCCTGACAACTAACGCATGATTAGGGATGGGGATTATGTCTAAAATCCTGTCACTGTATATTTGATCTGATATCATGATACAGCTACTTCTTGTGGAAAAATTGAGGGTCGATTTAAAGATAAAATAGGATAACAGGGTCTGAATTATTTTTTTCAATCCATTATATGAAAATCATATTTCATTTAATTAATATCCAATATTTCAATAAAGCCATCTTGCACAACTAATTGAAACAGTACCTAAATTGGACACCAGATATATTAAAAAAATATAGCTACTTTCTCATTAAAATATTATCATTTATGTTGTCTCATAATATTTAATGTTTAAGGCACTCAAGCACTCGGAAAAGGTTAGGAAAACATTGTAATCTTTGGCAAATATTGAAAAAGGCATCTTAGACCTGACAACATGTGGGACGCACAACACAACCCATTCCTCTGTCAGTGTCCTGTGTTTTGGACACCCGGTCAACCGCACCAACCTCCTCTTTACGACTTGTATTGTTGGACAGTGGAACTGGGTGGGCAAGGTGTCAACAAAAAAAACGGCCAGTAACTGCATCTCCTCCAACATACATATATCTGGCAAAGAAAACAATAACTATATTCATGTGTTTTCTGAAATTTGACTTATTTAACTTGATGTTAACGGTGATAAAAGTCCCTGCACAACATTATAGGTAGGACAGCCTGAAGTGTTTAGGCCCCATCAAATGACGGTGAAAACAGCGGGACTCTGTAGGCCGCGCAGGATTGCAGGAGTTTGGATCATCTGTGTGTCTGTGCATGTCTGACACAAAGCGACTAATTTCACTCCAGTCTGCAGTTGCCTCTCATTGAATGTGAAAGCTCTAAACCATGTACTCCACCGGACCGGCTCGACTTGACATTAACAGTCCACTTCTGAACAAGGACTTGAGGCTACAAGAACGAAAAAAAAACAGCAGCACCATTTGAAACAGTACCGGCATGCAGGAAGGGCCGACTTTCATGTAAGAGTTAACCTGTTTGTGTGCTTTGTTTTTGCATTTATAAGAGCTGTATTTGTTTAAGGGTCTTTAGGTCAAATACAATCTCATTTGCCTCTCGCATGGCTTTCGCTCTCGGCTTTGTTAATGTGACTATATTTTGTGGAACAACAACAGATAATGAAGCTATAGAAGCCACGTGCAAATGTTCCTGAGGCCTTACGTGACAGTCATGAGTCACGGCCGCACCTGAGCAGCCAAATGAAAGAGCTCGGTACGACTTATTTGGATACCGTCATGGTTCAATATAACGCAGGAGTATTGTTGCTTCCTCACTGCGGTGTGTAGGATCACTGTAGCATGGACTGGACACGCACATGTATTTATATATTAGTGCACACACGCACGCACGCACGCGCGCGCGCGCGCACACACACACACACACACACACACACACACACACACACACACACACACACACACACACACTATTTGCTTCCTACCTTTGACTTGATTTCCATTAAACAAATTCATGACATTGACCTGCAGTCAAATCGAGCAGACGAAACAAACAAATCAGCCACATCGGGCTGAAACACTCACAGACTCACAGGTTTGCAGGATATCAATACCACACTCATACCATTTTAAAACCATCTGGATAAAAACATTGCTATGTTGTTGAGCTAATTTTGATTCATTTGTGACATCGTAGATAAAAAAAACCCTTTGAGGAAAGTTTCTCAGTGTGTGTCCTAATTCCCTCATTATTTGACACCATTCGCTGAACCGACTATATCCATCCTTTCACACCCTAACATGGCTTTTAGGAGAGAAAGAAAAATCTATATTTCAAGTCCTGTTTCATTTACACCTGTCAATCACTTCCCATTCTTCAAATTACAACAATCAGCACCTCTTTTTTTCTTTCTTCATCTCCGGTGAGTACACTCCAAGATTCACCCTGTTTATATTCTTCTTCCATATTCTTAAAAATTTCCGTTCCCTTAAAAAATGATGTCTGGATAGAAAACTACATCACATAAAATATGTCTGACTTAAAACAAGTTTAGATAAATTAACCTCCATTTAAGGACTTTACATAAATGCTAAAGTTGCTCGTGATCTGCTGGATCGGTTCGCGAACACATTTGATAAATCAGCTTTATAATGTGACGTGTCAATGTTAGGCCTGTCATGCTGCCTTCAAATGAATAAATAAATGTTATTGCGGGTGTAGTTTCTTTTTAAGCCGTTTCTACTATTTAATCGCCCTGCTATTAAGCATGCTGTTTGGTTGTACTGCAGCAAAAGGCCAAAGTGGTGGTTAATATCCCGTTAGCAATAACAAAGCATCTGCTATGTTAACAGCCAACATGGAAGATCTAAAGAGCGCTCGGGTGCTGACAAAGAATATTGATACAGAACAAGCAACTTGTGTTTTTCTCTTTCTCTGGGCTCAAACCTTCAGAATGTGTGTGACGCTAAATTCGAACCTGTTAAGGTGATAAATACTCAAATAAATCACAACCTCTGCAAGGTGATCTGTCCTTGAGCTGACTGCAGGTACTTTCTGTAGACAACAAAACATTGATGTTAGCATGTATAGAGACTTCTCCTTCCTTGGAGAAAATTAAAACAAAAACACTTTCAAGCCCCAGTACAACTCTAAATGACTACAGCTCTCGTCTGACAGCTCGTCTTAAAACAGATGAAGGTGTAGAAAATCTGAGTCGGGAACAATAACAGTCGGGGGCAAACTTTTTATATCCACATAAAGACAGGCTCTGTAATGCCACAACTAAAGTAGCAGACCCTAGCAGCTTACTATCACTCCATCTCTGGTTGCATACGCACAAGCGTACGCTATTCAGCGCTGCCCACAGGACTCCGCTGCCTTGTTGGCCAGTGGTGCTGCACTCGTGACAGGCCAGACGGCACGAACCCAGCTGTAAAAAAAAAAAAAAGAGAGGCTGTAGCGATCTCTATACAAATACCTCAGTCAGCACTTTGGTACTCTAAAAACAGATGATGTCTGAGCAAATGAGTGTAATTTACAGTAAAGCAGGCCAGGGTTTACATTGGGACAGTCTACAACTCCAACTGTGCTAATGTGTCCTCTATTCTACTTACTAGTCTTTTAAAGGATATGCCTTTTATTGTGAATATTTACACTATGGTCTCCATAGTACTATTATTTCCATGTTGCCATATACAAACTGAATATTTACTTGGTGTATTGTTTGTAGTTTTTCAATAGATTGGAGTTACATTTAGCAGCTGAGTGTCTCCTGAACATTCAAACATGACTGACCATGAAAATAATTTAGCTCACGTAAGATTTGACACCCCCCCTCCTTTTGACTGCAGGGATTTGGGCAAATAAAGACAAACCGAGTTAACCCCCTCGGCTTTATCCTGCCTGTGTTAATGACCCGGTGACCCACTGTCTAAAACAGGGGGCTCTGCTTGCGGCAACACTGACGCCCTCCAGGTCCCCAACACTAATCCCAGGATCAATGATCTCGATGTCAATACGACCTCACTTCCTGACACTTATGGACCTGTGATACTTGATCCACATTATAAATTAGTGTGTTCATGCAGATGCTTTGGTGTTACTGAGAAAAAAAAAAACTGTGTCAGTAATTTCCAAATTCCAATAAACTGAAAGTACAACATAAAAGGAAATTGACAATGGAGAAAAAAATATTTTCTTGGTCAGAAGATGGAAGAAAAACAAGCAAATCCAAAACCTGATTTGAGCCCGTATCCTTCCGCCATTTGACCGAGAGAACAAAGACATCGTATCCCCTGCCATCCCAAATTTGACCCTATGATGGAGGATTTAAAGTGCAAGTGACAAAATAGGAAAAACACTCAATAATTCAGCAATCAGTATAGTATTTTGTGGCCCGGCTTTGATTCACCAAAGCAGAGTCAGTGCTTCTACGCAAGAAGATAAAAGACATATTTTTGCATTTATATTTGAGGGGAGGATATCAATAATTCAAACATGAATCATCATTCATAGCTGGAGGGACCTTAGTCAATCTTTCTAGGTAGCATGAGCCCTGTGTTGCACATTATGTACAAGAGGTGCTTTTGTAGTTGTATTACAAATTATGTTATGTGGCAATTTCAAAATGATAAAAAGTGACACATACAATTTGCCTGTCACAGGATGAATGCACTATATTATGATACTATGATGATTAATGACAGACATGCTTAATATTGTCACAATAGGAATTAAGATGATTTCCAATATCAATCTGCTGTTCATTTTCTTGATTAATCCATTATTATGTCACAATTTACTTTTTAATATTATTAATTTTGTCTAACAGAAACAAAACACAAATGATTGATGTTAAATTGCAGAAGGGCAAAAAAGGACAAATATTTACATCTGAGAAGCTGGAATCAGGTTTACCTAAATTTCTGAAGTGGTGAATACATTATTGAAATCATTGCAGATTACATTTCACCCCACTGTTTCAGCTCTACTTAACAAATGAAGAGTGACCAATAAAATTACCCTCAAGTTGACTAAACAGCTCTGATGCTCTCAAGAAAACACCACAGAAAACACCACAGATTATGAGCCCACTGCTGTTTACTGCAACAGTACTACTGATTGTATTGTGGTTCCATATTTCAGCCTGCTTCTTGGTCTTTCTCCCTAATATTATTTCAATCATTTAAAAAGTATTTCTTACACTATTTATACACAAGAGACACAGAAAAAGATGAGAATGGAGGTAAAGAGAAAGATGACTTGCAAACTGGTCGCTGCTGCAATATTTATGAAGTGAATAGTGGTCCACAATGTGACCGCCCTCCAGTGCAAAAGAAGAGATGTATGTCCTATTCTTTTTGATCTATTGATTGTATGTGAGGCGCAAAATACATCAGTCATGTCTTCCCTCAACTAATGTGTCTTTTGAGGGCGGATAAAGATTGATGTAGGGATCTTCACATCAAGACAGGGCCATATTTAACACCATGAAAATACAACGTATTATAAAATAAATCAGGTGATATATCAGGATATGTGTACAAATAAACAATTAAACTGGTTGAAACTTTTATGAATCAATTCATGTGTTCAAGAAAGTCACACACACACACACACACACACACACACACACACACACACACACACACACACACACACACACACACACACACACACACACACACACACACACACACACACAGTATGGGACAATACAAAAAGAAAATGGCGGTATTAAATGTATGCTAACCTAAAAACTGACAGTTAACGTGACCCAACAGTTACAGGACACACCCTCGTCACCTGATAGCTCGTGTTACCTGGTTATGTAAGTGTGTACATAGAGGAAACCACCATGGGAAATGTATGCGATACCCATTTTAGCAAAGAAGCTGCTCTTCCACCTGTTAATGGACCTTTTGTGGGGTGAATAACTCCGAGCTAATATAACACATATCTGTAACGGATGACTGGCTCAAATGAATATATAACAAAGCAAAAGAGTTTCCTAAGCTTGTGCAGTCATCAAAACCTATGAGGCTCTTCCTTCTTTCTTTTTGCCCTTTATGGGTAAATATTGCTAGTAATATGAAGTACATAGATATGGGCTGCATCTATTTGAAAATATGAAGTGGGTTTATGAGAAAGACCAAAACAACACAGTCATCCAGGAGTCATCTTCCCCAAAAGTTGCATAAAAACAACAGCAAAAAAGAGATATTTGGTGCTTGCAGCCAGCGGGTAAAAAAAAAACCAAGTGCTGGCTTGTGTTTAGCTGGGTAAAGGTTAAATGGGCTTTGTGAGTCATGGATCAGAGCGGAGAGTGGAGGAGAGATGGAGTGGGCTGAGGGTCAATACCAGCAGTGTGCATACGGTGGGAAAAAGCTGGGAGGACACAGGGGAAAAGAAAGCTGGGCAACTAGGCGTAATGCAGAGTTGTGTGCATCCCTCCCAGGCATGGAAGTAATTACAATTTAAAGAATGTGGACGGGTTCAAATGTCATATTTTATCACATCACTTTTACGGCAACAAAAAGCTTGTGTTCATGGCATTTCCATAGCAAAACATGTAATCATATTGGTATCAGCTGGAGGGGGGGGGGGAAAAAATTGCATAACAATCTATATAACTAAGCTATCAAATGAAGGCAATAATGCCAAAAACATTACAAATAAAATGCCACACTGTCACACTCTGGGTTATTTGCCATGTATTTCCACAAGACAGGGAAAAAGACATCAGACAGCTGCCTCAACAAAACTATAGCTACTGGTTCAAAGCAATGTCATTATAGTATCTGGGTGAAAGTGCAAGAAGAAACAGTTTGCTTATTAAGAAAAATGTTAAGCACAATATCTTCAGTAGGAGAGATAACTACAAAATGAATTATTATTTGTAAGTAACATCATTTTCCTGCTTCCAAGTCATAAATGGTTTCTGAGGTGTAATTAAAAAGCTCAGAGACTGTTCCTGTTGCATAGGAACGGAGTGCAGCACAGTAATGTGCATGAAGCAGGGGAAGTAATCATTTTCGTGAACAACTATTCCAAATTAATTCCCTTGATATAAACATTGGCATGATAAACATCTGTGTTACATATGTTTTCGTGACCACGGGTATGTGTGCATTGGCGATTTCATAATGGACCTGAAACTTGAGCTGAGAGCACACATCGAAGTTTGTGTCCAATTCAAGTAATTGGCAACAGAGAGTCTTTAATGCTTCAGAAAGCCTCATGCAATGAAGCAATGAACCAGGCGACATGTTTTGACTTTCATTGACGTCTTAAGACGGAAGAACGTCACTGTCCGAGACCGAAGAGAGGGAATGAGGTCAGGAGCGCAAACAAGAGCGCCGTGAATACTTCCCCAAGGGTCAGACTGTCAACACCGGGTTCGACTGCGACGTTCTGAGGCGTTTGATGGAAAACATTCGGTGCAAACGACACCCCCACTCACAGTGTATTGAAAATGGGCAACTTTCTCACTCACAACAGCAAAATTGTTGCTCCCTACCTCTTACTAATTGGATTTGACTCTGTGACTTTTTTCTATTCCGCAAAATGAATCTAAAGCTGAAAGTTCACCATTTAGACACAGAGGAGGAGATAGAGCAGAAATCGCAGATGGTGTGTGATACGTTTACACATCGGGACTCACAGCGAGCGTTCCACACGTTGCAGGAGGACGAGGGGCGGCGCATCACTGCACAAGGAGATTGCTGTGAGGGGGGATAGTGGCCAGATTTAAATCCAGTATGGTTTTTGGTTGACATGGGTGCCGTGTCTGAACTTTTTTATCCCATCTACAACCAAATAATAGTTAAGATGAACATACTGTGTATCCCAATTGTGCAGTGGCATCCAAAAGCTGTCATTTTCAGGAGACTTGTTTTAAGCTGATCATCTCAAATATGAAAGATTCTACAATATTTTGTGTCAGAGAAACATTGGTCAAACAAAATGGTTAATATCAAAATGTTTTTACAGTTAGGTGGGTGGAAGCTTCAGTCCTTGTCTGACTGTCAAGATGTTGACAAATGTGAACACAGAGATCCACAAAAAAAACCTGATTCATGCTCAACTGATGTGCAACAGCATAACCGAGAAAAAAAATCAACTCGGGTAGAATCAACCAAAACGTAATATTTACTGTAATATTACAAACCTACAGAGGAGTCCTCTTACACCTTCTGTTAAAGTGGAAGTGTCTCATATCGCATGTCAAACTGCAATAACCTAAAGTGCTACAAAAGCAGCAGCAGCAGCAGCCAGGGATGCATTATGTCAGGGAGCAAAAGGCCTAGGTGAGTAACCCAGCCTCACTCTGATGGGAGTATACAGAGTATCCGGCAGCCCAAAAACCAGCCAGCTCAGCAGTTTGAAGGGTGAAAGAGACAGAGAAGACAGTGCAGCTAATGTGGCAGGGTGCAGCCTTCCTACTGATGTGAAATGCCATTGGCTTATACGGGCAGACATGCAGAAGCATCGAATGATGCTGAGTAAGGATAAAAAAGGAAATTACTTATCCTATAGTAAGTCATACACATGAGTCTACATCAGGTCAGCTGACATAGAAAAAGTACTTTTAAAATGGGTTGATGTAGTGTTTATACCTGAAGGGCAAATTATTATCAAACACACTTGTATTTCCAGTGTGAAGAGATTTTGTTACGATATGTAAAATGCTTCTACATCCGCTCCTATGGTGACAATGCAAGAGCTGAGCTGTTTCCAACTTTGCGGGAGTTTCCATTCACGCTGCATAGTTTGGCCATGTGAGCATGTAGCTCATTCAGTTCAAATCAAATTTAAAGTTTCAAGTATTCAAAGATGACAAAGATGGCAGATGTCTCTGTTTTTTTTTTTCTCTCTTTAAGGCCTCCAGATATTACAGCCTGCCCGTCTTTAATTGGTTTATCAGTTAACAGGAGCATCTTATGCTGATAGATGGGTTTTTCCACACTGAGAACGGCGTCTGTTCTCAGTCCTCCTCATCTGCTCGCTGCCCCGTTTATCTTCTTCTACAAAGACATTCTTTCAGTACGCGGAGGACTCTCACTGAAGGCGGGCTGGCCTCAGAACGGCCTGCACTGGGGTCAGACGAGTAGGATCGAGGACACATGCAGGCTCCATTGAACTGGAGCCGCTTTTCCAATCTCGTGCACGTATTGATGATTAGCAGATGATCAACGCGAAGTGTCCCCTGAACAACTGGGCGCCAGACTGAGGTTCTGTAGAGAAATAAAACGCACCCTAAGGTGTAGGAAATGACACCCATCTTGGTCCTGTGTAGGTATGGTATGAACACCGTCTGCCTCGGGCCAGTGAAACAGCTTAAAAAGCAATACATAATTACACACTCTACAAATGATGCGTGAAGTCCTTAAGATACATTTCCCATCAAAGCGTGCTCTTCTCAGGGCTAAGGGGGAAAAAAATTCGACCTCAAAATGCAGCTTTCGTCTATAAAGTGCAGATGCAGTTCTCCACAACAGCATACAAAGTGGAAGAAAAAAAAAAAAAAAACTGTCATAGCTGACTGATTCAATTATACCCTGTAAAAACATCTTTAATAATCACCGTTAAGGCTGGGTTGGTTCACACCCGTCATGTGATGCCGGTGCATTGATCCAATTGGTTGTTTGGTGTGATAAGAGCAGCTCTTTAATGGCTTCTTTGACCTAAATCCTCACTAATCATTTTAGAGCTGTGACAAAGATTCTGGTGGATGGGGGTAATATTATTCTTAAGCCTCCTGTACAATGACATAAGCTCACACCACTGGGATTTGAAAACTCCTCCTTTGTTTCTTCAACACTGGTTTAAAAAGTAAGAGCATGCACAGTGCATCACCATATGGCCTCGATAGTTTTAAAACTATTTTGATTTTTTTTTCCCCCTCTCTTTTAAAGAGCTAAAATCGTATTTCTTTCATTAAAATAATTCAAATGTTGAGGTTGATTTTGATTCTTAATAAAGCTTTATTAACTGTGAAAAGTGTGTAATAAAAAGGAAATGGTGGCCCGTGAAGTCCTCCCTTCAAAAATAAAAAAAAACATGAATAAAAAGACCTCAATTTGAGGGGGTGGCCTTTTTCTTATGCTGTTCAGTGGTTTTAACGTAGCTCAAATGTAACTGCAGTGAAAAGAAATAATCTTTGCCTACATATGGATCAGTGTATAAAATTAAACCAGCCGTTCAGACAGAAATGCTGACACGTTTTTACACTCAGCAAGTGATAGCTACTACCAGTCTGGCAACTCCTCTGCTCTCACCCACTCTCCCATCTGTTGCCCACCTGATCCACACACACAACTCGTCATCTGCGGCCGATAAGCAGACCCGCACCGACTGATGGCACTCTATTTTTAAAAAGAAAAAAAGAAAAAAAAAAAAGCCTGATAAGAGCCCTAAAAACGTGTATGAGCTAAGAAAAGTGTAATTATTTACCTTTTCCGCAATTTTTCCGTGTCATTGAGTCCACGGTTAAAGAGTCAGTGCATGTGTACGAGTGTGCCAGTAGTTCAGGAGCAGCGTGCCGTGTCTCCTTTTATTAATCACCGGTCTCTTGCTCTACTTCCGATGTGTCCTGACACAGCTGGCGATCGCAGCAGCGCGTCGTTCTTCTCCTCTCCATCCTTCCTCACTTTGCACTGCAGCTCTGGTTTCCTTCTGCTCAGTAATTCCACTTGTCTTCTCCACACTTCATTCTCCAATATCATGCCTTCCTATTTGGCCTCTGCTTTCCCGTTTTTCCCGCATCTCCATTTTTCCTTTCCTTTCCTTTCCCACCAAAGCGTGGCATACACTCGTCAGTCCACTGTTTTTCCACACCTGGTCATGATAAGTAAGATGCTTTCCACTGAGGCGCCACAAACCACAAGGTCAGGGTTAGGAAAAGTTCCTCATTTGGCTGGCAATAAGTCATTTTACCCAAGTAACTACATGCATGTCACATAAGTTACTGAACATACGTTAAGAATGTTACGTTCCGTAAACAACTTACATTCATTAAAGGAATCAACATTAACTGTTCACATAACCTCCATGAGATGACCTCACTCTTCGACCATGGTCATGCGTGCGTGGACTTTCCACACCAATGCAAGGCAAAACGTGACACTGACACGGTGTACAGTAGTGGACGGACAACGGACGCAGCCGTCCCTTTCCATCTCCTTCCCTCCCTCAAGTCAATTGTAGACAAAACAGCTACATTCATGACTATAAACTATAAACTGTAAATACCCTTATATTTAGACACTGCGTGTGACATGTTGTGTGGGACTGTATGTTGCTTTTATTGTCAATTAATGTCGTGATCAAATTTTTTCAATCATCATTTGCGATCACAATTTCCAGGTCGATGGGGACATTAACAAATTGGTTGTTCCATCAGATTAGAGAATGCTTGGGGATTTGCCTGAAAAAAAAAAACATGAATCAATAATCAAAATATTTGCACATGAATTTGCTGCTTAAGCTCCAGTTTGTTGTTTAACAAATCACATTGGCAGAGAAAAACTCCCTTGAATTTACAGTTTCGGATTATTCAATGTAAACTGGAGTGCAGCGAAGTGTGTCCGATGTAGAAAAGTATCTGGATGATAAGATACCTGACGTTAAACAGCCTTGCTGAAATCACATCTGTCCGACACAACGCGGCTGATTTACTGTACTCGTGGCTCCTCGTCGTGAAAAACGAGGTCTCTCCTCTCTTCCATGAAAAACATCATCTTCTCAAAAAGGAAAAAAAAAAAAGCACACAACAACAAAAAACCATCCGTCTCGTACGGAAGCAGGAAGAACAACAGCATCTGCTCTCTGAGAAATCTACCAGCCGAAGCAGCATCTCGCACTCGAGCCACGGCTTCACCTCACTCCCATTTTCCAATTCAATCAATCTCCAGCCTCTCGTGCTAATTTAATATGTCCCTATTCCTTAATGAAAACTGCCACCCAAACATGTTCAGCTGCGAGCCGAGGGGCATGGCGAGGGTGGGGGCTGGTGTTTGTGCCTCCTCCCGCCCGCAAACACCGCCCCATCATCGCTGCAGGGAGCCGTTAACCCAAAGTGTACGGCGGGATCCACGGTGCTAATTGTGTGCATTTGGCTGCAGCCTCCTGAGCGGTCTCGGCAATATCTGGGAGGAGTTTATTCATTTAGACCGAGACGGGAACCCGGGATTGCTGCCCCTGATGACTTTATTAACATGTGCACCTGCATTCTTCCCTGCTTACGTGGGGACTGAACCATCGATCTCTGGGGATAAATGACACAAAAATAAGCAATGTTTCCTTGCTGTGCCTGAAGGTGTGCAGGGTTTGGAGAATCCAAACCACAATTTCGGTCGAGAATACAATGTTTCAACAAACAAATAATGTCTTGCCTCATAATATCACGGGCGTTAAAGCCAACGAGCCGAAACCTGAAACCCACCTACGGGTTTCAGCGTATATGTTGGCTAATATTAAATAATATTAAAACTTGTCCTAACAGAAAATAATGCAGAAAAACATACTTGGGGTAATTTTAAAATTCTTCTATTTGGGTTTTTGTTTTGTTTTGTTTTCATGGTGGTGGAACTTTCAAGTGAAGGTTACCGTTTCAATGAGTTTTAATGTTAAACTGTAAAATATCCTCCATCCATTACATATCTTTGTCATAAGTCTATGATTGCCACGTTTTATTACATTAATATCAGAATTGTTTTATTCCCTAAGATCAGTGTTGACCTAAAAATCTCATATCGTCCGTCTCTGGCAGCGGCAGTTTTCTAAAAATAATTGTGTATGTGCATCTTTAACTCTAAAATCTTTCATTGCTTTGCCGTTTTAACAACTGATTAACTGTCTTAAGTTATTTAACCAAGACAAAAAGCCAAGTGTTTGCAGGTTCATTGTTCCCAAGTGTAAAAAATTCATAGCTCTTCTGTGTTAAATAATATTTAATGCAGCGGGCATTAGGAGACAGTAACTCTACTTTCTGAGATTTTACAGAACAAACCACTACTAGGTGATTCATGAATAAAATAAAGAGGACTCATTTATTGATAATGTAAATACAAAAAAAATGTGCAACACTATTGCAAACAAACAAAAAAGGCATCATACAATTAGTTAGTTGCCAATTTAGATGTTTGGGGTAATGTACCTCAAATCTCATACTGCTTTTGAAAGTAAAAATGTTGTAAATATAAGATTTACAAGTAAAAACAAGCTGAAGTAGGCATAACAGACATCTCTTATTCAATCTATGAAGCAACAAGTTGTAGAGGATGACAGCGATTACACTGTCACACGTTTTTTGTTTTGTTTTCATGAAATATAAAAGATCTGACCTCACCCCCAGATCCCCGTACAGCCTGAAAGCAATGTGAATGAGTGCCTCGAGATTGTGACACCACTTAAGGCGTCAGCTGGGCAGAATGAGAATGCACCTAAACCGACCGTGAGCTCCGTCACCTGACTTCTCGGCTAATGGGCCGTGGATGAATGGGAGAGCGACGGTGACACCGCATTTGCCGTGAGTAATGGCTCAGTGTTGCCTCTGCACTGACAAGTCTGGGGAGTTGTCACTGGAGACTTGAAGTCATGTCGTCTCGCGTCTCACGGGGTGGTGGTGGTGGTGGTGGTGGGGGGGACACGGGCCGACAGTGGTCACGACGCCCACAGCGCCAGCACGCAACACCTGTCATGCCACAGGGCTACAATCTGATTTCTGATTTCTTTTCAAATATGAAATGCAGGAGAAAATTACTCTACTAAATTATAGCCAAATCAAAAATAAATGAGTACTTGGTCAAATGAGCACTTTAAACAAGCCAGACAGACATATTATGTTTGAATATAATACTTTTTTAACAGCAGAAATTTGGACTTGTCACTGTAAGAAAAACACAGGCGTTACTATAATAACAGTCCTCTTGTTCTATTTAAGTGTCTTAATGGACTTCAGCCATTATTTCATTGACATTTTTATACCCTACGCTTTTCCTTGAGACTTGTCAAAAAAAATTTCATCAAAAGACCTTTTTTGTGTGTGTGTGTGTGTGTGTGTGTGTGTGTGTGTGTGTGTGTGTGTGTGTGTGTGTGTGTGTGTGTGTGTGTGTGTGTGTGTGTGTGTGTGTGTGTGTGTGGAGTTTTACTGTTACAAAGCAAATAATTTAAAAAAAAGAAAAAAAAAGTGCTCTGTAAATTTTGCCTTCCCAGTAAGAGAGAAGACTCTGATAGACGCCTAAGCTACAACCACTTAAAATCTATTTTCTCTTTCTTCTTCTGACAGAAGATCCATTAACTGCATCTATTGGTTACCTTTTTCTATTTTAAAAGAAACGAAAGCGTGCGAGACAGCTCGAGTCAGACGTGCTTTCTTTGAAGTTTCAGCGCTCCTTACGGTCCCCCTCCCCCTGAATAAAGGAATACAAACTTGAAATGCCGACTGGGACTTTCAAAATGTAGGTTAGCGGGCTGATATTTGCATTGCCATTGACTGCAACAAGAAGCCTGCAGAGTTTGTTCTACGTAGAAGTGAAAGCGAAGCGGCTCGGGAGTCGCAGCCGGACTGGATGAGGATGACTGGGGGGGGGGGGGGGGGGGGTTAGGACAAGAGCGCGCCGTCATATTGTGTCACACAACGAGTGTTACAACAACAACAACAACAACAACAACAGCAGATGCTGACTGCAAATATCAACACGGCATGAAACGACTTATCGATTTCTCTCTCAGTGAGCGACACAAGCCAACCCTGCAGACTTACACGTGTCCGCTGCTCCAACTCACGAATACAGACCTTTAAAACCACGATGAGTACCATATGTCGCAACAATCAATATGACAGCACACCCGCAGCTGAATAGTATAAAATACCCTGTCACAGCTCACGCTTGACCTGCAACTGAGACCGTCACTATAACCCGGTGGTTGTGTTCACAATTCACTGACGCGATTTTTGTCTGCGAAACAGCAGAAATGTTTGAAAATGTCCACGTCACTCGCGTATAAGAAGCTAAAAGCAGAAGCCAATTTGGCCATTTTTGCTCGATAAGTGACTGAAATTGCCTGCTGACAATTTACTGTCGTCTGACTTATTGACTTCATCGGTTAAATTAATCGTTACGGCTCTCATCTTTAACGGCAAATGCTCATAACTGGGCTTGACGGTTCCCATAAAAACGGGGTTTTCCCGTGACAAATGATGAATTCAACTCACAAAGTCCATTTTAGTGACCGAATCTGAAAAAAGATTGTCTTTCCCATCGTGTCTTTAAACTCAGACGCGTCTCTTTGTGAAGAAAAAAACAAAAAACCAGCCGATTAGAATTAGATGACATTTAGAGGTGGGGGAAAGTCATATAAATATCACAAATAATTGTCCTGTGAAAGCCTGTCATTTTTTTTATTTTTATGCGCGTTAGAATCAATGATCGGTGCAGAGCAGCAGCCTCGCGAAACCTTGTCTCTTTTCTCCAGATCTCGCACATGAAAACGAGGCCCTGAAAGCGGTGCTCCCTTCCTTCAAATCCAAACACTTGAAATGACACCCGGAGGAGCCGAGCTGTTACAGCCGGCGGCATCACCAAGCGGACATCAAATGATCCGCCGAGCGCTGCGGGCCCTGTCTGCGCCGGCCGGCGGAAACAAAACCCCTGATGCACCGCCGCACAAATCCATTCAATACAACGAGACGTTGCTCTCCCGCCCTCCGGTTGCTTTGAAGGTTGCTCCTCGAGATGCAGTGCGGAGAGTGCACAAGACTGCAACGGTCCGTCTTTGATGCTCGGCAGAATCCACATTAAAAAAAAAAAAAAAAAAACCGACAGTCGGCTCCAGGCGCCTCCATATTGCTATATTATCTGTACCTGTTCATCCTAGAAAAGCATCATCACTGGGACGCTGTGGCAAATAGAAAAGGCTCCGATCCGACACGTTCGCCGCACCATTATTCTCAAGAGACAGATGATGATACTGCCGGGAGAATATTTAATCCTCATCTTTAGAAATAAAAAAAAAAAAAAAAATGAATGTTTAAACTCACCGTTTGCTGCAACCCGGCTGCTGCTGCTGCTGCTGCTTCCTCCTCCGTCTCTGAGTGTGTGTGTGTGTGTTGATGCTGCTGAAAACGATAAGGTGTGTGTGTGCGCGTGTGTGTGCGTGTATATGTGTGTGTGTGTGTTTGAGGTACCGTGCCCGGCTGGTGTGTCCGTCCCCCCTCAGCCGCTGCAACAAGCAAGCTGTGGTCCACACGGCTCCTCTCTGCTCTCCTCTCCTCCTCACCAGCTCTCTCCCCCCCCCCCCCGCTGTCAAAAACCAGCAGCGACTCAAAGATCGTCTATTCTTCACAGAAGACGACGCACTCACCGGCGAAAGAAAAGCGCTTGACATTGTGTCGTCCCCTTTTTCTTTTTTTTTTAAAAGCTCCTTTTCGATTTAAGTCAACATTTGCTGTCGGCGTTTTCAGCTGCATCCAGTTTCTCTTACATCGTGACCGTGTCCTATATTTCTATGCGCATGCAAACATATAGCCTGATAAAAAAATAAAAAATAAAAAAAAGTTTAACTTTCTTTTTTTTCTTAAGTAGCTCAATATTGATTAATATTAGTCTAAGTGTCTGTACAGGTGAATACACTAACTTCATAGAGAGTTATCTGATGTAACAGTTGCTGAGAAAGGATGGACTGGCCCGTTGTCTAAAAGTAGTTTCAATCTTTGCGACGTTGAGAATACACCAATTATTAATTGTAAATAGAAAATATATCAGAGTGAGACGTCTTTAATTTACAACGATCTTTCAGTCGCTCTCAATCTGATGCAGAAGGAGGAAAAAAATGGCAGCCGCAGCGACCCCTTTTTAATGAGCGGCAGCAGAAGGACCTGCAGAGAGATGCGTGAAATAAACAATAACCCTGCAGAGACGTCTACTGTTATCATTTATGGATCTTAATACAGGCTCTCCGAGTAGCAGGCCTATATTTCTATTAAAAAAAAAAAAAAAAATAAGTCTACGTCTGTGGTAACCATCAACAAGTTTTGTTTGTTGTTTGAATCTATTTGTCTTGTGTATTTATTTTCAAAATTAATCATTTTCCTCCTAAATTTTACCGAGATTGTTTTATATTAATCGTTGTTAAAGTTGGAATTTCTAGATGCGTTTTACATCGTTTTATAAAATGCTGTAACGTAGCAGTTTAATCACCGGAACTAATAAATTGTCAGACAGGAAACATGGACTGCGTCGGATACAAAACAAAAACTTGCCTGTCAAAATGTGCTGCTGCTTCTTGGATGTTTCCCAACGTCGGCTGTGACGCACACAGGTGTTTTCTCTGTCACCGTCACCGGACAGGTGGCGTATGTATGCGGACACAAAACGAGGCAAGTGCCGGTGTCAAAACACCGGACTGCGCGTCACTTTATAATTACCGGCCCCGCCAATCCATCTCATTTGGAGACGCCAGACCCTTATCTCACATGTCAGCCGTGCGCGAACACCTCTCAAGGCCGAGGGGGATTGAGTAAGGTGCCTCTAATAGTGGTGACGGGCCCTGGCCCTGGGGTGATGGGCCCTGGGGGGGGGGGACGGCTGCAACCAAAACGTCGCTAAACATGAAGTCCAAATATGTTGGGCGTGTGCGCAAAACTCATTTGTGGACCAGCTCACTAAATTAAATGCACCAATTGTTCTCCGTGGGTCCGACTACGCTGATCTTTAAAAAAAAAAAAAGACCTTAATTTTGACCCAGGAGACTTGAGTTTGCGCCGTGGCGCAGCCAGTGCTGTCTTGACACTCATGCAGTGCAAATAAGGATGTGTGTTTGTCTGTTGCAGGCGTGTCCCCGCGCTAACCGACCGGCAGAGATCTGCGGAGAGCCACACCACCGTGTAAACTGTTCTGACGTTTCTGTTCCAATGAGGAGACGTGGTGACGGACAGATGTGTTTTCTTTTCCACGGCAGGACATTACAGACATACTGCTGTCCAAGTGTGACTATTTCCGAAACAGTGTCTCTTCTATAAGCCTGTAATATAGTATACAAAAAGAAAGAGAAAAAAACAACAACCTGTAAACTGATTATGGAACTACTCGGGAATTAGAGTTGTGCTAAAGTCATTTGTGCTCACCATTGTTTCAGTTATCAATTTACATGTTCTGGATCTACTCCAGAGCTTCTCTGTGTACTTTAAAACTAGTTTACACAGGCCGGGATATATTATAGTAAAACAATGTCTCTTTGACATCCACCAGGCACGTGCTTCTGTTACTGTTATTGTTTACCCAACAGCCTTCCCAACTTGGTCCGGGAGCTCCATCTGACAAACATCCGACGCTGCTTATCCTGAGATGATCCAGGTAAAGAAGAAGACGGGGCTCTTCAGGAAGAAAACGTGTTGGAAAAAGCGACTTTTCCTCAAACTGTTTCCGCTGTGACAGATGGGATGCATGAATCTTCTTCCTATTCCTGTGTGGGCTTCACACGCACTTCTAACCCCACAGGGACTTTATTTGCTGGCTCAGATGCAGGATCGGAGCTACTGTACACTCATCGATTCCGATCACATGTTTATCAGTGGCTCTCGTTACGTAACCGTGTCTATATGTGTAGCTGCAGCCCACTGAGCGAGGTTGTGATACTGCCGTCCACTTAAAAACAAAGCGGATGCTCAATAAAACAAGGTGGGACAACTCCAGGCTAACATCTCCTCACAGCTGCACTGCTGCTTTTATAAGAAGAAGGCAAGAGGTGAGGCTCATGAATATGAGCCAACTAAAGGAGCAAAAGAAAATGGCATTATTATACTTTTTCTGTGCGGCACAATTTCCCTTACAGCAGCATAATAAAGCAGGCCGATTGTGTAACACATTTCTGCCCGATCAGGGACAATTTTAGGCAAACGTGGGCACATACATTGAGAAGATTGTAAATGAGAGGGGAACTATAACGGTTGCTAGGGAACACCATAAGACCACACAATCCAATTCTGCTTGAGGAGGAGGAGGAGGAAGAGGAGGAAGAGGAGGAGGAGGAGGAGAGACAGACAGCTCCTGCCAACACACAAAACTAATAGTGCAGTGGTATGAACTATATATAAATATATCGTGCTCCTTCATGTAAACACTGCCTGGCAGACTTCTCTTTACCTCGGCACTTTGACCTTTATGCTCGCGGAAACCGCCAACAGGAAAGTCATCGCGAGAGAGTGTTAATCTCATGCTCACCTTATCGGTCCGTCTTGACTGCAATTGTCAAAGACACCAAGTCTTCCCAACAGCCTGACTGGAGGCCTAAAAAATATTTTGTTGGACGGCAGATTTTCCCAGATAAAAATAAGCCTCCGTGTTCAAAACTTTCAGATCTTCAAATATGCGCGGCAAAGTTTTAAATCACGCAAAATGAATTAGAGCTACTTGGGGATCAAAACGCGAATTAAAAGCGGGCATTTTTGTCGCTACATTTTTTTTTTGGGGGGGGGGGGGGGAGAAATTTGATTCAAAGCCAGAAAATTATGATGAAAGGGCAGCTTGACTGACACTCTGCCAGCGAGCCTGAGGCGTAGATTGCAACGTTTTCAGGGTGAAAATATGTTTTGTTGTTCTTACCACAGTGGATTTTACAAAGCTCCCGCAGCTCATCGCGGCAATTTTTTTTTGTCTTTATGGAGTCAGTTCACTGGAATGACTCTCATCTTCTTATTAATTCCTAGTTACAGTTTTACGTACGCAGGTTTTGGGGTATCCGCCTCTGGAAAAAAAATATATATTTCACCCAATTTTGGCAGAATGGTTACGTTTTTCATCATAGGAGGACACTTGGGATTCTTTAGTGACATTTCTATTGTGCGGTTTGTGTTAATTGGAGATGAAGCAGCAGGATCTAAAAGCAGACATAAATAACTAAAAGCAATTAATATGACATACATTCCTGTTGCCTATATCACCTTTACTTCTAGTTCTATTAAATTAAAAGAGGCAAGAGGTCAAAAGAGAGCATTTTATATCAAGGTTTTGACAACCACATTTTATTATTTCATGACATTTTATCATCTGTTTTTTGCATGCCACTATGTAATGAAGAAGGGAGGAATCAGGGCAGTTTGGATTCTCACAAATGTACTGTGTTCAATTTGTAAAGTGTACAACAACAATTACCACGGCCGAGGAATTCAGGCTTGATTTAGTTTAAAAGTGAAAGCTTTATATCAAATAAAGGGCCACAAGTCACTGCTCTAGGTAGAACAGACATGCTTTGTACCAGAAAGATTACAATAATCACAGTGTAATACTTAAATAGAAGTATTGGAACAGATTTTAGAGTGGCCGTGTGTATTTCTTTTGTTATATTCTTAAATTAAACTCTAGCAAGAGCACTCTAAAGAATTCATAATTACTTCAAATATTATTTACATTTTTCCCAACAGAAGCGAAGACTTCTATCTTACAAAGTGCATGAGGTTTTCTTCTTTCTTGTGTACAGTGTTACAAAGAGTCCGTCATGTTTATGTTCTCACTGTGCAACCATGTATTAATTACAACTTAATGTATTCAAGTTTCTGAAAATGGAAACAAACACTACTCATTTCTTTACAAAATCACCACAGTTCATATCATGTTGGCATTTACTCTTCACATAGTTAGTATAGTATTGGACAACCAGTCTTTGTGCGTCCCAGATGGTTAGAAATCTTATATTTTCTGTCTATGATTACCCAAGTAAAGGCTTTTCCTTTCCTTTTTCAATTCTTCTTTAAGTATATTCTTCTTTATGTTCTTCTATATTCTTCTGTATTAGTCTGTCTCCATCATGGACACATCCTGTAGGAATGTGCTATATCATATAGTTCATGATAATATTGGAATAAAAAAAATTATGTTGTGATAACGGCAACATTCAGATTTGTTAAGCATACATTATACTGTCACGTAGCATAACAGTGCAGTATAGTTAAATGCGTGTTCCACATGTGATTTTAGGCAAATAAACCAAACAAACAATTTAGTTTTCTTATTTTGAATAACCCATCGGTAGGTGATGTGTTAGTTTTAACTGAATATTTGAAGGCACACTTCTTTTTTTTGACATAAAACTATAACAAGTGTCAAAATTAGATGTTTTTGAAATGATTAATGCAATCTTTGAGTATTTTGTCATACTGTCACAAATATTCTTATTGAAGAAACACCCGAAAATATTATGGTATTATTTTAGGTCCATATTGCCCACCCCAGACATCCTGTCCCATCAAATATGTTATTTCTCCCTATTATCAATAGTATTGTCTTAATATTGATGAATAATTATCTTTCAGTGTAAGTAAGACGATATTCAAACCACATAAACATAAACTAGATGCTTCAAAATGTGGCTAGTTTGCAACACTTACTCTATCAGGTTATTATTTTTGTTATTTTGTTTTGATGCTCTGTGTTTTCTTACCTTAAAAACTTTAGTGGTCACACTGCTGCTGGACTTAAAACTACAGCTTGGAGACAAAGGGGAGGCCCTGGTACATGTCGGCCTTCAGCTTGGCCCATTCGGCCAGTCTCTGGATGGTGCTCTTCTCCTGGCACAGCACGCTGGCCGCCTTCCTCAGCTTTGCCTCGTTGCACTCCAGATAGCGCTCCCCCTCACTCTTGAGGAAGTTCAGCTTGTCCGTGCGGCTCTCGTTCAACGGGATGTCCTCGCTCATGTAGGGGTTGAAGCGGAAGTAGGTGTCCGGGGGCAGCAAGGCGTCCAGCATGGTGTGCACCTCTGAAAGAAGGATTGTCTCTTAAAAGTGTGTCTGTTCTACGGTGCGTCACACTGCCTCTGACCACACGCCTCTAACCTACAGTTATTAAATGTGTGTGGGATGTCCAACACTTACATTTGGGGTCATCTTACCCTCGGTATCTGTGGCACTGCTGATGACGTGGGAGAGTTTGGTCTTGAGGCTGGTGAAGGTCGTGCTGTTTTTGCCCACCGTCTCGTGCCGCCCGGTGCCCAGAGACAACACACACTGCAGAGGCGTGTTCGGCCACAGACACTTACACTCGTGGATGGCCAAAGCTGTGGGGTTGTTGATGAGGAGTCCTCCATCCTAAAAAAGAAAAACAAGACACCTTCAGGCGTCGCTTCAGTCAATTACATTTACAACATTTTTAGACATGAGATGAATGCACAGAGAGGGGACTTTGCGTCCACTGCATGTGGCTGTGGTTTAAATATATCTGTTGTGACAGCCATTTGGGGACAAATGAGGTGACGTGGACAGGCTGTCCCAGAGTTACACAGCTTTGGGCCAGAGGAAGAGAAGCTCGTGGGCCGGCGGTGCGCCCCACTGGCAAACAGCCTTGTTTGTTCACAAGTAAACAAGCAGGAAAAGCTGTGTTTTTAGCAGACATGACCCATATAATGAGGCTGACAGCTGCATGACCCTGAATTCAGCTTGACCGATAAATCATACATTTCAGTATTCTCATCGTCACAAATTTAATTCAGAAGCTTATAATTAATGATTCGCTTTTTTAATTCGGCATGTGGCGTCCTTTCACCTAATAATCTTACCAGGTTCATGAAAGAGTTGCTGACCTAAATGATGCCGACAATGAGAGAAAGAGGACAGTCGGGCTCAATGGTTGCCTGGACCGATTTAGTGCTCGCGCTTTTTTCCTCTGTCTTTCCCCTTAAGTCAAGTTCTGGACCTCATCCAAGCACTGACGTGCTTCTGGCTGGGATTGATAAGAGATGCAGAGTGAGGCACACCATCTTGCACAGCAGAGCAGGGGTAAAGGTTATTTCCACACCTCGACAGGTGGTGGGTCAGCAGAAAAAGTAGCCAAGCAACCAATGCAGAAGTGTGAGTACTGAGGAGAACTCTGAAAGCATGAGAAAGGTACCAGATATGATATCTAAATCAAACATCTTTTGTATAACAGTTATTTCTTAACCAATTCTAGCTTATCAAAAATAATTAACATTTTGTTCTAAGGTGCTTATTTCATGTGTTAATATGGGTGACTGTTGCTCTCAATTAGTTATCTGTTCTGCCAAGGAATTATTATGAGGCAACTACATCCCTATCACATTTTTAGGGTGGTTATGAGGCCGTTAATCCAAAGATTTAACATATTACTATAGTGAACCAAGTGGCGTCACCGGGCTGATTGTGAACTGCCTTTTGAATCCTTGAGTTCTGACATGTTGCCCGTCGCCATTTTAGGTTTTTTTTGGAGCCAGAATTGATCATGTTTGGACGAGAGGGTGGCGCTGAGAAGGATCTGCCTGAGAAACCGAAGACACGATGTCTGCTCATCTGTACCAGTAACCTGACTGCACCCCAGGTATGCCAATCAAATGAGACACACCATGAAACATACCTGTCTTTGGGGCCTATTATCTAATTATGGAATTATTTTCAGAACACTGATCAGAAGTTAATTTAGCTTATTACGCCGTGATGATTTGTGGAAAAAAAAAGGTATCAGCTTTGTATTTCATGAGGTAGCGCTTTATTAAAAGGGAGTCTATTGGAGACTGAGGTGTTTTGGAGCCAGTGATATTGCACACCAGGAGACTATGCCCATTTGTATGTAGTCTATGAGTTGAACAGAATTTGCTCAATTCTTCGCATCAGATTGATTACACATATGCTTCTTAGCTCAACCTCTCACTTCAAGGTCTCACCTCTCTGAATGACATTCAGTTTGCCTCCAATCTCAACAAAATACTGATCTAATTCAGCATTGAACTGAAGGGTGACATCATAACACTTGCTTTCCACAAGGACAACCTGCAGCTGAGGGGGAAATATATATAAATTTGACCTCTGTCCTGAGTCTGTGAATATAACTCTCTCTGCAGTGTTCATGTGTGGGTATATATGTATTTTTGATTCCCTCAAATGACAGAATTCTCCTGAGAAATACCGCTGCTTGAGCCGAAAACTAGAGTAGAAGTGAGACCAGTGGGTGGCAACGGTAGCTCAAACTGTTGATGGAACACGATACAGCTGCAAGAGGAATGTGGAGAACACACACACACACACACACACACACACACACACACACACACACACACACACACACACACACACACACACACACACACACACACACACACACACACACACACACACAAAGTCTTTCCATCTCCATATTTCCATCCCTGCTGTCATCACAGAGTCCATGGGAAACAGAAACTTTCTGCAGAGGTGAGTGGGGACAAAACAAACCAAAGAATATTATACATGCAAAGGCAAAAAAGATTGTTGTTGTAGTTTTTCCCATATCATATCATCTTGTCTGGTTGACACATGTATGGCAAACACAGCTTTTGAGGACTAGAGGTTTCAGTTAGTTCCTGTGATAAAATAATGTCAGAAAAAGCTTTTCAAGCAAAAAAAAAAAACTAGAAGGTCGTTTGTTTTAATTCTAACTTCATAGAAGGATCAAGGCTTTGGTCAGTAAATATGCAAAGTGGAATTAGAGATTAGGATCAGTTACTGACCAAAACATGAGAGAAGGCTGTCTACCAGGGTTCTTGGGTTATTAGGTAGCAGGGGACAGAATGAGGCACGCGGCTAATTTAGCTTAAGTAGGTTATTAAAAATGAAGCGAAGCCTCGAGCATAATTGCCATCCATAAAGACCATCTAAAGATATCTGGCCTAATAACCAAACTTCATGAAATAACACGCTAATAAAACTCAAATTGGACATCCCCCAAAAGGCACATAAAAGTGGTATAAAAGACATGAAGGCTACTTAGCTTGTTGTAATCTATCAGATGTTTCAACACAGACTTACAAAACACTGAAAAGACGATTTTCATTCAGTGACCTCCAACTTAAACCCTATCAACGTTTCTTTTGACATAATAATTTATCCTCCTATTCTTGTGTGTCTCTGTGACTCAATAGAGAAAAGTGCTGGCATCCATTACCCAATACACTCTTAAACTGTGTGACAATGAGCGGTGTGAAACTCAACATACGGAGAAAAACTAAGATGCGTTCGATTACCACAGTGTCCAGCTAAGTATCAGACTCGATTTTCAGTCAGTAGTGGCAATATCGTCTTCTTCATATATACTCGTTTGAGATTTTCCACTGCATTTAAAAATGTTATGGGATGTACTAGTGCAATGAAAAAGCACTGGTATTAAAACTTGACTGAGACACTATTATATATTTTCATTCATTTTAGACCACCTGAAACATCCTTTTAGACAGCGGCGGTCGGACAGACAGGCCTTCTTATTGGATATTCTCTTTCATGACGACATGCCGAGTCATAAAAGGATAAAGCCTTTGATGTTTAGGGGCGCAGACCAGGTCTAAAGACTCCCTTTCTCACGACATCTCATTCTATTGACTTTCTCTCAATCGTGCAGACTTTTAACAGCGAGAAGAGAGGATGAGCCAATCAGGGGGATCGTCTCAAGGTTGTGGGTTTGGAAGAGTGACACAAATCTACACACAAATCCTCGATGTTTGCTCACACACTCTCTCACACACTCACACTCTCACACTCACTCACGCTCACGCACACTCACTCACACACACACACACACACACACGGCAAGGATCTCGTGGAAAATGTGGCGCTGTAGCAGAAGCATATTGATTGGTAAGATTTCAAATCAGGCTTTAGTCTGCATAATGTGAATGTTGTTATAATATTGACAACAGTTTTGAAATCCCTCAATGTTTAACAAAATGGCACGAGTCAACACAAGCTTAATTTTTAAGAGAAACATTCATGGGGAAAAATAATAATACTAACACTCCAATACGTCACGCGAAACCAGTTTCTATAGAATAAATTGCTACATCCTGATTTTTTTTTTGGGTCTTACATATTAATTAATATTAATTGTCACTTCCTATTTTCCTTTCTCAAAGCTTCTATATTGAAATTCAATAAAGTCATCTGAGCAGACCTAAACCTCCCAGTTATCTCTTCACTTCTGTGCCGTACCTGATGAAGGTCTTTTCCCAGAACAAATTCCTGAAAGTATCCCGGGGCGGCAGACGAGGCCCTGATAGCCTGCCACATCTTGTGTTTGCAGTCTCCAAGGTAGTGGGATCTCACTCCTGGCATGAGCCTGTAGTTCCTGAACACATAGGCCTTAAGCGGCAAACCTCTGTTCACAATGGTGCTCACTGCTGACACCTAGTGGACACACAGGAAATACACAACAGGTCTATATTTTCAAGCATTTCATCAAACGGATGTTTTTTTCCCAGAGTGGTTTGCTGTACAGAAGGCAAAGGGCAAAAAAAAGCACACCTGAAACGTTAAGATCTGAAAGTGTGTCACTTTGTATATGAACATGCTCAAAAGAGTTATGTCAATCATCTATCATAACATAGTAGAGTTAAACAGACACATGACTTACTTTAGGGCAGTGAGGGTCCCTGGCACTCTCAATCATTCGGCCCTCACCCATCCGCTCTCTGAAGACAACAAGCAAACAAAAACAGATAACAAATAAAGTAGACCACTCCTGCCTCTTTGAAACTGAGGATGGAAGTGAGGTGTGATTGAATACTATGGCTGTAAAAAAAAAGAATAAATAAAAGAGTCTCTCAGACTAACTTGAGGATGTTTTCCCAGATTTCGCTGTCGTAGAAAGCATGGCTCCAGCCCATCTTCACAGTTCCAACGATGACATTCTGACTGAACACATCCGAGCCGAGCTTTCTGTACATCTCCTCGCACTCTTCGAGGGGGATCTGAAAAATCCCCAGCATGAAGGCCAGGATGGCACCTGAGTGAGCAAGGGACAACTGACATTAAAACCGACACAAGATTGAGCCCATCTGACATTAAGTCTCTGGGATCAATGAGGATCAAGCTCAAAAACGAGTGAAAGTAAAACAACGACAGTCATACCCGTGCTGACTCCACAGATGTAGTCGAAGAGCTGATGGACCTGTTTCCCAGTCATTTCCTGCAGTTTGTGGAGAGTCTGCAGGGCCAGCAGTCCTCTGTAACAAAGTCAAAAACTTTACAGATGAAGCCAAACATAATACAGCTTCTTACATTTAGAGCACTAAATACAAAGTCAAACAATGGAGAAAGTACTGTGCGCTATAGTTTGTGTCAGCGCCACTCTTTTCTTTAGACACATTATTGCTGTTCAGCGGTTTCATTTCATATCGCTCAGCAGTGGAGATGTGTTTTGCAGATTAAATTTGTAATATAAAAATGGCACCTTGTCCCCCCTCCATCTATGGCCAGGACCCTAATTCCTCTGCCTTTGACTGGTTCAGTGTAACCAACCAAGGACAGAGCTTCTCTCACAGCAGCCTGAAGGGGAAGGTCTCTGGCCTGGCGCAGTCGTAGCAGGCAGGGAAGCAAACTTTCCTGAAGGTTACAAACACAATTCCCCACTTACAAGAACATTCAAAGACGGTACAACCCACCGGCTGACTTCAAAGCAAACCGCAGGGTATGTGGGAGAAAAAAGAAAAGGTGACAAACCTTGATGGCTACACCTCGTGTTTCGGGGAACTCCAACAGATGAAAGCTGAGCTCCTCCACTCGAGTCGTGAGGAGTTTGACATCGGTGACCCTCTGCAGGCCTTTCACCAGAACCCTGGTCCTGTTGTCCACACTCACTCTGGCTGTTATCTACACAACAAACACCGGCGATGTCAGGCGAACGTACACGACAGTCCAAATATGAGCGCATATATTCTATAAAATTACATGGAAATTAGTATTTCTGAACTGTTACTGTATTCCAAAGGTTACTTCTATATGTTGTGTGATGTATATAATTTCACTCAGATATAGTTTAAACTGCCAAAAAAAAAACATTTTAAATAGACGTAGACAAAAATGTTCAAGCTTTTTAAACCAGCAGTCCAAAATTATTCAGCAAATTTAATGAACACACAATCTTCTTCTTTTTTTCATTTCAGTTTTATGTCAGTTCACGTGTTTTTTTTCTCACATTAAACAAAGTGTTTGTTACAGCTCTAATTAACATCTCACCTTTTCCCGTTGAGTTATCAGCTGTTGCTTGGCTTTCTCCTCCTCACTCTCCTTCTTCTCCCCTGCCTTGTCCTGGGTAGTTTCCTCCACAGCGACTGCTGAAGCCTTGTCATTTTCGGCTGCTATTTTTTTGGAATCACTTCTAAATTTGGGGACCAGAGGCGCAATGTAGCTGCCAACAAACGCCTGAACACTGGGCCGAGGGTAGGCTAGATAGTGGGTGAAGCCTTTTTTAGGGGAGGTGGTAGGCACGGGGGTGGACTGAGCTGCACTTTCAGTTGCAGGGGTTTCAGAGGAGGGAGTCTCTACCACAGGACTGAGCTTCTCTGACTGAGAGGGAGGGACAGGAGAGGCGGTGGCTCCTTCAATACTCTTTGCCTCCGACACCGGGGACAAAACAGGAATGTGGTCGCCAGCTGTCCGAGGAACGGGGCGAAGAACAGCTTCAGAAACACCATCATCTCCTTCGCTGCGCTGCTGCGGCCCTTTCTCTCCATCCTCTCCCTGTGCGCTGGTGCCGAAGTAACTATTGATGTGGTGGGCTAGCGTTTTGGAGGTCTCGTCCATGTTGGTGGACAGAGCTGCTGGGTGGAACAGCTGCATGGTTTGTTTTGCCACAGCAGAGGAAGAGCTTGATGCAGACACATTTGCCACTGAAGCTAAACTAGATTTAGACTTCGTGGCAACAAAAGGCTTCTCTTCAACTTGCTGCTTTGCTGTGATTTGCTTACCTGCGACTTCCTCCGCTGTCTTCCTCTCACCTTCTTGTTCTTCTTGCTCTTCTTCTTGTTCTTCTTTCATTGTGGTCACAGGTGTTGAGGCAGCAGTTGTGTGGTTAGAGGTTAGGGTCTCAGCTTTGACCAGGGCTTTCTCTGCATGGGTGCTGTCAACTGTGGCGCTGCCAGGCTTGAGACGGGAGATCTTGGAGATGAGGTCCGTGCTGCTCACTGCCTTGGTGACACTGTTGAGTGTGCTCCTAAGCCGCGACATGCGTCTGCTGGTTCACTGGGAGCGGCAGCGAAGAAACTAACTGTATCAAGCAAAGCGATGTGGCTTTAAAATTTGCATAAAATAATGCAGCATTTTGGCGGGCCATGTGCCACGAGATACAGTGTTGAAATGTTGCTGCTCTTTCCTGAAAAAAATAAAAATAAATAATTATTGAATGGAAATGATCTCAAGAGCACGAATAACATAAAACAAGACACTTTATTTTTCTTTTCTTTTTTTTTTAACATCCTTGCAGGTAAAAAGTGGGCCAACAGAGGGCTCCATCCGACCTCCTCCCTATCCTGGTAACCCTGGCAACAGCTCAAGCAACAAAACAGATGCTGACAACAGCCTTCCCGAAAGACCCTGAATGTCCTTGTGAGCCGATCTGGGGGGGGCAATATGGAGCAAAACTCACACCATCTGAATTATCCGGCGGAGTGTGTCCGGCTCGTGAAAGTCCTGCTGGAGAGACGCCGTCCCCCGAAGGAGCAGCAGGACGACGACCGTCCCGACGCCGAGGCGCAGAGTGTCCGCTGGGCCGCGCGCAAAGACTTCACGGTGGCGGCGGGGGAAAGGCAGATTAACGCGTACATTCAAACGTGGGGGATCCGGTCCCGCTGGCTTTACAGTCTGGACTTCCTCTACTCCAACGACGAGGAGCACCGGGTCTTCCACCACTACCGGGCTCGGTTCAGCACCCCTTCGCCCGCGAGGCCGATCCAGGGCACGGCCAGCGTCTACTTCGTCGTGGACATTTCGAAAATCAAACCCCAAACTCTGCCGGTGGAAGTCCGTTTCGTGGTGGAGTCGAACAGGCTGGTGCACACACCCGGGAAGGTCAGGTTCACGGAGAAGTGGCTGGCGGACGTGATCGAGAGCAAGACTCTGCTCCGAAACGCGGTGGCTCTTTGAAACTGTTCATGTCGAGCCCACTTCACGCCACCATTAAAAAAAAAAAAGAAAAGAAAAGATAACTCCCTCTCAAGTCTATTTTCTGTGTCTTCTGTGCACGTTTTTAATGGATGACGTAAGCAAGATTTAAATCTAATTCAAAACGACCTAAGCTGTCTGTGTTAGATAACGCGCCTATTTAAAGGAAATTAAAACAAACAAAACACCGGCCAAACATTAGCACGCAGCTTAGCCGCTTTCATCGCTGCTCGCTTTGCTGCAAAGCAAAAGGCAGGTTATTGACTTTTACGCATGCTGACAAACACAAACAAATGGTCCTCTTCTTACCTTTCGAAAGACACCCGAGTTGTTGAAATGTTTCATTCAGTGTAGGGCTGGTGCAATGACTGCACGTACGGGTGCTAGTTAGAAAAAAAAATAAATAAACAGGAAGAGGACAGGAAGTGACGTCGGCGCTGCAGTACTTCATCTTTCTCACTAGATATCAGCAAAGCGGATCTTCGGGATGAGAAGAACAGCATCTTTATTGCGTAACTTCAATTTAAATAATGTATATTAAAAAAAAAAAAAAGTTTTAAATGCAGTGTGTATAATCCTAAACAGTTTAATTACTTCACGTTGAGATATGTTTGATAATGTGTTCTGCAGGTGGTGTGAGTTCACTATTTTCAGCATCATGGAGAGCGACGTTTAACCCACTTGCTTTTGTACACGGGTTTTGAGTAAACACAAAAGAAATACCACAGAATAAAACATATTACGGTTCAATTATCCCAGTGACAATTTTTGAATCTTCTCGGTGACCTTTTACGCTTCAAACAGAAACAGGTAATCAGCCGAATGGAATTTTTTTCAATGCTGTGGAGATGTCAGGTGCAGTTGTAATGAAAGCCATAGAAGTTCTATACATACCATGACAAATACCTAATGCAATGCTCTTTTAAATTTCGATCTCTCTGTTTTCCTTGGCTAACATGCAGACTTGTACACAGCTGTAGATTTTTTTTTTTTTTTTTTAAAGCACTCACATGCTGAGCTTATTGCAGTCATGGCAAAACACAAGCAAAACCCTCATCAAAAAGAGTTGTGATATAAGATCACTGTGTGGGATTCTAATAGTAGGCGAGTGCATGGGGAGCTATAGGCTGTTGCTTTTGTGTGACAATGGCTGCAGACTGAATGATAATAATTTGTCCACCAATTGACAAATCCAGGCAGATGCCCTAAAGGTTCATAAATATGGAGGTGTGATGGGAAAATAATGATCTCATCAGGCTTGTCAAATGTTTGTCTATCTGTTGCACAACATGTTCCCATCGTCTCAGAAAAGATGCACTCATTTATCCGTCGCACAACATGGATCTATAGTCTCAGTTACAACGTCTCTGTACCTTTATCTTGTGACCTACGACCTCACTCGGTACTATCTACAAAATCAGATATACAGAGGAAATGGGGGTGACTGTCAACTGTTTGTCACACTGTATATAAGCTGAACTACGGAGGAGAGACTTCGAGCAATGCTGGACACCTTTCTTTGAGTGTACATGTATGTATTTGCTCCTTCTTGCAAGAATAAATGTCCGATAGGTTTGATTTTGAATACAGCCTATGAGTCATTTTTCTAACAAGGTGCCTTTTCAAAAGGACCATGTTCACATAGTAATGAATTAAACGCACATCTGTGTGGAGCAATTCACCTGAAACTCATTTCTTGTAGGAGGCACATTGGTGGCTTTACCTACACATATATCTCTTAAAAGGTTAGAAGCTTTTTTTCCCCCCTCTGTAACAGTAGGGTGGTATTTTTTGACAATAGCATTTGTGTGAAAAGTAGAATGTACTCAGATCAGAGTGAGATGGAAATAAAAATGGTGTTATTGGGGCCAGTTCTTAAAGACTATCTTTGGCGCCGGAGAACAAGTTGCGGCAGGAGAAAGTGTTTCACGGAGTTCACTCAGCGCTTTCCAGTGACTCAACCGACAGTCTGGTTAACTCAACAGGTAAAAAGATTCTACTTCACCAAGGTTGATATTAATGGTTCAAATTCCACCTCGGCCTGTTGATGTTAGTGAAGTTGAAATGTTTGTAGAAATTGAAAAAGTTTTGCATACACTACACATTACAGGAAGATATTTAATATCACTGCAGATCTCCTTGAAAACATGTATATGTACTATCCACAGAATGTCTACGGCAATTTTGGTCGTACAATGCTGTCTAACTCCTGGTAAGATAGATGGTGCAGTGATTAGCACCGCTGCCTGTCAGCGAGAAGGTTTGGGGATTGATACCCCTTTGTCATGATTTAAAAAAAAGATTTACAATTTTTTTTGTTTTGTTGCTATAGTATGACTTTTTTTTTTTTCATAATTTGGATGACATGCTATATGCTTTTTATTTAAGGTCATGAGAAGGGGGGATTGAACTGGTGACCTTCTTGGTGAGAGGCAACAATGCTAACCACTGCACCACCAATCTCCCCAGGAGACGGTCTGCATTGTGACAAATCTTTGGCTCACTGCAACCTATAACTCCACCATCCACAAACATTTATTCCAATGCCACCAAAATTGCCGTAGACATTCTTTGGATAGTAGATATACATGTTTTCAAGGGGGTCTGCAGTGATATTAAATATCTTATATGTCTGTAGTGTGTAGTGTATGCAAAACTTTTTCAATTTCTCCAAACGTTTCAACTTCACTAAAAGTTGAATCACCATCAACAGGCCGTGGTGGAATCTGAACCATTAATATCAACCTTGGTGAAGTAGAATCTTTTACCTGTTGAGTTAACCAGACTGTCGGTTGAGTCACTGGAAAGCTCTGAGTGAACTCCGTGAAACACTTTCTCCGCCGCGACTTGTTCTTCAGCGCTGAAAATAGTCCAGCGGTCTACGAACGCCGCTTCAGAGCTGGAAACAACATCATGAGGACACGAGTTCGTGCCCTGCTCAAGGTAATCCACACAGTTCACGGAGAGTGAGTCGCCTTCAAGGGTTAGCCACACGGTTCATGGAGGGCGAGTCCCCCTAAGGTTAAGCCACTCAGGTTGTGGGTTTGGGTTGTAAATGCAGTCATACTAATACCAAACCAAAGGTCAATAACAATACAAAATAAAAAAAACTAATACAAAAATTCAAGGGTGTGTCTAAATAATCGTTGCTTGAGTTATCAGGTTTGGTTCACTCAGTGTGAAAAATCTATAATTATTAAAGAATTTTAGCCATCAAGCCATCTGTCAAGTTATTTTTTTCTCACTGCCTTACGGGCTTTGCTCATTTTGACTCAAACAGTCTCAGAGTATTAACATCTCTCCTTTTGATTTGCAGGTGGAATCTAAATGGAGCCTTTCTGAATTCTGAAGTTCATTCCTTCTATTTCTGATGGACCACACACTACAAAAGAATAGTGTTTTCTGGTTTTAAGCAATTAAGATTGTCTGTACTCACCCGGGGACAATATTCTACTGCCACTCACTCACTCACTCACTCACTCACTCACTCACTCACTCATACATTTCTGTCACTGCCTCCTCAGTGTAAATGCCAAACCTTTTATGATAAATCCAAGAGCAATTACTCTCAATCCCGTCCTTAGTGTGTTTTATTTTCACCATTGATTCGGTATATCTTGATTCAGTCATCAAGTCAACAACTTTTGTCAGACGTACAAGATGCAAAAGCTTTATAAACATTGGGCGTTAATCGCTATGAACAGATGCCGTTCCAGCTGTTTGGGGCTGGCACAGAAAGTATACTTTATTTACATATACTTTAAACATTATATTACACTGGTAAATAAATACAGAGAGCACTGAGTATATTGTGGTAAAATACAGACTTTAGAGAATTGCCAGAATATTTCTACAGTTTTAGGTCCACTATAAAATCCAATAAATCCACCTCTGATTCTGAACGCTTTAAGTAAAGCCAAAGTGTAATTTACCACAGAATGTAGATATTTTATCATTATTCAGAGAGCCATATGTTTAGGAAAGAAATACATTTCTATTTCACTATGTATTTTAGGTTATGGGTTTATAAGATTTACTAAATGACACCTGATTAGTGCGTTAAATTAGGTTGTTTTCATTTGGGTACATTCTGGTCGTTCTATATTTATGTATGTGCAATCTCATGAGGCATTATAATGGTATTCAGTCATCACAGTCATCCCCCCGCCCCAAGTCCCTTGCCACCGCTTGTCACAGCCACCGCAGTCACTTGCAACACCTTCAAATGGCGCGCCAGAGGAGGATTCAAAGATCTCTCTCCGCCAGCATTGTAATATTCCAACACCTAGATAATGCACAGAAACATTAATCGAATCCTAGAATATCGGGACCTAAAGGAAACACTAGAAAACAGCGTCTAAATGGATGCCAGCAACAACAGCTCTGCAACAGATGAAGATGGAGACGTGTACCGACGTCTAAGGCTCATCAGAGCTGGAGTTTTGGGATTGGTTTTTGTGCTTGCAACATGTGGTAATCTTTTCTTCTTGGGCATACTTTGGAAGAAGAGAAAAAGGAACACAAAGACTCAGCTGTTCCTCCTGCACCTGTGCTTGGCTGATCTGGTGGTCGCCTTTTTCCAAGTCTTACCGCAGTTTTCCATTGAAATTACGCACAGGTTCCGAGGCACAGACTTCTTGTGCCGGTCCGTAAAATACTTGCAGGTGGTCGGAATGTTTGCCTCCGCGTACATGATAGTAGCTATGACCATAGACCGGTACCACGCTGTGTGCATGCCGATGGTTTCTTTCTTGAAGGGGTCATTTAGGCGATATCTCTCCATAGGCGCAGCGTGGGTGATCTCTCTCGCCTTCAGCTCTCCACAGCTTTTCATCTTCTCTCTCCAGGCGGTCAAAGTGAACCAGTACGACTGCTGGGCAACATTTATTGAACCCTGGGGGAGTAGGATCTACATCAGCTGGATCACCCTGTCAGTGTTTGCCCTGCCTGCCGTAATTTTGCTGTACTGCCAAATAAGAATACGCACAACGATATACTTCAACATGAAGCGGAAAGCTCTGCAGTCTGGACACACAGGCACGAAGGGTGTATCTAACGCAATGCTTAAGACTGTAAAAATGACTTTTGTTATCATCATGGCATACACAGTGTGTTGGAGCCCATTTTTTGTTGTGCAGTTGTGGACCGCGTGGATCCCCAGCAGCGCACCTACTCAAGGTCGGTCTGTTTTGGGGAATCGAGGAATTTTCTGGGGCAATTCATTGTAGGGCAGGTTTTTGATATTCTATAAAACTGGTCATCAACTCAACCTCCATTTCTCTGTCTTTTAGGTCAAGTCTTTTTCATCATCATGCTGCTGGCCAGTCTCAACAGCTGTACCAATCCCTGGATATATCTCTACTATAGCTGAAAAAAAAGTGTCATTAAATCCAGGACGATGGAAACTTTCCCTTTTAGAGTGTGTGTTTGCATCTTTTCAGATGTTTTCTATCCTATTGAGAGGGAGAAGAGAAGGTTACAAGCTGATTTGTAAAACCACTAAAGAGGGCTAAAGTTTGTTGGGTTATTATGATAAACAGTCTCTCTGCATTAGTTTTACCACGGCTGACACATAAAACATGTGCAAAGGAAAAAACACACATTTCAAAAGCTCACAAGCTGAGAGACAGTATATTTATGCCAGCATACAATGCTTGCACAGAGTACAACATGGTCTTTCATACAGAGCTGGATGATAATTAGATGAAAGCTTTTCAAAATAAATCCCCATTAAAAACAATCAAGTGAAAAACCTGTGTTCTCAGTCTGGACACTGTACAGAGAAACAGAACATCTGGCTGTCCATCATCCACTTCTGACTTTGATGTACAAATTTCTTTCGGTTATGATGTTGGCAGCTGCATGCATGAGCTTTTTGCTGCTTGTAAGTAAACAATGAAAAATATTGGTCCTGGTATTCAACATAATAAATACATGATAATTTGCTGTTTGCCACACTAATGAGAGACAGGGGAAACGGCATTTGTTACAGATATGTAAAGCTCCTTTGAGCACAGCAAGATTTGGTTTTAATTTTTGCAAATGCATTTAAAAAACTGATTTATCTATCTAACCTTTTTCTCTTATGTTGCTATTCTTTGGTTCATTTCCATTTTACTGGCTATGAATTACTTTGTAACTTCATTGACGTTGCACATGATTGATAGTATTCCACTTTACTTTCAAATCAAGACTTTCACTCATTTGTTTTTTTTCGGAGAAATCTCGTTGCATTAGTTCCCGAATGCACAGTTGTGATGATGCGTTTTCCCTCCGAGACGCAACAAGATTACAACAATTTTATTTCAATAGTATTTTCGAGAATCCCTTCTTTTAATCCATGCCAGTGCAGCAAAGCCCAGACTCATTCTCAGATGTGGAAATACGTAATTCTGCAGCCTTTTCATCTAATGCAGCAGCCTGGAGTCATTTGAAATTACGCTCCACAAATCCTTGTCATATGTACAATCTAGCATTTTGTATTTAATTCAAAAAACCCATTTGGCTTCTCTCCCATACAGGTGATGTAGTAAACAGAGGTGTATCAAATTAAATATCACTGCAGATCCAAGAAACACCATGAATATACACTTCCTTTTTAGTTTAATCAAACATGCAAAACAATAAGCGATGCTCAATAAAACACCACAGCGGATATGTTTTCTCTTTTGTCACAAACACGAAGGTGCTGGTTTGGATGTTCCTCCTGGTGCCGACAGGTCGTTCAACCTTTTTTTTTTTTTTTTTTTTATCACAGGTGCGGGTTAATAATAAAAAAGGTTGGAGTACAGTGACAATCCACACTGTTCCGTTCTGTGACCAGACGGCCTTTGGCCAATTTTATTCTGGAAAGCTGCTTCAAATAAGATTAGGTATCTTGTGACTAAAATACTATGATAACTAATTCAGGACCCAAGGGTGGAGAGGTGGGAGAGAAATCCTGCAGCCAGTTCATGCTCATCTAATTGTGGGGCATAAAACAATTACCAACAAGCACCCTGGGATGAAAATGCTTAAAAACAATACAGTTACAAGACCATTAATTCTGCTGCAAAGAAAAGCCATCAGGGATTTATTTGAGCAGCGCGCAACATTTTGGACTCGCAGGAGGCTGTTGAGAATGACAGCGTGGCACTGACACTCAAGCACAGTGCAGAAATCAAATAAGATTCCCCCGAACTAAAGTCTGTGTCGTTAAAAATTTTGTAAAGCAGCTTCTCCAATCAAATTAATACTCGAGTTAAAAGGGGACAAATTTTGCCAGTTGTATATCAAATTATTAAACATGTTTCATTAATGAGTCGCGATACTCCAATAAAAAGTCATCATTTAGACTCATTTTGATGAACAACAGCAGCAGGGCGGGGCCCTTACACTTCCACTTGTTAGCCACAACGAGACATTTAAGTACCTTGAATGCTACTCAAAAGGTAAATAAAGAAAATATGAGGACCCAAATAACAGTGACATCATAACACATGACATCATATAGTGGACCAAATAACTCTAACAAAGGCAACTGCCGACAGAGTAGATAATAAAATATGACACGGTTAAAGTACTGCATAATAAAAACAGTAGAATAACCATTTACAAGTTAAGCATTGATCACACAATAGAGCAGAATATCTTGGATATACAGTACTGTGCACACGTTTTAAATAATAGCTTGTATTTACTGCACTTAGTTGGAATTTATTTAATAAACAAACAAAAGAAATGGAAGGGCACTTGAAGATATTATATTATTTTATGCAGATCTGCAACTGCAACCACAATATATGTTTGAATATATTTCCAAAAATATTAGAATAGTTTTGGAAATAACTACTTGATATCAAGAAACGCTTCTAAATGGCCTTTTGTCTATGAAACCACTGTTCTCCATAAAGACTGCTTGATATGTTAAATTTGAGCAAGTGCATGTGTATCCCAGAGGATTTAAAGATGGTGTTTAGTAGGCCTAATGCCCTGTAAGGCAATGTTATTTAAAGTGAAAAACAATTTGTGAATCAGCCACAAAAATGTCATAGTTTTTTTTTCCTGTGTCTGTGCTAAACCATTCCACTAAGTTACGTTGCAATTGGACAGTTATAGACATAACCTCTTCAGCGATGGCAATGAATGAATGAATAAATATTTAGTTTGGCCACCCTTTGAAACAACACCAGTTCACCAGGTACACTTGTGCAGTTTTTCAAGGTTCTTAGCACGAAGGTTGCTCCAAGCATCTTGGAGGACTTGTCGCAGTTCTTCTGTGGATTTCGGTCTTCATTGTCTCTTCATGTAATCCTGATTTGACCAGCACTCTATACGGGCAACACCATCTATTGCAGGAGTCATTTTTTTCTATTTGTCACTGAAGATAATTCTTTATGACTTTGTGTGGGTTCAGATGCAGCATGTAAAAGTGCACAGTACTGTATATCACTGATGCCTAGCAACAAGCCACTGAAAATGCCCCCACTGAACCTTTGAAATATCACAGAGGTCACACAGTGCCACCATGTGGACATAAAATGCTAATTACATATCCATCTGTCCTGTGGAAATATGAGTGTAATTTTGCATACCATAAAATCGGGCGCAATTTGTGCTGCTGTGCTTTATGTAAGGTACGTAAGGAGAATGTGCAACGTATCTGCTAAAGTGACACAATGGTAACAATTAAAATACATGCACAGCCACAGGGTGCAAAATCAGAGCAACACGGATGATATATAATCTTCTAATACCTTCTGCTTCTCTTTAAAAACCACACCATCCCTCTTCAGGAGGGCTATCTCGTTCTCCAGAGCTCGGATTTTAGCCACGGTGCTTTCCTCCCTGCGATCCAGTTCCAGGATCTTCGCATGCAAATTTAAAATCTTACTCCAAAGCTGGTCTTTGTCAGTGCCCGGTCTGCAGTACGAGTGCTCGTAAATAGAAATGTGCTCTCCATCACTGGGTCCCATGTCCTCCAAAAAACAGCCTTCGGGTTGGTCCTTAACCGTTTCCACGGGAACAAAGCTAAAAGCCTGGCCCAGGGCTGCTTGGAGGGCAGCCACGTCCACATTTGCCTCTCCGTTGGAGAAAGGACCAAGTGGCTCGCAGCACAGCACAGTCACGGTGGAGTCAGACTGCTCTTTAAGATGGGGTTCACAAGCAGCAGTCTGCATCCCAGAGAGATTTGAATGCCAAGAGAACCCAGTGTCCGACGCCAGAGGTAGTTCGAAGATCATCTCTGTGTGTTCCGCAACATCACTGTTTGTTGTTCTTGACTGGATCAATTTGCATGTTCTGCTCAAAATGAGTGGCCTCTTACCAAGAGGAAAGTCATAACCTTTGGGTTCAGTGTCGGTGTCTGATGTGCTGGGTTTGGCCGTTGGACTTCTTTTAACAGTGGCCACTTTTTTCTCACCATCCTGAGGTAAAAGGAGAAAGGTGCACATTAAAGTAGATCTTAAAACATTAACACAATTTTGCACAATTCTGGAACGGCAACAAAAAAAAAAAGGGTACAAAAGTAAATATTTTTTTTCATTTACAGAAAATGTCTAGATGAATAGCAAGACAATTTTGTTCCGATACATACATCTTCAAGGGAAGGAAAAACGGTAGGGATGGCTGTATTCTTCAGGTATCGGATGCCCCATCGAATGTCGAAGCAGTCCTCTGTAAAATGTTCGCTGCACAGATATTGATGTCGACTCGGGGTCCACTCCTCCCGCTTCATGTTGTCCACCCATCTCTGAAGCCTGGGCTTGTCTTGCAAGGGAAACCTTTACAGGAGAAGACAAAGAAGAACTGTTAAAAAAAATTAAAAAAAAATCAGAAACGCTTAAAACACTGTTGTACTATCATCGGTACATACTGATTTATTAATTTGCACCTCTAGTTCTTATTGCTCTTTTTGTTTTATGTATAACTATAACTGATCTATCTATCTATCTATCTATCTATCTATCTATCTATCTATCTATCTATCTATCTATCTATCTATCTATCTATCTATCTATCTATCGTTTCAGTCTCCTGTCTTCTTCCTGTCTTTAATAACAACCATCATCTTCGACTAATGATGTTAAAGATAGCAGAAAAAAAAAGTAGCACCTGCTTCTTAACATAAACAGTCACATAAAGCTGACAAAAAAAGAGGAAACATACGGGTAGAAGCTGATTCTCTTGTTGTCTTGTCTTGAGGCAGTCCCCCCGCGGTTTCTGCAAACTTTCACGGCGCAGTACCGCGGCATATCTGCAGTAAAACTACATAAAAAAAATTAAATTAAAAAAAAAATCGCCTGGTAGAGACACGTTTATGGTCACAGTTCTTTTTTTTGAAAACAGAAAACAGCTTGTACGCGAACACTTCCGGTTCGTAGCCCCTCGTACCGGAGATGACGTTTGTTTCATTTTTTTAATTTTTTTTTTTTAAAGATGGTTAACATCCCCATTCACAATCACGAATGGTTGCAAAACTGCGACGAGGCAATACAGAATGCCCTCCTAAACCATTCAACTCTTTTATACAAATAAAAAAAATAAAAAAACATTCAAATTATTACACACGTAACAAAACATTGACGTTTAGGTCTCTCGCCCTCAGCCAACAAGCTAAGGCAAAGCGAAGACGGAAGTAGGATCACATTTCCATTTCGCTCCATCTTTGTTCTTTTGGAAGCTCCACGTGCGCACGGTTTCCACCAATCACAGCAATCGGAGTCACCGCGTTAAGAAATGAACCAATCGCGTTGCGAGTCGTGTTATTACTGCTCAGGAATGCAGCTCGTCGACAACAGTTAGCTTTCGTTTCGCGTCAGCTGGAGGTTGTGGCGTCGGACGGAGGTATCCCCGGGCTGTTTGTCACCTCGTCTCCAGGTAAATCCCGCTTTTTCAGGGCGCATGGAGGTTATTTTATCGTGCTTGTTTTGTTTGTTTAACCACAACAGAACGATCTTTTCAAAGGCAGAGCCGGTTTCAGTTTCACCTTTATTCCAGTAAAACAAAAAAAACAGCGCGTTGTCATTTTTTTTTTTTTTTTGGGAGTCGCTCTCTGGGTTGAAACTAGCAGGGCGCGGGCACTACGTGACGTCTTGTAGTTGTTTACCTAAATCTCGAAACGAGTTGGTAAAGTCCTCTCCGTGTTTCTCGAGTGTGTAAAACGTCGTCCAAAAACAAACCAAAAAAAAAACAAACCCCGCGCTCTTTTCACAGCTGAAAAGGGTGAATAAACCGGCACGATGGCCGCGGCGCAGTCGGTGTTGGTGCTGGCGGTGCATGTCCTGCTCATCGCGGAGTTCATCCTCGCCAAGAGGGACTACTACGACATCCTGGGGGTGCCCCGGGACGCCCCCGAGCGGCAGATCAAGAAGGCCTTCCACAAGCTCGCCCTGAAGTACCATCCCGACCGAAACAAGGGTCCGGACGCTGAGGCCAAGTTCAGAGAAATAGCTGAGGGTAAGTGAGCCAATACGGGGAAATACTTCTGTTTACTTGCTCAATTCACCAAGTAGAAGAGCAGGCAGATGTGTTTTCCCCCCCTATAGATTATAGTCACAGCACGGGTATATTAAGGGAAGCCATTGATAAGATCACAGGTTTGTTTTTTGTTTTTTTAATGTTGGTCTTTAAAAAGAAGGATGTTTTAGCTCTTCCCTGACAGATGTGTCTCAGTTCTGCTGATTGATTGATTGATTGATTGATTGGTGTATATCATGGGAACAGCTGAATGCTATTAAGAACACATTTGCTGACACGCCTTCTTTTCCGCAGCGAAAAGTGCAGCAGAAAGCTGAAGCACACATTTATGTGAAGTGTATTTGTCTCTTCCAGCGTACGAGACGTTATCGGACGATAAGAGGAGGCGAGAGTACGACCAGTTTGGCCACCACTCGACATCAGGGCAGGGCCACAGGCCACGAGGAGGAGGAGGAGGAGGAGGCGACTATAACTTCAAGCAGCACTACCAGTCCTTCAACTTTGATGACATTTTCAAAGACTTTGACCACTTTGGTCAACAGCAGCGACATCAACACCACTTTCACTCCCACTCCCACAATCAAGCCCACCAAAAGAGACACTTCGACAGCCACTTCCAGGCTCACCGGGAGGCCGTGAACGGGCAGAGGAGGCGCTTTCAGCAGGGGGGCTTCGGCGGAGGACTCTTCGATGACATGTTCGAGGACTTGGAGAAGATGTTCTCCTTTAACGCGCACGGCTCCAGGACTGACGGACGATTTCAGGGCGCGGGCAAGCAGCACTGCAGGACAGTGACCCAGCGCAGGGGGAACATGGTGACCACCTTCACTGACTGCTCCTGATAAAACGGGGAGAACGTCGGTGGGCAGCAACTCGGGACACTGCTGGGTTTTCGGTTGTTGTTTTGAAATTGAATCCTAATTTATCACTTGGTGGAGCAGAGGATGTTTTCGTGTGGCTTTTGTAAGTTTCTGTATGTAATTTCCTCTACGAACAAATATCCAAGTTGGCCTGATAAACGGCTGCTTCCAAGCAATAACTCGTACACACTATTGCTCGATAACAGGTCGTTCAGATACCTCCCCATTATGTAGCTTTTCAGGTTCAGTATGTTTACTTGTGTTAAATTTTTTTTTTTTTTATGATGGTACGATCTGTAAGACTCAGGTATGGCCTAAGATTAAAAGATACATTTTTTTTTTTTCATTTGAAAGCTATGCGGTAGTAAGAAATATTAGACGGTGCACTTGTGACATCATTCATTCTTTGGCCATACTGTCATTGTGCTTTCTACAACATGAACCTTGTTCTCATTTTAATCCAGGTAATCTAGTTTCGCACAAAACTTGTTTCTTGAATTTTCATTATTTGGTTAAAGATTTAATTACGTGTGTAAAAAAAACAAAAAAACATGTAATACTCACAAATTCGGATTTATAGCACATGCATGAAATTTTGCAGCATGCGCGGATGCTTCACACTCTGGAGTGTGCGCGCAGATTGACCATTATCAACTGTTACCTCGTTTTAGTTTTCTTCCTACAGAGCTGCATCTACCTTCACTCGGTCAGGGTAGGAAATGAACATCAGTCCCGTGGCAAATACTGGTCAACGAAACCGCAGGCAACAGTTTGCGTAGTCACTCATCTGCTTTGATGGTTACAAAAAACAAACGCCGGGCTCCTCTGCCGGTGAAGCTGAATGGTCTGAAAAAGTTTCCAAAACTGATCATAACGTGCAATATTTATAACCTTTGCTCTTCATGTTGCCTATCTTCCATAGACAGTAGTGTGTATCATTGTCTGCACTTTGCGCACCTGCGTGTGTGTGTGTGTGTGTGTGTGCGTCAGCTGAGAGTGCTCTGACTGTTGAGTGGTTGCATAATATTTTGAGAATGAATAAAACGTTATAAGAGTAAATGTCTGTTTTGTATTGGATTAGGGGAATGGTGAGAAATTGATTGGTCTTAATTCTAAAAAAAAAAGATTTATCGTTTACAGTGTATTCTAATCTCAATACAAATAATTCCATTTAATTTGCTCCCGAAGCAATTTTTTTTTTTTTTTTAGCATAAAGTAAGTTACCAGCATGGTTCTTGTGTGCTAATTTGGTCAGGCTTCGTCTCGCGAACTTTTCGGTATCCAATATTTTAATGACTTCTCGCAGCGAGTTACTGTTCAAACCTTTTTTGTACAACAAAATGAATAATCTGAAGACGGGGTTAGTTGAGGATACAGTCAGAAACCGCCTGAGCGGGAATGGCAGGTGATGGAGATGAAACCAATTTAAAACAATCAAAAAGTTTGAAAATTGTCTATGATGAGCTTTCCCGTGACAAAGAGATCATCTTCTGGTGGGAAATTGAACATAAAAGAGAAGTTTCCTTGTTGTTTTTTTTAAACGTGATCAGGTGAATTAGAGAATAAATGTGACCTGATAAAAGTGTATTCAACAGAAGGCATTTCACGGAAGGGCAAACGCACTCACAAATAAATAAAAACGTGAACTTGCTCTGCTGCTCTAAATTTCAATGTAAAAATGAATTATAGTGCTAAAACTGTGCTTTAATCTGAACCTAATCAGGATATAGACATGAATGTGTTAAAAGTCACCACTGCCAGCAGTAGGCGGGCCCCTCTTCATTAGCACCGCCACCGCTACATCAATAATAAAAGTAGAAATGAAACAAGAGTTCAACCATATTGCTGCATCTATGTTTGGTATTTACTTTTATGAGCTGCAACCAATCATTGGCAACTCGGTTGTCAGAAGGAAAAGCGCATGGCGGAGGGGAGGAATCTGTTGGAATTAAAGCAATCTGGCTGATTGCCCATGAGCTCTAACCCAAAATTGATCAAAAATAAAAGAGACCCAGTGGTATACCGATCCTTTTAACCTCTCCAGCTGACAAGTTACATGACCACGTAGATTGGCAGGCTATTGGTTTGTTTGTATCCTTACTTTGTTGGAACAAGCCACAGAATCACAGCTTCATTGATGTGTACTGTGTGTACTTTTACACTTCAAATGAAACTGGAGGTTTTCAGTATTTCATATGATTGAACATTAACTACTTGAATCTCTTCCTGATTTTTTAACCCTGATTCATCATCGGTATTCTCTGTATCAGGTGAGCTTGACATAGCGCCACGCAGGGAAACCACAGATGCAGGAGTCCATTCTTATCAACGTGGTGCTTTATACAGGAGGCTTTATCAAAACCCCCTTCACACTTAATATCAAACTAATTAACCATTACTGTGGCCAATCGACTCCCATAATCCAAGATGGCCTGTGGTAACCGGTAACTCTTTCTGTCAACTCGTGCAACGACTCATCAGTTCTTAACCTGGACTTGACATGTCAGACCAGCGCATGTTTCTACACATCAATACCTTTTCAAAACTCTTGCATGAGGAGTCAGCTATTTGTTCATAGAAGCAGTGGTGCAAAGTAACAAAAGTGAATTTATTCACTTAATATTTATAATTTTGAAGTACTATACTGAAGTGTATAGTTGAGGTCATGTTTTAGATGTCTACGAGTTGTTAACAGCTCCTCCAAACAGTGACATTTCCCTCTATTCTCTGGTTTCATTCATCTAATATCTCCGCAAACTTTTTTTTAAAAGACTGGAGAAAAAGTCAAAAAACTGAAAAGAGGTTTGATCAGAACTTTGTCTTTTAATCTTTTCCCTCCCTATAATCAACTGGCAATTCCTATGATTTATCTGCTGTCCGTGGATATAAAACAGTTCAAACTAGCTCCACTTGCAGCAGCTACAACAGTAGCATGCTGTCTACAAACGGATGTGTCATTGTTAATAATCGAATAATGTCATATAATAACATATCAGTTAGAGGGAACAGTACTTTTACTTTAACTACGTTTTGCTGTTTAACTTTTAATGGTGTATTTTTACATTGCTGTATCGATACTTAAACTTAGTAAAGGACTTGAAAACGTCCTCCACCACTGTTTACTGTTGGACATCAAAGCTAACTGTACACAGTAAGTAGAGGAAGAACAACATAAAAGGCAACTGTTGTTTTACTTTTTTGATAACAAAAAAAAACATGGACATATTTATGTCCTAAAAATGAGCAAAACTGGAGTGAGGTAAAGTGAGATGAAATCAATTCCAACTACACAACATTATTTAACACTTGCTGTGACTAATGGCAGCTGGCATCAATTGCAAGCGGCTGTCGGTCAATGGAAATCAAGTAATGTTGGGATAATAATATCGAGCAAAGGTGTTTTAATCATGACATATCCAGGTTTAAAACTGAAATAAATACGGAGCATGGTAATCTCTTCAGGCTTGTGTAAATAAAAAAAGCAGGAGAACGAGTCCTCAGATGCTGCTCGGAATGGATGAAGGCATTATTTTACAATCAGCCGACATTTCGTGCCATATTGTCCAAATTATGTGCGTGATCACACCATGTTGTGCTGACCGGGGTCCTGCCCCCGCCAGTGCCTCTCTTATGTCACTAATCAAACCCACACACGCACACATTTTTCTTTCTGCCCAGTGACCCCGCCTATTTCACTGACTGTTACACCAGAAGCTGCCGGCCCCTCCGGCCGGTGGGCGGGGGAGAGGAGTGCAGATCTGCATGCGAAACAGACGCTTGTTGACTGATCCCGCCAGGCCGAGAAAATCAACAGAAGATCAACAAGATGATACCTGCAGTTACACTCAACAGTGGAGCTAAGATGCCCATCGTGGGTCTGGGAACATGGAGGGTAAGGTTGAATATTTGTATGCTTACAGCAGATCTGTTTTGGACTGCCTCTCACCTAATGTTTCAGTTCTCATTACCCCTCAGTGTTTCGTTGGTTTTCACTTAATCTGTATTGTAGTTTCTTTTTTGCACGTAATAAATGTCCACTAAATTGGACACGTTATTTAAGAAGTGCAATTATTGTACAAGTGGATTATTACACTGACTTAGCTCAACGTGAACCGCTCCAAGGCAGTCATTATTTATATTTCACTGCACGTCACCCTCCGATCAGAGTGCAAGTCAAGAGGTGTACTTTCCATTCAGGAGGATTGGCACATATTTTACTGGCTGTATTGACTCATACACGTTTGCTGTGCGCCCCCTCTGCAGGCAGACGATGGGAAGGTCACAGAGGCTGTGAAGGTGGCTATAAGTTCTGGCTACAGGCACATCGATGGTGCTTATGTGTACCAGAATGAAAAAGAAGTTGGGGTGGGAATTCGCGCAATGATTGACCAAGGAGTGGTAAAGCGGGAGGATCTATTCATTGTCAGTAAGGTAAATCAATGAACTCACAAATGTCTGTTAGGACAGAGAATTACAAACATAGACATGTCGAGGAGTTCATTTTTTACTTTCCTCAATTTGACTCAGATTGGTTCCAAGGCAGCTGCTACCTTTGGAGATACTGGTTCTTTTGTTTTTTGTATTCTTTGTCAGTGAGCTAACAAGGCAGTCTTGTCTGCGAAAGCACATGAAACATGTTAGTCGTGCTATTCTTCCAGTTTGCATCCACATTCCTTCATTGTTTATCATGCAAATTACTTTTTTTTTTTTTTTTTTTTTTACATTGGGGGAAATATGTGGCTTGTTTGACTGCGGAGATATTGTGCCAACAGCATGTAGAGCTCTACGACATCCACATAAACACTACACCCTGAAATCACACAGACATTACCTTTGGTAAAAGCCCAGGTTTGCTTTCCCCTAGTTATGGTGCACCTTCCACCTTCCATCTCTGGTGAGGGGAGCATGTGAGAAGACTCTCAGTGATCTGAAACTGGATTTCCTGGATCTTTACCTCATGCATTTCCCCATGGGGATCGAGGTCTGTACGCATCTGTGCTGCACACTCCTGTAGAAAACCATCACCCTGTGTCAAAAACTAAAGAAAAGAAGGTGGTCAAGCTGAACATTTGGCCATTTTTTTTTTTACTTGTCTAAGCAAACTGTACTTGTCCTACAATCCCTACCTATACCTATATGATGATTTAATAAGCATTATTATCAGATACAAATGATTCTGTCCTCCTTCATACTCTGAATTTGACATGCCTGTTTTTGCTACTACAGCCAGGGGATAACATATTTCCTACAGACGAGCACGGCCAGGTGATTCCCGATGGCAGCGACTTCTTGGACACTTGGGAGGTAATTCAAAGGACTCATTGCGCTCACTGACACTCTGATAAACCGACTGACTTGCTAGCATGTAAATCAAATGAAATATTGTGCTAGATTACAAAATTGTGCAAAACAAGGAGCTTTATGAACACCAATGTGTACTTTGTCTAAAAGGCTATGGAAAAGCTGGTGGACGCCGGGTTGGTCAAAGCTATCGGCGTCTCCAACTTCAACAAAGACCAGATGGAAGCCTTACTCAACAAGCCCGGCCTCAAGTACAAGCCTGCCAACAACCAGGTGGACAACAAGACTTTCAGTAAATGGAGCATAATGTACTGTTAAAAAAAAAAAAAAGCACAATAAGAACATTAAATGTACATCATTTGGGCGTTTCTTTAGATCGAGTGCCACCCGTACCTGACCCAAGAGAAGCTCATCAACTACTGCCACTCAAAGGGCATCTCGGTGACAGCTTACGGCCCGCTGGGCTCTCCCGACAGGCCCTGGTGAGAGGACGGACAGCACAAACCATTACACACAGGACTCGCAAAAAAAAAAAAGTGTTGGTTGTGTTTACTTGTCAAGAATATTACCCGTCACTCAGTCTTCTTGGCTTTTATTTTGAAAAGGGCTTCGTCTGACGAACCCTCTCTGCTGGAGGAACCTCAGATTCAGACCATCGCCACAAAGTACAACAAGACTCCGGCACAGGTAGAAGGAAAGCAAACATCTACAACTTTTTTTTAGCTGTTGTTTTTCTTGATATAAAGCGATGAATGAATTTGGATTTATGTTACGCAAAGCTAAGTTTACAAAATGACAAAGAACTTTTTATTTTCATAGCTAAGGAAGCATAATCTGTATATACTGTTTGCAATTTAAAGATTTTACAAAAGAGGCCTCATAGATTGCAGCAGCACGAGTGTACCACAGGAATTGGGGAACAAACAGATGTTGTATTGTAGTAACGGCCCTTGGTCAGCGGGTGCACGCTCGCATAACAGGAAACCTCCCCAAAACATGTGCTATTATTTTGTCTGAAACTATGCAATGCTGCATTTCAGAAGTTAAATGACAAAGGTCAAAGAAAACAGAGTCAAGCAGTCACATGGTGGATTACAAGGCTTGTTAAAAAAACAAAACAACCTCTAGTCATGTGAAATTAAACAGTGCGGTATTGTGTGGTGAGGCAGTGATGTTCAGGATTGACATACTGCTTTGGACTAATGAACCCGTTCCCCACAAGGTTCTCATCAGGTTCCACGTCCAGAGGAATGTGATTGTCACTGCCAAGTCGGCAACACCCCATCGTATCAAGGAAAATTTCCAGGTATTAAAAAGTCTGTTGAACTAATCTAATATATTCAGATCTCAGTTCAGATGCGTGAATAGCCAACACACTTTCATGACATCTGTTTTGTTAGTTGTATTTAGGATCTAGCATTTGGCAAATATATATATATATATATATTTTTTTTTATCTTCCATTACAGCACTAGCAGAATTTGTTTACTAATGATACTTGCTGGGTTTCAATTAGGCTGCTTCTGGAGTTTGTCTCTGGCTATTAATTGTTCTTTCTCATTCAGCTGTTTGACTTTGAGCTGAGTGAAGAAGACATGAAGACCATCCTGAGCTTGAACAAGAACATGAGAGGATTCTCAATGTCATGGTGAGTAAAGATGAAGGGACACAAAGGGAAAAACCCAAGATATAAAGAAATTAGATCATCTTCATCAGATAAACAGTCTTAACCTCAAGCAATGCCTGTTCATCTTTCTTTCTTTTTTTTTTTTTTTTAACCAGGGCCTCAAAACACAAAGACTTCCCCCTGAATACAGAATACTAACTCGCCAGACATGCTGCATTGTTTCTAGTTTGCATCAACGGTGGAGCTTTTTTTATTCAACGTCTTAGTGTTATTAAACTAGTAACTGACTGCAGAATTAAAAAACTTTAAGCCACTCTCTGTTGTGGAACTTTCATATGTCCTGTTTGGAGAGAGAACGGTAGAATTTCACTGAAAATGTGAAAAACAAGGTGGCTCAAGCTTGCAAAGTTGTATTTGACTAAATAATCAGTGCAAATATGATTGGGAATATGACCCCGTTATCCTCATAAACACGAGCACATTAAGTACAGAATTTACCAACCAAAGATACATATAACATTTGTCTTTTAAAAATACCCAGAAACAAGAAAATTAAGAAAGTTGGGGAGGGTTATTTAGTTACTTGCTGGTCCTGTACTTCATGTTTCTGATGAGAAACACTTTTAATGTACATAATTTGCCATAAAAGAAAAACAGAATCATATAGTTTGTGACAATAGAACAGTTGGGTGTATGTGAACTGATATTTGACCTGCCACAGTATCGATATTTTTGTTCAACTTTACCTTCTCAGACTTTTTGACATCTTTCTGCCGACTCAAAGCCGAGATCGTTCAGTTTTTGCGGAATTAATTTATTGCCATACCGGACATAAACAACCCCTCTTTGCCATAGTTGCTTTATACACGTCACAACACAGAATCCGTTATATAATAAATATCTATAATAATTTTTACTTTCAAACACTCTACAGTGTGGTAATCAATCCTGACATGCATGTCCCTAACAAGAATTTATTTTAAATGAGGGGATACAAATCGAACCACATTTAAGAGAGGCTGTGTGTGTGATGTAGGCGACATCATTTCTGTTTTATACTTTCTCCCACAGGATTTTCCTTTAATGCTTTATATTTAAAAAAAAACACAACTAATATGAGAAGTGAAAGTAACAATTTTGTAACATGGTTAAGACACATGACTTCAAAGTGCCACATGTGACTCATCCTCTGGCAAGTCTACCCAACATCTTTAAGTGCTTCACTGAGGTAAGTGCATATAACTTTGCAATTAAAATGTATATCAAGGCACTGCTGCCTTAGTCCAATTTATATAAATAAACCTGTTCAGGGTTACTGTAGTTAAATAAGGAGTGTTGTAAAGGAGCATTCAACAATTTAAGAATCTCAAATGGGGTGTAAATAAATCTGAGGATGGGCAAAACTTTACGGGGAACAAAAAGCCCTTTTTCCTCTTGAGAAATGTCACATGAAAATGTAAATTTGATGCAAAACCCCATTAACGGTCTAAACTCATCTAAAAAGGTGAATAAAAGGTAGAGAAGCAAAGCACACTCGAGCACCCACTGGCAACAAATCGGCACCGGTATTCTCAGAATTCGGCGTTGAAGGGATAGTCCTTGTGCTTTGTGCTCCTACAGGGAGGGAAAAAAGAAACAGAAATTGTAACAAAAGTTTGCCTGACCTACAAAATCATAAATGTTCCAACAAAAACAATGAGAGTCTCACCACTGCATTGGGCAGACTCTCCAGTTCTTGTTGAATCCTAAAATGGTTTTAACTTCCTCCTCGTTCAATTCAAAGTCAAACACCTGCAAACATTGAAACAGTAGTTTTAACGGCCAACCAAAAAGGCACCACAAGTGAAGCGGACTGACAGCTAATCCAACAACAACAACAACAAAAATAAAACAAGCTGATCAGCTAATTACCTCGAAATTCTCCTGAATGCGATGCGGTGTGATCGACTTGGGGATCACAATCACGTTTCTCTGGACGCCGAAGCGGATCAAGACCTGGCGGGGGAGGAGGTCCGGTATTAACATGTGAATGTGATCAGGGGTCATGAGTGGAATAACGGCAAGGGGCAAGCGAATGGCAACCGCAATCATACGTTCCTCTCTTGCGTCTATGTTAACACCCTCAACTACGAGTCAAAATAAATGATCCGTATCGATCTTCAAAAACAAGCATTGAATTCTGTGTGCGCACAGCAACTCTCGAAAACATTCTTTCAGTTCAGTTTCATTTATTATCTCGCTCGAGCGACTGCTGTACCTGAGCAGGACTCTTCTTGTGATTCTCGGCGATGGCTATAATCCTGGGATCCTCCAGAAGTGTGGGGTCGTCTGGTTTGGCCCTGCAAATAAAAAAAAACACATTATCCAGCATCACAGTTATCTGCTGTCAAGTTATTGTTGTCAAATTAGTGGACAAAATAATTACTAGTAGTTCAGAAAAGGGGGCCAACTTTAAAACAATTTGTTTTAACATGTACAGAGGTCAGCAACTAAAAAAAATAAAAAAATAGCTATCATCAGATGTACACGTGATCTTTTTAAAGCCAAGAATAGAGGTTTGATGACAAAGAATAAAATTAATCTGGTTATTACACGGGGTTACTCCCGTGACAATTTATGCCACAAAGACCAAAATAAACACTAATAAAGAGGAACAACAACAACAAAAAAGTAACAAGCTGAAAACAACCAAAGTGATATGACCGGCAGAACAGAACTTAAAAGACTTCAATGGCAACCAAACCAAATCTGGCCCGGTCTGTAACGTTAATGTGACTGCCGTGTCTACTGACCACGGTCTGTCGGGGGAACCCAGGGGGCTGTAAGCTGTCACAGAGATGCCTTTAGAGTGGCAGTAGTTAATCAGCTTCTCCTGGGTCAGGTATGGGTGGCACTCCACCTGGTGGAACAAATAAATAATTGTTGGGAAACATCAGAAAATGTAAGAAATGCAACAAAAAAAAAAAGCAAAAGCAAAATGCAAAAAGCACACTTTGAGATATGCATTATAGTCATTTAAAAGGTCAAAGATTCTTTGTATAATGAGGTTGCATACATACAAAGCTTCACTTTCACTAAATTTAGCATTTGATGTCTTGTTTGAGGACATATCTGAAAAGTGTCTACTACAGTTAAAACACTATTCTAGCCTGTGCTTAGAATAGAGTTATTTGTATGTTTCCATTAACCCTAAGGAGCCTACTGTACTTATTTGGCATCATTTATTATTATTTTTTTTTTTTACATCTGTTCTGTATTCTACGTGTATGATAAAGGAAGAAGAATAGTGCTTTAATCTAATATAAAACAGAACCAGACCAAGCAGGACAGTGATGGTGCACAGTGCTTCTGAAAAAGAACAAAACCGTGAGGTCACCTGAGCCAATTGTTCTTGCCTGAAGGGGAAACTGCTCTGGTCCATTAGGAATTAACAATACATTTATTTCTCAGACCCCTGATAGGAAGAGACAGATAATGACATTACGGCCTCTTGCCCTTTAAGAAGCACAAACTGAAAGCGTATTGGTTTCCCTGCTGCCCTCCGCTTGACTCAAACATGTCACATGTGAACCGACTACATATTTGAGCTACACAATAGATCGCTCTAATATGTTACCAGGAGAAAAGTCGCATGTTCCACAAATGCGTATTGAGCAGTGACGTCACGACAAGATGATTATTTTTTGTCGACCAGCGTACCTGGTTGTTGGCAGGCTTGTATTTGAGGCCTGGCTTGTTGAGAATGGCTTCAATCTGCTCCCTGTTGAAGTTGGAGACACCGATAGCTTTGACCAGGCCGGCGTCGACCAGCTCTTCCAAACCCTGAGAAAGCAAACCAAAAGAAACACATTTAGATTGCAGGTGGCTACGTTTAGGTTTGGAGGACGTTTCTTGTTGTTCACGTCTTCGTACCAAGTCCAATTGTGCCTCCCAGGGAAGTCATAACTCAAGTTCATTTTTCATTCAACAACATAGGTGATCTCTGGTCTACTACCATCATCGTTCAAGCTTCATTCTCTATGAACCCAGCTTATAAAGGCCACTCACTATAGAGGAATTGAGTGCACTTTACATTTTCCTGCAGGCCTCTGAACAACTGGCTTCTCCACATGACTCTCAAACTTCTTGAGGGCTTTGGTGGTTTCATGGTTCGTCATTGTTATGCAACCGAAATCCTCTGCCATCATCAGGTTCTCCTCCACACATCCTGACAGGATCAAAACAAGGGTTCTTGACCAGTTTGACTCGAACATTGTCTGAATAGCTTACCTCCCATGTCTCCAGGAAGTGAGTGCCGTCATTGATCGTCTCTCCATCGCTGTCCAGGGGAAAAAGTTCAGTGCCAGCCTGTCACACGTCAAAACGGATTAATGGCCTCCAGACTTGCGCTACATTTACACCGCAAATTTGAGCTCTCGCTCCTGCATGAAAACTTCATTACAAAAACTGCAGTGCAGCTGGCGCAGTTCTGTTTTGCCACACAGACACAACAACGGTGTTGTCACCTTGAAGCCCATGGGCCAGTGTATTAGATAGAGGTCAAGGTAGTCCAGTTTAAGATCACCGAGCGTCTTCTCACAGGCTTGCCTCACCGTGGCCTTCTCGTGAAAAGTGCACCACAGCTATGAAAGGGAAGAGCACAGAGGTCAGCGAGCACGATCAGTATTCCAGTATTGAAGACGGACGTTGGAAACGGACGGCATCGATTTGAATGTCTTTTTGCGGAAGGAGGAGGAAGAACATGCATGTGCGCCTTATGAGCCCATAACTCACCTTGCTGACAATGAAAAGGTCCTCTCTCTTGATCCACGGCATCTTTGAGCGCGGCCATCACACCCTCGCCCACCTCCGCCTCATTCTGGTAGACAAATGCCCCGTCGATGTGCCTGTAACCCGCTGCAATGGCCGCTTTCACCGCTTCTGCGACCTTACCGGGAGGAGACTAACAGACACGGATGGTTGGCCGATAACAAACTTGCATACTTGTGCAGCAACTCCGAGTCCTCCAGACAAACGGTGGCCACACCATTTTTGGTGTTTATACCAACTGTGAATTGTTAAAAATCGATTACTTGGCATCATCTTGCTTTTGTGCCACTGTCCTTAAAATCAAAGAGGGGTTTCAGTTTAGTTTCAGAGAAGCGAGATCTGAAATCGTGTCCATTGGTCAATGTTAGGTTAGTTTGTCTTAAATAGAGCAAGTCATGTTATATTCTCACTGTTGAGGTAACGTGTCCTCTGGGTCCTTACTACCGAGTTGTTAGGAGGGGGTCACGTAACCCTGGGCCTGGGCCCGAACCCAACCCGGACTGCTGCGTGTCTTTAAGCACGACTAGTCATTAAAACATCACATGCACGTGGTAAAGACTAGAAAACGGCAAGCCAGTCTGATAATAAAAGAGTTTAAGTGCACAAAACCTGAATGCCTCTATTGTAAACAAACGGAGGAAAACGGTGTGACCAAGCTGAGTGACGTCTGATGGAAATCAAAGCAAACTATCGTTTCCTGTAACGAAGCAGCGCAGAAGAAAGACTTTGTGGGATTGCAAGTGAATGGAGGAGAGGCGTGCTCTGCGCAGAGTTCAACCCAAAGCTTCGCACATGACGATCGTGTTTCCAGAAAGGGTTATTTGCCAAAGGTTCGTACCAAGTCCTGACAGGTTGCGGGTCGTACAGGCACAAACATGTAAAGCAACAAGTTCTTCCAACGTAACAAAAAAAAAGAAAAAAAAAAGAAAAGGAAATTGTAACAATTATATGTTGAAATGTCAGGAGATATTTTTGGATGGGAGGTTCGTTTTGACGTCTCCAGTCATGCTTTTTTTTTTTTTTTAGTCGACCCGTCCAGCTGGCTGAACTTTTTTTTTTTTTTACGCGAGAAAAACAACAACAACAACAACAACAAGGTAATAAAACGTACCTTCCACGTCCCCAGTCCCACGACGGGCATTTGGGCGCCGGTGTTGAGTTTCACCGATGTTGCCATTTCTCCAGAGGATCAGCGGAGCCTGGATGTGTCTAAAGCAATCAAATGACAACAGCAAATGCAGGGCTGCGGGGACATGGGATTTTTTTTTTTTTTTCCTTTTTAAGCACCACGATTCCCTGAAGACCCGCCCTCCTGCCCTACTCGTCCTGTGATTGGTGCTTCGACGAGCCACCGTCTTCTTCTGCATTTAAATTGCTGTTGGCAAAGAGCATTATGGTGCATTACTGCCGCCATCTGGAGATGAGTGTGAATTGGGAATATAACAACACATTGAACAAACCTAATAATTAAATAACATCAAATTGGAAATGTTACGTTTACCTAAGATTTTACGGTATCTTTTACATCTTGTAAAGAAGAAAATCAAATGATAACTATACTTCTTCAAGGTGCAGTATCAGTTCCCTTCGCTAAGTATTTTGGACAGCAAAGCATAATATGTTCTAGGAGTTCTTCTCGAAATTACACCTTCCTCCGTTATGCTTTCCTATATTCATATAACAATTTTGCTGTAGCTAATTCCTCCAGTTAGTCTGATGAAAGCTTATTGCAGGGGTGGTAAAAGTTAATTATTTTGATATCAGCATCTTTTTGTCCAAACATTATACAGCCTCCTCCAATGTCCTCCACTCTATCCTGCATATACCATCAAAGCCTTCAATTACAAATGTCAGGTTTCTTGAAAAACACATTAATTTCTGGTTTATTTTTGAGACCTTAAATTGTTTAAATGCTTGACCATTTGTTATTCAACTCATTGCGCTCAAGTGAAGACTAATAATTCGGCCCTTTCTCCAGTGACCCCCGATTTCCCATCGGTCCCAAGCCTTCTGTTGACGTTGCTGCCATCGCCAGTTGATCAATTGTGCTTTTTAATTCATTTTGGGAGAATGGAGGCTGCAGCCTGCCGCACTCCTGCGTCAGTCTGTTTATTTTAGGCAACAGCAGTTATAAAAAGCAGGAAGCAGCATCACTATATCGCATCGTGTTCTATTTGTTAATGTTTTATGTATAAAATCTGAATCCATAAAACTAACAGATGAAATGTAAAGGATAGAGGCATAAAAATCACAACATTCCCCCTGTAAACTGTTTATGAGGAAAAATAAAGTACCATATGCTTGGAACTTACAATAAATGCACTGAACTTGTATCGACTGCTGACATCAAGGAGGCTGACGGTGGATTTAATCATCTGTAACGACCAATGAAAAGAAAAATAACAATGTCAGTTGTATATTTACTCACTTTTTGATATAAAGAGTGCTTTTTGAGAACTTTTACAAACCTTGTCAAAATAAATGTAATACAGCAGAACAAATGAACTAGAAACTGAATAAATTAAAAACCTTTATTGCACAAAATTTCACCAAATTTACTTTAAATGTCTCGCAGTCTATGCGCACTGTGGCATTTATATCGATTGGTGACCCTTAAGCCACTTGCATGGACTCAAATAATTTAGACTGACCTAACCTGAGAACCACCAAATTAAAGGCCGCCTTTTTTAAGGGCCCGAGCACCGATGAAGCCCTATCAAGGTATTATCCAAATGGCTCGCTAGCGCCCCCTAAGTTGTACTTTAACAAACTCATCCTACAGATTTTGTTGGACCAGCTTCAAATTTAGTCTGTGCACTCTTAACATGTTTGGAATTAAAAGTAATCAAAATAACTTGTTTTCGTCGATTGGTGTGCCCGTTGCGTGGCGGCCAAAAAGTTATAGTTTTGGTTATAGTATGACTTGTTTTTTCATAATTTGCACAAAATTATGAAAATCATGATTTTTTTATTTTTTTAAAGTAATGACAAAAGGGGGGCCCAAACCTACTTGCTGAGAGACAACAGTGCTAACCTCTGCACCACCGGTTTTCTTTGCCTCGCTGCAACTTATAACTCCACCGTCCACAAACATTTATTCAAATGCGACCAAAATTGCCGTAGACATTCTTTGGATAGTAGATATACGTGTTTTCAAGGGGGTCTGCAGTGATATTAAATATCTTATATGTCTGTAGTGTGTAGTGTATGCAAAACTTTTTCAATTTCTCCAAACGTTTCAACTTCACTAAAAGTTGAATCACCATCAACAGGCTGTGGTGGAATCTGAACCATTAATATCAACCTTGGTGAAGTAGAATCTTTTTACCTGTTGAGTTAACCAGACTGTCGGTTGAGTCACTGGAAAGCTCCGAGTGAACTCCGTGAAACACTTTCTCCGCCGCGACTTGTTCTTCAGCGCCGAAGATAGTCCAGCGGTCTACGAACGCCGCTTCAGAGCTGGAAACGACATCATGAAGACGCAGGTTCGAGGTAATCTGCATAGTTCACCCTTTAAGGGTAAGCCACACGGTTCATGAAAAGCAAGTCCCCCTAAGGGTTAGCCACACGGTTTTGGGTTTACGTTGTAAATGCAGTCATACTAAAACCAAACCTTAGGTCTACAACAATACAAAAATAAAAAACCTAATATAAAATAAAAATCAATAACAAAAAATATAGGGTATGTTTAAATCTTCTTGGATTTCTGTCCAAACTACCACAAATTTTATCCCCCAAAATCCCATTAATACATTTGATGCTACAGTATGACTTTGCTTTTCATATTTTGGACAACATGCATGACATGTATGACAGTGGTGCAGTGATTAAAGCAGTTGCCTCACAGTAAGAAGTAACGGGTTGATCCCCACTTGAGGCATGCATGTCAGCTCAGAAAAAGGTTATACTCCAAAAAGTGATAAAAAAAAAAAAAAAAAGACAGCATGTGACCCATGTCACTTTTGTATGTAGTATAGCCAGGACGATGCTGCTAAGTCTGATGTTTCACCGTGACACAGAAAGTTGATGTTTAAGTTCATACGATGCTCCAAAAAAAGCAATTTTTTTTAAGAAGAATAAGGAACGAGATTTAGAAAAAAAATTAAAACTGCAAACGGGAATATAGGAGGGCCCGTATATCACTGCTTGCAGTTTTAATTTATTTTTATTTTGGTGGTTCTATCATTGAACCACTAGAGGGCAGCATTACACTTCAAAACATGTGAATGAGTGTCCTCTCGTTCCTCAACTGAGGCTGAAAAGTAGCACAATCATATAATTTCATACATTAGCTTATATGATCAGTAATTACACTAATTGAAACGATTGATCATTTCATTTAAGCCGCCCAAGACACACACGTTTTATTCATTTGCATTTATCAATAGAAAAATTGCTCTTAAAACGTGCCACGACTTAATTGTCTAGCATATGTAGTGCAGGAGATGGTTTGTTCATAGGATGTTTTTTTTGTTGTTGTAATTAGTCTTTATTAAATTAAACACAACTTCCTTGTGGCATAATTCAAAAAAAGGGTTGTGCACCGTTGTGAATGTGCACATACCGACCAGCCTTAAACCCCCACAAGAAACAGCTGAAAGAGGGAACAAATACAAGGTGACTTATTTTGGCAAAATCAGATAAAACCTCACAGACCTTTAACTGAGCCATTCAACATTCTCAGCAGAAGATAAGAGAGGGAGAAGATAGCCACATATATATATATAAATAAAAAAACATACAAAGGGAAAAGTTATGGGAGCCAGCAGCCACCGTGCAGCTCACAATGGCTCTCGCTAAAGTTTGTGTCTCTTCTGATCTTCTCCCAGCTGGACGCCTGCTTTTAGGCCCTCTCTCTCCTCTGATCTAACTTCAGACACCGGAGGGCCTTTTGCCAGCATGCACACTGTCAAAGTAACCCAGGAATCAAACACCGTCGCATACTGTCAGGATCAAAAGACCCACAGGTAAACCAGACGAAGACACAGCCACATACAATCGCCACGTAAAAGTGGGGTTTGATTTCAGAGGCTCTTATTTTGTGTCTGTGAACAGATATCGTTTCACTGTACCAAGTGCATCGATGGGAATGAAAGAAAAGAGAGAAACGGACAGACATCTGAAGATACAACAGAGACCCAGAGTAAAACCAAGTGCCTCTCAAGGAAACTTTTAGACAAAGAGCGTGGACTTAGGCGAGGTACGTTTTTGAGGACTGTGCGTCTCAAAGAATCTGAGAAAGGGGATACATTTTCGTAGACAAGCTGAAAGGACAGAGAGATGCTGGCGGTGTGACAAATAAATACATACAGTAGATCACAATGGACCGCCGTCTCCTTTTCCATTATGTGTGGCCATAACGAATGCTCTGTGCAGCTGGCGGTGTGCGAGCTTTCATTGGCTGGGCATCAGATCAGACACTCCGCCGGCACAGACCTGACCTGTCCCGGGGAGATCAAACACCTCATTTCATTTCATGGCATTTGCTCCGCTCTCCCTGCCTTTTTCTCCCCACCTCTTGTCTCTCCCATTGGCCTTGGGTTTGCTGTCTTTTTCTCTCTTTCTGCCAGAGCACCGTAGGTCATAATCTCCACCCATAAATCTAATGTTGAGTGTCAGCTCTTGCTAAATTCACTCACACACTTGCATTCCGCACATTCTGGCTATTGAACAATAACAAGATCAGGGAGAGAAATCCCTACGTCATGAATGAGTAAATCATGGGCATTTGTCAAGTGCGTTACATGTTCTTAGGCGCATGGGAGATTATTCTGACTGATCTAAACCCTGCAGACATCATGGAAAATGAAAATGAGAATAATCCCACTGATATCTCAATTAGGTAGATAGTCGCAAAAAAATGTTTTACACTAAAACTATTAATCAATTACTCAATTAGTTGATTCAAGGATGACAAAAAAAAACAACGGACAGGTTGCTTTCATAAATTCAAAACAAATAATTGATAATTAAAACAATCATGAGTTGACAAATGTTCCAAATAACAATGTCAGAGTCCACTTTATGAGAACAACTTTCATAGATTCACTCCATAGTTAATTTTGGTAAATATTTTTCTTACAATGAAATGTAAAAATAAATCCAATGTTTTTCTGCAACTAAAGCAGTTAAAGCAGCTTTAATGGAACATTAGTGCTCAAGTTCCATCCTGGCATATTGTGTTAACGCATCTAACTTCAGACAACAGAGAACTTGTGCCACTGCTGCTGGTGTGTGAATTGGTCACATAGCGGTAAAATTGTGTTAAGGCCCTGCTTAAGCGAGAAAGAGAAGCTTTTGCCTCGACCAGAATAGTTCAGACAATTTGTCCAGCTAACGTTACGGAATGTATGTGTGAAAGGGCCTCTTATACTACAGTAACTTAACACGACAGCATGTTTGGCGCTTTTGCTAACTTCCTAGATACTCATTAAATCGCATTTCTGTGGTACAGTACAGTATTTGCTTTCTTCACTTGTCTCGTCTCAGAAATATTTCGAGCTAGTTCTTGTAAATGAAAGGAGGGCTCTTGTATGCTCTTTACATTTTTCGTGCAACCGGTAGAAGTCTTGTTTTGTTTTTTGTCGACATGTGACGGACAAAATGAAAGTATACAGGCACGACCGTAGAGAACTTAAAGGGATAGCTTGCATTTTTTGAAGGGGGGCATGTATGAGGTATTACCTGCGGTAGACGCGGGTGGGCACGTTTCCAGTTAGCAGAAGAAGGCACCTGTTTAGCCACCTAAAAAAAATAAAGAATCAATATTATTTAACGTGGTATGCTATATTCAGAATATTTTCACTGCTTTGCCTGGCTGTCAGACAGCCCTTTAACAAAGGGGAACTGAAACCTGTTATATCGACAAATTTTCTCTTCAAAGCCACAAAAATCCTTTGACAAAAACAGTAATTAAACAGCAAATATACACAAAAACACAAACAAACTAATGGATTGAAGCAGCGGTGGACCAGTAGCTCCCCTGTTCACCGAGGTAAAATTTCTGTTTTTGTCAAATGAATCTGGTTTCTTTGACTAAAGTCATATACATTTGTTAAAGAATTGAGACTTTGCAGGAAGTTTAAAACTCTTACAGGTAGTTGCCTCAAACGTTCTGACAATTTGTGGTTATGACTTCAAGGGGTGGCAGGCTAGTTGGTAGTATGTCAATACTTGGTCAATCCACCACTTTCCTCTTCAAAATATATCAAGTATTGAATTAAAGGTAAGTACATCCCATAAATTAGCTGATATGCGTCACTTTAAATATGTTGGTGTTTATTTTTGGCTTTATTCGAGACACAAACAGCAGCCTCCTGGATTTAAAGTCCTGTGTTTAAACCACCTTCCTGCATATATTGTATAACTCTTTAATACAACGTCACTCAACTTCCCCTCTTTGCTGACATCATATATACTTTAGCCACAAGAGTAAGTGCAGCTTGTTCAGTCTGAATCATAATTTTGGAAGTGATGACAACTGATACCATTTAATGGGCTGAATCAGGTGCACAAAGGTCAAGATTTATTCACTAATAGGTGGATTATGTATTTCACAAATAGGCAATGTGACATCAGAGGTTGTTATTGTTCATTTGCAAGTTTGAATAAATCCATGCTGCAATTAAACTTTGTATGTTCCAAAATTATTTGGTATTTTAGACTACAATAACTTGTGATTTTGAGTGTAAATGTGTCTTTTAGCTAAGTAGATCTCCCTGATTTGGTGTGGATCCAAAACACACACACACACTAATATGTATTTTCACACTTACATAAAGTATATGCCGTGGCCTTGTCTGTGAGCTGGGGTGTCTCCTCCCTGGGCCCTCAGACATGGTTTGGTTTTTGGCTTGATTAACCACTTAGTTCAGTCTCTCAGACACAAGATTGCAGGGAAAAAGCAAGTAATGAAGTGCTTTTGAATTTGCATTCCTGAGAGCTTTCGCAGACGCCTTGATTTCAGTCGGCCTTTGCTGTTTGTTCTTCGTCGAGAGATGTCTGCTATTTTAACGGTAACACGTAACAAGTGTTCATCCAGCCTCCTCCATATTGCTCCCTCATCAACCTAACTGCCGTGAATAAACACAATCAACATGCATCTGAAGGGGAATGTGGAGGCTTTTTCTCTCAAATCGTCCCTGATGGGTTGTTCATCATTGTCATTATGCAGATTACAGTGTGACCGTGAATGCAATATTGGAGCCCTTTCCCTCTGGAATGAAATGTCACCGTTCCATAAAGCTGACCAAAAACACTTGTGTGTTTTGTTCTTGCGATTCGAGCAGCGCTGATCAGTTATGGAAAAACTGTCTCAAGAATATGAAATTAACTGCATTCAGTCTGCACTTGAAAGTCAAGCCTTTATTTTTAGTATCGACCTTGACAACAATATTAAAGTACATCTGCAGGCTGCATTATCAGCTGGAGTTAGTGTTGTAATTTACCAGGTAAGTACCACAGTTTTGTTGAGAATTTCCAGAAAAACCCCCCAAAGTAAGCAAAGTTATATACACCAGACAATACTGTAAGAATGCAAGCTATTGTGTTAACTTTTTACCTTTTTTTTTTTATTTTTTAAAGTATTTGATTTGGTAAGTGTGGTTATGTCACACGATGACTTGCTAGAATCTGTCCCAGATAGGGGGCGGTTGATGTAAACGCTTCCCTTTGCACCCCGCTCCTGAGTACTAGAAAAGAGGAAACACAATTTGGTTTAAATTTGGGGACCTTTCACTAGGTCATGCTTCTGAAGATGATTAATACATCAGAAGGAGGAAGATCTACAAGCACATTTATTTGGATACGCTGAAGCTGGACTTTGAAATAGAAAAGCAGACATACAAAGAAGACCTGCCTTCCATAGATTCCAAACAACAGGTAATGGAGAATTCGAGAATAATTTTTTGCCTACAAAAACTGGAATGAAAATCAATATTATCCTGTAATTTAAGGCATGCTGTAATTATACTTGATCTGTGCTGTATAAAACTTGCTGACATTTGTGATGATGGGGAAGGAATCTTACCTCGATTGTCCACTAACAATATACTATAACAGGAAGTTTGTTACTGGCAGGTAGGAATTTTTTGGGATGCAAACAACACATTTGTGGCTCTTAAATATACAGATATACAGTGAACCCTCGTTTTTCGCGGGGGTTACGTTCCAAATAGAAACCGTGATAGGCGAAATCCGTGAAGTAGTAACCTTTATTTTACAATTGAAATAGATAGAACTGGACATTAAATATATCTACGTTACCTATAGTCGTAATGTGATTTCAATGCACGATGCAAATCCGTGAAGCAGCGAGACTGTGAAAGGTGAACCGCGTTATAGCGAGGGTTCACTGTATTGCTGATATATATGTAGATATAGTACTTAAGTGCATATGCAATTTGTATAGATATGAACTAACCCTATAAGCAAAGTATTTGTAGACATTTTTAAGATATAAGTAACGGGATTTCCAGAATAACTAGTGATGTCAGAATAAGTCTGGGTGGTTTCAAGACAACTTTGATGCTCAAGTTTTTGTTATGTAAACTCAAAGGGACACATAGTTTTGTATAAGATGGTAAATTTCAAAGATAACAGTAAATGTTTACGAACATAACATGTTCCTAGTTATGTTTAAGTAACAGAATTAGGATATATTTTCTAGCTACTGTATAGACCCATACATAAGAAACGAATGCTTTTAATAGTTTTTTTTTATTTTTAAAAACATGATTTCTTAAAAATAATGTTCACAATTAATGTAACTAAATTAAATTGCTGCAGGCATTTTTATGAAATGTATTTAGATGTCAATACACCCGCTACTTTCTGTGCTCATATCATTTTCCAAAATTGCCTTTTGAAAAAGATACATTCCATGCTGCATTAAATCTCATCCTTTGTTTCCGGGCATAACTCATGTTGTGTGTTTGTCTGACTGTAGCTTTGAGATATCAGAATGACACAGCGAGAAAAGTTCCTCATGGGCAACTTCCTCACTTTTAGTCATCTGATATTATTTACAATAGCGCAAAAAAACCTCAGTGCACTTCTCTAATCTTGCATCACGGGAGTGTTGTTTTCAGAGCTGTGTGTGTGCGGCGTTGGCATTGGCATTGGAGGAGGTGTGTGTGTGTGTGTGGGGAGGGGGGGGCGGGGGGGGGGGACAGAATGAGCCATATGGCAAAGAGAGGGAACGTGTGTAAAGGCCTCAGGGGACAATGAGTCACGACCAAGATGACTAGGTAGAATTTTGAACAACATATCTGCCAGGAATCCCTGAAAGCAAAAACACAAGATAAAACAGTGCATCTGGTTACATTTGAGACTTTAAAGGTATATTATTAAAGGTTCAAGTACAGAGACATGTGTTTGTCTTTTTAATCTAAAAATATGAGCTCAGGTTTAAGAATGTGTGTCAGCGGTGTGCAGCCGTGCAGTGTGCAGTAGCAGAGATGCGTGCAGTGCCGCCTTGCTGGTGTTTGTTCAAAGGATGGGGTGCAAATTCGGAGTAGTGTGTAGCATAACGGAAGTGCCAGTGCTCCTTTGACATCAAGGTTGTGCGCCCCCTGCACTCCATGAGTTGCATATTTGATAAATCCCTCTTGTTTGAGTCACGACTTGTCAGCAATGTCATTTGGAAAATTTCCCAAATACCTGAGGCCTTTTTTTTTCTTTTTTTTCCTATTTATAGTTTGCAGGGCAAACTAAATTGCAGTTTCAAGAAGGAAATGAAACGACGGAGAGTGTCATATCTAAGATCAAGCGAGTGTATACAACACCATCTTGTGGAGAATATGGAAATTACAACTTGTATATTTCCACTTTCACAGAAGTGCAGATGTTTGTGTCCTTTAATTGTTAGGATTTCCGATAAATATAATGCTCTGCTTTTAAAACCAACAGGAATCACCAACAATGAGAACTAAACTTATTTTTTGTTGACATTTTGAGCTCCTTAGTATAAGGGTTTAGTTACATGCTGTCAATAACAGATGTATGTAATACGTGTTGGGCCGGAGGGAGTAATGTGCTGGAAGAATGTAAACATTGTCTGCTCTGAGGACTGACTTCAAAGTGAGCCTGTGGTAACCTCCTCTCAGCGGTGGCGCACACCCCTGACCGATGAAAAGCCAAAGTGAATGTTCATCCACGGTCTGCAGCTTCTTCCTGAAACCACTCTTTGATGTCACAAAACGGATCTGATTGACTTGTGAAGTAGACTCATATAGAATCTCTGTGTTTGCCTCGTCTACACGGGGACTGTGTTTGGTAAAGTGCAAGCATGTGCATGTGCAATATTGAAAACATAAAAAGAAAGCATGACAAAAACACTTTTCGTCACGCGAGCAATTTTAGCACATTTATGTGTCGGTTGAGAGTGAAAGACTCCTGGCAGGGACACTTACATTTAATATAAATGTATTAGCATGCAAAGGTATTACTATATGCGATAATAATAGCTGAATTAATACAGATATAATTTCCCGTATCAAGTCCAGGCAATACTTTGTTGAGAAAAGAATATTGGCTTATTCATTATTTGACGTTTTTTTCATGCTCACTTATCAATATCTTGTATTTGTCAAACTTGAATCTACATGATGTTAAAAAGCAGTTGGGTAATATATTGATATTATATTGATATCACGATATCAGACGAGATATCATCTCAAATGTTGAATGTTCACCAACTCAGTGACACAAGGATGACTTGACCAAGTTGACATTTCTTTTGTTCAGATTTAGCCGCTGTTTAACTATAAATGTGTTTGGCTTCCTAATGTGACAGAAATCCCCTCCAGTTTCATATTTAGTAAGAAAATTAAAAATGTTTTTTTAACCCACTGGATTAGACTGTATGAATGAGTATGATTATTATATATCAATATAGGAGGTGTTGAAATTTTTGTCTTAGTCTCCCAGTTGATTTGGCACGGTGTCCTTTGGTTTTGACATGGCTATCACTTAAACCAGTTTGTTTATCACTTAGCGTGTCGAATATATAGAGCTTCTTTATGCTACATTGTTCCATCTTAAAATGCCCCAGAAATGCCTGTCTTCCTCATTTTGTTTTATATGAGATTAGTTGATTTAATATGATTATTGCCTGACAGGGACAATCAGATGGAAAGTTAGTGAGTTTTATGATTTCAAAAAATTTTGAAAAAAGTTCAGCATCCAGTGCAGCTTTTTATGGAATTTAAAAAGAGTTTATCGAAAGTGACATTGTGAAATATACATTTTGAATGCATCTGTGAATTAAATAGGACATTAAGTGATTAGAATTAGACCAAATAGGTGAAGCACACAGGTTTGAAACACAACTCTAAATAGTGACCTCAGCTCTTCAGACAGACTTAATACACTGTGTAATAATGACCTTGCGTGAGGGGTGTGTATTAAGAAGACTTTGGTGTAATCGGTGACAGAGGCTGGATCTGCTGCATGTCTGAGCTCTTCATCATTATCTCGGCTCAATGATTCATGTCTTGGGTTCAGGGAACAAAACTCTCGCGGAGGCCTTGTTCCTGACGCAATGGGACGCCAGAAGGGACAATAAGGGAGAATTAGCGGAGGAAAAAAAGCAAATAAATAGGTTCCTAAATACATGACAGCCCAGCAACAAAGCCCACGGTGGATAAGAGGGAGAGCGGGAGAAGTAGAGAGAGAGAGAGAGAGAGAGAGAGAGAGGCCTTGATGAAAATAAGCAGTGGAGCTCAAAGGGAGGCGAGGGTTGAGCGGATTGGAGGTGATGATGAGTGAAGAGCTGTACAAAGTAGTACATCTATGGGAAAGGTTTTAATGAGGAAGACGTCCGTGTGTGTGTGTGTGTTTTCTCATCTGTAGCACAGATACTCCGAAAATCCTCCGCAATGATACTGAACACTTCCTGTCTCCACGTGGGTGGGTGAGGATTTGTGTGAGGGTGTAACATGGACGGACAGACAGATAAATAGGTGGCGGGAGAGGGTGAAGAGGAAGAAAGCTTCAGGGAACTTCTTTTCGTGGTTATTGGAAGTGGTAATAACTGAAAGGTGGTTAATTATTAAAAACGATATTAACAGCATTTTTCAAAGTATTGCCATTGCCATTAATTGGTGCAAACATCCAAATAAATAAGTTATTTGAGCAATTATTAAAACAATTTTTATTTTAATCATAATAAAAAAGGGTGCCATTAGATAGTACTTTAAGTTTAATCTATTCTTTTGTATAAACATAAAGTGGCTGATGTCTTCTTTTGACAAATCACCTGTCAGGGAGGTTAACTTGCTCTAAGAGCTGCTATAAGGAACACAGTGAAGTGTGACACATTTTTATGAGGCAACAGGAGAGGGATGTTTGTTTATATGTGTGTGGACCTTGCAAGCTGTCAAAAGACACACACTCTAATTATTGTATCATACTGTATGTAGCCCATCTACATACAGAATTGTCACTGATGACAAATACACAGGTGAGCTGACACAGAAGTGACAGAAGTCAGGCCCACTGGCTTGTTGTTTTCCAGCTGCTCCGGGGCTTTGTATATCTTCACAGCAGCAGGAGGCCTTTAGTTCTGCTGTTAGCTCTCAGCTGGAATAAAAGCAAGTGAAACAGTCTCAAACAGGGAGAACGCTTGTTGAACAACCCGAGGATCATCATAATCTCATGAGATTAGGACATCACAGCCACGCTGTTTATGGCGTTACGTGGCCATCCAGCAGGTAATCAATAATGAGCCACGTTAACTCAGGTACGCCAATTAAGGAGATAATGAGAAGACCTGGTACTGTCAGGAACAGCTTCTTGGTAAGTTAAACAAGGTGGAGAACTTCATCCACAAGTTAGCTTACATACATACTGCATATAGTATTATGTTTTTAAATGTGACTTTCTTTGCCATTTTGATTGGCCAATTCTTTACTTAGGAGTCCCAGATGAAGTTAAATAAGATAAATCACAACAACCTATGTTCACTTGAAGGGAGACTATGAAATTGCAACACTGGTCCGTAGTTTTGTGGAAACAGAGAAGTAAGGACAAACAAAACAAGGCAGACATTCACAAACACACTACAAAAAAATATTCCAAATATTGCAATGATCTACAGACTGACTGTTACCCTAAAGGTTATGCTTTCAACTTTCATGACATACATCCCCCAAATTAGAGTAAAAACAGAGTATCAGTCCTTTCTCTAATGGATTCCTTTTCCTTGGTTTTGTATGTGGAATATTGAGGTAACAGGTGAATATGTGGCAGTAGATTAACATAAACTAAATGCTTTACACGGGTAAATGATGAACGACGAGTTTATGGCTAAACGTATAGCTGCAATACAAATCTCTGTTCACTGTTCATACCAAAGCTCACACAGATCTGAAACCCAGGGCGGGATACGTTCTCACAAGTTGACCACAAGCCATATGACATTGTAAATCGTATTATTTCATTCAAATCTTTTATATGAAGATGCATTAAGTACACTTACAAAATCTTGCAGCATTATTCAGTTTAACTTTCAGCCATTTGACCTAGAGACACATTACATGGGTTAGTCATGGATTAGGTGCAACTGGGTGACAAAAGCTTGGTTGAATGGCATTCCCATACCTATAAAACACTCGGTTAATTGTTATTTAAGTAAGATGCCTTGCTCATTGGCTGACAGAGAAGCCCACAAACCACAGACAAAGACTCAAGCTAAACCCACACAAACAAGCCAGTTGTTCCTGAGCACCATTTTTGTAGGAATGCAGCTAGGTGGACAAAACCCTTTCTCTGCTTTTACAAAAACCTGTTTTCTCATGCCGGGCCTGCGTCATCCACGCAGATTTGACACAGTGCCGAGAACGGCCCGGCAAATTGTGCAGCGGAGGTATGCCGCGATGTTGGCGACAGAATAAAGGCAATTAAACACCGTTTGTGCCATGGCTTGGACAGCCATATGCCTTGCCAATTAACCTCCCACGTAAGGAAAGAAACGGGAAAAGAAGAGAGACACCCCGAGATTATAATCACACACATTCTTCCACTTTCTCACCCTCCCCTCTCTTTGTGTTCAGTCAGTTCCGCTTTGTAACAAACGCACGGGTCTCCTATTTTGCATGTATTCTCCATTACTACTCCAGTGGCAGTGACAGCTAATTTGCACTCAAATATGGTAATTAGATATGAAGCGCTTACTTACTTTCATAGTTGCACCCCTGCTTGGCTCCCCTTGGGACCATCGACTATCGACGACGTCTCCCCATCTAACCCACTTTTGGGCTTCTCTCCCTAGTGTGCTCCTGCTCAGACCATCACTTTTATTTTAGCATTCAAAGATATAAAAAAACAAAACATTAAGTGGTTCATTTTGATTTCTATCATGCCACTAGAGATTCTCCACACTAGACCTTTTCTTGCATCGTTTGTAGGCAAAAAACCCCCCTAAAGAACTGAAAGAAAGTCAGAATTTCTCCAGTCAATAAAAAACATCAGTGCCATTTTTCATTTCCCTTTCCCCTTATTTCTTAAACCCCATTTCCTATTTTAAGTGACAAAATTGTTGAAAAAGGAACATTTGTGTCTGATTTCTGGCACCAATAATTGGCTGATTTTGCAACAGTTAAACTATATTTTTTGATGAAATACTAATGATCTTACCCAATATCCCTTTGGAACATCCAACTAAATTAATAACGTTACCAGTTCATATAAAAGGATGGTTGACGGTAATGTTTTTCCAATCAAATTGGCTTTCTATTACCGCAGCCTCTGAGATGCTTTGATCTGGGGTCTGCTGATTATTGTTATTTCAGTCATATCAGTAATCACGTTTGCTTTTTAATTCACCTCATAATAGAAATAAAGAAACGTTATGGAATTAAACTCTCCACAAATCAAATGAGGATCCATTTATTCATGTCACTAATAAACTCAAGCAAGACATGATGATCCTGAGCTGAATAGATGAGGGAATCCCAGCAGACAATTTCCAAATTTCTCAAATCGGATGGCAGACGGCAACGCTCCCGGGCAAGAACGTTACTGCACTTCTTTGTTGCAGAGGTCAGTTGAAAAATGAAATTAAAAAATAAAAAATAAATTCTGCAATAAATTCCTCCAGAGAGCATTAGTAAGTGGTGTGGACGTGACGGCTATTCCACCATGTGACTGATATTGTGGCTGAAGATTTACAAAGTGGTCCTTTAATGTTTTCAAAAGCAACTGCTCAGCTTTTATGATTAGCTGCATGTCAAACCATGGCAACCACAGTAATCAGCTCAAGCCAACAGCTGTGGAAAGAAGCCGGTGGAACACCCTTTATACTCATGAATATAAACGCATGTAAAGGATGCACAAACACTCACGCAGCCTTCACCCACCTCTGAAACCTCTCCCTTCTGCCCTCTTGTTTCCCTCTTCTTCACAAGATATTCTCGGACAAATCCAACTGTAAATCCTGATTTAATAAGGGTAATATAACAATTTCATTACATACTTGGTTAAGTTACTAATTGTTATTTCCATTTTTGTCGTTGTTATTTTTGCTTAGATCCAGTTTTAGGTTGTCGGAAATGTTCCAGTCGTACGCCGGTCCAGACAACCAGTGGGTGATCAGTCAGAGAGATGAAGGACAGGATTTATATAATTCCGGACCACATCCACGTAGCTGGCCTCAGCTCTGGCCCCCGCATCCCGGCGGCGCTACCCATCACTCTCGCCCCCCGTGTCCCTACGGTGAAGCCCACACCAGCGCACAACCGCCTGTTTGGTGGCGATCCAAAAACACATGGGAGGTAGGTAGCCACGACAGAATATCATGTGTAACATGACACTGTGTAAACAGAGCCGACATTCGAAACGCTGAGACACAGCGGTAATATGACACAAGTACTAAAGCCAGCATGCTAACATGCTTGCTGCATTCTACCTAACAACGCCAACGAGTACAGAGTTGATTATTTTCCTCACCCTGGTGTAGTGTGTTAGCATGCCAGTATTTGGGAGCAATATATTCTTCTTTCGCGACAATAACTATGTCAGATTAAGCGATCAAAGTGCCATACGTGCGTGAGATCCTGTGTTGTTGGGGAGGAGTCAAGAAGCTGTCAATCATGGCTGCAGAGGCGTTATGTGTGACGCATTCTGTCATCCTGTTGGTTGAGGAACCCCCGACACGCCCTCTCAAGATAGTTGACGAGTGCATCGGCCGCTATCCGTAACCCTCAAAAATGGGTAATCCAGCGGTCATACCTTCTTCAGCCATGACTCGCCAGCTGTTTGGGGTGTTATCCTTATTTATAAAACTAATCTGCATCTCCCTACACAAAACAAGTTTTCATCTGTTTTATAGCCACATGTTTTTTTTACATTCATAGAAATGCTTGTCTGATATTCCAGGAAATTCAATTTATAATGATGTAATCTCAATGAAACCGTCATCAGGACATATCCCCAGATCAGCAAATTTCGATGTAGTTCCTGTTTCATTGTTTTTGTTGTGTATTATTCTCCCTTTGTTGCTTTCAGTATCTTCACATTACAATAATGGTGAGAAAAAAAACCTGTGATAACAGTATAAACAATTACCCCCTCTAGTTAAAAAGACCCACTATCATTCTGAGCTTTTCTTACCCAAAAACATCCCCTAATAGCCCATATATCACCGCAGGTCGCAGGTATATAATTACTGAACTGTCAGGTAAAAGAAACGTTACGGAGCTCTATCCAAAGTGTCAGCTGTCATAAATATGAAACGCAGCCAGGTTGTAAACACAGGGGGACTCCTCTGGTGAACCTCCTCCTGCCAGCTGCATGTAAATATCAATGACACATTGTTGTCTATTCATCACAGCTATCCAGTGGCCTTTTAAAAAAAAAAAAAAAAAAAAAAAAAAAAAAAAAAGGTCAACAAAACAGGGCTATTACGGTGAGGTTACTGCAGGAAAAAAAAATGCCAATATGCTGGCAAAATATTTTATTGATATCAATCTACTCAAATGCTGTTTTTAGAGGGTAAACACGTGTGTGCTTACAGTGTAACCATCTGCCACTACCAGCCTGTTTGTGACTATATTGCTGTTGTTCAGACACGGCGGGATCCTTTTGAATGACCTCTGTGTTTCAGGGGTCATTTCTTTGGAATTCTGTCTCTGGAGATTGTAGCACCATTGTCCAAGGCAACTAAAAAAAAACTCACACACAATGTGCTGACAGATCACTGAGCCATAACTGGTCTCTGCAATTACTGTATGCCACTGGACGTATGCATACTGTGTATTCATGTGCTGCTGCTGTATATGTGTTGCACAAAGATTGCAGGCCTCATCTGGGATCAGAAAAATTACATCTATTTTCTTGCTTTGCTTTGATGCAAAAATAAGGCTGAATTTTTCGATGTTTGGGATACGGTGGGGTGTATTGTGAAAGGAGCCAAATGATTCCCAGATTGGCTCTCTCTCGGCTTTAGGGAGGGAATATCCGGAAGGGATATATGAATCAGACTTTTAGAGGAGGAGGAACAGAAAACATCCCTACATTAGATGGATGACTGGTAGACTTCAAAGCATTGTTGCACTATGTTTTTCACTTCGGTAGGAGGCCTTTCATGTGCTAAAGTTGCTCTGGTGTGTGATGTGTGTGTTTGTGTGCATGTGCAAATGCTTGTGGGAGTTGATATCTGCCTCAAGGTACAAGCTACAAGCTACCCCCTTCACTACCTGAAGAAGAGTGGTTAGGTAGATGCAGGTGGAGGTGGCGGTGAGAGGAATGGGTAGATTCCTGAGAATGTATATTTACAATGGTTGAATCATAAAAAACGGTAGCTCTTTATTCTGTTTTTTTTTAGTTTTTTTTTTAGTAAACATTGATTGAGATAAACAATATTATTGCTCTACAGCCTTTAAATTGCAGTGTGGTATTGCACCAGAAGCTTTTCTCAAAATCAAATCTGATGTGCTCTGAAACTACTCTCAAGTACAACATTGCTAGTGAATTTTACTACACACATCACAAGTCAAGCTTTGTTTGTCTAATATCCATAGTAGAGCCTGTGAGTCACGGTGGAAACACACACATCATTTCAGAGTGCTGTTGGGTGGGAATGAAACCACGGAAAAATAATCCACTGATGCAGCTGGCCGAGCCCGTTCTCATTCCTGGGACATCAAATACTTATGTTTTGTCAAAGTTATTGTGGTCAGAGAGATGTGCAAAAGGTGCCCTCTGGTGTCTACAACATACGTACAAGGTACTATGCACCATGACAAGTCGGGTCGAAGAAGGTCAGGAAACGAAAGTACAAAGACTGTTCAAGTCCAAGTAAGGAGGAGGTCAAAGTTTGTTGGATGGGCCAAACCCCGGACTATCACCCAGGAAACATGGTACACCTGTGTATTTAAGCTTGAGACGAAGCAAAAGCCAATGTGATAGACGTAACTTACACAAAAATACTTATTTTAACCCAAACCATGATCGTTACCTTACCAAGTAGTTTTGCTTGGTTGGCCTCAACCTAACCAAACAGGGAACATGTCACATTTAACCCAAACCATCACCTTTCCGAACCGTAACTGCATGGTTTTGGGGGCCTAAACGTAAGGTACTTGCGTCGATATGAAACTCGAATGGTTTTTGATAAAAATTGCATTATTTGAGACCTTGGGAATGAGACTGGGTTGACTGAACAGCTCGTTTGAGCCGTGGCAAAGACAACTGCAATGGTTTATTTTAAAGTGTTTTAAAGCAAATAGGTGGACAACTTCAAATATTCTAGGAGCAAACAGTGGCGGAGAAGAGAGCCAAAGGGAAAGAGCAAAGACAAGATTGGTGTGAAGGAAGAGACGAGAAGAAATAGGAGGAATGTGTGAGACAGTGAGAGACAGTGGGTGAGAGCAGAAAAAGGGAAAAAGAAAAAGCTATCAGGGCAACAGGGACACTAGCAGGCCGAAGCATGAGAGAGCAGCGGTGATTGGTGTGGACCACCCATCTGGACTGGCTGAGCGCCGGGGCTGGCTGGACTGGCTTCATGCATGAGTGAAGGAACAGAGAGACAGAAGTGCTGCGTAATAATTCAGACAGATGAAACAATGTATTGGAAATACAGATATATGTCAATGCAAAACACATATGCTATCATCAGCCACGGCACACAATTAATGTGTACAGTGTAGTAGTTTGGCAAGATTCAGCGCAACCTTCACATGTTTATATTCCTGAACATAAAAATGCGTTGGCATGTCAACCTTTTTTCAACTCAGTGACCCCCGAAAGCAGAGTCCTTTATACTGATATTTTTTTTACAACAGATTTTAAAAAGGTAGGCATAATAAAAAGTTATGCTTATAATTACAATATATATACAGTTTATAAAGTAACCATGGACTTCTCATTTATCAGCATAGTGTTAAAATGATGTACTTTTTACAATTTGATCTGTGTAAAAAAATACTAATTATGAACTACCAACTAACACATTCTTTGGGCTTTTTTTTTTTTAACAGACAAGCTACAGTTACCCCAGTTTTTGACCTTTTGCCCATGTTCAGCTAGCAGTCAGATTTACACAGTATATTGTAAATGAAATTAGCTAATCAAATGATGCCTGGGATTTAAATTATTTTTTCGACGTGACCTGAGACAATTATCCCCAAAGGGACAACAGTCTCAGTGTTTCTCTTCACTTTTGACATATGCATGGCGACAGGTGATGTTTTTTAGCTTTAAGTTGCTGGCACAGCCCTGTAACTAACATAAGTAAAGTAAAGTAAAGTAAAGAAACATTTTTTTTAATAAAAAAAAAAAAAAAAAATCCATTCACCAATCATCTAAATTAACAATTCATTATACTTATGGCAGTCAGAGAAAATATTGCTCTATTTTCAAGTGCAAATTAACCTGCTGAACTCAGGTAACTATAAAGATTTAGCAATTACAGGAGATTTTAATGAGAAAAATAAAATCGGTCAAAATACCATATATGGAAATGTGATGCTATCATTATTTTAATATTGATTAACATGAACAGTTTCTTAGTAATTCCATATTTTGCCTAATGGACACAGCATAAATGAATATACCATCCCATTAAATTTAGACCCCATTTCATCTACCTTTTCATATTTTTGAGGATTGAAACACCATCTTTTTTTGTAATAAGTGGGTGATGAAATTGCTATCTTTCTGATACATTTTTTACGGGGGTCTTTACCCTGACCTCTGTCTGATATGAAAGGCCTATCTAAGACACTAATAGGATTAGAGAAAATGGCCCTCTAAGTGCCTGACATTCAATTCTTTAGTGTTTCACACTGGGCAAAACACCAACCTAACAACACACACAGACACACACATCACCACCTGTCTGGCTCCCCCCCCCCAACCTCCTCCTACACCAATTGTTCTTACAACAGCCGAGATCAAGTCATTAAGACTGTCCCGATAATTGACACACAGAACAAAAACACAGGCCGCTTCTGGTTAAAACATATCATAATCCCTCAAGGTGGAGGCGGTGGGTGGGGAGGTTTCAAGGCCACCAAGAAAGCTATTCACATCATCCAGAAACATGGACAGACCTCCGGGAAAGACATTATGAGATGTTGGTAGACTTGTATGACACCCCTGGGAAGAATGGTGATTAGAAATGAAGAGGATCAACTACACTCTACAGCCTTTGTTACGATCCGGTAATACGAGGGCAATCAAAAAGTTCAGAGACGGCTCCTGTTGCACACGAACAGAGTGCATCACCGTGATGTGCACAGAGCAGAGGGAGGCTATAACCCTTCAAGAGCAAATATTCCAAGTTATATTGCACGATCAAAAACAGCAGCTACTTGACACAGATTTTTGCCGTTTCACCATGGACCTGAAACTTAAGCAAAGAATGCACATCAAATTTTGCGTAAAACTCAAGAAATCAGCAACAGACACCCTTGATATGTTTTAGAAAGCTTATGAAGCAATGTGCCAGCGAGGTGTTTTAATGTTGCATTCATGTATTAAGAGGGGCAGAACGTCTCTGTCCAAGAGCGAAGACGGCACGTGAGGTCAAGAGCACAACCGTGAGCAACACATTTGTGGGCAGTAGAAAGAAGATGTTGGGAGTCAAATCTGGAAATTAGAGGTGGTGGCATTGTGTTTGTGATTGTGTTGATGTTGGTGCCATCGCGCCAGAGTTCAGGTCGTTTGCACTGAATGTTTTCCGTCAGACACCTCACAACCACACAGTTGAGCTTGGTGTTGACAATCTGACCGTGGTTGACAAATTCATGGTGCACAACCATGTGAATTTCCCCCCCACAAAAAAATATCGGTCTCAGACAGATAATTCGGATCCTCTTGATGCACGAATGTCGCTCAAAACTCCTCGCCCACCTGTAGCAGAAATTTTAAACGTTAAACTTTTTGCTTGGGTGATTCACACAGTGCTGTAGTCTGTCTGAACACAGCCTCAGCCTCCTTCTTTATCTGCATCTTCTCCCTCCTGATTGGTATAAATATGATCAATGGGAGCTAACTGTTTTAAAACAAAAAAAGTTCATAGTGTACTGCCTGTCTGGAGCCTTAGAATTGCCTCAAATGACTACTTTTCCAAATTAAGATTAAAAACCTGATAGTCCATTTCTCATTAGTGCTTGGCCTGCTTTTTAATATCAACTCTATTCTTTTACGATCCTTGTGTCCTTCCTTAAGTTACCGTCTATTGTTCTCTATCTATTCTTCTTATATTTGATTGTAGATGTACTGTGCTTGTGAAGTTACTGTAATTCTTAAAATATTCTACAGTATGTCACTTGATATGATTTGGGTGATCAAATTCATTGTTTTTTAATGTGTTTGGGAACTTATTTCTTAAGCAGCTACCATCTACAGTCGGTATGCATTATCATATCCATTTGCATACCTGCTTTATACAAAGATAAAAGGCAAACATTCTATTCCAAAACGTCTCTTTATGGCTCACAGTTGTATGGGATACGTGTTGAAGTGATTAGGGTTGTTGTGGATAAGCTCAAGCAGTAAAGTAATCAGTGACATGGTGAAAGGCCATTGTTCCCAGTGTATTAGGAGACAATGACGGTTAGGAATTATTTTACGAGCACGAGCCCCATCAAGCCTTCTATCCCTTGTCCCACTCTTATCTCTCCCCATTTACGCCTTTGAGTGGGTTTGTGTCCTGTGGCGTATTCACACCATTTCAGCGAAGTGGGAAAACTCCCATTCTTCCAACTTCCGAATGTTGTATTCACACTAAATAAATTAGGATGTTATTGTTGCGCAGTCTGAATGGTATAACTGAATGTGAATGCGGCATTATACTTATATAGCCATACAGTGAATTTGAAGAATGAGTGAAAAATACATTCATATAACAACACATATATCCTGGGGTGGCTGTGTTTCAGATGGGACAGCGGGTTGCCCACTAATCGGAAGGTTGGCGGTTCCTCCTGTCCACATGACTAAGTGTCCTTGGGCAAGACACTGAACCCCAAGTTGCTCCCAATGGCGTACCACTGGTGTGTGAATGTAAAAGCGCTTTGAGACCGCTAAGGTGATAAAGCGCTATACAAGAGCAGACCATTTACCATCCCGATGAGTTCTCTTATTCAAGAGGAAATATTCTTTATCCAAGCTAGGGCTAGATATTTAGATGTATCATATAAAATTAGTAATACAATTTCAAGAATATCTTTCTCGTAATTACTGTACATACAGCAAAATAGTAAATATGCAAAATAATATCAGTCATGATCTTCACTTCAATATAACTTTATAAGCCAAAAAACAAAAGCTTTAACAATTTAATTTGCTAGCTACCAATCAAAATTTGTAACAAAATAAAATAACATGACTGTAACATCATGATATGAATTTCACATAAAGTTGGTAAATAATGTGGTTGATTAAAGCTTCATCTATCTCTACATATTTTTCACAGAAAGTAATGACTGTGGGTGCTCATTTGTTTTTAGTGCCTCTCTCAACAGCACACATTCTAGCTGATATATCTGCAGCCTTCCCTCTATCACCACTGGGCCACACTTCCTCCGGTACTGATCACCACCACAGCTGAAACCCATGCACCTAATAAGCCACTCATCCAACCATTCAACTCTGGGCATTTCTGGGGCCCCCACATACTCCATAACCTTTATAAGATTAATGCAATGGATTGAGCAGGTGTCTGCCAAAATTCCATTCCTATTTAAACCTCCAGGCCCATACCAGCAGCCTAATCCTATTAGGCCCAATTGAGTGAAGTCGACAGTCTTTTTCAGTTAAACCAAGTTCATGCACTAATAGGATTCAAAAGGGGGCCAAAAAAAAAAGAAGGTACAATGTGTAGAGAGTAGTAGTGTTAGTGTGTGGCTGGGGAAGTGGACAGTGCGTATCAGGGAGCGAGGAAGCAGGGACTGGACTGTGTGTTGGGCGAGTCGAGGCTTTCTGCTGACTTTGGGGATATGTGTTTAAGGAAGAGGGAGGGAGTGGGCTGGAGGTCTCCCTGGAGGCTAGATAAGCTCAGAGGGGGGGAACAAGCACAACATGACTGGTATTTGGGAGCTCCTGGTGTGTTTGTGTGTGTTTATGATCCATGTGTAAGAAACTGTGTGATGCATGCAGTGTGTATCCTTGGGTACTCAGTGTCGAAAGATCGTTTTTGGGGTAAAGCATTACATTTATCTGTATGTGTGTGGACGATATGTATGAAGATAGTCAAGTAACTCTGTTGCTGTAATACAGCAATGTTTCGCAAAGTGGAAGAAAAAAATGAGAAAAACGATAAGGTCTAAAATGCATTAATATCCCTGATCGATTCTCATCGGTAGTCTGCAACTGATGCCCCATGCCACCCCTCCTACATCCTAATACTGCTGAAAAATGTCCTTTGTACTTGGCCTCAATATATCTGTTGTGGGACCTTGGTCACATGATCCTTCGTCACGTGACATTTACGTGCGTGTAGGTTTCACGCTAACAAAATGTGTACATGTAATGCCTAGACAGCCCAAAGCGTGGCTATCTCACGTTTTGCTGGCATGGACGGGCTTGTCTATTTCACGCTTTGCTGGGATACTGGGTTGAAATGTCAGCACATGCCATGGACTAAAAACCATTACACTTGATACAAGAGTAACATGATTATTTTTAAATGAAATTATCATTGTAAAGTAAAAGATTCAGATAAACCTGAGAAAGACAATAGCCTATCAAACTTCCTTTCACACAAAAAGGGCTAAATTAGCACTTTCAGTCTCAATTACTTTTCAGATACTTCCACCAAAAACTTCCTGGTGAGGGAGCAACCTCAAGATAAAATCTACACTGAAGTGTCCTCAAGCCAAATAGACAGTAGGAAACGTAGCATAGGCCTTAAAATCAAAAAATCAAAAAAAATCTAAAAGCTTGTCAACGCATGAAGTGCATTCTGTTGTTGACTTGTAGGTATTACATTATATGAAAAAGGCCCTTTGGGGCTTCCACCTCTGTGCCCCTTTGTCTGCTCCTAAAAGATGAGATGAGGAACTGAGATAGGAGAAGCTCCACATACTCACACACACTAAATTAAGAAGGTCAGAACAGGACACAGTGTTTGGCCAGTGGTGTCAGTGGCAGAGACATGGCCTGAGGAGCCGTCCTTTCAGGGATGACCATAGCCAAAGATGCTACATGGGACTCCCTTTGAAGAAAACACATCCAAAAGGACTTGAGAGACAAAAGGTTAGCACAGGCTTTCAGTCATCTTACATGGCCTTATTTCTTCGGGCAACAAAGGATCTGAGGAGATTTGACATTTAACTGGAAGTGATGAAGCATACATAATCTAGGTTTTCAAAGTAATAGCACACAGTTAACAGGTTAATAATTGTTTTATTATTGCATCATACTGATTTCTCAAAGCGGTGTCAATTTTGGCACCTCACTTTATTTTAATTTAAGTTAGACACATTTTAGCGTATTTGACTATTTGTCACTTTCTTTTTTTTGCCAATAAAGGACCATATTTTTGTGATCGGTTTCCTGGATCGCATTAAAACAGATACAGATGACAACCAAAGTGTGTAGCCCGCCACAGGGTGCATTGCATTACAACAAGCTGCTTTATGCAACAAATAAAATCAGTAATGTAAATTTGTATTTACTTGTCAGTCAATATAATTCTATGTCAAAAGTTATTTTGATTTAATTATCAAGTATAATCTGTTTTCATTAGGTGTACTTTAACAAAGAAATTTCAAAACTTGTTTGAGACAAATATAGCTATACTGAATAAGTTTTGCATTAACTTGAGAGAGCTGATAAGGAGCTCTGCAGTGCATAAACCTTCACATTAAACACAAAAACATTAAATTAATCTGTTCAGCAAGAAAAAGAGCAAGTTCTTTTCTTAAATCACAGATAACTGATGCCTTAATTTCAATCAAAAAAATAAAACCCTGAATAAAATAATTAATTTAGAACAGAAAACAGTGAATTTTTAAACTTGATTTGAATTATTCTAATAGTTAGCTTTCCCCTTCCTGGATTTTATAGTGTAGTATCCTGAGGACAATGTCTCAAGCGACCTTTTAAAATTTGTAATACAACTCTCCACATCCACAGTTCAGATGAATGGAATTATGAATTGCCCGACAAGATGATTAAACCATTACATGCTGTCTATTCTCATAATCACGTTAAAGAGGGGTTGCCTTCATAAGAAGACGTTTCCTAATCGGATTTCATCTTTCCCTTTCTTCTGATATCACTAGCAGAACTGCATTGCCTTTGTTTCGTTCATTTGTAAGGAATCCCATGTAAATGTCAAACCGTCTTTTATCTGAGGCAGTCTGCACAGTTTTCCATATAAGGAGACAAGGGGAACAAATTTAAAACAAGAACAATATGTAGACTTGTGCACTATATGCCGAATTCAAAAGGCCATATTATTGTATATCCTGTGCTTTTTTCCGATACTAAACATTTCCAAAATAAATATGGTGATTGTGTGAAAATGTAGAAACAATAGTTCATCTTAAACTCAGTACTGCATTTCCAAGTGGCTCAGACTGAAAAGTCCCATGGCACAAACTCTTTTCCACTGTTATGGGAACTTCAGAAACAGGAAGTATTTTATTGATGTAAGCACAAGGTAAACCTTTGCTAGTTTAATGGTGAATAATCTGAGTGCAAGGTAAGGCACATATTTGAAAGGGGTTGTACATAGTCTCTTTATCGTCTTTTTTTTTTTTTAACATGAAATAAACCAAGTCTCGCCTCCCATTCCCTTTAGAAGCCTTGCATGTTGCCGGGCTGCTATTATATTAATGTACTTGCTGATAAGTAGGAAAGAAGCAGATTGATGTACACATTAAAAATCTCTCTCATTGTAATACATTTTTGCTTTAGAGCCCATTCAGTTAGAACCAAGTGTTTTAAAAGGAGTTTATTTCTGAAGAAGATTCATCTTGTATTAAGTATTACCTATTTGCTGTGATTTGCTCAATAACAGAAGACTTATCCAGGCTGTTTTCAAATATCAAATAAACAACTTAAATATTTGTTTGTTAAAGGAACCGTTTGACACTTTGGAAAATACGCTTATTGCCTTTCTTGCTAAGAGTTAGGTGAGAAGATTGGGGTTTCATGATTGAGAGCAATCAGTTGGAAGATTGGAAACAAGTTAACATCTTGTTACGTGTAAAAAAAAAAAAAAAAAAAAGACAATTTCAAGGGGGGTTATTTGTGTAACTATTCCGAAGCTAGCTGACTGTGGCTTCATATTTAACCTACAGTAATGGCAGTGATGTTAACATCTTCTCATCTAACTTTTGTCAAGAATGCACATTAAAAATGATTCCTGTAATGCCTTATAATGGGTCAATACATTGGAATAAGGGTTGTTATGAGCGTGCTGAGTGACACAAGGCATTTTAAAGTGTAGAACTGTTGAGTGCAATAATAATGTAATAATCAGCTAGAGTTTAACCTAAGAAGACCTAACTGTCCACATAAGACACCAAAGAGCCGAGCCAAAACACTCTATTTGTTTGTGTGTGATTCCAGTGATGTAGACTGAAGTATGAAAAGTTAGGAGGGAGGTAAAGAGAGAGCTATAGCGTTGTACAATGATAGAACGGAGAGAGGGAGGGGGGGAAAAAGTCAAAGAATTGGAATAATTGGCATAATTCAAGGTGGCTGGGCACAGTCAGGGGGAGTGTCAGTGTTGGGCGAATCTTTTGCCATTCTCAAAGAGAGACGGTCTGCACAATTAGCCACACGAACTCTGACCCCGCTCAGAATAATTAATGAATAACAGAGGGGATAAAGACAAAAGGCGCAGAGCGGTCTGGTTGAGTGGTGAGCGAGGGTAATACATCAAAGAATGCCGTTAATTGGCCCTGTGGCTTTCATTCTTTGCCCTATTTCTTTCAATTCATTGACTCAAAATAATGGGTTCAGGTTCATTATCAACAGGTCGTAAGCCCTGGGAGTGCCAAAATTCAACAGGAGAGTCAGGGGTGTGTGAGTGAGTGTGCGTATGCTTGCCAGTCCATGTGTACAAAAATGTGTGTAATGGCTTAGCTTTCGCCTGGCCCCCCAAGCCCTGACAACATCAATTCCACACAGGGAAAACTAAGAGTTATACAGTTGTCTTGAGAAGAGAGCAACAAGCCACCATTTTTTAACATTTCTTTTGTCGTGCAAGAGCTTATAACTTTTCCTGTGTGTGTTTGTAAGTGCCGTCACAATGCTGGAATATAACTGGTACGGGCAGGTAAGTGAAACTGACACACCTACTCACACACACTGACACATGCTTTCAGAAGTACACTGATGTAAACATGTGCTCATGTGTCTGCGTGATAGTAAATGCGCTGAATGTTTTCTAAGCCCTTGAGTGACGTTACAATATTGCAGCGCACGGTAAAAATCGATCAATAATGTAGGCGATCAGAACAAGACTGCCATGGTTTTCCGATAAACCGCATTAAATGTAGCTTAATCAAATTACTTTAAAATATCCCAGTAATATTTCCATTACTTCAAATAACATTTTCAAACAATATGCATGTGTTATGTGCCTGTTTGAATGCTTAAGGATAAAGAGCGGCCTTGTTTCAGATAGCAGTTAAAAGGGGCTTGATGACTCAGTTATTTGTCAGAATAAAAGACACAGCAGTTAAGTATGGGTAATTAAGGTTTAAACAATGTGGATTTAAATGGAATATGGCATATGACTTAATCAAATTAAAATTATATTAAAACAATGAAAGGTTGCTGTCAATACCAAACTATACAGTGAACTAAAAGGCACCAAAGAAAAACACAACTACAAAAGAAAACTTGTTTAAAAAATAATAACTTGAACTTTAAAAGAGCAAACATTTAGCTTTTCTGTTGAGGCTGATGCGGAGGAATTAGGGCTTTTATTCACTTTTAATGAACTTAGTTTTTTTTTTTTTATAACTTTTACTGTGTGTTTAACATTAGAGTCTTGGTAATCTGTCGATTCCCTCACTTTGAATGGGTTCACAATTTCAAACCTCCACACTGCGTCTCATTTGAAATAACATGTAAATGTTTAGAGTAGTTTTATGTATTTATGGTACACACTGGCACAAGGTAGCCACTGCTTGTGAGAGTGTATGGAGTCAAGTTTCATAATCATGCAACGATTCTCTGGCTTTTATTCTTTTGTGCTTATGTCACAAACTCCATTTTGTGATAACTGTCACAAGCCAAAAGTATACTGTAGTTTTGGAGTGAAAAGCTCGGTTAAATCACTCACGTAGTGAACCAGACAAGCCTGGGAAGAGCGGGGGGTAAGAGGGGAGTTAACTCAATTGCCATAACTTTGTCTGCTCACACGTGATTTTGTTAGAAAAACATTGCCGCTTGTTACACACTCTGAAATAGTTCAGTCATCCTCTTGCAGCACGCCCCCCCCCCCACACACACACACACACACACACAAGTCCTTCAGTTGCCACACGAAAGGTTTCCCATACCTGGGTGAGCCATGTCAAGCAATTAATACCCTGAAATACGCCTTTTAAGTGAGTCTTTTGGTCTCTGGGCCCCCCGATCGTGATGAAAAGGTTGGTGTCGTCTCACGTTAGCCTCGCACAGGTGCCCTCTCTGCGTACACATCAGGTCATTACCATAACCAGAGATGGAGAAGGGAAACTGATAGTGAAGTAGAGACAGGCAGGAAGGGAGTGTGATGAGGCATAGAGAGAAGTTTGAGGGCAAAGGAGAGAGAGGGAAACAAAGTGGTAGGATAAATGCAGATCAATTGCTTTGATGGGACTTCCTTAAAGTCTTGTCTAAACACAGATGGAACTTAAGAACTGCTTAAAAAACACCTAAGTAAAACAGGGCTGCTAATGCAAGCTATATTAACTTCACTCACACAGTTTTGAACAACTCAAATGCATAAATGCATATGGTCTGTCTTTATTTTGAAAATTCCTGCTTGATGATGCGTTCAAGGAGGCTCTGGGCTGTGAGGTTTCAGTGCATTACATTCAAAAGCTACGGCCAAGACATTCTGCTTACAACCAAATTACCCCAAAAAGATAATATAACGTTGATGTCAATAGTTAGATGAAAAAAACAGATAGAAACACATTCTGTGTGATGTATCCTCACCAAGTTTGTAAAACATGCTGACATGATCTGAGACAAATCAATGTTTAAAAAACGGAAGATTGATCTAAAACGTAGGACATGCTTCGGGCAAGGGTCAGCTGAAAAGGTATACACAATGTGTATTTACCATGCACAGATCTTTTAATTCCTAATGCCTCTGTACTGTACACCTTTCTACGTGCGCAGTGTGGGATTGTGTCAAATATATTGAGATGAAAGTGATCAGACGTGATTATAAATTGTGCAGTTGCAACGAGGTTTCATGGTCACTTTTGGTTCCCTGTTGAGATCTTCACAGACGGCAGGAAAAAAAAACACAGTAAAGCACCATTCGTTTTAGTTCACACATGCATTATCAACGCATAAGTAGAATAAATGCAATGCATGCTTGAACATGGACACTGGTGGGAGCAGAAAAGAGTGAGCAGTATCCAGAGAGCTTCCTGAATACTTGGGTTTCTGCACACAAGACAGAGCAAACTGAAATTAATGAAAAATGTGTTTTGCATATTGCAGTTTCATTTGGATATTTGTCCTTCACCTTACAGAATAATTTACAATGAAAACATGTTGTGTCCAGCAGATAAATTTTGGAAAGGGAGTGATATTTGCATATTCACAGATTTTGTTTTTTTCAATGAAGTAAAGAAAGAGACGTAATTCTACGAATTTTAACTTGATAACAGAACTTTTTTTTGTGGAGCATTCAAATTGGACACAAAAGATTGTTTTCCTGTCTTTGATCTTTACAAGAGAAGCATCCCTCGCATGTCGTGTCACTGTATTATAAAACCATTATTGTATAAAGTTCCTGAATACTGAGGGCGGAGGTTGAGGTCGATCACCAACCCATTGGCTTCAAAAGATCTTTGATCTTGGACAATTCCACAAAACCGCAAGTTGAGTAAAATAACAACTTTTTTTTAAGTGCAATGCCAACATTTTTTATGTTTTTGGTTCTGGCAAAAATACTTTTGTATAAATACTAGGCAACTGATTAGTTCAGGTTAGTAAACCATTTTTGTCATGTGTAATATAAAAAGGTAATTGTGAAATGATGGGAAGCAAACTCTGGTTTCCTGCATGAAAACCAGAATCACAACACCACCCCACTACCACCATGACCTATACACCCTAATTTTGTGCCTAAGGTATACTGCTTCCTGTAAAAGTTGGCACTGGATGTAAATCATGAGAGGAATTATCAGTGAAAAATACTGGACCTTTTCCATTGGTATTCTGGTCTTCCCAACTGAAACACTACAGAGTGACTTAAAGACTACACATGCACACACACAAAAAATTCCCTTATGAATGTTTATGTGATATGTAGTTACTTCATCTCTGTTGGTGGTTAAAATCAAACATGGGGATTCAGTTCTGGGTTCAAGCTGTTCACATCTCAAGTCTAAAGTTGGTGAACTTTTAGTTTCCGTGAGCCGTATTTACTGAGAAGATGTGGCTGGCATGTGCACTGAAGGAGATGCATGGCAGTCTACAATATAAAGGATGGCAGCGACAGAGACTCTGTAATACATTTGGAACTGGCAGTGCCTTAATGATGGAGAAAATAAATTGAACTCAGGCATAGCTAATTACTCAATTTTCCCGAGACTAGAGCGAGGGCAGCTGGCAGAGTAGCATGATCTAATAGGAACTGGGAAATGTTAAAAAAAATAATAATGATTATATCAACAAACAAACAACAACAACAAAAAAGAGGATATTTTAATGGTAATGCACAGATTTGAGCCAGATGGAGATGGCTTTTCACAAGTAAAAAGTTACGTTTACTTGCTCCGAGTTCCAGTTTTGATGAATATACTGGCAAACCAATATTCAGGCTTGTATGTAAATAAGTGTATTTAGTAAGAAGCATAAAATAATGATAATCCAGGGCAGTATTGGGTGAGCCTTGCATGCTGCTAGTATTCCTTTTATTCTTGGGTCTTCCGCTCTTGCTGGGAAGAGGAGTGCTGGCACTCCTCTCTTCGTCACAGCAGCTTACTCGTTCAAACGGCAGGGGCACAAAGATAGCCAGACGGAGCAAACAAACAGCTCTTTGTTCACAGCACAAACCATATATTATTAGTTCGGGTAAGGTCAAAGTTGATTTAATTTTCTGCTTAGTTCTCATTAAACAGCTATTGCATTATTTAATTTCCCACAATCAAGTTAAGGAAGGGGGGGTTGGCTAATCAATATATGTCCACCAAAATCTTTTGAACAGTGGACTGCAAATTTAGCCCACAAATGTGATTTATATTGGTTAGAGACGGTACGATCCTCTTTTGGTTGCCATTTTGGGCATCAAAGGTCAGTGGAGAAGCATCGAGATATTTCAGGTTTTGATCTTGCCTTCTGTTGAATCATCATCAGAAGTATTTCTCTTAAAAATTTAACACATCTTTTTTAATTTCTCAGGAAATATAAAAAAACCCAACATAATAGTTTATTATTTACTACACTGTAATCCATTGATTCTTAACAGTGGCAGTTGTCACTGGTTATGTGTAAAGATAGTTTAGTTCGACTAATTTGAAAACACAGAAATTATAATTTTATTTGAATTATTTCCAAATATTCAGTCTGCTTTAATACATGACCAATATATGTTGTGAATGGGAGTGAATTACATTAAGTTAGTAGGTGAACAAGGAAGTCAAAACAGCTACAATAAATTCATTGATGGTTCAATTAATGAGCTAAACCAGATATTTTGTCAAAGCCCACCAGTATCTTTGGGATATGCACAAGGTTCCCTTTGGTATTTATGCTGTGACCACCCGATTTAAAGAAGGAAATCAAGTGAGGTAGTGTAAAGGGTGCGTCTCTGAGGTCGGAGGATGTTTGGGTGAGTCAAACACAGGACTTTCACCCAGGAGACTGGTGTTCATGTCCGTTAACCTGGATTTATTTGAACCAGTATTTGAGCCTACAAAATGTCTAAACAAGTAGACACCAGCGGGGTTTGACAACCTCAGAATAATGTTTGAAATAGTTTTCTAAAAGTAACTAGTCAAGTGGGCTAAAATTATTAAATTGAATTGTATTTACAAGGTGGTAAATCACAACTTACAACTAAATATTACAATATTATAGAGAGGAACGCAACAATTCCCATTGAGGGCTTTGTAGGTCAGATGAATGTCGGTCACTTGCTTGTCCTAGATGGACTTCCATTCTATTAAATGACAGCTGTTTAAATCACACAAATCCAAAGGGTATCTGTAATGACTGACCAGGCTGGTAGTTTCACTATCTGGTTTCATTTTCATGATACAGAGGTCAGACAGAAATTGATAAGTTCAATGGAACTACACATAAAAACATCACTGTTTTGTGGTAAACCAGTGGATTTCTGCTGTCAGTCAGCCTGGTGCAGACGGTTCACCTGCTGCTCTGCTTTGTGCTGCTGGTAGACAGACAGCTGGTTCTGAGGACAGAGACACTGAGCGGAGGTCGGAGTCTGCGTGGATTGAACAGATCAAACACTTGAGTTGCACTTACTTACGTCTTCTAGTGTGGATTCCCAGTAAAATGTACGGCTACAAAACACAACAAGTGTATTTAGACAATGCATTTGGAATGCATTATTTTTAAGAGGCCCGTTATGAAAGCATGAAAGCACACCGAGTCAAAATATATATATATATATTTTTTATAACTTACATTAAAATGTAAAGTACAGTATTAGAGTAATACTTAAGGAAACATATGATTTTCTTTCTGAGTGTATAGATAATTTCTTTGTCTGTGAATTGAGTATTTTGTCTTTAGTTCTTTGCCAGAGCTTGAAAGGATTTAGTGTGGTGAGCTGGGCCTGTCCTGCAATCAATCATGTGCATAATTTTAATAAGACATTATCTTTACAGTTATAGTTGGAGCTCACCGGGGCTTCTTTTCACTGTGTGCCAAAGTGAGAGATTAAAGTTGTCTATAGTACATCTTTCTGACATCATTCAGGGAAGCAATGCTAAACAACGGTCTATCCTGTTCTAGCTCAGTGGACAGTAAGGGTCAAGGATGAGATTCTCCTTTCAGAACAACTGCACAGCAGTTTACCCATAATCCTGCTCTGTGCTGCTCAGCAGCAAAGTTGATGTGGCTTTAACTTGCCTTTAAAGGTTGAGCAAAACTTTCCTATTTTCCTTGTTGCTTACTTGCATATCTATTTCCCTACATCATCCCGCATTCAAATTTAGTGATTGTTAAAGTATATTTAAACTTCAGTGCAAGAATTGCAGGTTGTAGGCAGTCCTGAGAAAAGGCAGAGAAGATAATATGGGCAAAGTATATTCAAGGGCTCACAAAAGTTTTTCTTTTAAATTTAAAACAGCCAGAATGCAAAACAAAATTTAGCTGAAGTGTGGTTGAAAATGAAGTCAATGGTGAGATGCAAGTTAAAGTAGGTGCAAAGTTTGATTGGGGGTTAAAGACCAAGCTGAAGATGAATCTGTGAAGGGTTGAAAATGTTTGAACTTTAGTGGAGACTGGTGTTTATCCCAAGGCTTTAAGAAACTGCTTTATAAATTTACAGAGACAAGAGGACAGGAGGCAAATGAAAGAGAAGTTCAGAGGTTTGCCTAAATCTGAACTGTCATACACACTCACAGACATACAACAAATATACAATTGGCAGGGATTACTGTAAACTTTGTTACTGGCTACAATACAGCTAACATCTGTGCAGTAAACGGCCTGTTCGGGGTGAATAAACATGCCCTGGTATGCGGTTAAATTTGCGCAAATGATGAGAGGAAATTTGCTTCACGTTGTTTTTGAGCCGATCTTAATGCCACCCTTACGACATGACAAATGACATGCAATCTGTTGACGTTATGATTTGGTGTTATGAGCAGTCAGCTTTGCATGTCATGGCATGAGTGTAGGAGACTTTTTTTTAATTTTTTTTTATCACAGATGCTGGCTAGCCACTGCAAAGTGAAAGTACATTAAAAAGAAGGATCTTTATTGCTAACTGACTGTGAGCATTGGTTGAAAATGAACAAAATATACATTAAATATTGACCTTTTTTTTTTTTTTGACCAGTTTTACAGCACTGTGTTTGAGTGTCCATAGTTACAGAACTGAACACACTTACTAGTTTAGGCTGGATACTGCACATGACGAACCACAAGCTAATCTGATAGCAGGGCATTCAAGAGGACGTAAGAAGCTAGAAGTCTCTATTAATGTTTGTGCATGTGTCTCTGTAAAGCACTGTGCGTGCATTCGTGCATGTCTGCATGTGTCTTAGAGGGTCTGCAACCTCTCAGGTGTTCCTGTGAACAAGCTCCTTTTTCTCTGCTCAGAGAGAATAATGTGCTCTAACTGATTTAGCAGCAAAAATCGTATTATTACATTTTGACTAATTACATCTCTGTACCAACGGAGAGGACAGGCTGCACTGCATCCATCTCTTACTCCTCCCTCTATCTCTCAGCTTTCTGAAGTCCTTCAGTTAACTGAAATTGTTTGTCATTTTTTTTTCTTTCTAAAATTGGAGGTAAACGAGTCGGTAACAAAGTAAAAATACTTCGCTGGTGTATTGAAGACTAATTTAAGGTATTTTGTACTTCACTTCTTTACATATTTTTCTGTTTGTGGTTCACTTCATTTTCAAAACAAAACTTCAAGACTGACACAACCAATCATACCACCTTCTTACTAACTAATCACTAACATGCTGGTCTGTATGTTACAATCCCCAAAACTGAAGCGGGGTTCCTCGAGTGGCCGCTTGAGGCCCGCTTAAAAAAAAAAGAGTCAATCCCTATGGTAAACTGCCCAACATTACAGCGGAAATAAACATGCTTACAAATTGCAAAATTAAGGGCGGGGCTGCTTTGAGTGACAGGTGGCTGCCAAAACAGTTGGCTAGCTGCCAATACACGTTTCAGCAACCAGGCTTTGTTCGACCTGCCTCCGCTCCATCTTCACTTTGCCTCATTGCCCATGTTTTCGATTAGCCGGGAGTAAGGCTGAGCTGCTAAGATGGCGGTGGCTTCAAAACTGCTCTTCAGGGGACCTACGGGTGATGTCACGAAGGCTTCGTCCATTTTGTTTGTACAGTCCATGTATATTGTCCGCTAAAATATGAATTGAAGCCAGCCGAATTTGATCAATGAAGTTATTTCTTTACTAATTCGCCTACACACGACCGAAGAACCTTGACTGGTACGGTTTTTGTTTTTCACCACTAACGGAGCTGTACAAATGAAATTCTTGCTTCAGCTTGAAAAACTACTAGCATTTCGATGATGAAAGTTGAGTGATAATGTAAAAAAAAAAAAAAAAAATCTTTATTTACAATTAAAACTCCATAAGGCAGCTTTACTTGAAGTATGCATTTTAATTATTTTCACAGCACTGCTGAGGTGAATCATTTTCATAAATTCAATATTTCATCAAGGTAACAGCACACGGACACACACGCTCTCACACAGTTTCACGTGTAATCCAGTTAAAATAGCTGTTATATTTAATTCATATGAGAATCATTAAAAGTGCAGTGGTGCTGTGTCCATTATGCATTCCTTTTCTAGCAGGATAAAACAGTCCTCAGATGTGGGAGCTGCACTTTGAAGTGTTGTCTCAGAAGCAGGCCAACTCTTACAGGAAGTCCCTGATGTTTAAAACATGCCATGCGGGGGGACTAACAAAGGTGAGCACTTGTGGCTTGCCCCAAGATGAGCCAAAAATGGCCAGCCAGGAATTTGGGTAGATCTGATAGACTGTACACACAGTGGACATCAAATACATAAAAAGTAGACAAATATACACATGGGTAATGGTTAAGTTGTAAAAGTACAAGAACTAGCAGAGTGAAGCCCTGTGGTGTGTACCAACAGACACATGGACACATGGACACACACAAACACTGTTATACTGATAGATCAGACAAGAAGAGCAGCTGGACATGTGTCATGTTGACCTTCAAATGGCAGTAAAATAATTTTAAGAGAGCAGCGTAAATAATGCTCAACCATCGTTCAACCAGCAGCTGACTGAGACTTACAAAGATTACTGTACATATAGTATGAAGACTTGCATTCTCTGTGTAATGAGATCATTCACTGTGGACACGTGTGGGACAAACTGCTATTTAATAACTGGAGGAGACTTTTTCTTTAAAAACATACTCCTTATCAGTTTGATTTAACTGAATCATTGTGATTCAATTTGTCTTATTACATTCAATTCTCAAGTGAATGTTTATTACAGTCTATCAAAAGATATACAACTTCCTGTTACTGTTTACAATAATCATTAAATAAGCAGTTAATATATAACTGGTTCACAATTTATCAAGACAAGAGACCATCCTAGATTTAACTCTGTGGGCTTGAAATCTGGTTAATTTACATAGACCAGGTAAATGCAGTCAAGAAGGTTGTAGGATGGAAAAACAGCAATATTCTGTGCTAGCCAAGTGACAACCTATCATGACATCATCTACTGGTTTGTAAATTCCTACTTTCAAGTCTCAAGTTTGTCATTTCGGCCATCGCCATCTTAGTTTTTGAAACCAGAAGTGACCATATTTGGACGAGTTGGGGAGGATTGAGGGGTGAGAAGATGAGGGCACAATGCTCTCCCATTTATAGCAAAAACAGCCTGCCAATCAAACCAAACAAATATACCTGTTTAAGGCCCAATGTCTAATTGATTATGAAATTATTTTTAGATGGACCACCAGAACAATGATTAGAAGGAGTGGATGTGACAAATGACACCATAATGACTTCTGTAAAAAAAAAAAAAAAAAAAATGACTGACTTTGAATTTCTTGAGAGAAGTTGAATGGGATTTTATTGAGTCAGAAGTTTTTTTGGAGCCAGCCCCTAGTGGTCCTAAGTAGTATTACACTTTGAGGCACTTCCGCATGGACTTCACCTTTCAGACCGAGAAGCTACCTCCATTTTTATGTACAATCTATGATGCTACAGCAGCAGTAATTCTGAGGTCTTTGCAGGTAAACATGTAAGTACAACTAACAAATAATCGTCAGAGTATTACTGTAGTTTTAAGTTGCCTTTTCATTTCATTGTCAGACCAAATTACTATTAAATACTTTTTTTCCTCCTCTCCCCATGTGCTATCACAGCTCGTTTTTACTTCTCTTACACTTCTTTTTTTTTTTTTTTCTCTTATTCTTCAATGGGTGGCGATAACCTGCCTTAAGTTGGTCCAAAAGTCTGAATGATCCAAAATGGCAAATGAACCGATCCATGGTTCAGTTTGATCTTGACTGAGACTGTCTCTTTTGGTTGAACCAAATTTTAGTGCTATGGTCTGAAGCACCAGTCACACAATGTTCAGACCAAACTGAAAAGTCTGAACCAGACAAGATAGCTGTGAAAGCACCCTTGGTTAATTATTCCAAAGGTCGGACAGGAAGGAGGACGTGCAATTGCCTTTTTCAATTTGGTTGTGTCTACCAATTCTCTGACAACTCATCTGGGGTGGCCTGAATTGGCCTTTGTTGAAGCCTGAGATTTACATTTTTTTCATTTAGCTGACGCTTTTATCCAAAGCGACTTACAACACACTGATGGTACACCATCGGGAGCAATTTTAGGGTTCAGTGTCTTGCTCAAGGAGTATACATGTGCATTTTAGTATATTAGCACACATGCAGAGATTCTGTGTGGTTTCCGAGTTGAAACTGTTACTGTAATTTGGTGGTTAAAATGCCTTCCAAAGGAAGTGAGTGTCATGAAGATAACCTGGGAGAATGTGCTGAGCTGGGCTGGATGTTCAGCAGGCAGGAAAGTGTAGCGATCCACGAGCAGGAACTCACATTCTGTCAACTTATTATGCCTCCACACACACACACACACACACACACACACACACACACACACACACACACACACACACACACACACACACACACACACACACACACACACACACACACACACACACACACACTCTCTCTCTCTCTCTGCAAACCCCCAAACTGCCATCTGTATTTCTGCCTCTGTCAGGCCTTTTCCTGACCAAAAACATCCACACGTACTGACACACACAGGAAATGGCCCGTGCGGCTCCCAAATAAGCTGATGTGTCATGCCTTCCTTTCTGATATTTCTGCAGAATCTCAGAAGGGAGGCTGCAGCACCTCTCTTTTTCTTCCTCTTCTTCTCCCCCTGTCTCGGCGTGAGCCACAGCTGTAGCTGTGACAGTTGTACTTCTTCTGTGAGAATTTGCAGCTCCTGTGGTGGGAGACGCTGCCACTCTGGAGAGTCATGAGCCATTGTTGTGTGGTCAAAGTGATCACCTTGACAGAGATCCAACTTCTGCAGGTAGGGGGGAACGACTTATCTACAGGCCAGGGATATTGTGGCAAGATCACACACAGAAGAAGTCTATGTGTGTGTAAGTATGTGTGCATTTGTTTGTGAGTGTCTGCATGCAAGACAGATTGCCTACACTTAAAAAAAAGAAGAAAAAAAGGCATGCACTTACAAGCAGAATAACTGAATAGCCACCACGGAATGGAACTTTTGTGATCCGTTCGCCATCCCAGTCTTATCTTCCCACACATTTCCCAATCTAGTGTGTGGTTACAGCCATTTACTGGTTAGCAGACTCAGCACAAATACGGCAAGTGTGACCGAGAAGTTTTTTTTTTTTCCACTTTCGGCTTATCTCCGTAGATTCAAGATGGGAAAAGATCATTCAACATTGCTACTCTGCATTCTGTAACTGTGTCAATATGTTGTAAAGCACAGCATTTGCAGAAATGAATACAAACCTCCTACGAGGTTTTGTCCATAATTTGTACAGCTCACTAATGTCACCAGTACCCAGTGTTTCATAAGTTGTTGGATTTTTCTGAAGTGAAAGGAGAACTTGGGCAAGACCGAAACTGAGTTAGGCAAGAGCTTTTCATGTAGAAGAAAAACCTGTTGAGTTTTGTCTGTTACAAAGGCAGTGTGAGTGCAGCACTTCAGTGGGGACTAAAGAAAATACACCTTTTAACTGCGAGGTAAATGACACCACTATTAAATGCATCTCACAAATAGAGGCTGAAGAAAGCATGCTTTGAGGGATCAAACTGGACTCTAACATTTTGCATTGAGTGTGTGTATGCGTGTAATCCTAAACTGTTTATCTTGAAGTAGAGAAAATGATATTCTAATCATAACATAATTATGAATATAAAGTATAATTTATATGGAAGTTGATTTCCCTCGAGGCTGCCAAAGTTGTCACCATTGCTGTGATTTATTTTATGGCTGCAGTTATGTGCATTTGTGCTGTGATTTAACAAAGGAGCATTGGAGTACTTGTTGGATTTAATTAACCTGTTGCTTCATGCTTAAGTACGATTTATGTCAGTAGAAGAGTTTATCGAAGTTTGTCTGAGAAAAAGAGCGAGAAACAGGGTGTGTGTGGCATAAGGACATTGTCTTGGTCTGAAACGTTTATTTTAGTTGTTTCAACATCTCTAATGAGAAAAATAACGACAACCATATTTCTTTTAGCTGCACACAGGGAGTACAAATGCAAACTGGAGTTATGCATCATACGTTATGTTATTTTGTTATTTCAATATGATCAAACTGAGATAAAAAAAAAAAAGTGAACAAGTCTTTGAAAATATTTTTTGCATAAAGCATTGTCCATAAAATAATAATAATAAAAAAGTTGAAAATCCCTTCAACTTTCTTAGTCTAATATAGGTTTGCATGTCAGGAATAACCGTTCAGATGTGTGTAAATAGAAAGTGAACCTGTGACCTCTTCTCTGCCAGTAAACTCGAACACTGCCTCAATTGTTGCAGCAGGTGCTGGTAGCCATGTTGGAAAAAAATAAAACCTGAAGTGACTGAGACATCCGAATAGCCACAACAGTCCCAAACTTCAGCCTTGATTGATTAGATTCTTATCTCATTCCTGTCCCATGTGTATGGCGGGCACTGATAATTTTCAGCATGTCCACTTCACACATGCACAGGCCTGCCATTGTCGAGGCTGGCCTTGGTGACTGAAGCACCATTACCTCTCAAATCTAATCAGATTCCCTTAAGTGGATAACAAGCGTGTCTCCGGCATTTACAGTAGTGAGAACGCTGAAGTGAAACCAGGACAATCCGCTGTCACACAAAGCAAATGTGGTGTGGAGCAGTTCAGGCATCCCTCTGCTATCCGTGGTGGAAAAAAAATGTTGATTGGTGAACAACTGGCATCTTGTTTGGCCTGGAGAAGTCAGATAAGAGCTCTCAGTCACGACTGACAAGTTGAGTATTGTGATGAGCCTGTTCGTAGTTAGGTGGAAGAGTGGTGAATAAGGACAGCTAGTCTCGCTGACAGGGGGAATTCAATGGCGAGTTTTAGCATAAAGGCCAATGGCAAAGCCCCTGTGGTTTAGCAGTAGATATTTTGTATATAAAAAGTAATGTTGCTACTAGCAGTCAGAAAATATAATGAACTACAGAGACTTTTGAACTAAGAAATGACATGTTATTCATAAAAATGCAAAGTTTAAATCATAAGAAATGAGTTCACTTAGCCTTACTTGGTCTGGGAGCTAGTGGTGGTACTTTTGCCTTGTATTTTTTCAGCATTTTAGCTAAACAATATATCATCTCATAACTGCTACAAGCTGCAGTAGAAACTGTTTATCAAATGTCTTCCTTTACATGCTTTCATTATCTATAAAAAAAAAAATATCACCTGTCACCTGTTTTTAAGGCCATAGCTCTAAATGTATCACCCTGATTATGAGAACAGAGGAAATGAAACCTATATATTTTTAATATCATGTTTTCTCTTCCACAATTAGTTGAACCACAGGCAACTGTATCTGATAGCAGCAGTTGTTGCTTGTCACAGTTTCTCCTGGCTACAATTGATTAGCTGTGCTCAGTCATGGAAAAAAAAGTTCATAAGAGGCGGTAGCAGACGCTACATTAACCAGTGAATAGAGTACATCTGAGGAGAAGCAGAACAAACTACTGGCAACTGACAAGATTCAAAATTCACAGCTGACAAAATAAACATTCCCCAAAATACTCTGCAGGCCTTAAACTACTAAATCAAGTTACAACACTGAACTTCTTTGTTACTTTGAGCCAGCCAAGTAAGAGAATTAGGTGAGACATGTGTGCTGAAAATAGCCCTCAAGTTACACTAAAGAATGCCTCAAAATAGCTTTATTACAGTTATTGTACAGAAAACTAATAATGCTAAACTATCTGTATTGAAAGCAGTCAATGAATGAAAAGACTTGGTTCAAAATGGCATTAGAGGAGTTATTTAAAACCCGCATTAGAAAACAAGGGTCAATTGTGCTGCCACAACCCCTGAAGCAGGCAGCAGAGGACTTTGGGAGGTGACCGCTGATTGGTTGGCCAGACAGAAAAGGGCAGTCCCAGTGCATTAGTGATAGACGCTAAAGGCAGACATCCTGCAGTGATCAAACCCTGGGTGATCTGACAGTCCAGTGTTTGAAGTGATTATCATGCTATGCAACATAAAGGCTAACGCCCACCTTTGGGCCTAATTAGTTCACTTAGGGCCCTTTATAAGACACATAGGGGACTAAGAGGGACAGACACTCAGTGAGACATCAGCAGATCAACAGGATAGCAGCAGAAGCAGCAGCAGACCTGGATCCGAAAAGTTGACCTGCTGCCACACCAGAGTAAACCAATCCGAAGATTATCAGCTTTTCTGAGAATGCCACACTTAAGTGACTGCAGTTACTACACAATGCGGGATGCAACCAGAGCTTCAAATGTAAGAATATCAAAACTTACAAAAATTCTGAATTACTTGTTAAAGATTTTTTTTTAAGTATTTGAAAAATGTTACATATTTTTCTGATTGCTGTAGTGTTATGTCGGATTAATAGTGTTAGATTGTAGTCATCCAAAATTCTGTATTTTGTTTGTCTAGTTCAGTTCAGGTTAGAAAATCTTTAAACTAAAACATATTTTTAGTCTGAAACCCGGACTAAATGACACTTTACTTGAGAAAGGACCGTGAGAATGAGTCCTTATTCATATTCTACATGTGACTCACTTTGATATGACTCCGAACTTACTTTGTACAAAATACATTACTGTTGTAAGCCTGTCAATTTTCTGTGCATGAGTAACTATAATGGGAAAACATTTCTGTGTTGAATGAGAATTTTTGTGTGAAACCCAACAGCTGCTTCAAACAACCTCAGTGCACGTATTACTATAGTCAGCGCTGTGTCAGCGGTATGGGAAACAATCTCCCACCTCCTGAACTGATTTTCTCTTCAGTCAACTACTTCAAACTTAAGTATGATTTGGTTTTGGCTACAGGTACAGAGCCACCTGGAGAACTCCAAGTTCCACCTTCATCAGAGCCAGAATCAGCCGGTGAAACAGTACCTGACGCTGGGCTCTAAACTGGCCTCCTCGGCCGGATCGGGCCACACCGTGCCACATCCACACACCCCCGGCCAGCCGCTGGCCACCGTGCCGATCATGAGGAATGGACACATGCCATCTGTCAGCGACAGCAGCAACCCCAACAGCCCTGTCACCCTGCTCACTATGGCCAGTCACGACAGCGAGGTGAGTGGACTCATGGAAAAAGAAAGAATAATATGAATCATGAATATATGGAACTGAAATTGAGAGAACTCAAAACCATACCAAGTGATGCCGGGAAAGGAGAGAAATAGCAACAAAAAATTTTAACCACAAGCTGGATCACACAATGTCATCGTTTTCATCGATTTCTCAACATCAATGAAACATTTTCCTGTCAACTCTCCATATTCCTATCAAAAATATGTTCCTGTGTTAATTTTCTATAGACACTTGTAAGAGATTTTCTGTAGTCCCTCTAAATCCTTTCAAATTAAGAGTGATAAATCAAGACTGATACTTTGTTGGGATGGCTTGTTAACATACAGTACACTTCAGAAGCATCAATGACTCTGAGTAAATATAAATCTGGATTGAGTTTGAATGTGAATGCAGAGAGTATCTCCAACTAATCATCTAAACAAAGTGATGCCATTATTGATTTCCTCCTTTCTCTGATGTGATCATCAATAACTTCAGACATGCAGTCTCTGATAAGAACCTTTTCAAAAGAGAAAACTAGTTTGGTAACAGATGCAGGTTTTTCCCGCCAACACTGCTAACAAACCTCAGAACACGGCGGCGAAGAGCTCGTCGTGCCAACGGATTAGTCTCTCGACAGTTCCTCCCCTCTTCTTTGTGTCTAATTTGGGTTTGAATGTTGAGATTTCAAAAGACTCGGACGGTATTGAAATCCTGGTGCCAACATCATCCGTCTGTCCATGAGTACACTGACACTACTGTTTTCTTTTAGTTTCCAATGGATGAAGTTATTGACGATCTAATTAGTCTTGAATCCGGTTTCAATGATGGAGGCTTGGATTGCATGGAGCCTAACATCATAATGCAAAACAATGTAAGTATGAATCACATTAACTCTCACTCTAACAGCCACATGCTAACTATAATTTAAATGCAACAGTGCATCTAAAGTTTGCATGTCTTTTGTATTGATTTCTGCATCAGCTCCTCTGTTTCCTAACCTATGCTTGGTTTTATGTCAAGTTCCTCAACTAATGACTTCTCTCTTTTAAAGTTGAAAGGGAACTTGAAAGTGAGGTTCCTCCACCCAAACATTTAGGGGCAGGCTTGACTAGCTTGGGAAAAGGGGGACCTGACTTAGTTTGAGGTCAGCTTAAGTCTAGAGATGAGTCAAAGTTCACTTAGGCTTAGCAACATATGTCACATTACTAAAGACGTTTAACAAAGCAGATTAAGTTTAAAAAAAAAAGAAAAAAAAAAGGAGAAAGAGTAGGCTGCAGACAGGCACAAATATTTGATGACATTTGCTAAATTTTTTGTAGTTGTACATACCTAAGTACATTCTCAGACAGAAAACGAACACACAAGCACCGCCAGAAAGGACTACGAAAGCTGTGAGCGAATATCTGGGACAGGGGATCTGTCTGGAGAAAGACTAATAGCTACTCCTGAAATAAAAAATGACTTTGTGTGATGGGAACACTAGGAATCTGGCCTAACTCCATAAATACAGAGAAAGAGACACCGGCAGGCAAACAGTCATACACACAGATAAAGTGACACAGAGTAAAACACAACAGATACTGTGACTGAGATGGAATGAGAGGGGGAGGGAAAGATAAGGGGGAGTGGGAGAGGGGGAGGGAGGGGGGTGAGAGAGAGTCAGAAATGCAGTCAGAAGCGCAACATAGGAGCGGAGAGTGAGAGTTTTTTTTTTTTTTTTAGTTGGAGAGAGTTACTGAGCCATTGGATTGGGCTAATGCATAACACTCCCAATGGGCTTGTTCAGAAATGATACCACGCTTAAATGGATCAATTCATCCTAATTAGTCATACAGTACGATGCATCACATCGTTTCGCCGTGTCAACACATTCGGGGAACAGGGGCGGGAGAGGGATTGAAGTGATTACAATAGTAGTAGTAGGGGAATTATTACAATCTTTCATTTTGATATGCACGTTTGTCTCCTCCTCCTCTTTTTTCCCCATCTTGGTGAGATAAGTGAGGAAAAACATGGACACGCGTAGTGCAGAGATGTAAAATCTCTGCGTTTTTTTTCTGTCTTACCTCTTCTCCTCATTTCTCTCTGCTCTCTATTCCATCCCTTCTCTTGCCTTGACATGCAGCCCTCTCACATTCACCAGCCTAGCGGTTGCATTTGACACACGTCATGGATAAAATTGGCTGTGTGCATCTTGGTATCCACGATGGCTTCTGTACCGCCCCCCCCCCACATAAATGCACAAATGCGAATTAGACACACATGTGTATCAGCACGCCATATCTTGACACCGTGAAAAGGCATTATTATTGCATAAGTGATGCATGCTTTCCCAGACAAGAACAGTCCCATAGGAAAACAGTTTTGCCTCTGTTCAAGCAGTTGACCTAGCTAGCCTTTTCATCTAATGGGATGCTATTTTCAACACAGAGCGCATCAGTGTTGGGAGAACTTTCAGCTGGAGGGGGTTTTGAAAAGGGTGCTGTTAGCAGATCAAGGCACCATGTTTGGTCCCCCCCACCTCCCCCCCTGACAGCAGCAAGCCTGGGTTGCAGGGTCAGGGGTAAAGTTTATCTGACCAGTTTACAGTTAGGTTACATTCTTGGTAAGTTGTTTTGACTCTTTGTCATGCAAGCGATCTGAACATGGCAACAGTACACGACCACAGCACAGGGTTTGCCGTGTCCTGTTGTGTGAACGCGTGGGACTACAGCTCCCTGACGGGGGGGGGGTCCAGAGCTAGAGGCCTGGGGGTTGACAAGCTTCTCTGCAAGGCACTGATCACTCCACTCGCCTCATGTCAGTTTTGTCAAACGCTAAACAAAGCCACACAGCAGCTAAAAACAACTGTTTGTTTGTTGCTTTTGTACAAGTGTGAAAGTCTTGAGTCTTTATGTGTAAAATGTAAATGTGCTTCCCCTTTGACTGACAATTCCTCCCCTCTCTTTCACCCTCTCCTTCTCTCTCCTTCCCAGGTATCCCTCAGTAGCAGCATGCTGGACGTCTATGGGGGTGAACAAGGTATGAACACCCCAAATGGTGGAATGAGTCCCATATCTAACCCCACAAAGCTCACTGTAAAAAGGGAATACACAGGTATGAACTCATACCATAGTATTGACCAAACAACTAACCAATTAAAGAGTTTATGTAAAAGTTAGAAATCACACAAGGTGCTCTTTGTTAGAAGGTGCTATTTGGGGGTTTCTTGAAGCTCTGTAAGAAGAACAGAGTGTACCTGTGTTAGTTAAAAAAAGGAAACATGCTGGCAAACATTTTTTTTTGGTGCTAAAATCAAGTCCCCTTACGTGTCAGACAAACAAAGTGAATGCTTATTTGTGTCCAGTCTTTGAGAAACAATGCCCTGCCTGTCACTGATTTTGTTAATAGGTCGTAAAAATGTGAAGACATTTTATCGCAGTGCAAAAAAAAGAAGAACAAATAATAAACAGAGGGCCCTTTAAGACATTTCTTATTAATACCACGCATCAAGCAAAAATCCCTAATTGATTTAGGAAATAGAAAAGATGCCTGAAGAATCCTTCACTCTCAATGGGAAAATACGTAAATTGCCATCTGTTTCATTTGAGTGGGGGCGGAGAGGACAATGGACTGTTACACAGAGTTGAAATTGTCTTGATTGAATCAACACAGACAAATTGAGAAATCCAATCTCGGGTCCCTAATTGTGTAATTTGGAGGAACGTGAATACAAATATGGATGCAGTGGCATTTTTGTCCCTCACCAAGACAGATTAGTGAATTTGCTAAACTGTCTTTATCACAGAATAAGTAGTTGAAAAGTGGCCACTGTTTTTATTTTTTTAATTTTTTTTTTTTACAATGATCTTCAGACATGCTGGAGGGGATAAACTGATCTCAGTGTGTGTGTGTGTGTGTGCGTGTGTGTGTAAGGAGGTCAAACTTGTGTCTGCGGTGTCGGATAATGCACTGAAATGTCACAGTCTGACCCCAGAGGCCTGAACTCCTTCAAAACAACTGATTGTGCGTCCCCCTGACTGGACCTTCTGTGCCTTTTGGTGTTCGTTGTCTTTCAGTTTCTAAATTAGTGTGCACTGCTAATCCATTCGTTCCCCTCTGTGATTTATTTTTTTTGACAGAACATGACACAAGGGTGATGGCCAAAGAGAGGCAGAAAAAGGACAACCATAATTTGAGTGAGTGCCTCCCGCTGCCTTTTAACTCCCTCATAGTTTATCGTCTGACGATGAGTTATGGCTGGCCTTTGGCACAGCATCTGACAATGCTCTAATCATCTCTTTGGTCTTTTCTCTTGCTCAGTTGAAAGAAGACGAAGATACAACATTAACTACAGGATTAAGGAGCTGGGGACACTCATACCAAAGTCAAATGACCCGTAAGTTGCAAAATCCTAAATATATTTACTGAAACAATGCCCCGACTCCAATTCACTATGTCACTGACACAAGAGTGAGAACTTGTGTGGTGAAGAAGCGCATTAAATTCCCTGCACAAAGACACTCTAAATGTTGCTCATTGAATTCAAATGAGTACTCAAGCACATTTCAGTCATATTTCAAGGGTGCACTTGAACCTCCATTGTAGTCGGCGCTCTAAGAGCTGTACATCGCCTCGCTGGGTCCCCAGCAGTTCAGCTCAAAGCACGAATGATGAGGAAAGGGTCAAATGCAAAGAAGTAGGCCACGCCATTTGAATCAAAGTTTGAAGCACAATTGGAACACAGAGATGGAGCCTGGAAGTGAATTGAAATCCACCGGCCATCTCTCGCAGTTGAACTTTGCTTCAAATTTTAAATGGAAGGTTGGCGTTGTCGTCGTACCATTAACACGGGATAAAAGAGATTATTAGCGCTGATCACACCAACGTCTCACTCGTGTGAAAAAGGACAATTTTACTACAGCTGCGCTGTCCTTCTTTTTTTTCTTTAAAAAAAAAAAGTAATAATATCTTCAAAAGAATGACTTGCACTCTAGCACCTTAAGTCCAATGCTCCATTTTTCTCCTTTCCTTCCTACTTAGCTCATTTTCCCCACACCTATTTTTACTTGAGGATTAATTTTACCGAACAAGGAGGTACAAGAATGGACTTTCCATATAGCTTCTTAACTATTCTATTAAAATTCCCATTCTGTGTCCCCATGTAATGTCCAAGGATGAATAATTGCCCCATGTAAATCACCATTTCTTATTCATATCATAAAAAGGAGAGAGAAAAACCTCTGTTAAAACTTTTCCCCTTGTTTTTTTTTTTTTTAAGGCGAAGGATATTCTGCCGACATCAGGGGCTTCTGTGTAAAAGGTTATCTTTTAAAAAAAAATTCTTTTCTGCAGTGACATGCGGTGGAACAAAGGAACCATCCTGAAAGCCTCGGTGGAGTACATAAAGTGGCTGCAGAAGGAGCAGCAACACGCTCGGGAGCTGGAGAGCCGTCAGAAGAAGCTCGAGCAAGCAAACAGGAGGCTGCTGCTGAGGATCCAGGTACTAAAATCTAACAGTCTGAATGTGCTTAGTGAGTTTTTGTGGTATATAGACACAGTGGTAAAACTCAGGGTTTAATTGATCCCTAACAGAGAGGAAGAAATGAACAGGTGAAGTAGAGCTAATCAGAAATGTCATAGTCTTAACACTGAAAGTAAAAAAAATAAAATAAATAAAAGTTAATTTTTTCCACTGGATTTAGGGGAGAAGATTCAGTGTTAGTTGCACAATCTTAAACTTGATGACTTCACATGTCAGTCTAAGACAAAGCCAGTTTTCCACAAAATAAATCTGAACTTACTCCTAATACAAAGTGTAGGCCAATCAGCCTGCTAATGTGTTGACATTAAGACTCACTCAGTCCCAGTTCACTGTCGAATTATGTCTTTTCTCACATTAGTAGGCTGTTTCTGTTTCATTATGCCAGAAGTCAGTTCATCTCACTCTGCCAACCCCACCTGCATCATCCCAAGGCACTTCACACTCATTTCCACCTTCAAAACTTTACGACCCCACAACGTTAAGTTGTGGACCTCAGCTAGACCCCCCAACCCTCCACCCCAGCACACACACACACACACACACACACACACACACACACACACACACACACACACACACACACACACACACACACAACCCCCTTACCACACCACCACTGTTGTTTACAAGAGGTCCTTCCATCCCGTACTCTAATCTCAAATATAGGTCAGTGCTAATTACCTGAAGAATAAAGACAAAGACTTTGGATCCTTCGGAGGGAACAAAGCAGGTCGGGAGTAGGTTAAAAAAAAAAAACACTAATAAAAGAGATGCTAAACGACAAATGTGTGCAAAGAGGGCTGCACATACACTCACACACGCAAACAAGAAACCAGTTTTATCTGAATTTATCAGAATGACGGGAAGAACACAAAATCTGTAATCACCTTAGAGGATGACAAAACTATTCAGGAAACAATGAACAGCACTGATGAGAAAAGGACAGCTAACAGAGGTCAAACAGGGCTTTGTGATGACACTGATAGCTGATAAGTGTTGATTATATGTCCTATGACAAGACAGTGTGGGAGAAGATGGTGTGGAAACACCTAAACTCCCCAACCTAACCTCAGTATGTGGAAGAAGTGTGGTGGTGATTGTCTCAGTGTCACTCCCTGCCAAATCATCAAAGCTGAACTGCTGGCATTCACACATTTTTGCATGTTTAGTCAGATCTGAAATGTGTGTGGACAGAATTTTCCTCAGAAATAATCTTTAACTTGTGGTTTCTTTGGCTTTGTTTTCCAGGAACTTGAGATCCAGGCCCGAGCACATGGACTCCCAAACATGGCTACAGCTTTGGGCACCGTTGAACTCTCCTCCCACCTCCTCAAACAACAACAACAACAACAACAACAACAACAGCAGCAGCAGCAGCAACAGCAGCAGCAACAACAGACGCAGCAGCAGCAGCCATCACCTTCACAGGCCCAGCAGCCGCAGCAGCCGCCCCTCTACCAGGAGGACCCCAACGGCGACTACCTCCAGAGGATAGCCGTGGTGACCGGCGTGCCGTCCATCGCCACCATCAGCAGGCCACAGGACCACATCGCCGGCGCCGACGTCTGCACCACCTTCTCCGACCCGCTGTCCCATTTCACAGACTTCTTCACCGCCACGCTTAAAGAGGAGCACCAGCTGGATGAGATTCTGATGGATGACCCGCTGTCGCCGTTTGGCACCGATCCGCTCCTCTCAGCCGGCTCCCCTGGAGCTGCATCCAAGGACAGCAGCCGCAGGAGCAGCTTCAGCTCCGCCGAGGGTGACGACCTATAAGGGTGCCCTCTTCAGAAACTTGTTATCACCTTGTGACAACAGCAGCTCCAATCCTCCAGTGGTAAAGGGCATACACAGAGCCTTTAAAAGACTGACTGATGGCTCTGTGCGTACATTTATGACCACTACCAGGGTCACAGCTGACACACCAGACGGTACAACCTGTGTATAAAGTGTGTAGGTCTAGTTGATAAGGTGGGTGTTGGAGCTCGACTTTCCCGACAACTCAGTTGGACCAGAAATATCCTCTGGACCACCTGCTCGTTTCAACTTTACAACAGACAATTATATTTCTCTGCCTCCCAGACAGAGCAGAAACAGACTTGTAAGAAAAAGGGAGACATTTATCCGTACATATTGTAAATGACTATGCCCACTGTCCTTTTTTAAAAAAATGTTTTTTTTATTAGTAAACACTGTGTTGTCTATACACTGTAACATACTGTATGAAAGTAAAAACATGCCAAAACTGTCTTTAAAAAAAGAAAAGAAAATACTCCTACTTTACAAAAGGATTGTAACAGACAGTTGCATTGTATGATGTGCCTTATTTGAACTCTTCACTACTCACTTCAATGCCTAACATGTCCTTGGTCTTGTCTGTTCTTTTACATGTTTGTGTTTAATAAGAGTTTGTGTATTTATATTATGTGTTAATCCATGTATTCATAAAAAAAGATATATATTATTATCTAACACGTTTTTGTTTGATGTATTTCTTGTTGTTACCTCACAGAATACTTAAGAGCTGCATTCACACTTCCTCATAAAATACAGCAGCTTAACTTAACCATCAATCCTATTTCTGATATATTGATGTAGCCACTATATGTTTGAAAAGTACTTATCATTTTGTTTAGTTGTTGGGTAAAAATCATCCGCATGTCGCATCCAAATGACACATCTCTGGCTTCTACTTCTCCCTGCACAAAGCCCAACAAATCAGCTGCATGAAGGTAGAAACTTGATACAAAGTGACCGGTTGTGAATGGAGTGAAAGGCCGATCTCCCTCGATGACAACGGGGCGATAAGACGAGCGAGCAAAGCCTGAAAAGTTTCATGGCGGAAGGTGAAGAGCTGGCGTACAAGGTGGCTGATTGGCAATGAGTGTCAGAAAGGAAGAGAGAGCAGGGAAATTGGATAATAAAGAGAAGTAGGGGAGGAGTAATAATTCTGATGAGCCTACTATGAGCTGATGAGCCCTTGAGGATGAGTAATGCTGAGGGATAAAGAGTAGTTATGAGAGCTGTTAGTTTAGAGCTGAGAAAGTTTCCATTGAGGTAAGCAAGATGAGAGGTGTCCTTTCATTCTGCAGCCATGTGATCTTAGATGATTTAAAAGTTAGTTTGAAAGTTTGTTTGTGACGTAATGAAAAAAATATCAATATGATCACAAATCTAGAAAAATCAAACATCAACATGTAGTTTCTAATCCCGAGGTCATGCATTAATAATACAACAAACAGACCAGTCTAAAAAACAACACGCCAAATCTTCCCAAAAGGATTTCTCATCAAAGCCTTTTTGAATTAATGTTTTAGAGCGTTATTAGTGTGTTTCTCTGCACTGAAATCGAAATGTTCCTCACTTGCATCTCCTCTTTAGCCGCAAATAAGACTGAACCAATCAATCATTATGCAGCGCAGCCACTCCATCTACAAAGCAGTGAGTGATGTTTATGGGTAATTGGCCAAAGCAGTTATGGAAGGTAAATATAGATTTTCATTAGGCAAAAAAAAAAAAGAAAAAAGAAAAGTATCTAAGAAAGCATGAGTGAAATTAAATGTCCAAAGGCTCAATTTACAGTTAGATTTTTATCATTTTCTTTTCTTTCTCCTTAACCTTTTTTTTTTGTAAACTGGGGAAAATACACAAATCCAATTAGTGTTGCACAGGAATGAATGAAAACCAAAGTGTAGAGTCGTGCAAAGAGGTACTGTAATAAAAGTATTGGGAGAATACAAAGAATAAAAAAAAAAAATTAAGCTCATTCACATTCGCTCTTTAGAGGCTGGCCTAAGAGGCAAAGCCCATGACACACTGATGGAAAGTCAGATTAAACTTCCTGAGTAATTCATTTTCTCCATATCAAAAGATATCTTGGGCAAAGTTCAAGGCCCGGTATGCACAGGCTTCAAAAAGAAATGTGGTCGGATGAGGCAACAGTGACATCAGAACAAGTGACTTTTTATTTGGAATATCACAGTTCATCAACTCAAAAGGTTTGGAAACGCACGAGAACTGATGTGTCTGCCCTGGATTGAGAAAACACGCATGCATGTATGTTAGAGACATTAGCTGCCTGTGTTAAGAGGAAATCATAAATTTGAACATGCAAAAACAAAATTGGGAAAATTTGTAATCATACAAACGTCCGCGTGTCTTTATCACTTTGCTCTTTACCTGACCTCCTTTGTAAGAAACAGATGGGATTCCAGCTTCTTACAATATCTGGCAAAACCTTTCTCTGCCGAGTGAAATAATCTTTCCACTCCTTTTTGTATTATTGTGCGGGAACATGCTCTCCCTCAATGAATTACCTCACTCCCAGGATTTTAAGAAAAAGGCTGCTGCTGTATCAGATTTTCTACAGCAGGTGGCAGCAATGGCCTGTGTTTCATCATCACTCTGTGCAGTAATGAAAAGAAACCCAATGCAGGACTGTGGTACAACAGAGAACGTTTGCGGGGAATTATTTGAGAAATCCAATAAAGTCAGATGTATTTAGTGTATAACAACGGTTGGTAAACAGTAGTTTCACATATGGAACTGTGCTTCGGTAGTATATGTGAAAGTCCATGGTACTCCCTATACTTCCCAGTATAAACTGACAAATCTAAAGAAGGCAAGTGATGTCGTGAACCTCACAGCAAAGTCGTTCTGTCACCAAAACAACGTTGTCAGACCTCCTGCCACCCTCCAACACTGACACCACCACTGAGCATGGAGAAGCTGTCACCTGTGCAGATGCCACAGCTGCCAGCGTGCTACAATGCACTCACCTGTCGAGCCTGCCATTGGCAACTCTTAATCACCTCCCGCTGAGGTGACTCACTTTGGAGCATGGCAAAAACACACACACACACACACACACACACACACACACACACACACACACACACACACACACACACACACACGCACACACACACACACGCGCGCGCACACACACACGCACGCACACACACACGCACTCTCGCAGGGCCGCGCACACTCACGCACACAAACAAACCTAATCAAATGTGCTTGTGTGCAAAACACAAATGTGCACACGCCAGCACAAACACACTAGCACACAACACAGGTGTGTATCTCGCTGCACTTCGTTGCCACACGTAGGAGGAAGAGAAGGAGGTGAGAGAAAAAAATAACCACCTAAAAGCCCTCATCAGGATCTGGACTGTGACAAGAGTTGTGCACAAATTAGGTGAAATTTGAGTGGGAATAACAATATGACAGCCGGCAGTGAGGCACCAAACATCAAGTGTCATATCTATTTTCAGCCATGACTCAGAGCTGGGTGACAAACAACACCATGCTGCTTCTCAATCAGTCAGCCCATCGACTGGAAATGTGGCAAACTAGGGCCCCGGATGAGTTTTTCCCTTCAGGAAAAATAGGAACTGATCTGAGGCGGAGGTCAAAGTTAAAGGTAAAATTATAAAACGTAGCTGAAGTCTGAGCTTCACATTTAATTGTAAGGAGCTCATGCCATCGACATTGTCCCCACAGTAATTCATCCCATGATTCTTTTAGGGGCATGAGCTTCAATGCTGCTTTTATTAAGGACCACACCCTGACCAGCTCTCAACACAACTCCCACGTCACTAGACCAGCAAGGCCCCACGTGCATTAACAATGGAACGCAAGAGAGATGAAAAAAAAAAAAAAAAAAAAGGCCTTCTTGAGATGCTATAAAATTAATGTGATTTCCAGAGTTTTTATGAATTGAGCCAGATGCCATATACATAACTTCAAACAAATTGACTTCCAATTATTGGTGCCGCACACCACTTCCAGATGTGCAACAGATGGAGCCGGGGCGACCAAAGGTGTCTCAGTCGGCGCTTTGTGTTATTCCGCAGTAAAACAGCAGTACAGTTGTATGTGTTTTAAATCACAGCGGGCTGTGGGCTGGAGGTGAAGGGAAGGACACAGGGATAGTGGAGGAAAAAATGAAAGCACATCATTAGGAAAATGTAAATCTGAGCTACACAGACAGCGGAGAGCCATATGTAGCATTAATACAGCTTGATATTATGTAAAGGCAAGATGAGATGCTGAGGCTGAAAGCTGGAGTCATATCAAGGAGCTGGGGGATTCAGAAATGTAAATGTTAATGTGATCTCTGCAGTATCTTCCAGTGCTGGGATTAAATGGTAAAAAGGAACAATTATGGGACTTGCTTTTTTTGTGCATATGTTAATAGCTTACAATATCCTTGCATGCATAAAGAACATTAGATATGATTAGAAGATATCAACAGCACATACTTTTATACACTAGAAGGTTTTACTATAGTCATAAGAAACACTGCGCTCTGTTCAATTCTTAATAAAGTCTCTTCTTGGAAACTTCAAATAATTTGATTAGTCACTGTTAAAGCTACATAAAAGTAAAACAAATGTGATTCGGATGGAGAAAAGTAGCTGAGCACAGACTTCTTTTCACTGCAGTGGAAACTAATAGAATATCCAACAGTGGTACGGTGTCCTGGGAGGGTCATGGCTCTGATCCCATTATTACCACAGACCGGGGCCCTGAGGGAGCCAAAATGGCTGTGTATTTTTCCCAGAGCCCAGAGTGAAGCAGTCTACTGGGGCCCTATCTACTTCACGAGCAGGTCCTCCCCCCTCTGATCCTCGGGGCCAAAGAGCTCCTCCTCGCCTCCTCTCTCTGTTTTCACGTATCGCAGGCTGTCTATTCAAATACAGCGGTGAGCCGGGGACCGTTTTGCTTTGGCCATCGTACCTCTGTGCTGCCTTTAATTCCCTCACTCTGCCAGAGTTGTATGCTAATCCAACTAGCGACCCCACCACCACCATCCCCCATCCCCCACCCCCCAGGTCTCTCTGCATGAACACACGTGCGAGCACACACACTTTAACCTTGTGTAATCTGGGTGACCTTGGCATGAATGGGAAGCCGCTGAAGAGAAGTCCCTGATTGATTTGTAATTCAAAAGAGGAGCGACGGCCACTCTGTCCCCACCACGATGCCAACAGGAAGCCCCTCTGCTGCCCCTCCAAAATAAAATAAAACAAGAAGGCAGACAAACAACATATGACAGTTATTGAGCCTTGAATCGTGGCTTTTCTTTCCTCTGTTTCCTCATGTTGTGAGAGTCAGGTCGCGGGATGCGTGGTGAGGTGCAGGGACAGCTGGGTAAATGTCAGATTTAGGCATGTGGGTGGAGGGATGGTGGGGCTGAGGAGGGTGTTGGGGGAGAACATCAAGATGGTCATCATTAGCAGGGGGAAGATAATTGGCACTGCGTTTTGGGGTCTCTGATGGGCATCTCATCTGCATTATTCATTCACCTTCCCTCTCTCTCTCTCTCTCTCCCGAGTCTCTCTCTCCTGTTCCCTCTCTCGACCCAGGCCAGGCACTGGGCCTTAGGAGCCCGACTCATCTATTATAGATGGGTAATTGTTTATTAAATGCAGGCCTGACCCTATTATGCCTATTACCCGCGTGGTGCACACCAGTGTGGCTGTGTTTTTCCATATTCTAGAAGATCTGAAGATCCCCCGTCGAGGACGCGAGGCCGCTTTGGCACGAGTAAGTGTCAGCACGGCTGAGGATTTGGAAAAAAAAAAAAAAAAAAGGAAAAAAGGGATCGGGATAGGAAAAGAGAAGGAAGTCTGCAGGGAAGAAAGGAGAAGAGGATGATGAAAAATAAAGCCAATGCCTGTGTGGCTGCCACTAGCCAGAGAAGGATGTCTCTCCTTCTCCTCCAAGGCTTGGTGGAGGGAGGCAAAGACAAAGGGTGAGCTAAAGAGACGCTTTGCCTCTCATTACATTGACTCCTAATCTACCTATGCCCTATCCTGGTCAATCCCCGCTGCAGGTGTTTGGAGGCTAAAGCTTCAAACCAGGCAGTTTGTCCAAAGCGGATTCATTACCTTAGATAGGACTACCAATGAGCTTGCTAAAGTGTCACATTTAAAACTCACAGAGCAGCCGGAGCCGGGCCGAACTGACACTAGAGGTCAGTATTGTAACAGAGTTCAGGAGGCACTCTTTCACTATAGCAAACAACAGTGAGTTTAAAGCAGACACAGACATTACAAAAGATAGGAGAGACTGGAAAAAATAATTCAGGTAATGGAAATGAATTGAAATGAAATGATTAAGTTCAGTTAATTACTCGGTAGCTTAGGCAAATCAGCTTAACTTATATCAAAATCATAATTTCAGCCAGAACGGCAGATTCACGGAGAAGATATTTAGCCAACATGCACTTAAAGCAGTCTATGTAAAGCAGGATCAGGCTAATGGATTAGATCTAATACGTGTGGCACTCGGTATAGTAAAAAAAATAAAAAATAAACGTTCTAGTAGAATTTATAGTGTTGGGGGAAACAGGATCGATTTAGCCACAGATGGTTCGGGAAGAGCGGAGGGTGGTGGTGACATGTTTCTTTGTCACTATTCAAGTATTTATATCACCTCAGTATCACTTTGTGAATGACAGCCCTGTTAAAAACCAACTTCCTGTTCAAGAAAAAAAAAAAAAAAAAAAACAGCTCTCTTTCTTTCTGTGAAATAAGTCAAAATACTCACTTGGATGTCTCTACAACACAACAGTGAGCGGAAAAGGGAAAATATCGCCTGGCTCGGATGTGCTGCTGTGCTGTGGTATGATGAAGTGATCTGCATGATGGCATGTCACTGGTTATTGGCTGGGTTGAGAGTGATTAACATGGGGTGTTAATTAGCAGGTCGTCAAGGAGTGGGTGTGCGGCTAACGACATGGGCTCCGAACAGCTCGGTCACGTAAACACGCAGCACAGTTCAGGCCTTCTTTTACTATTTAAATGATTTTTTACATTTAATACACAGTACAAATATTTAAATTACATCTCTAATTGTGTTAATCAAAGGCAAAAAAAAGAAGAAAATGTGATAATTTCCACTGAAACACAATCAGATGATATGTATTTATTGGAATTTATTTATAGGAATAATATCTAGTTCATGACTTTTATTAATATGTTAGGAACTCCGGTTTAAAAACAAATGTCAGTCATTTCAGACTTCAGACTGAATGATTTCAAATGATATCTTTTGAGCCACTAACATAAAAAGAAGGTTGCGAAGAAGGAAACAAGTGAAGCACCATTTTTAAGGCTCCATCAAGTGTTTACAAAAAAAACCCCACATAATTACTGATAAAGATTGTTGTAATTTTAAATTACTGGCAAAAATAAAAAGAGGCATTAATGTATTTTTTAATTGAGTAAACCTAAAAAAAATTTAAAAAAAAATACAATATTGATAAAGAAAATACGAGATGGTCTTTAAAAATTACAAATCAACGATACAGTATTTACAAGCTTCTCTAATTCCCTAATTTAATAGCCCTCGTGCAGAAACAGAGCCGACCAGCAGGAATTCCAGTAGCAGATTTGCCGTAATGCTGTTGAGTTGATTAGAAGAGTGAGAGTAGAGTGACGGAGGGAGCGAGTGAGTAAGTCAGAAGAGAGGAGGGAGGGAGTGAACGAGCGAGTCAAGCCGCCCCTCTTCCCAAAGCTTATTTATTCCTCCGGCATCCAGCCCACTGATTAGGCAAGCTACCGACACTTTTTAACGCCTCCCCACAATGAACTGCAATTTCAATGGGCTTATGTGTTGTGCTGTGTTCAGTAAATAATGCCGCAGCTGTCAGTGGCCTCAAACGCATCGTCCATGTAGCTGACGCTATGTTGGGATTAGCCGTGTTGAATGAAGTCTTGTCAGCGAGCAGGGAAGGCTGTGCCAGGCTCCAAACAGTTTACAGGACCCTCCGCCCCAAGTGGAACAAATAGAATGTAATTAAGGAGAGATGAGAGCATGAAGGAGGTGTAGTTAGACATGGGTGCGCGCACACGCACACACACACACACACACACACACACACACACACACACACACACACACACACACACACACACACACACACACACACACACACACACACAAACACTCACTTTTACTCCTGCCGATGCAAATGCTTCTTTGTTAGTTGCTGTGCCTTTTTAATACCCAGAGAGAGTAAAACACCTTTTTATTTCCATATTATGGAATTTGTCATGTTCAGTTGGAGCTGTCATAGCTAGAACAGTGTGCACTAATGTGTGTAATCTGCTTTGCAACACATCAATTATGATGGATATTGCTCCACCGCCATGCTTCCAGGGTTTTTATACAAGCCTGCAGGGGAATCCGTCTTTTCTTGTTAGGCAACCTGTTTAGTAAATAATGATCCACTTTGAGCCCGGCTGATGTCGTATAATGTGATGTGTGTGCTTGTGTGTACGCACGTGTGCAGTACTGTATACAGCATGTGTGTGGCAGGTGCTTTGGTGCACAAGGATCAAGCCTACTAGATCAAAAAACACTTACGTGCAGGGCTAGAATTCAATCATGCCTGCGCGTTGTGAAACCCACGTCACACAAGAAACCTAAGCCGCTTTTCAGCGTGTTAGGAGCACATATGTAAAAACTATAAATATTATCAATGACTGGTAAAAGTGTTTCCAGAACTGTCTGAGCTAACAAGGAGACAGAAAGATAAATATTTAGATCTCACACTGTGTCAAACAAAATTACTTTTTCTTTCAAAAAGCTTTTACTAATCTCTCTTTTTTTCATCACAGTGATGTTCTGGTATACACATACTTCCAGCTCCTATCTCACAACACCACTCCTAATTGTCTGTTTTGCTACCTTCATCTTCCTCGGTCCATAACTTTTCACTCTTTTCCGATCTCACTCCTCTTTCTTTGTGGCTGCAATAGTGATTTCTGGCTCTCTGTTTTTGCACCAACATCTCATGAATTCCCTTCGCTTGTCTTATAAATTGTGTTCCTCTTCCTCACACTCTCTACAACGCTGTCTCCAGGACAGGGCAGAAGAGAACGTAAAGAGAGTGGCACAGATTTAATCTTGCACTTGCTCTGAGAGCACTATATGCATCGTGAAAGTTTTTTCTTTTTTTGCAGACCACAGATTTGAAGAAGGCCTCTTCTACTTCAAACAGATCCTAACTTTAGCTTGGCTTTGATTGATTCATGTTGTGGTTTGCTCTGTTTCACAGACACAGAGGAAAGAAAGGGCAGCAACATTTAGCATCCAAAAGCAACCTCAAACTGTTGGGATAATAGCGCCTCCTTCGCTGAAATATACAATTTCTTTGCCCGTCTAAACGCTGGGCCACCTTGTCGTGTTTTGCCAATATGCTCGGGAAAGGCTTTAGCTCATGGGTCCTTTGGGAGCTGCAGCGGATCACATCGAGATCCCTGTCAGATCCCCACTACACTACATTTCATTCAGTCAGTCAGTCAGTGAGTCAGGCTGTCGGCAAAGCAGGGAGGCAGGAAACAGACAGGGAGAGAGAGGCCCTTCACTTCTAGATGAACACATTCTTTAATGTCAGCATAAAACCCTGAGCTGCTCTGGGACCCACTCACAGACACTGCTCTCTATCTCGGCTTTTTTTTTTTTGTTGTTTTTTTGTTGTTTATGCGCGGTTGATATATATATATATATATATGTACACACCTGTGTGTCTTCACACACCTCTGACAGAGTGACAAACTGCTGAGATTTGGTGGCTTAATCTGAGATTTGGGACAGACATCGCTGGATATTCTATTTACTGCATGCGAGCTGCTCCCCAACGTCCCATAAAGCCCCTCAGCCTCTGAACTAAGCTGGTCAGGGTTTCGGGGGTTAAAGCTCCCCAGCGACGACAGACTGAGTACCTGCCCGGTGTGTGCATGTCAGCCTGTTTATGTGTGTCTGTTCCCCGCCTCTCTCCAGTGTAATGGCTTTATTTATGAAGTGGCACAGGCAGTAAGAGGCAGGTGATAAAGGGGGGGAGATAGTGCAGTAAAGCCGCATTGCCACGCTGTGGTCTGCAGCCATGCTACCCTCACGGTTTTTGAAAGATTGATACTACGTGGCGTTGTGCGCTCATCACGAGAGCGATAAATACGAGATAAATACTGCTGCTCGAGAGGCAGGCGAAGGTAGAGGAGGTGATAATTCGCAGCCTGACATAAATGACATATTGTTACATGACGTCTATTGTCAGTTTTTAAATGCAGGAGACTATAACCTAGAATTAAAGGAAAGAGGTTAAAGTAGCTAATAACTTCATAAAGCTCCTTCTCATTCTTTCTGCCTAATTTTCACAAGATGACTTTTGCTAAAGATCTCTTCTGTTCCTCTTAAATATGTGCAACATGCCAAAAAGTTTAAGTATGATCCACTCATTGCAGTAACTGCTGTTGATGTCTTTGCATTTAGCAAAAGAAAAAGCGTAATTTAAGATAATCTGCCACCAAAAAAGGGTGTTATGACATGAAAAGGCAAAAGGCAGAATGTGTACAAACAACGGAAGCATTTTACTGAGGTAATACATGTTTGCTTAGTTCAATAAGGCTTCATCTTAAAAATGCATGAGGAAGAAAAAAAAAAAGACTTCTATATAATTATGTTTACCAAAGCACAAGGTGATAAATGTCAGACAATATACAAATTACTGACGCGGTCATACAATAACTCAAAACCAATAAAAAAATAAGCTGTTATTCCTATATATTCAAAACAATATAATCCGGCTTAATTGAAAGGAAAAAGAGACAACTTCTATTTTTCTCCTGAATGAAAGATTTTCTAGAAACCCCACCTGCACTTGGGCTACTTTACTAACACACACACACACACACACACACACACACACACACACACACACACACACACACACACACACACACACACACACACACACACACACACACACACACACACACACACACACACACACACAGATGTGAGCCTCTGAAAACAGAAAATGAGGACATTTCCTCAGTATTCCCCGAGGCAGAGGCCTGCTGGCCAACGAGACCAGCAGGTCTCCTGGAGATGCAGAAACCTGTTGGAACACACAGAACTCATTCAAACTCTTCTGCCTGTCCTCTTCCTCTCATTTCTCTCCAACCCCCCTCCTCCCCCCCACCCTCCTGCCCCACTGTACTTAAAAGTTTGTGTGGGGAGCCATAACCTCTTTACCACAACCTCTGCTTCGGCGCACCTGTGCAGCGGGTAAAACCGTCATTAAAATTTACATATGCCTGGCCGTTAAATGAGCACATTCGCCATGTTTTTCTTTCTCGTTGTGCCATTGCAGGCGAGCTGCGGAGTGAACTCAACAGTTCTCTGGGGTGCCATTTCTAAGTTGTTTACCTGAATAACTAATGTGATTTACTGTGTCTTTCAGCCGCGAACACACTGAATTGATGGCGTCTGACTGCGACCAACAGTGCATGACAGCAAAAACAGCACGATTCGAGCCCGCCTTAATGTAAACCAAATGCCTACAGACGAGCGTCGTTACTGAACAAAATAGCTCCTTGAAAAGTAGTTTTGCGTGGCTGTCATCACAATCACCTGGTGTGTGTATCGGAGAAGACAGCCAGAGTAAAGAGAAGAAGAGGTGGAGACACTTTCTCTCCGCTCATGACTCCTCAAGACTAAATATAGCATCTGGCTTTTGTAGCCTCTGTTAGATCCCATATTTCAGTCTGACCCCAATCTGAAGACAAAGCAGGAACTCACTGTTTCTCTTCTTGTCTCTCTGTTTTTAACTTCTATGACCCTCCCGTCTCTCTGTGACTGAAATGTGCCCAAATTTACAGTTAAGACAACAGACTGTGAGCCTTTTCAGATGTGCCGTCTCAGTAAACAGCTCATTTATTAGCAGAGATGTTACACTCGCTGTCACGTCGAGGTCCCATCTTGTTTTGCCAGGTGGACGAGGGGCCCGTCCCTTCCCGCTCCGACTGCCTGTTTTGATCCGAAGCAGCTGGTAGGACGCGATACCCGTTTAGTCTGAGAAATCAGCCTGTGCAAACAAACACCTCACTAGCTTGGTGCAGGCCAGTGCATCTGCCAACCATTATAACCTCATATCTGCCTCGTATCAGCCCATTCGCAAAAATAAGCCAGATCCCGTCTCCAGTCCAACAAATAAACAAAAAAGACCGGCGGCATCATTATTCATTATTAAAGGTGATATGACTGAAGCAGGGGCAGTTTACAAAGTACACCTGCCACACCCAGAACTTTAAAGAGACCCAGTCTGCAGACCCTAAATCTCATGGGGGGATGCCAAGTGCTACTCACAGGTGTGGTGGGTTATGCATGCCGCAACTGACATGGAGGTTAGGAGACGTGTCTTTAAGATATGCTATTACCTCGTATGGAATTCATTCATTTCTATTCATTTATTCGTCTTGTCATCAAAGACAAAAGCCGCCTGAAAGTTAAGTCTAAGGCGAGCATAACCTGTGAAAACTCCAACTTATGGAAAACTCTTGTAGTTTTCCTGACACATACGAGGTACAAACATGCGGCTGATGGCTGTATGTTGTCAGTCATTCCAATGCAAAACTGCCAGACTGATGAAAAAAAAAAAGGTGCTGCGTTAAGCAACTCTGGAGTGTCACAGCGGTTGAAGTTAACTTGTAGGCCTACTGAGCACTTCTCCCCCGAGTACAAAATTGTTACAAAGTGAGGAAGCTCTTTTGTGTTGATGGAGTGAAACTGAAAGCCACTATGGTTGGTTACGAGAACTCGGAGCTCGAAGAGACCTCGCTGCTCTGCCGGGGAGAGACGGGAAGAAAGAGAGCAAGAAAGCAAGAGTGAGGGCAGATTGGAAGGTAAAGAATGAGGAAAAAGTGAGAGGCATAACATTAGAGATGGAACAAGAGAAGAAGTGTGTGTGTGTGCGCGTGTGTGTGTGTGTGTGTGGAAATTAATGTGGATGTGTTTGAAAGGGTGAAAGGGAGGGTGGGTGATTTTGGCATGTTTTCCTTGGCGCACCTGCCCGGAGAAGCAGCCATGAACAGGAAGGTCTAAAAGTTAATTACATCAGTTGTCCGAGCCAAAATAAATGTCAGGCCCTGATGGACGCTGTAACACCTCCTCGTCTCTTGTTTGCATCTCAGCAGGAACTCCACCTGCTTTAACTTAGACATTTGAGCACAAATGAAACAACCTCCATACAAATCGATGCAAAATACCCTTCGAGAGTCACTAAAATATATGCTGCTCATGCTTAAAACTGGCCATACAAATATTTGGATTTCAGTTATTTATGCCTAATTATATACAGTTGGCCTAATTCTTTATGTTTTTGTCCGTCTCTGTTAATTTCTCTGCATATGTTTCTTCAAGTTCCTTTCTGCCTGCATGTGAATCTGCTACTGAGTCTCTCCTGCGCTCTTTTCCCCTTAGCTATGTTCATTAAGTAAGCCTTGCTCCAAAAGCCCTGCTCCTGGTCGTTCTTGCTTCTAAATCATTCTTAATTTCAGATAGCACCTAAAGGTGCTCCTTCCTTGCCCAGTGCTTTCACCAATCCACTCCCCTCTGGCCTTCGCTCCCCCCCCCGGCCTGTATCATCAAGCCTTAACTCGAAAGGCCGGCAGTGCCAATCCAAGCCCAGGTCTCCACGCCGTTCGACCTCACAGCGATGTGGACTTTAAAATGTTTTATCTCCCGGTACACTCTGATGATCCCTGTAACATTAACATAACTTAACCCGGCACCTCTGGTCAGCTTTTATAAGTCACTACGGACGGAGATAATGCTTTGACACTTGGGAAGAATGTAAGGTACTCTATGAAGGGGTCATAACGGAGAGAAATGTGTGAATAAATCTCAGAAAAACAAACTTAACATGACTTTGATGTTTGAGCGTACTGTGTACATACCAAGACATAACACCTCTAATAAAATGTTGATCATCCTCTACTGATTTTAACAGTCAGCAATGTTCTTTAAATTTAAACTTCACCACATGAACTAGCATCAGACTGATCCGGGATTTCGATCAAAAACAGCCTTGTGTCAAAAAAAAGGAATCTGAGCAAGGGTTCAGTATTTCAGCTTTTATGGCATCCAAATACAGAAAGATCAGATGTAAACAGTAGCAACACACTGAGTTGGCCAATCAAATCTTGGTAGTTTGCTTGGTACTTGAATTGCGATGATGACTCAATCTTTTCTTTTTAGACCTTTAGCCAGAGAAATAGCAACTTTGGATTTCTACTGCTATCCCACTAGCCACCAAAGCAAGTGTACTAATTTAATATGTCAATAACAAGATAAAACTTGAGCTAAGCCTCCTAAAAGTCCTTCGTATTCTAGGAAGGGTGGATGCCCATTTTTTGCTGCGATAAAACACTGTTTTACTTGCGCATCTTTCTTTGCGACATGGTGAGGGAAGAGTGGGTGGGCAGACGGTGGAAGACGACACATCTCACATCTTCCTCACACTGTCACTTCCAGCATCCTCTCCTCTCCTGTCTTAGTTTTTCCTCTCCTCTCTAGTTTCTTCTCCTCCTCCTCCTCCTTTTCCTCCCCCCTTCCTCTTTCCACTCATGGCGGGAGCAGTGCGTGGGAGTTGCTCAGGAGACATCATCATGAGCCACTTCACTCGAGTGCTGCCTTCAATCAGCCCTCGAATTAATATTAATCATTTCTCCATCCCCCACACAACAAGCCCTTCGTCTCGTGCTGGCTAATAAATACTGATGTGAAAAGAAGCAGCAAATGAAGCTCTTACGATAATGTATGGACATATGTCAATGACCACACCTTAGCAACGGGCAAAAGCTCCTCTCTTCCTCCCTTTGTCTTTCTGTCCCAGTGGCTTTACGGTTCAAACTGCTGTTCAAGACTTAATTGTCCCTAATCACTACTGAAGGTCATGGCTACTCTGCAATACATCTCCCTTCATCTGGCCTGTCCTTCTCGTCTCTCTTCTTTTCTCTTTCCATCCCCCCCCTCCTCCTTTACCATATTTGCTCTCTTTCTTCGGCAACCACCTCATTTACAGAAGAAGACACTAGAACCAACCGTCCATTAGAGATCTTCAAAAGAAACGGAAAAAATAAATCAAACTGTAATTAGGACCTATGTTCTTTGACTGTTTTTTTCCACGAGGACATATAAGAGAGGAAGAGCTCTCACTTAACAACTCGGAAACATCTACAGCTTCGCTATTACTGACGTGCTGCCTCCAAGGAAGAGAAAAAAAGAGACAGAAAAAGAATGAGAGATGGGATGAAAATATGAGGCCTAAAATCAGAAGTGATCACGAAGAGGAATGTTTGTGTGTGTGTGTGTGTGTGTGTGTGTGTGTGTGTGTGTGTGTGTGTGTGTGTGTGTGTGTGTGTGTGTGTGTGTGTGTGTGTGTGTGTGAGTACGAGTGCTGACGATGGCTGAAGGTCAGGGAGACATTGAGGCAATCACACTAATGAAAATAAACGAGGGATTGAGTTAGAGGGAGAGAAGGAAAGAGAGGAAGGGATGTGGGGAGAGATAGCCAAAAAAAAGTAAGAGAGAAAGTGAAGTGTGTGTGTGTGTGTGTGTGTGTGTGTGTGTGTGTGTGTGTGTGTGTGTGTGTGTGTGTGTGTGTGTGTGTGTGTGTGTGTGTGTGTGTGTGTGTGTGTGTGTGTGTGTGTGTGTGTGTGTGTGTGTGAGAGGAGAGATAGCCTGCCTTGCCTCAGACTAATCAAACACAACAGTGCTATAAATGGACGGTGAGAATGTACAGATACATAAGCAAACTCTTGGAGCCTGCAATGTACTGCTCTTTTATTTACATGCACTCCTAACCTTTAGTGCGGCTTCAGAACGCACACACAGACATACAGTGATGTACATACACACACAAACACACACACATACATATACACAAGGCAGTAGCAATATATGAAGGTTATTCCTGCAGAGAGATGACAGTGTTTATTCAGGGCTAGGAGGCAGAATCTGTGACATTCAGCTTGGAGAAAATGATTAATGCTACAATATACATAGGCACGAGGAAGAGGAGGAAGGAAAAAAAAAAAAAAGAGTTGCACTAGCAGCGAGCAGAGGCCCTCGTAGCCAGTCCAGCTGCATCCAGTTGTCTTTTCCTAACTTGCTTGTGCTACATTTCCACATCTGCAAGAACGGGTTGAAATTATAGTGATTGTAACTCTGATATCTGATGCTTTGTCAGCTTTCATATCAGAACCCCTCTAATTTGGTTTAACTTGTTTAAATATAAAGAGACATGGAAAGAGAGACAGAAAGAAAAAAGAAAGGAAACAAAAGTTTGAATGTGAAGAAAAGAAGAGGGAGAGAGCGGGCGGGAAGAAGAGGCATACATGAGATGTAAGTGAATGAAACCTCCATTACTAGACTGAATGTAAAGGAAGTAGGTTTTTAATTAACACCACTGCTAATTAACAAGTGGTTATAGATCAAAAAGAGAGAGATACAGAGGCACGTGAAGATGTACAACACGCAGACACTCATACACATCCACACAAACGGCCTCAGGTACACACAGGTTATAATGGCGCTCCTCACCTAATCACACAATATCCGACCAATCAGTAAGCATGTGGAGCCAGCGGGCTTCCCACCAATAACACGAGGTGGAGATCATTGAGACATTAGTAGTGATCAATAAGTGGAGGGCCTACCACTGCATGTAAACCATCCCAGAGGACAGGCACTGCCTCGGGCAGAGACGAGTATGAGGAGCTACTGCAAAACATACCACGGCCCTAAAATTACCATTTCCTTGGAACAAAGTGGGGAAACAATATGCTCTGTGAAATAACTGGAGAATTCTGGAGCGGACAGAAGCTGATTTCAAGAATTTCTTTTTAACCTAACAACTTAATTCATTTGTTACGAGAGCATTGTTAATAGATAACTTTCAGGTTAAAATGGTTGATTCAAAGTTGGGATGAACCTTATTTAACCGCCCACCTGCTCTGCCTGAAGGAAGCTAACTTTAGGTAGAACGGAGGGTCATCCTGACTTCGATAAAATAAGGGAAGGGCCACACACAATTAAATTGAAACATGGAGTTCAGAGTGCTGTATTATGTTAAACTACATGAATTTTGTAGACGTGACACGTTGCTTTAGAATCTGCTATTTGCCCGCCCAGAAGGCCTGGTTCCTTGTTTAAAAAACACACACAAACAACCTTTCCAATGTTTCTGCAGCCGTATGTGTCAATGTGGTGTACTTGCAAGTTACAATGAAAACAATCCACTTAAATGCAGTTTTCAAAAGTACAGACTTATTGTTGTAAATTGCCCCAATATTTATTACGTAATGCTGCATTTTATAGATTTTTGAGGGGGTTTGTTTTCCTTTGAGGATGACACAGATTGAGATGATCCACTGGTCAGTTTTGAGCCTTGATACATATTTTGCCCTCGAGTGAAATGTGAAGAACCTTCACAGATTGCTAGCAGTATGAAAGTCTACATGGATCTGAAGACATAATTAATAACACAATAAACTCAATTCTCGTCTTGTTTGTTGATGCATTGTGGTCATTTTCAAAAACAACACCTCTAATTCACAACATTTTCTGGAAACTTCACAGAACCAATGCCAAAAATAAGGATCATCTCTCCACCAGAAAAATTCATTAATTAAAATATTTTAACTGGAAACAAGTGAAACACTATTTCACTTGTTCACTTATTCCAAGAGAACTACAAACTTAGGGCTCTAAAATAATCATTACAGATAATAAATCTAAGACTTACTTACTAAGCTGGCCCAGTATAAAAAAAAAAAAAAAAATCAACAACCAGTCAGTTACTTAGTCAATTCAACAGTCAACAAACCGCTCATCCAACGAGCCAGTCACCCGGGCAGCCAAACTGCCTGACTGACTCAGCAGCTTTCCGACAGCATCTTGGCTTAGCTAAGCAGCTCCGCGCCGGCCTATTCCACTTCAGAGGAAGCCCTCTAGTTTATTTTTCGTTGAAAGGGGATTTGGCTGCTATCAAGTGGTAGCAGCCCGGTATCAAACGCACGTCTGGCTTGTAAACAGGCAGCTGGCAGCGCTCCAAGCTCCCCACAGCGTGCAGCAAGGCCGAGCTGAGCAGAGTGGAGTTGTGACACTGATCCCACCCCTATCACTCCCCGACAGCCCGCACTAATAGACCCTTCAAACACTCTTACCTCTATCTATATTTTATTTGAGACATGCCAAGTCTGTTGTGTGTACACGTGTTTATGTGTGTGTTTGCGAGCTATGACTCTGGATGTACATCACGTTGTGTGTGTGTTTGTGTGTGTATTCCGTCTCCAGTGTATCTCTCTGGATGAGGCATCTTCTTTATTGCTTGTTGTTGACATGGATCCCTTTAGCCCTTAACAGGAGTCAGCGGGAGGGTTAAGCTGCTAACCACCCACTCTGAGGCGCGCACGCACACACACACACACACACACACACACACACACACACACACACACACACACACACACACACACACACACACACTGCACTGCTCCACCAGTGTAAAAGCATTATTCAGCAGGTCAACAGCCACTCTCACTGCTCTGTGTGTGTGTGTGTGTGTGTGTGTGTGTGTGTGTGTGTGTGTGTGTGTGTGTGTGTGTGTGTGTGTGTGTGTGTGTGTGTGTGTGTGTGTGTGTGTGTGTGTGTGTGTGTGTGTGTGTGTGTACAGTATGTGCGCGTGTGCTTGTGTTCAGCGCTTCAGGCTAAGGCACTCAGAGTGAAATTATGTTCTCAGACTGGCTCCGTGTTGCCCTCTTTATCCTGACAGGCGAGGAAACAGCCACAAATAAATAAGCAGAGAGCTCTCTCCCCAGACGTGACCGCCATGGCATACTAGCACTCCAAAAGACAGCGTGAAGAAAACAGAATTGTATCTTATTGTAGCCGTGGCAGGGGACTGTGGCCTGATAAGCGTGGTGTATTTGTTGTATTTGTGCCACTTAAAGTAAAGCTGCTTCTGTGGGAAAAGATGTTAAGGGGGTGTGTGAGGACAAAACAAGCACGGAGAAGTTTGTTAGAGGAGCAAGAGCCATTTATAGCCACAGGCATTTTTTTTTTCATGCAACAAAACTACAAAGATAGTTATATAATATTCAAATTTTGTATCTAATGTGAGGTTTAAATTATTCGTTTTTTCAAACTATGAACTTATTTAATATCCGATACTTTTTAAGTATTAAGTCCTTTTCGTATCCTCACTGTATATGCTAGATTACAAAACAACAAAAACAGGGCTACAGAGCTCCATACTTTCAAATTGCCAAACATGCCATTCGCAGCTTTGAGGTAAATGGACGCAACAGTAACAGTAGCAACAACAACATAGACTCTTTCCTCGTGGGTCATGAGCTAAAGCTGTGCAGTTTTCTGAAAGGGCAAATCAAATGCTAAAAACCTGATTAAGAAACTGCACAAATATTCATTAAAAAAACATTTTGTAAAAAGAGACAATACTTCTTTAAAAACAACAGATGGATATTCAGGTATTCAGCTACTAGTATTCAGGTCTTTTAACTCTGTCAGTAATGTGACAATCCAAATTTAATTGTATTTCTCTTGCTTAATCCTGGGTTTGATATAAAGCAGCTACAAAGTGCAGCATTTATCAAGGCAGTGCTGCTCGGAGGTCAGCTCAACTCAACAAACTCCTCTCAAACTTTTATCAGTAAAGCCAAAGGATCTTACAGGATACGGCATCATTATATCTGCTGCACTCTATCAAACTTTAAACTGTATCGATACTGTGTTAAAGTCAAACGTTCATCTTTACCCAAAGGTTTTCAAACTCTTCATTGCGCTTCGCAGCAATACGCTAATGTGATGACTAACCTTAGTGGTTATTCAGTTCATACAAACAAGGTCTTTTTGGAGAGCCTTATTGAGCACACAAAGGCAAAGGCCAGGTTGTGCAGTTTCATAATGAGCAGCCATTTTGTTTTTGCTTTTCTAGTCAGAGGGAATCTAATATTTTTGTGTGTGTGTTGACAGCGATTTTATTTAAATGTCCACAGCTATAGACGAAAAAAAAAAAAGTGAATGTTCAAATGGTGGTTGATGATAATGAAAAGAAAACCCCTCCCCAGCTGGCCTATAAAAGACTTGCAGAGAGACATCTTTGAAGGTTCTCCTTCAAAGCCGCGGCTTGCCTCCACGGCCACATCAGGGGACTTCTGTTATTAATTGAAGTTAATTTTCTGGGATATCAGTTTGCTGGGCACGTGGGGAAGATTGATAGCCCCCACGCGTCTCCCGAGTGTTGGGATGTGGAGGGGGACGGGCGAGAGGACAGAGAAATGACACTGTTCTCTCACCATCCCAGTACCCAGCTTTCACTTTTATCATCCCCAAATCAAATTACAAACATCGGAGGCCAACCTTGGCTGGAGGAGATTTCCATAAGATTAATTAGGCCGGCTAGCCAAAGACAGAGTGGGCAGGGGAAGTATAAAATAATAAATATAGGAAGGGTGGGGGGTTAGAGATGTGGATGGGGGTTGGTAGAGGGATAGGGGATGAAATGTGTGTGTGTGTGTGTGTGTGTGTGTGTGTGTGTGTGTGTGTGTGTGTGTGTGTGTGTGTGTGTGTGTGTGTGTGTGTGTGTGTGTGTGTGTGTGTGTGTGTGTGTGTGTGTGTGTGTGTGTGTGTGTGTGTGAGAGAACGGGCAAGTCAATTGGACAATGGGTAATTAGTGCAAGCAGCAGAATCTCAAAGGCACGAGGAGGACAGGCGAGCGGGGGCTCTCCGTTGGCCCCGTGATGTGGAGGGCCGTACGGCGGGGCCCACATTTAATTAGCGCCACTTTGATACCCACAGGAGTGCCAGGGGCCCCAGGGCAACCTAAACAGTGACTGACAACCCCACACCTCCGGACGCTCCCTGCTCTCCAATTATAGATGCACCAAGCTGAGAGGGCCCAGTGTAAACGCTCATACAGAGGAAGTCCCGCGCGCACGAACACACACACACACACACACACACACACACACACACACACACACACACACACACACACACACACACACACACACACACACACACACATGCAGATACTTGCACACCTTTGTACCGCATATGCACAAAATGCCCAAACAAGCCAGCCAACCAGGCAGCTGGCTCCAGCCTCTTCCTATTTGTGTGCTACAAATTGGCATTTGGATTAAATGGAGCTTGAGATGCCCCGAAGGCGGGAAGAGAAGACAATCTCTCACCTGGCCTGATCTGCTACCAGAGCAGACGTTTAAAATGAGGATTAATTTTGGGGGTGTTGGGGCAGGGGTGGTTGGAAGCAGAATGGAGCGGAAGAAGAAGCAGGAAAAAAAAAAAAAAATCCTCTGCCTCTGTTTTCTAAGACAAGGCGCATTAGCGAACGGGGATAAAAAAATAAAAAATAAAAAAAAACAGGCACACGCAAGCATGCACACACACACACACACACACACACACACACACACAAACATGCACACAAAGCTTTGTCGTGCCAGTGTACAATCTGCAATATTAATGTGTGGAAGCGAGTCTGAATAAGTGACTGGAAAGCAGCAGCTTTTGCTGTGTTTCACTAGTCTATTTTTAATGTGCAGGGATGTGCCTGACACCACAACATTTTGCAATGCTTGAGTTACATGAACAAACAACTCCTGGCTCCATGAATTATGCAACCGCTGTGTTTTCACCCAGCCCAAAACACATATTTAGTAAACAAACTGCTTACTCTTTAGCTAACAAGATCTTTGGGTAAATAATAGATATTCAAATCTGTTCTCCCGACACAGAGGAAGAAAACTTGCAGTGTAATTTGTTGTATTATTTAGCACATTCTCTTTTCATCTCGCTCTCTGACTCCCTTCACAGCACAAATGAAAACATCAACACAGCAACACGGTTGTTGTTCTTTCTCAATATGCCTTGTGAAAACACTTTGTTTTTTTTCTCCCGGTAACAAGCCCTGTCTGTCATAAATGAATTAGCAGACTTTGAAATATTAATCCACATGACACACATCCCTCACAAAGGAGGGAAATGTGAATTTTTTTTCACTGTGACAAGCCAACTCTGACTGCTTAGATTTTTAATCAAAAGAAATCAATAGGATAAATATTGTATGTAAAAGATGGTAACACTAGCAATATGGCATCTAATCACATGTCTTTGCTTGCGCTGTCAAAGATAATTCCTCTACAAGTCTCATATGGGAAACCACACCAGTGTGCTCAGTCGTGTGGAGACTTTTCGGCCCCCGACACACAACACTGTGCGCGACGAGCAATGTTGTGTTTATCCCGAGACCCAGAGGTTGTGTTGTTTCATCAATAAAGCTTGTTTGATTGGGGATTGCCTTTAATCGATGGAGGAAATCAAACAAACAGACGCTGCTAATGGCTGGATAATCAGTGACAGAGATCTGAAATCCACTAAAAGCCTGGGGGTTTGATCCACCTCGCAGCCCAGGGCACAGAAAACACGAGCGGGACACCTTCACAACCCTGCAAGCTGCACATGAATAGAGACACATGCTCATGATGTAAAGCAGTTCAACTTTGGTTAACTTTAAGATAAGCTGAGCTCAAGCTAGGATTAAGGATTTATTGGTGGTTAAGATCTGTGCGTCTGACATCCAAAGCACTCATTATTTTAATAAACATAAGCACACAATTGGTCCTTCTTTTCAAAACTTACCGTGTCCCATTAAAACCCAGGGTGAATGCGTGATAATAACACAGCAGCAGTTGGAGTACACTGCCCACACTAATAACAAATCAATTCTACCATCACAGACGACTTTTTGACATGTCAAAGCAGGTGTGATTAAAATAAGTAATGGAGGCTGCTTTCCATTCAGGTCAGCCAGGTAAAGAGCCCTGCTTTTGTGCACTCTGGCTCACTTGAATGGCTCACTAAGACACTTAAATGGAACGAGGCCATCGTTATTGTTATTACTTACACATGTGCCGTTCCTGCTGCAAGTTAAAATGTCTGCAGTGAGAGAGTTACACCTGGGAACACGCTGTCGGGAAATGATTATCGTTGATGTCTGTGGTTTCACATATCATTTGATAGAATTCATTGTTTTTTAACAAGATTTAATAACAAAGCTTCGCCAATATAAAATGTGCAAATGTGGAATCTCTCAGCGGGATGCATATACTTTATGTGAAGAGACAACAATAGTACCTTAAAAAAAATGAGGAGGAGGATGTACAGTATATGTTAACTATTCTGTTGGTTACATGCCTGCTTTCTCAGAGAAAATACATTTTCATAGTCGGGAAATTATCATTCGCATTCTTGGACAAAATTCCAGATAGGCTCCACACACACACACACACACACACACGCACACACAATATACAAGGCTAACCCTAACCTATAGGGCGATTGTCATGACCACCCGTCTGCATCAGTAAAGCCCAAAATGTCCCGCTCCGGGCACCCTGAGTCCATCAACTCAACCCTCTTGACCCAGACACTCTCTCATCCAACTGCCTCTGGAGCCCGGGGTGTCCCCTCTGTAACCACACAACACCCCTCAACCTCACATACTCCCACCAACCTCTCCTCTGTCTACACATGGAGCCTGGGGAACCCAAAGCAGCACCAGATGGGGCCTCTTGTTCCCACAACAGGCAGTCATCCATTTGTTGTAATGCAGTCTCTCTCTTGCACTCGCTCTCCTTTTGCCCCGTCGGCCTCACTGTTCGTCTTATACATATTGATGTACAGAAACTTGGCGTGACACGTAGAAGTTGACTCAATTCATGTAACCCCCCCGACAGCTGTCAGACATTACATCCAATCAGTTTGGCTCTAACCTGCCAGTGGGGCAATGAGCCCAGACTGTTGAGCAACAATGGCCTTTATTGGAGATGACAAATTGGACCCTCTAAAAATCTTGGCCATTTGCACAGTGCTGCAATTTGTCATTGCCTTGCCTAAATTTTTTGGTGGTCAGTGATGATATATATCACCTTTCTAAGAGGACAGACTTCCATACATACATTAGACGTTACTCCCGTCTCCTCTATTCTGCTTTCTTTTAAAGCGCCTTTCATCCAGCTCGTGTCCCTTTCAGGAAGGATTTTTACTCAAAGTGATTGACAAACAAAATTCTCCTGTTTGTCTCTTTTTCACATCGAGATATCTCACATTCTTCAGGGTGACATGAGTGAAGAGGGAGCTGTCACATTAGGATGAACGTATGTATCCATCTGTTTGAGATTTGTTGTTAAAAAACCAGATCTAGATGCATAGCAGTCTGTGATTAACAGGTCACCAGCTGTTCAGTCTTTCAAATGTATAAGCAGTCATCACACCGTTATTGTTGTTAATGTGATTCTGTCGCACAATGGAAGGAATAATTATGGTCTTTTTTAAAAACCAACAAAATCAAGCTGTTGCTGCATAGATTAGGAAGATCAAATCAATATGATGACAGTAGGAAACGAGCTTCGGTGTGACTTTTTCATTAGATAGAATAATTGTTTCATTTTCTACATATCTCTTTTTTTAAACAGGCTTTTCCAAGACATTGTTTACTTTACTTATGAATTTGATCATCAGCAGTAGATTGATTGGACTTTACAGTTCTTGATTTGTATTTCCTACCAGGGATTATTTGAACTCCCTCAGTAGTGCACTCACCTTCCTGTACTAAGTTCAAATCTACCCCCAAAAATCCACCTACCAGTTTACCCGAACTGGATAGAATAAAGTAGTCGTAAACTTACACATTACAGCAGGTAGTGGGGCGGGGAGCAGCATTAGGACCGGGCACACAGCTCATGTTGAAGCCATCAAACCATCGACCGACACCACGCCTCGTCCGTCCCCCACCTGCAAATCATTATCATTTGTTACAGATTCTGTATATCAACAAGGAAAACATTACATAAAGGCTTCCACATGGTCGAGAAACGCCATTTTGTGCGTTGGACACGAAACGGTTTGGAGCAATTTCACATGATCCTGTTGGAAAAATAATTTTTGCCCCCGCACTCCCTTCCAGGGAAATAAGACACAAAAAACATGTGGTGTTGATGCATGCGAGTGCAATAACATTTACTCTGCAAATCACTTCCACATTGGGCCGTGCTGTATCAGGTAAGCTGGTTGAACAATAACAGTTTATACAATAAATTGCACCCTATGTTTCTATTAATGAAGCTAGAAAATGATTTAATCTGAAGCACAAATCCATTTTATTTTGGGGGGGAAAATGAGCGATTACTGAAAAATGTGTTGCAGACAATTGCAGTTAGAACACATTTAATCAATATTAAATCTTTGTAAAAAAAAAACTATTCTGATATTTTAGCATTTTATAGTCTGCATTTTTTGCTCGTGACAGAAATTGCACTTGTTGAGTGAATTTATCTGCATATGTTTGTTTGCTGCCGACCTGTTGGATCTTGGCTGCTGGTGTTGGCAGGAGCCCAGGACCTCCAATTAAGATGAAATGCCAACAGCACGCGCCACACTGGCTGCTGTTGTATCATCGTGTGTGCCAGATAAAAATGGGGGGGCAGTCAAGTCTTTGCTCTGCAATGCTGTGCTACATTAAGGCTTTAATGGTTGTCAGTTTGTCACTTAACTGTTGTAAACACCCCCCACCCCTCCCTTGTCTGTGAACTGCGAGCAGCCCTCGGCAATCTGTTGGTAAATTAATGAAGAGGGGTGGGTGGGCAATCTTGCCCAGCGCTGGCTCTTTGCCAAGCTCAGGCTGTGGAAGCAACAGGCTGGTACAAAATGGAAAGGATAGAGGGGCCAGACAGGGCACAGTGAAGGCTCGACTGTATGTATAGGAAGCGATGGAAGACAAGAAAGCAGGATGAAGAGAAAGTTGGAGCAAATGAAGGAAAAAAAAAAGTTGCATTCAAGTTGTTTGTGTTGTGCTGTAGAGACCAAAGAGGAATAATGTGAAAGCTTTTAAATGAAATCAAGACTTTCTCCATCTCGAAAAACCCTCCATTCGACTGCACCCACTTGGTAGTGTTGTCCTGACCTTTCAGAATATCAAAAATTCCTGTTCCCAACCACAAACAGAATGGAAAAAAAAATAGGAATATGATTGGCACACAAAAGCCAGTCCTGAACTGCAAACTGAATCTGGAGCAAACACAGATCCAACATCTGAATTTACTAAGAACCAGCGAGGAATTGAATAATGTTGTGTCGATAATCAACATCGCTCTGTGAGGGTGGTTCAGATTTCACACTGCGCGGGGGTTCCAGCCTTCGCCGGTGATGCTTCTGCTGAGCTAATTTACTAAATAGTCTGTGTGAACAACCCCTGGCCCTACTGCACCTCTTTTTCCTCACTTCAAAGAAACTTTATTAGGGGAGAGATTAGACTGCACTTAACCTCTAATGATGGCATATGAGAGGCTGAAGAAAGAAGTTTCGGCACGACACTTAATAGTTTCAATATGAAGAGAGGAAGGATAGCACCAAGGGGGAGAGGAGGGAGCGTGCAGGATGACAACTCCGTATCTGAAAGCAGTGTTCTGTTGCAGGCGACTCCTTCCCCAACCTCTCTGATGATGTACAGCTGTTTCCTTTCCCTCTTTCCTTCCCCTTCACCCTTTTCTTTCTCTCTAACCTCCCACCATCTTTTCTTTTCTTTTCTAGTCAAACTCCCCTCCCCTCCGGCTTCCCCCCCCCCCCCACAAAAAAATAGGCCAAGGTAACTTGCCGGCGCCGGCACCCCCCCCTCCCCCCTCCCCGGGGGTTTGTGTGATATTTAACTACGGCTACAGTGGCATTTACTAATTTTATATGTGCAGAATTTATGTCAGATTCTTATTCAGCGAGAACAGGGGAGAGGAGCAAAGGTGGCTGGCTCCGTGTCCACTGTGTATACACTGATATTATGTGAACTATTCACAACACGTCCACTGACATGAGCATCGCTATTTTGTCTATAACTCGGCTGCTTTCCAACCCAGGTGCCACAATTAAAGCCTAACCTTAGCATTTGGAGAGGCAGGCACGAAGGAGCCAATTTGTTGTCCACCACGTACCCTGTCTTTGATACAGAGTGGTGTATAAAGGGGTGTTTTTTTAAGAGGGAGCTCACAGCCCAGGGGCCACATCTTGTTGACAGGGGTGTGAGGGCGACCGGATCCCACTGATACAGCGACACAAGACAAAGACATGCAGGCACATACACAAAGGCACATGCAAAATTGTACACACACACATACATTATGTGCAATCCTACACGTGCATCAATGCATACACGTATATTGTACATTAAAGTCAGACTTTTGCAATGTTTTTCACTTCATTACTTAAATGGAAGCTCTTCATTTACCTGACTCAGGCTGCATTAATGATTAAATGCACACATGAGGACATACTGCTAAAGCTTTCACAAATGCACTTGGTTAGAGAATATTAAAGTTCAAATTCAAGCTTTGATGCATTCACAGAACTTTGACTGCATGGTGGTCGTTAACAGTGATTGAGTTTTTCCCTTTTCTTTAGATTTCAAGAATTAAAAATCTGTAATACGCTGTAAAAGGGGGTCAAATGATGCACAAAAAGTACGGGCAGGATATGAGCACTGTCAACGATATAATTTGTTTTTCTAAATGTAACATACAAATGATTCGATTGAGTTTATGTATGTTTGTTTTAAAGAAATATGGATCTACGTAGGTGGCGGAGTCTACAGTGGCATGACTGTTTCCTTTAGTGTTTAGCAGCCAATTAAAGAAGACACAGAGTTGATTGAATTTATAGTTTTTGTAAGAAAAAGGTAGGTAGGAAGGTTGAGTGGATGGTTCCATACAACAGCGGACAATGGTGTGTAGGAGACTGACGTTCACTTCCAGTCTCCAACTACAAGCAACACCTGTTTTTCAAAATTGCGTTTACTTTTACCATGATGACAAAGGTCGAATAACTTTAAGGAAGTAGTAACTTGAACACAGAACAGGATTCAAGTCACCATTTTAACTTAAACCATTATCTTTTCCGAGGCTGTAATTTAGGAAACCCTCCTGTGGGTCGTATTTGAGGATAGGAACAAACAAACATTACGAGTTGCTATGTACTGCTGCACAAACAAATACAAGTAACAATGTACATGCAAAGTAGCTGTCAAAAGTCAGTTCTAACTTAAAATAAAATGTAAAATAAGGGACAGTAACAACCTGACGGTTACATATGCAAAAAGAAATGCATTAGTAATATAGTAAAACATTTCATTATGATTGTTGATTATTTTGATTTTATCACAAACAGTTTAGCACAAAGAAAAGAGGAATAAAGAACGAGTAAAAGAGAAACTGATTTGGAGAAACTCAAAAAGAAAGAAAGAGAGAGAGAGAGAGAAAAATGATGGAGACTCAGAAGAAGAGAGCAAAAGAGAGACTTGAAGGATGGGGAAAAAGAATGATAAAAGGCAGTGCCTGAAAAGGGGGTTCAGGAGATTGACCTGTGGGGCTTAAAATCAAATTGCAACGGTATTGTATTCCCTCCCATTTCCAGTACAGCTAGTAAGCTCCTTATTGATAGATGAGAGATGAGACCACCCATACCTGGGGCTCATCCTACTGTCACCGTGCAGGACGGGCACCAGGAGGAGGGAGAAATCACACATCACACGTGGGGCCCTTTTCTATTTTGCAGCCAAAGCCAAAGCCAAATCCCCAGGGTGGGATCCCGCCTCGTCCCACAACTCAATAAAATAATTAGCTTTTGGTCGGCCCTGCCGTTAATCAAGCTGCTCTAACATATGCAAAGGCGAAAGGAGGAAGAGAAAAAAAAAAGATATATTCATTTTTTTTTATTTTATCCGTCTTTTCACTTGGCGAGCCGTGGCACTTTTATCTGTAAAAGTCGCTGATGTGAGTTCTTTTTTTTTTTTTCCTCAGATTTCTATAAAACATACGACAGAGCCAGATTGCTTTTTAATTTTATGTTTAGTCTACAGGAAGCCAGATTATTGCTCCCCGGACTGAGGGGGTTGAGAAGTAAATGAGAGAATCAGCACAAACTGTTTCGTCTCAAATAAATCTGCAAGGTGCTGGAGAGAGGACATGTCATGTGGAGATTTTGTTTAAATAAACCCATGGCTTTTCTCTCTCTAAGATTCCTTGGTGGGTGATTGTAAGTTGTAAATGAAACATCTGTTTGGCTGTGGCATTGCAGTCAGGGAATGCACCAACAATGACAGCAGCCCTCAGACAAATAATGTGTACAGGAATCAATAAAAAGCCAAGAACAGATTTTCTGGAAGCACATTTACAAAGGGCTTGTCAGGGATCCAACAGCTATGCAAACATTTGCATTAACTTGGTAGTTAAAGTCTATTTTCAACCCATTTTAGCTGCAATTCTACAAAAGATGCAACTTTAAAACATAAGAAAAGTGGGGGAAAATAGCCCAGCTCCAAATTCAATAGCTCACACAGAAACTAGATCTTATGCAAATGAATGAAAAGTGATGTCGAGGTGATAGGAGGCTGTCTGACAACAAGTGCCTTTGCAACGTGCCACTGTTAAAAATGGCACTAAAATATGGAGTGCTAATTTAAGGCCTGACACATTTCAGTGTCTAATTTTCCTATTGCTACACATTACAATCAGGAGGTTGCAGATATGTGTTTTACACTCACCGCTTTGGAGGATTAATCAGTATTTTCTCACCTGCTGTATAAGAAGGGCAATTCGGCCTAACCTCAGATATGCAAATACACATTGTTCTATACATCCTTTACTCACACAGATGACTTATTATGTTAAGAAACCAAGCGGCAACAAACAGTGATATCACCTATAAGTTTGTAAACGGTCGTTATGAAGCCTCGAGTTTGGATTTTGGGTGACGCCATGTTGCCAGTTCCAAACAGTTTGGAGCAGGAAGTGACCACATTTGGTCGAGCCGGAATGGAGCGAGTGGGATATTTGATCTGATTGGAAACCCGGCGATAATACATCCTTCCCACCGATAGCCGTAACCTGACTGCACCACAGGCCTGTCAATCAAACAGACACTCCTCCAAAAACACCGCTTTTTGAAGCTTATTTACTTTTTAATGATGGGACCATGTTCAAATAGACGACCAGGAAACTAATAAAGAGCGACTTTAGCTAACAAAACTCGTGGAATTTTTTTTTTTTGACTTGGAATACTATGAGACAAGTTGAATGGGAGTCTATGGCGCTAGAGGCTTTTTGGAGCCAACCTCTAGTGGCACTCGGTGATATAGCAGTTTAAGGCACTTCCGCATCAGCCTCATTTTTCAGACCTGAAAGCTACATCCACTTTTTTTTTTATAGGCAATGGGAGGATGGAATGAAAGGTCCTAACAAGAAGAAGCAACGGTTTGGAAACGAGCGGCAGACAATAAAAAACAACTGTCAGTACCTGAATATGTGGTGGTCGAATACCTCACACTGCCAAAACCGGGTGCAGATTTAAGGAATACTTTGGAAAAAAAAAAAACAACGTTATAGACACACCTGCTGAAGAAAACAAGTCAATGTGCAACAGTTAGATTCACCAGGGATAAGAGCACTCACAGAGCTCTTATCCTTGAGAGAGAATCTGTGAGAGCTCTCATAGATTTTTCTTTGCAGCAAGCACGGGCTAAAACTGAAATGCTAAAAAACAACGACTTCTATACAGTTCACCAAAACAGAGAGAACCCCCCCACCCACACACACACACACACACCCACACATATATTTTATACTTTCTTTCCAGCCCCCCGTCCAAAGCTCACATCTCTAATACATGAGCCCATCGCCAGGCATTGTGGAGGACTCCAGCATCAACCAACAACGTGTTCAATAAAATATGGCAGCGTGGCGTTCAAAGCCATGCTAAACGCACCTGACATGGGGGAGAGAGAGCAGGACGTGCAGCTTTTGTCAGATAGAGGGGAAAGAGAGTGAGGAGGCACATGAGAGAGGAGAGGCTGAAAGAAACTGTTGGCAGAAATATTGTAACTTTCAGATCAGAACACCTCCAGTGTGGCTAGGGAGCAATGATGCTACTCATGGCTTACAGAGATCTTATCTGTGTGTGTTAGAGAGAGTCTATATGTGTGTGCTTGGGTTGTTGATTATAAAATTATATAGACATATTTGACTTACGAAGTAGTTTTGGTGGCTAACACTAACCGATGTGGTTTTATTTTCCTAAACGTTACTACGTGGTTTTTCACGCCTAGGTGAGACAAAACTGTGACAACGGCATGCTGTAACTCATGGACTGACGGGTGTATTAGATGCTTCCACAAAAAAAGTGAACAATGGTTCTGACTAAAGCTTACTTATAGAAAATGTGAAGGACAAACTCTTTATTATGTGTAGCAGCTGTTTAATACACTTATTAGCTTCGTTACTTAGCTCAGCATAGTTTAGCATGAAGACGTGAGACTATGTCCCTTATGTAGTATAACAAAATCTACCTACGAGCATCTCTACAGCTCATTATTTTGTTTGTTTAATCTGTACAAAAACTGACGTGTGAATATGAAAATGTTTTGCTTTTGTTTGTTTTTTGTGCACATTAACCAATCCGTATAACGTCCACGGATTATGATAATTACTGTTATTTAGAGGATGAATTAAGGTTTGTTTGTTTGTTGCAGTCAGACAATGTCTTCCTGACCCCCCCTCACCTGATTGCAATAAAATAGCAATTACAGATGTATGCATATTTCTATTGCAGCTCCATGATGCCCTGCTGCTTTTTGACCCCACTAGTTTGTATGTAATAGCATGTGCTGCTGCTGCTGTGTGTGTGTGTGTGTGTGTGTGTGTGTGTGTGTGTGTGTGTGTGTGTGTGTGTGTGTGTGTGTGTGTGTGTGTGTGTGTGTGTGTGTCAGTGGGTTACTGAGGTAAAGAGAGAACAAGAGAGACAGCAAGAGCAGGCGAGATTGAGCACAGCAGACTGTGTGGCCAATGATGTCTGCAGATCATCATGTATCATAATTACCCACAGTAGAAATTAGAGTGGGGATGTTGAAATTTCCATCATGTCTGTTTTCTTTGGGCCTCGTGCACCTAATCACCTCCAACGGAATGCGGCTGTCAATCATCGCATGACTCCTGTCCTCAATCCATAATTCCAGGGTCCCTCGAGTGGCACTGCTGGCTGGACCGAGCAGCAGAGCATGTGCGCGCGCACACACACACACACACACACACACACACACACACACACACACACACACACACACACACACACACACACACACACACACACACACACACATATTCACACACACTTGGCTGAATGCGGCACAAAGGGTATGTGCAATTTTCTAGAATTTACGCACACAAAACACACAAAGATCGCCAAGATTAGTTCAGAACAAGAGGCTGAAAGCAGGCAGACAAATGAAATAAATAAATAAATAAACATAAATAAAATACAGGCTGGTGTTCTCATAAATTTTAGATGACAGGCTTATATTGATTGGGCTGTGTTTGAAACTAAACAAGTTATATCCATAGCCCAGAGCACTGAACATGCACTCCGTAATAATTATTTATGATATATTTGGAGAAGGAGTCATTGATGTTTTGGTGTA